>NW_016107326.1:4365670-4375817 GCF_001604975.1 Cebus imitator
AACAAGAGCGAAACTCCGTCCCCAAAAAAAAAAAAAAAAAAAAAAAGATATTAGAACTATGTGACTCCTTCTTGGTTTAATGACACAGAAAAGGTGTGTCTATTCACCTTAGAGGAAACTTTTATACCTACTGTTTGAACATTTTATTTTAGGATCGTATATCATAAGAATAGATGCCCTCAGAAGTCAAGCAAGGGCTATTTGGTTTGCTTTTAGTTTTTTCACATTAATCTTAAAGATGCCTGACATTGTGTTGATGATGTATGGCCAAATAGATGCTTTAATTCATTGTCTTCTTCTAATAGGAAAAGATTAGAAACAACCCAGTTATAAGTGATTGATTATATAAATTATAACTGCAAACAAAGGAATATTAATAGCTGTTGAGAATGAGGCAGCTCTATGTAGTGATATGGAATGATACCCAAAATATCATTCCATATCAAGGTGAATGAAGTCACAGATTAGCATATTTAGTATGATGTCATTATTTGTACAGAAACAATAGTTTTATAGAAATACACACACATGCTTATCTGTAGAATATATCAAGAAACATATGCCAGAAACTGATTGCCTCTAGAAAGGGAAATTCGATGGCTGAGGCACAGGAATGGATGAGAGACTGACTTTTCATGTGTTCCTTTGTACTTAAAAAATAAAAGTGAAAATTGTACAAGCACATGGAAATAAATTTAGACTTTGTTTCTTCCTTTTTTCCTTTTGTCCCAAATACATGTGTGTTATTACTATTTTGAAATAGTATGCCAGACACAAGTTTTCAAGACTTTCTGTAATATTCGTTTGATATTGAGGTAACTTTGCTTTAATTGTGCTACAGAAAATTTTTAGCTTTATGGCAAATCTAAAACTGAAAATTAATCTACCTCTTCTCAATCATCTGTTAGACATAGTTTATTTTAGTCCATCTGTGTGTTCTTCTTTGGGGATAATTTTTAAATTCTATTCCGTATTTTTTAAAAGCTTTTCTAAGGTGTAGAATAAATTATGTACAAACATGAGTTGTTTCAATTCTAAAAGGAATATATAACCTTTGGTTTTAGCATAACCATTCTGATAAGGAGGTGGAAATTTCATGGTCTTTTTTTAGTGTTCTCAAAATAGTTTTTAAATGAATGCCTTTTGACTTTTTTTTTTTTTTTTTCTTTTTTTTTGGGATCAATTCTACATTTTGCAGATCTGTAGGCTATGTTTTCAACACAATACCCCATTGGATGCAATTGCTCAGTTCCGAAAACACATCGACTTCTGTAAGAAAAAGATTGGAAGTGCAGAGTTGTCTTTTGAGCATGCTGCATGGATGTCTAAACAGTATGTTTTACATTGTACTTTTAGACTATTTTTAAAATAATACATAGTATTTGGAGAAATAGCATGGACTTTGGTTCCAAAACTGAACTAGGGTTTTTGTCACTAAGTAGGTTTTTGATGATGTTAGCATAGGTATGTTGCTGGTAATACTATACATTGCTATTGTATATACAGTTCCTTAATGGAAATTATTTAATTGATGGTACCATCTTTTTCATTTACAATGTATCTATTGAGTCTCTACCAAATGTCTGGGTCCTAGAGATATAGCAGTAAACAAAATTCCTGCTGTCATGGAGCTTATTGTTTGAGAATGATGTTTAAAAATTGCTAAAATGGAATTGTTCCCAGAAAGTTGGGTGTATTTAAGTGGTAGGATCTATGTTGAGATCCAGTTTGATGGTATATTTATAAAGACTTGTTAGATGACTTAAATATAGAACCTATCTGTAACCTATAATTACTGTGTATTAATATGTACAGAGAAGTTTGCAACAAATATTAACTGTTCATCAATAGCACCATTGTAATACAATCTGCTGAAGTTAAGTTTCCGAGGATGAATTACCAGAAATAAGCTTCTTTTTCTTTTCATTCTTTTTTACTTCTTGATTCTTTTTTTCTTTAAGATTCCAGGCCTTTGGAGATTTATTTGATGAAGCTATTAAGTTAGGGTTAACAGCTATTCAAACTCAGAATCCTGGTTTCTATTACCAGCAGGCGGCATACTATGCCCAGGAGCGGAAACAGCTTGCAAAAACCCTCTGTAACCACGAGGTAAGTTACCGACTCCATATTATCCAGCATGTAGAAGAGTTATTCTTCTCTTGAAAGCAGCTAGAACTGATTGGTGTTGATGATTTTTTTTCAAGTCCTTAAATTTAATTTGCTTTTATTTTTTATAGTTTCAGGAATTATAGTGATTTTTGATTTTAGTTTGAATACTCTATTTTTACCTGTGGATTGAGCAGAAGTTTTTCTTTGAAGAATTAATTTATGTTTGGCAGTAAGTTAGTGACTGTTTAGATAAGAGAAAATTACTTTAAAATAAAAGCTACATTTTCATCTTTGTCACACTGTAAATCCATTGTTTTGTTTCTGTGATCACTGCTGTTAGAGTTTGGAAATTTGTTTTGACCCACTGGAGAGGGTCTATGGACTTCTTTCTCCTCCTGGGTTTTCCTGCATGGAGACTCATTTTTTTTTTTTTTTTTTTTTTTTTTTTGAGGCAGAGTCTCACTCTTGTTGCCCAGGCTGGAGTGCAGTGGCGCAATCTCAGCTCACTGCAACCTTCACCTCCCAGGGTCAAGTGATTCTCCTGCCTCAGCCTCCTGAGTAACTGGGATTACAGGTGCCTACCACCAAGCCCACCTAATTTTTGTACTTTTAGTAGAAACGGGGTTTTGCCATGTTGGCCACGCTGGTCTTGAACTCCTGATCTCAGGTGAGCCACCCTCCTCCCCTCCCAAAGTGTTGGGATTACAAGCGTGAGCCACCCTGCCTGGCCTTCTGTGTGGAGACTCTTTAAGACTCTGTTTGAAGAAAAGTGTTGATTGCATAGTTTCTTAAACTTGATGTTTCATTTTGCCTTTTCCTTGGATGATTACATTTCAATATCAGTTTTCCTATAAACATCTTTAAGAACGTGGTATACGTATATAAATACATTTATATTTGTATAGTTACATCAGTTTATTTTTACTTAAAACCTTCAGTTCTCTTCTCTGAAGATGAGTGAATATTATCAGCAGTACTATTTTTTAAACTGTTCCAAAAACAAATAGTTTGCATATTAATACTTAAAGTGAACAGATTTTTTTTCTCTAAAATGATGATTTAACTCTTTTTACCATGTTATTTGTATGATTTATAATTTTATTTTGTGTATTATATTTCTAAAGTTTGGCATATTATAATTTGAACACATTATTTTAAAAAGTGATTAAAACTAGGTTTTATAAGAATATAAGGAACTGGGCATTAATAAATACCATTGGTTAAAATGTAAAATAATATTTTCATCAAATAATTTGAGAAGCTTTAAAATTATGCATATCTTTTGACCTAGAATTGAAGTTTTGGGAATACTAAGACAGCTAATAAATTCTGAGATAAGTAAGAAGATTTATTTATAAAGTTGTTCTCACAGATTTATTAATTGTAAAATAGAAATAAGATGAATAGCTATAGGGAATTCGTTAAAATATGCACCAGCAAGCAGCCATGAAAAATAATATTCTAGAAGAATATTTAATGCTGGGTTAAATGTACAGAATATATTTAAATGAAAGGAGCAGGTTGAAAAATCAAACATTAACAAATTTTTGCATGTGAAATCTGGAAATGATAACATAACATTTCAACAGTGGGAGTTGGTAGTAGGTTTATAAGTAATTTAGATTTTCATCCTTTTCCTTTTGGATGTTTTCTACATTTTTCAACAATGTACATGTATTACATCTTGGTTTCAGAGGGAAAAGTTATAAAGAAGAAAAAGCAGTGTAAGTCTGTCAGTTCTGGTGCCAAAAATATCCCCTTAAAATACCAGGATTTTATACAGAAGTGATAAAGAAGGATAATAGTATCTTCTCTTTAAAACTCCTTGTAACATTGTTTTCATTTACACAAAGAGCATCTCTGCATGCGGAATAAATATCATGCATAATCTGTAATATATTTTTACTCATTTATTAGAGCAACGATTAAAGAAAGTGAAGAAATTGCTTTGAAATCATTTGTCAGAATCAGATGGATTAATTTTTATGAGACTACCTAAATATTAAATGAAACATTTTAGCTTAGTTTTTGTTAAAATTTATGTTAAAATATTCACAAATTTGATAATTGAATGTATGTTTGGTGTTTGTATTTATGAAAACTTTTTTGTTCAGTCAAAGATTGGGCAAGAGTTGATTTGCAGTGGGTTCCATAAACTGTTATTTAGGCTTGTGTTTTAATTTACAGGCTTCTGTAATGTATCCCAATCCTGATCCCTTAGAAACACAAACAGGCGTTCTTGACTTTTATGGACAAAGATCATGGCGACAAGGAATACTAAGTAAATAATTTTTCCCTCCATCCTTTCCTCTCAATCTCAAAAGGCAACAATAGCTATCATAGATTTTCCATTGGCTACACATGCATAAAAAATTATGTTGATGTAAAAATGTGTGCTTTTTAAACATTGTTTCATTTTTAGAATGCTTTGTATGTATTACTACATCTTAGAGTAACTTTCTAATTAAAGATGTTGCTGTGATTAAAACATTTATCTGAGTGTGGTGGCACATGCCTGTAGTCCCAGCTACTTTGTGAGGCTGAGGCGGAAGGATCACACCTGTGAGTAGCCAGTGCACTCCAGCCTGGGCAACATAGTGAGACCTCACCTCAAAAAAAGGAAAAATACAGCATTTGGACATCTGTTGTTTTAAATGACACATGCCACTGTTGTCTATTTAGGTATTTTAATTCCAGTTAACTTTAACAATTGATTTCACATTTTAAAACAGCATTAACTTGTATTACCTTAAAAACAATTTCTCTGCATATCTTTTTAATGCTTTATACATAATTTAATTCAAGCAATTGAACTGTAACCGTTAAATTCCTGACTAGATGAGGTGGCTCATGCCTGTAATCCTAGTGCTTTGGGAGGCCAAGACAGAAGGATTGCTTGAGGCCAGGAGTTTGAGACCAGCCTGGACAACGTAGTGAGACCCCATCTCTTAAAAAAAAAAAAAATACAGAAATTAGCCTCAATGGTGGCACATGCCTGTAGTCCCACTACTTGGGAGGCTGAGATGAGAGGATCACTTGAGCCTAGGAGGTTGATGCTACAGTAAGCTGTGATTGTACTGCTGCACTTCAACCTGGGCAACAGAGTGAGACCCCATCTCAAAAAAAGAAAGAATAGAAAACGATTTAATCTCCAGTGAGTATATCCTCTACAGAGGATAATACCGATACTGCTTTTCAGATGGTTGATTCCACTAGGTAAAAGAACATTGAGCTCAATAATGTTCCCATCAGAACAGAACACAGAGAAGTTACCATGTTAATAAAGCTGCCTCTTAGCACCTTTAAGATTCTAGAATGTTCAAGAATCTGAAATGATTATATTAAATAAAGACTTCAAGGAGTATACACATACAGTGTTCATGTGAAGATTTGTATTGAATGAGCTATCTAAGATGGGTTGTGTCTTTTCTTACACAGGTTTTGATCTTTCTGATCCTGAAAAAGAAAAGGTGGGAATTCTTGCCATTCAGCTGAAGGAGAGAAACGTTGTTCACTCCGTAAGTTTTGTGTCCAATATAAACTGTTTTTTGCACTATTAAAAAAAAAAAGTTTGTACTGAAATGTTTTGCACTCTACTTTGTCTAATAGGAGATGATCATAACTCTTCTGAGCAATGCTGTTGCACAATTCAAGAAGTATAAGTGCCCACGAATGAAAAGTCACCTAAGTATGTACCCACACATGTCACCATTGCATGCGACTTTGAGTGACTTCTTAAATTACATGCATAAATCTTTTCTCCTTTATAGTGGTTCAGATGGGAGAGGAATATTATTACGCAAAGGATTATACCAAAGCTTTGAAGTGAGTCCTGTTCACTATTTACTTTTACAAGTATTTAGATTACCTTAAGTGAAATTGGAATAGAAATCAGTGTTGAAAAAGTTAGTTTTTTCGTATTTATTTCTATGACTGTTAAACTCCATTTCTGTAATATTTTTTCAAGTGTCATTGATGGCACAATCTTTTTCAGCGTTTCAGGAAATCTCACATTTAGCTAAATATGAGAATACCTGTTAAACTATCTCAGTAAGATTTTTTTATACTTACGTAAAGTGAGAAAAGTCCTTTTTTCTCCATGAGCTCTTCAAACCCTTTCTTGTGAAGCCGGTTCAGCAAGTCTTTCATTCTGTCTTCTTCGAGGTTGCTGGATTATGTGATGTGTGATTATCGTAGTGAAGGATGGTGGACTCTGCTTACGTCTATATTAACTACGGCTCTGAAGTGCTCCTACCTCATGGCCCAATTAAAGGATTACATTACTTACTCCCTAGAACTCCTTGGCAGAGGTAACCTGATGTTCTTTTGAGTAAAATTCTTGATACATAAAATTGCGTAGCATCTTTAAGCTTTTTAAAATTTAAAGAATAATTTAGTCTCAGATAACTAGTACTACTTTTATTATAGGCAAATCACTATGCTTAGTCATCTTAGAATAGCTATTTATTGTTATATGAAGTTGTTAAAGCAATAAATGGGGTAGTAGACTTAAGTACTTATAATGTTTTTCCTTTTTTCTTCATACTAGCTTCAACTCTGAAAGATGACCAGAAGTCTCGGATAGAAAAGAACCTCATGAATGTTTTAATGGTAGGTTGAAATTGTTTATATAAAGTGTGTTATTAGGCATATGTATACGTGTATCTATATCAACTAATGCATCTAGTGGTTTTTCTTTCAACTAGTTGAATGAATGTTAACTGTGTTGATGCAGAATGAAAGTCCTGATCCAGAACCTGACTGTGATGTCTTAGCTGTGAAAACTGCCCAGAAGCTGTGGGCAGACCGAATTTCTCTGGCTGGCAGCAATATTTTCACAATAGGAGTACAGGACTTTGTGCCATTTGGTAGGTAGCTAACATCTACAGTATTATTTCAGAGAAATTACCTTATTTCTAGAGAATGAATAGAGCAGAATAATAAATATAAAAATCAAGAAAGAATTTTCGAAGTATACTCATGTTATAGATAAACTGATTTGTGTGTGTGTGTCTCCTCAGTGACTTATAAAGATAGTCAGGATCTTAAATACTTTTATGTCTTAAAAATGTACTTTGCTCATTTGTAGTTCAGGTGTTATTAGAAACACTTGACAGTTATTTAAAAGGTTTGTGCTTTACTGTCCAGGTAGGTATTTTGAAATAATAACAAAATGGCTCTTTTTTGTTTAAAATCTTGTCACCTACATTTCTGGAACAGCTGTGATTTTAAAATTAAAGACGGTTTTGAAGCTATAATTTATTTAAATTTTCTTTTCTTTTATTTATTTATTTTTTTTGAGACAGGGTCTTACTCTGTTGCCGAGGCTGGACTACAGTGGTGCGATCTTGGCTCACTGCAACCTCTGCCTTCTGGGTTCAAGTGATTCTCCTGCCTCAGCCTCCTGAGTAGCTGGAATTACAGGCCCAAGCTAAATTGTCTATTTTTAGTAGGGATGGGTTTCACCATGTTGGTCAGTCTGGTCTTGAACTCTTGATCTCAGGTGATCTGCCTGCCTTAGCCTCCCAAAGTGCTGGGAATTCAGGCATGAGCCACTGCACCTAACCTATTTTTTTTTTTTTTTCCTTGACAGAGTTGCACTCTGTCGCCCAGGCTGGAGTGCAGTGGTGTGATCTCAGCTTAACTGCACCTTCCACCTCCTGGGTTCAGGCGATTCTTGTGCCTCAGCCTCCCGAGTAGCTGGTATTATAGGTGCATGTCACCATGCCCAGCTAATTTTTGAATTTTTAGTAGAGACAAAGTTTCACCATGTTGGCCAGGGTGGTCTCAAACTCCTGACCTCAAGTGATCCACCTGTCTTGGCCTCCCAAAGTGCTGGGATTACAGGTGTGAGTCACTGCGCTCAGCCTAAATTTTATTTTTATAATGAAAAGTGAGCTCATTTGTCTCTTGAAATGCGTTAAGTGCAGAAGTCAGTAAGAATGGTCAGTGCAGATGTGTCTTTCTGAAGAAGAAATGTGGTTAACAGGATGTGTGTGGGTCCTGGGTACCTGGTTGTGCGTAATGCAGCCTGTTTGTTTTATTTCTAGTACAATGCAAAGCCAAGTTTCATGCTCCAAGTTTTCATGTTGATGTTCCCATTCAGTTTGATATTTATCTGAAGGCTGATTGTCCACATCCAATTAGGTTTTCCAAGCTCTGTGTCAGCTTTAATAATCAGGTAATGGTGCCATTTCATGTGTTTTTACCACATGTTTATCTTGTAGCTTGTGTTAAACTAGATAAAATGAGCTTAGTGAATTTTATGTCTTAATGGTGTCATAGCAACAAATGAACTTTGGCAAGGTCTGTTTACAAATATATTCCAAACTTCTAGCGATTCAAGTTTTATACTTTGCCTACTCCAATTTTTGTTTTCACTCCATGTTTATGAAGTCTGAGAATTCTGTGTGTGTGTGTGTGTGTGTACACGTAGTATATATATACCTTTTTGGTCTTTTTTGAGACAGGGCCTCGCTTTGTTGCCCAGGCTAGAATGGAGTGGTGCAATCATAGTTTTCTGTAGCCTCAACCTCCTGGACTCAAGAGGTCCTCTCACCTCAGGCCCCCAAGTAGCTGGGACTACAGGCACCTGCCACCACATCTGGCTAATTTTTGTATTTTTTGTAGAGACAGTGTTTCGCCATATTGCCCAGTCTGGTCTTAAACTCCTGGGCTCCAGTGATCCACCCACCTCCGCCCCCCAAAGTGCTGGGATTACAGGTGTGAGGCACTACATCTGGGCTTATATTTTTTTATAGTGTATACTTGAATTCCAAATAAGGTATATTCAGAATGAGTAAAATTTAAAAAATCATTTGGTTTATATTCTACTTCAACATTATTAGTTAATGTTATTAGTTTATGATCATGGAAGTAATTTAGGTTTGATATTTTAAAAATTGGAATAGATGGATATAAAGTGAAAAGTAAATGTGTGTCTTCTTTTAATTCCATTCTCCCATACATCCTCTATGTTAACTTCTTGAATAAAGTCTAGACATTTTCTGTGCACAAATATGTAAGCAACTTTTTTTTCCTTGCAGAATTGGGATTGTTTGAATCATTTTCTGCATTTGAATATATGTGAAGCATGATGTAGTATATAATCAAGCACTTGATTACATTACAACTCTGTTATGAATTCAATTAGTAGATGATCAACTTTTGATTACCAGAAAGTACAGTGAGTCTTTAACCAACAAGCATTTATTGAGAGTTACAATATTCTTAACATTCTGTACCTGAGTATAGCATATGTCGACCTCATTAAAATGTAGGCATTTTGGGGGACAAGGTCCAGGACAGAATCAACGATTGCCCAAGTAGGTAATGAAGACTAAATTACACAGTGTGGCTAGAAAGAAGTACAGCTGTAGTAGGCACGCCGGAGAAAAGGGAGGGAGTTCCAGGACTGAAGATGAAATTACGATAGGTCTAAAAAGATGGGAGGGGAGAACATGTTGGCAACGAGAAAACACTGCATGGAGACAGAAGAGCGTATTCTGTGTTTCTGGGATAGTCAAACCTCTCTAGAATCGAGGGTTTATAATGCTCGGTAGTGGGAAATAAGGCCAAGTGGCTTAAAGGAACCTTGCAGAGTTAAGCAGGGATAGGCTAGTAAACAGATGTCTTTCAAGACGTATTCATTCTTTTATCTGTGTTCTATTTATTGGCTGGTGATAAAGAAACGGTATTATCTGTTTTATTAGGATTTGATTCATAAGAAGTCAGAAATGTCTCTGTAATAGAAATGATTAGATGAAGCTGGGTCACCTGAAGATCATGATGTTTTATTCAACTTCAGACCCTTACACAAGGATTCCCTCTAATCAGCTTGAGAATTTTATTTTATTGTTTTTGTTTGTTTGTTTTTGAGACAAGGTGTCTCTGTCTCCTGGGCTGGAGTGCAGTGGCACCATCTTGACTTACTGTAGTCGTGATCTCCCAGGCTCAAGTGATTCTCCCATCTTAGCCTCCCCTGAGTAGCTGGGACTAGAGGCACATGTCACCATGCCCAGCTAATTTTTGAATTTTT
>NW_016107326.1:4375827-4398274 GCF_001604975.1 Cebus imitator
TTTTTTTAGAGAGACGTGGTGTTGCTGTTTTGCCCAGGCTGGCCTTGAACCCCTGGGCTCAAAGAGTCCACCCACCTCAGCCCCCCAAAGTGCTGAGATTACAGGTGTGAGCCATCATGCCTGGCAAGTTGAGAATTTTTAAGCAAAAGCATGAAATTTATTTCTAATGTTTTAATAAACTTTATTCTAGTAGCAAAATAGAAATAAATAATATCATGAAAGCCAATTAGAGTCTCTTTATATTAATCCAGGTACAAAAGTTCAAGGACTGCGATTAAGATACTGGTGTTGAGAATGGAGATTTAGGAATACAAGAGGCATTTAAAAATAGATAAACCTGGATTGCCGAGTACACATAGAAGCTGAAAAGTGGGGATAGGATGAATGAAGGACAGGAGCTTTTGTACATGCCCTTTCCTCTTCCTGAACTGGATTGCTCTCCTCTCCGACTAGTTCATTCCTCTTTGTCTTTTCTCACTTAAAAGCATCACTTCCTCAGGGAAGCCTCCCCTGACTTGCATGACTCAGCCACTTAGCCAGGCTCTCATAGCCTGTGTACTAATCACACTGTGGCTTCACCTTTGTCTGTGTGATTATTCGGTAAATTACCTGTTTTCCTTACCAGAATCTAAGCTCCACAAAGACAGAAGGGCAGGGTTTGTTTTGTTCATTATGAAACTAGAGGGTCAACACATGGACTCTTTTTGTTTGTTTGTTTGGTTTGTCTTGTTTTTTAAAGAGACAGTCTGTTGCCCAGGCTGGGGTGCAGTGATGCGATCACATAGTTCACTTCAGCCTCAAATTCCTGGGCTCATGTAAGGGGACTCTTATTTTACTTTTCCCTCAGTAGTCTACTCTTCCATTTCTTTTCTTTCCTTTTTTTTTTTTTTTTTTTAAACAACAAACAAACTATCATTAAAAACTAATTAAAATGTTAAAATTGAATATAAAGCAATTAGTTTTACAATTTAGATTATATTCAAGATACAGGCCAAGTGCAGTGACTCATGCCTGTAATCCCAGCGCTTTGGGAGGCCACGGTAGGCAGATAACTGCAGGTTAGAAGTTCGAGACCTGCCTAGCCAACATGGTGAAACCCCATCTCTACTAAAAATACAGAAATTAGCTGGGCATGATGGTAGGTGACTATACTCTTAGCTACTTGGGAGGCTGAGGCAAAAGAATTGCCTGAACCTGGGAGGCAGAGGTAGCAGTGAGCCTACATTGTGTCGTTGCACTCCAGCCTGGTGACAGAATGAGATTCCATCTGAAAAGAAAAGAAATTCACCATATAAATCATAAGGAAAAAAGTAGAATCGGCTTTGGAAGCATGGAATAGAAATGAAAATTGTTAGGAAAGTATAAAATTGGAACTGTGTAAGAATTTCTACGACAACAATTTATCTGCTGGGATAGAAGGTGGCTCTTGCTAGGAAAGGTTTATTTCATTTATTGAACAGATGAGAATGGTGATTCCGTAGATAGAAACATGAAAGATATCTTTCTTTATTCATCTATAAGGCACGTTCTCTTCTGGCAAGGCAGACGCACATTCACTTTGGGACATACTGAGTTTCAGGTGGTAGTGGACTTGTCCTCTAGACAGTTGTGGATATAAGCTTGTAATTAAGGAAATAAGACAGAATAGGACAATTTTATGTGGGAGATACTAGCAACAATGGTATGGAGTATGTGGAAACAAATACGTTTTCCAATGAAGTGAACATAGAGAGAAATGAAGACCTGAAAGAAAGCAAAGGAATGGAGCTGGGCTCAGTGGCTCATGCCTGTAATCCCAACACTTTTGGAGGCCAAGGCAGGAGGATCGCTTGAGTCCAGGAAGTTTGAAACAGGCCTTGGCAACATAGTGAGACCCCCATCTCTACAAGAAATACAAAAATTAGCAAGTGTGATGGTATGTGCCTGTGGTCCCAGCTACTTTGGAGGCTGAGGTGGGACCATCCCTGGGGTCCAAGAGGTTAAGGCTGCAGTGAGCCGAGATTGTGCCACTGCACTCCAGGTGGGAAAAACAGGAAGTAACCAAGCAGGAAGAGAAACAGGAAAGATGATAGCATCACAGAAGCCAAGTTAAAAAAAGGTTCTTCAAGGAAAGGAGGTGATAAACAGTAGTGTGCAGTGCAACAAAGCACAAACTGTCTCTCTGGGAGAGGGTTAGCTAAATATTTTCAGGAAACAGTTTGTGTGTAGGGAACTATTTTATTGTGGCAGCAGTGAGTGGGTAAGTGCCTCTATTTGGGATAAAAATACTTTCTTTTATTGGTAACCTTTCACAATGCTTCAGTGTTTGTGTTAAAACTAAATGAGCTCCAAAGTACTTGGCATTCAGTGTTGGCAGACGTTTGACATTTGATGACCCCTGCTCACCTCTTTCAGGAATACAACCAGTTCTGTGTAATAGAAGAAGCATCCAAAGCAAGTGAAGTTTTAGAAAATCTGACTCAAGGAAAGATGTGCTTAGTTCCTGGTAAAACAAGAAAACTGTTATTTAAATTTGTTGCAAAAACTGAAGACGTGGGAAAGAAAATTGAGGTTAGTTATGAAATTTGTTTAAAAATATTTTTAATAAAAGTAGTATGTTTATATCAGAAAACTGTAAATAATACAAAAGCTTATTACGTAAAAAATGAAAATCTTCTACTAGAACTTCCTAAAGGAAACCATTCATTATAGTTTCGGAAGTTTCCTTCCAGACATTTTTCTGTGAACATATTTGTAGTTTAAAATTTTTTCAATTAATAAAATTGAGAATAAACCGTAGCTGGCTTTTGTCACTTAATAGTGTATATTAGACATTATTTCTTGTTAGTACATAAAACCAATCTCATTTTTTAATGACTACATAATCAGTTAAGGAGTTTTAATGTATATTATGTAATGTAGCAAATATATTTTTTATGTTATTCAGACTGAATAACTATTTTTTGATGTTTAAACATTACTGAGTACATATTTTTAAAGAAAAATGAACATATATATTTGTAAAGATTGATACAGTATAGATAATTGAAATGCCTTTTAGAAATATGGGATCTAAGTAATATCTTTATTAAGCAGAAACCCTGGAGCCAAATGGTACGGGTTTAAATTGCAGCTCTCCAGCTTATTAAGTTTGTGGCCCTGGGGAGTTACTTAGCTTCTATGTGTCTTCTCAGTGTATTCATCTGTAAAATGGGGATCATAGGAGTACTTACCTGTGAGGATTTCATGAGGATTAAATCAGCTGGTTAATGTAACTTGCGTGGAATAGTGATTAGCACACAGTAAGTGGTTGCTTTTCATGACATGAACGGGAATGGTTAGCTAATCTACACTTGGGACCATTGCTAAGATATAGTTGTACCACCAGTGTTCCCATAACAGTTTCTATGAACATGTTGATTTTATTATTAGCCAGTATCCAAAGTTTTTTGCTTATTCATTAAAAAAAAAAAATCCTTCATGATTTTGACTAAATCCCCTAATTGCATATTTTATTTTTTAATGGTACCTAAGGAAACCTACCAGACATAAATTATAATTCGTAATTTTATTTTGAGTCCTTTTGTTAAAGGATTTAGTTGAATGCAACATGTATGCAATTAATAAAGCATTTTATTACTAATACTATAAATATTTTCAGGAAAAATATTTGTGGATTCAGAAATTACGTTATGATGTATCTATAGCCATCACAATATTGATTTCATTCAGCACCACTAATTGAGTTTCATTATATCAGGGACTATGCCAGATGCTGAATTCATAACACTGCTGCTGTACAATCAGCCTCTCAGTAGAAGGTCAGGTTATTATCTCTGTTTTAAAGGTGAAGAAGTTGAAACCCAGGGTGCAGTTAGTTTATGTCCCAGCCAGAGGAGGACTCTAACAGCAGGTGTTCTGACTTCTGTCACACTGGGGGGTCTCTAGAGGAACTCCATGGTCTAGTAGTCTATGGTGTAATTTTGGTGAGAGGGGATGGTGACAACCACATGTGAGATGGCATTTCTGACATCCTTCTCTTTAGATTACTTCAGTGGATCTTGCTCTGGGCAATGAGATGGGAAGATGTGTGGTTTTAAATTGGCAGGGAGGAGGAGGAGATGCTGCTTCCTCCCAAGAAGCCTTACAGGCAGCTCGGTCTTTCAAAAGGCGACCTAAGCTACCCGACAATGAAGTTCACTGGGACAGCATAATAATTCAGGCAAGCACAATGTAAGTCTGCTTTACTAAGCTGATGCTAAAGGTCATCCTATTTCTTTTTTTTTTTTTTTTGAGACAGGGTCTCTCTCTTGCCCAGGCGGGAGTACAGTGGTGTGATCACAACTCACTACAGCCTTGACCCTTTTTTGCTTATTCATTAAAAAAAAAATCCTTCATGATTTTGACTAAATCCCCTAATTGCATATTTTATTTTTTAATGGTACCTAAGGAAACCTACCAGACATAAATTATAATTCGTAATTTTATTTTGAGTCCTTTTGTTAAAGGATTTAGTTGAATGCAACATGTGTGCACCCTTGCCTTCCCCAGTGGCTGGGACTACAACCAGGTGCCACCATCCCTGAATAATTTTTGTGTTTTTTCTAGAGATCAGGGCCTTACTATGCCTCCCAGGCTTGTTTCAGACTCCTGGGCTCAAATGATCCTCCTGCCTCGGCCTCCCAAAGTGCTGAGATTGCAGGTGTGAGCCATCGCACCCAGCCTCTTATTTCTTTTAAATACTTTATTTAAATAATTTATTTGCTCTTTTTTTTTTTTTAATCAGTTACTTAGCTAAGGTTTCTTTTCAAAGGATCATTTCCAGAGTTCCAAACATTTCTGTACATCTGCGACACGAGCCCCCTGCCCTGACTAATGAAATGTATTGTTTGGTTGTGACTGTTCAATCTCATGAAAAGACCCAAATCAGAGATGTGAAGCTCACTGCTGGCTTAAAACCAGGTATGCATTCTTTTTTGAAAGTTTGATCAGTATTAATCCAACATAAAATATGCATCAGTGATGTCAACGCTAGGACTTTTGTTTAAAAGAAGGTATGACGTAGTGCTCTTCACACAGTATTGATTATTGGGTTAGTGTTTGAGTTCTTATTTTGAAGAACCAATCAGCATTAACTCTTTTAGGACAAGATGCCAATTTAACTCAGAAAACTCATGTGACTCTTCATGGGACAGAACTGTGTGATGAATCCTACCCGGCTTTACTCACTGACATTCCTGTTGGAGACTTACATCCAGGGGAACAGGTAAACTTGGTCAACTGGGACCGGAGAAGAAATCAATTAGTTTGTAGTTTTGAATATATAGTGAGTTTCAAACAGTTCAGAGCATTTTAGCAGCAAATTCTAGGACTGAAAAGTGATTTAATTAATGAACATTTCATACACATTTTGCATACTTAAATGTATAAAATGTCTTAAGCAGCTTTTCTACAGGGGAATTTAGAAAACATGCTTAATATGAATTAGTTGGCTAATAAAATAACTGTTGTTTGTAACTTAATGTAGTAATTTCTCAGTTAACTTTTGCTTCTAAACGAGATACGAAAATTTTGTGGAAGTTGAGAATAATAATTTCTAAGAGATGCAGTAGTAATGATTCCACTCTTATGCTGTGTCCAGATAATCAGATACTCTTATACAGTGGGAGCTCTGATCAGTTACATTGTAACATTCTGTAAAAGTTATAAAGAATTTAGCCAGTTGGTATAGTAAACTCTAGAAGGTGGGAACATTATCTGAGAATATATATCAAGAGGCAATGTCTGTAATATTAATTAAATCACAACATTAATTTTGTTATAGCTGGAAAAAATGTTATATGTTCGCTGTGGCACAGTGGGTTCAAGAATGTTTCTTGTATATGTTTCTTACCTGATCAATACAACTGTTGAAGAAAAAGAAATTGTTTGCAAGTGTCACAAGGTATTTTTTTTTTTATAACTACTGTATGAAGCATCGTATGTGGAGTGTTCTCATTTTGTGTTATTTTAGTTTACTTATAAAATAAGCAGCTTAGGTGCTTATAGTCTATTATAAATTTTAATTAAACTTTAAAAAAAATCACTTATATTGAGATTTGTTTAGGCTGGCATTCACTGCTCAAACATTAAATAGAAAATTGGCTTATATGGGTTTTCTTTCTTTTTTTTGAGTTGGAGTTTTGCCCTTGTTGCCTAGGCTGGAATGCAGTGGCGTGATATTGGCTCACTGCAACCTCCACCTCCTGAGTTGATGCAATTCTCCTGCCTCAGCCTCCCGAGTAGCTGGGATTACAGGCATGCGCCACTACGCCCGGCTAATTTTTTGTTTGTGTTTGGTAGAGACAGGGTTTCTTCACGTTGGTCAGGCTGTTCTCGAACTCCCAACCTCAGGTGATCTGCCCGCCTCGGCCTCCCAAAGTGCTAGGATTACAGGCGTGAGCCACCACACCTGGCCTGTATGGCTTTTCATATAGAGGATCAGCATGTTTGAGATCTCAAGCAAATCACACGTAAGATAAAATCTGTAAGTTGACTTATATATAGGAGGTTCTGGAGAAAAGGAGGTCTCCCTTTGAAAAAACTTTTTCAGTTATTAAAAAAATACTTGTAAAAATTGTTTTTGATAAGGGCACATAAAAGTGAAAATAGGAACGATCACAGTTACAGTTCACAACTGGAAGGCAGCTGCCAACTCTTTGTATTCCTTATTGGTCTCTTTTCTATTTATAGAGACTTTTAAGAGCCCATGTTTTTAAATAGATTTACTGTGCTGTATATAATAGAACATTATGATATTTAGTATCTCCTAGGTCCTGACAGTAATGTTTTTTTAGCTTTCTCTTAGGTATTGGGTCCTCAGCCCAGCAGAGGAGAAGGCCTAGCAATTTGGGATTTGTTTTGTTACTGCACAGTTTGGGCTGTAGTTTTGGTACTGCACAGCTTGGCTATTTACAGGTCATTGGGAAAGAAAACCATCTCAAAATTGTTAGTATTTCCCAAGTGAAAGGAAAGGCATGTCATGTACTGTTGAAAACTTCTCATAGCCTGGTGTAATACATAGAGTCCCATATGGTAACTTAGGAGATAAGGGTACCACTTTCAGCACATTATATGTATTATCTCATTTAATGTTTCTAACCTTCCTGTGAGGATTATGAAACTGGGACTTAAAGAGACCGCATGAGTTGAGCATTCCAAATCTGAAAATTCAAAATCCAGAATGTTCCAAAATCTGAAACTTGTTGAGCACCAGCATGACACTCAAAGGAAATGCTTCCAGGAGAATTTTGGATTTGGAATGCTCAACCAGTAAGCATGGAAATATTCCAAAATCCAAAAACCTGAGACATTTCTAGTCCCAGCATTTCAGATAACCTGTGTAACTTTCCCAAGGTCACATCATTAGGTTCAAGGTCACATAGCTAGTAAGTATGTATCAAGTCAGGGTTAGAATGCAGCTGTGCCTGGCATTACAGTCTGAGCTTTTAACCAGTATGACCTTTTTTAAAGATTTCTTACCAAGAGGTCATGTTACTTGTTTTGAAAGATAAAATAGCGCCCCCCCTTTTTTTCTTTTTTCTATTCTTTTTTTTTTTTTTTTTTTGACATGGGGTCTCACTGTGTTGCCCAGCCTGAAGTGCAGTGATGCAATCTTGGCTCATTGCAACCTTCACCTCCTGGTTTCAAGCAATCCTCCCATCTCAGCCTCCCAAGTAACTGGGACTACAGGTGTGCACCACCGTGCTCAGCTAATTTTTTGTATTTTTGGTAGAGACAGGGTTGTGCCATGTTTCTCAGGCTGGTCTTGAACTCCTTAGCTCAAGCAGCTTGCCCACCTCAGCCTCCCAAAATGCGGAGATTACAGGTGTGAGCCACCGTGCCCAGCCCCCATTGTTTTTCTAACAGACTCTTAGAAGGGAGATGTAGCATGTTGGTTAAGAGTGTAGGCTCCATGACAGTTTCAGTTCTGCTTTTATGCCTTTGTTAGTTTCCAGTTATGTGACCTCATCTTAAAATGGCAATCATAATAGCACTTGTTTCTTTGTGTGATTATGAACATTACATAATACATGTGTAGTGATGATAGCAGTGTCTGTCATATTACATTCATATTATCTTTATTATTAGTCATTTTGAGTTGAGGTGTAGTAAGAACTTAGACAAAAGAAGACCCTAGCTTTGTGGAACATCTGATTCCTCCTCTGTAAAATGGTGGTGATGCCTGCCTTACGCACTTCATTAGATACAGAGATAAATACTGTATAAGAAAACACTTTCGCTAGGTGCTGTGGTTCACTCCTATAATACCAGCGCTTTGGGGTTCTGAGGCAAGAGGATCATTTGAGGCCAGGAGTTCAAGACTAGCCTGAGTAACATAGCAAGGCCCTATCTCTAAAAAAATAAAACACAGTAGCCAGGCATGGTGATGTGCGCCTATAGTCCCAGCTACTCAGGAGGATCACTTGAGCCCACGTGTTCGAGGCTGCAGTGATCTGTGATGGTGCCACTTTACTGCATCCTGGTTGCCAGAGTGAGACCCTGTCTCCAAAAAAAAAAAAAAAAAAAATAGTACTCAGTTCTCTCTACACAGATTTTTACAAATATTATCTAAAAGAAAGGCCTTTCTCTCTTAGTGTGTATAATTTGGGATTATTTATTGATCAGTGATAGATTTTGTTTTTTAAAACTTTATATACAAAGATTTAGAGAATCCATTGAATGTGCTTTTTAAATTTTCTTGCAGGATGAAACTGTAACAATAGAAACAGTCTTTCCATTTGACGTTGCAGTTAAATTTGTTTCTACCAAGGTATGTTCCTGTGAGGCATACTAGAAGTCATTTAAGTTATAGAAATGGACTGAAATGATAACATGGATTAAAGTAATTCCTGACAGACCTTTTATCTTCATTTGTGACAGTTTGAGCACCTGGAAAGGGTTTATGCTGACATCCCCTTTCTGTTGATGACGGACGTCCTAAGTGCCTCACCCTGGGCCCTCACCATTGTTTCCAGTGAGCTCCAGCTTGCTCCATCCATGACCACAGTGGACCAGTTAGAGTCCCAGGTGGAAAATGGTGAGAAGTTGGTCCATTTCCACTTAAAGAGCAGGAGAATTGTGTGTGTGTGTGTGTGTGTGTGTGTGTGTGTGTGTGTGTAAGCTGGCAATGGAGGAGTTAATTCACTTTTTACTAAGTGAGGGAACTTGAGACCTATACTCACGAAAGCAAATGCATATGGAATTAAGGTGGAATTGGTGTCATTTATAATACCATTTGCTTGACTATACCTGATTTTTAAAGATCAGATTTTTTTCATACTCTAAGGAAGTTGTACTTTGAAACTGTACTTCACAAAAAGAATTTTTTTCATTTTTGAACTTTTAAAGGCTTTTCTTCTCATTGACTCTTAATGTTTACTGTTTTTCATAACTTGAAATGAGAAAAGATATTTCTTTATATATATATATGTATATATATATATATATATATATATTATTGTTCTGGGGTACATGTAAAGAACATGCAGGATTGTTGCATAGGTACATACATGGCAACGTGGTTTGCTGCCTCCATCCCCATCACCTATATCTGACATTTCTCGTCATGTTATGCTTCCCCTAGAAAAGATATTTCTTAAAGATACTTTGGCAAATATAGAAAAGTAGAAGATACATTTTCTGAGTCTTCCCACTAAGTTTGTAAGACTGATTCAAACCCAGGACAATACCTCTCTGGTTTTAAAAAGTACTAATAATATCTTTGCTTTCACAATGTCTTCATGAGTTGTTTTTTCATCACTTCTTGAAACTTGGTTTTCTCTTGTATGTTTGGAAATCATCTTCTCTGTCCTGCTGTGTTTTTCTGTTTCCTTCCCTTTTTCCTTACTGTTTTAATTGGGAATAATGAGCTTGAGGGTCAGACTGAGCTCGATTCAGTTTCCAGCCCTACCACTTGCTCTTTTGTGAACTCAGAAGGTCATTTCATCACCTCTTAGAGGCAGAGAGGATGGTGTATGTGAAATAATCGAGTCGTATATATGGGAGAATATGAAATCTCTTAGCTCAGTGCCCCCCTTCTGACAGCTTAGTAAAAGCTGGTTATTTGTCCATTCTTGCTGATTCCTTTGCTTTCAGTGTTGGTCATTTCCAGTATCCTGACTTTGGTTCCCTTGTTCTTTCTCTACAAGTTTTCAGCTGCCCCACGATCTCAGGCTGCCTGCATTCCCATATCCAGTTGGAGGGGTCGTTGTAAGTACCCTCGATCCAAGCTGGAAACGGCAGAGAAAAACTACAGTCCTTCACATCCACATCCATTGCTGAGCTCAAGTGCTACCTTCTAAATGTTTTTTGAATTCAGCTTTTCATCCCCATTCTCAGAGCCATCTTACCATTTTTCTCACCCGGTCTGCAGAAGTAGGTTCTTAACTGGTTTCTTCCTTGGCAGTCATTCAAACCCCAGCCAGCCTTTCGTATTGCCGCGAGACCTCACCTGGTCCGGCTCTGGCTGACCTTCCCAGCTGCCTGTACCCCAGGCTCTCCACTGCCCTGTGCAGTCTCCCAGGTTTCAACCAAGACAAACTTAGGGCATTCGTCCATCATTGCCCCCAGCTACATTTGAACATATCTTTGGAACTTTTGTCTAAAACCTTTTTCGTCCTTTCAAACTGTTGAACTCTGGCTTGCTCTTCAGGGCTCATGTAAACTTTAACTTCTTGTTCCTCCCAAGCAGAGCTAAGTACTCTTCCTTCTTTACTCCTACGTTTTTTTGCACATACTTACATTGTTACTCTTATTCCATTACATTGCAATTACTATTTGTAAATATGGCTCCTTACTAGACTGTGTGTTCCTTTAGAACCTGAGCTGTGTCTCACTCATTTTCATATTGCCAGCATCGTAGTACTTAGCTAATAAGTGTTTACTAAATTAAGCAATAATCTCTGGCTTGAACTTCTAGTGTGTTCGTTTCTTACTGCTGCTGTAACAAATGACCACAAAGTTAGTGGCTTAAAATGACACAGATTTAACTATATTAAACTTATGCGGGTTAGAAGTCCAAAAAACAAGGGGTCATCCTGGTTGCGTTCCCTCTGGAGGCTCTCGGGAAATCTATTTCTTTGTCTTCTCCAGCTTCTAGAGGCCACCTGCACTCCTCTGTGCCTGGCTCCTTCCTCCGTCTTCAAAACCAGCAGTATACCACTTCATTGTCACAAATTGATCCTAATGTTAATTGTTCATAAAAATAATGATCATTTTGTTTAACTTCTTAGAATTAAGGAGAACTTTGGCAGAGTTTAATATGAATGGCCCAGGTTTTTTAGAAGGTGATCTCTAGAGGTTCAAACTGATGTGTATTTTATTTACTGGGCTGCAGTATATTTTCCAAGTCTTTAACGTTACATAAAAATACTTAATTAAAGCAAAGGTTGATCCAGCTTTTTTCCCTTTCACTATTGTTGTCTGTCCACAATCAGACCTCCATTAATCTGTCACAACCTTCTTCATTAGAAAACCATAAAAATAGCCTAATGTTTAGACACTTTGTTCATTATTATTATTATTATTATTTTGAGACAGAGTCTCGCTCTGTTGTCCAGGCCAGAGTGCAGTGGTGCGATGTCTGCCCACCACAACCTCTGTCTCCTGGGTTCAAGTGATTCTCCTGCCTTAGCCTCCCGAGTAACTGGGACTACAGGTGCACACCACCATGCCCAGCTAAGTTTTGTATTTTTAGTGGAGATAGAGTTTCTCCACATTGGTCAGGCTGGTCTCGAACTTCTGACTTTGTGATCCGCCCACCTCAGCCTCTCAAAGTGCTGGGATTACAGGTGTGAGCCACCACACCTGGCTGGTTGTTGTACTTCAGAATTTCACTCACAGATTGCTAAAATTGCCATTAAATGAGTACTGTTGCCTGCTTGCATTTAAAGGAGTGACACTGCAGGTTCTGGAGAACTGAAAGGTGGAGGATACTTGGTTTGAATGGGCGCTTATCTTGTCATCAGGGAATTGACTGTAAAATTGGCAGGAGGAAAGCATTCTTGCACAGAGGTGAATAGTCACATGAGGCGGTGTGAGTGCTGTTAGTAATACAGGCTAAGTATCTCTTACCTATTTGAAATGCTTGGTACCAGAAGTGTTGCAGATTTCAGAATACTTGCATTATACTTAGTGGTTGAGCATCCCTAAACTAAAAATATGAAATCTGAAATGCTTTAAAGAACATTCTGTCTTTTAAAAAAAAAATTTTTTTTTTTTTTGAGAGGGAGTGTTGTTCTGTTGCCAGGCTGGAGTGCGGTGGCACAATCTCGGCTCCCTCAACCTCCGCCTCCCGGGTTCAAACAATTCTCTGCCTCAGCCTCCTGAGTAGCTGGGACTACAGGCACATACCACCATGCCCAGCTAATTTTTTGTATTTTTAGTAGAGATGGGGTTTCACCGTGTTGGCCGAAATGGTCTCAGTCTCTTGGCCTTGTGATCCACCCACCTTGGCCTCCTAAAGTACTGGGGTTACAGGCATAAGCCACTGTGCCCAGCCTTTTAAAAATTTTTATTTTCATTTTGGAGACGGGGTCTCACTCTGTCACCCAGGCTGGAGTGCAGTGGTAGGATGATGGCTCACTGTAGCCTCAGACTCCCTGGCTCAAGCTATTCTCCTGCCTCAGCCTCCCAAGTAGCTGGGACCACAGGTGCACACCATCACACCTGGCTAATTTAATTATGTAAAGGGACGGGGTCTCCTTTTGTTGCCCAGGCTAGTTTCAAACTCCTAGATCTCAGGCAATCCTCCTGCCTTGGCCTCCCCAAGTGAGATTACAGTTGTGAGCCACCACGCCTGGATGCCTTTCCTTGTAGAATAACCTTTTTGTGTCATGTTGGCACTCAAAACGTTTCAGATTTTGAAGCATTTTGGTTTCAGATTTTTAGATTAGGGATGGTCAACCTGTATGTGTTTATTAAGAGAAAGCCACAATTTTCTGGAATGATATTTTGAGTACTTTAAGGGTAGCGTAAGTTTTCTATTTTCTTTTTCTCTACCCCAAAGTATTTACTTTGGAGACATGAAATAATTTAGAAAAAGAAAAACAGTCACCATAAGATATTTATTCTGTCTCTAAGCTTTTCACATTCATTAGTTTCCATAGGACTGACTCACAGATATATAGATGCCTTGCTGGATTTTACTATAATGGAATATTGATACATTAGCAAAAACAGTAGACTTTGTGACCTTTAAAAAGTCATTTAACATCTCTGAGCCCTACCTTGTGAGTCTCTATAAATAACATATAATGGGTGAGATATTCTTTATTTGTTATATTACTTGGATGTGAAACTCTCCTTGCATAGACGAAACCATTGCATAGGGTATAAAGACTCTTCCCTGTAGTTGTCTTACAGACTGGAGAGAGTGCTAGTGAATGTTTTTGTCTTCGATGCCCATCTCTTGGAAATGTTGAAGGTGGAGTAGCAACCGGCCATTATATTATCTCTTGGAAAAGGTAAACATTATATCAATCTGGTCTTTTCTTCAGTGTCTTTGTTATTCTGATATCTTTATTATTCATCTTTGTCACTTAATATTTGAGAGTTTCTGTCATTCTGAAGAGCAGAAGTCGCATGGATGTGAACACAAAGCTGAAAAAGATAATTAAACCTGAATTTGTGCTTGTCACAATTTGTGACTTATATGCTATTGAAATTTTAGCCAAACTAAATCTGTACACAAAGGGTGTTAACGTATAAGAATGTTCATGGCTGGGTGCGGTGGCTCACACTTCTAATCCCAGCAGTTTTGTAGACCGAGACGGGAGGATTGCGGAGCTCAGGAGTTTGAAACAATACAAAAATTAGCTGGGCTCCGCGATGCACACCTGTAGTCCCAACTACTCAGGAGGCTGAGGTGGGAGGATGGCTTGAGCCCAAAAGGCGGAGGTTGCAGTGAGCTGAGATTGTGCCACTGCACTCTAGCCTGGGCAACAGAGCAAGACCCTGATTCAAAAAAAGAAAAATGTTCATAGCAGCATTGATTGTAATAGTAAAAAAATGGGGGGTGGAAAAAAAACTAAATTCCCATCAATAGAAAAGAGAATAAATTGTGACACATTCGCACAATGGAATACTACATATCAGTGAGGTGAATGAACCAGAGCTACACGTATCAACATCTTAAGGTAAAGGGAGCAAAGCAAGCTACTGATGAGAATATGAATAAATTGCATTAATATGACATTGAAAAACATGTCAAACATGCTATATATTTCTTAGGACTACATACGTAATTTGGAAAAGTATAAAATACGTGGGAATGATAAATACCAAATTCAGGATACTGGCTACCTTTCGGGCGGGGAGGTACAAGCAGGAAGGGCTCTGCAAGAAGATTCAGTTGTATACTTGTAATTTCTTTCTTAGACTGGGAAGTAGATACATGGTATTCATGTGTTATCCTCTTGGTATGGCTTAATTACTTTCAAAAATTCTAAAACAGGGAATAACATATATTACTTAAAAATGAGAAAGGAATCAGAAGATACTGGTTTTAAGGGAATGTTTTGTACAACTCAGAGTAACTAGTAGAAAGATCTGAATGTTATGGCTGTCCCAAAAAGGTTATAAATGATAAAAATTGACTAAAGGAAAATTTTTAACCTAAAAAACCAGTAACTGGAGGAAATTTATGAGATTAGCTTCAAAGAATATATGTTTAGCATATATAATTACATGGTGTTATTTATTGTTTTCATGTTATAAGTTATACGCAAAGCATAGAGCAAGAAGGAAAATTCCCTGGGTTTGTTCATGAAGAGCACCCATCCCTAAGCCTGACAAAGGCAGAAACTAAAAGATAACTGTAGGCCCACAGTTCTCAAACGTTTTGGCCTCAAGACACCTTTACACTTTGAAAACTCATTGAGAACCCTAAATAGCTTATTTATGTGAATTATATGCACAAATATTTACCATGTTAGGAACTAAAGCAGAAACTTTTTAAGAATGGAAAAATATGTAATATTACTAAGAAGTAAATAAACTTGTCTTTCTTTTTCTCCATTCCTGAATTTACTATATTGATGTTTAGTTTTATTTATTTGATTGTAGGTGTCAAAACAGCATGTTTAAGGCCTTGCTGAATTATTCCATCATGCCGCAGTATTACGACAGAGGTGTATTCATGTATTATTGATGAGGGCTTAGCTTCTTTGCCTGTTGGTTTTGCTCTCTGATAATTTGCACATAATGTCAGCTGCTCTGCCCCTAGACTCACAGAGATTTCCCTGGCACCACCCCTGTAGTTCCCACCTTTAACCATACCACAGGGAAAATACTTATCAGTTTCATAATGTTACTTTGGCTCCCTAAATATGGGAATACCACCATGTTTGTTGATAGTAAAACACTTTTAGTTCCTCAGTTTCTGCTATATACTTGTAAGTGAGTTACAACAGTGCTTGTCAAACTGGTCTCAGGCCCACCTGTAAGCCATTCTCAGTGAGTGAAGGAATTTATGTTATAATGTAAATCACTGCACTGTTCCTGAATTGAGAAAGTATTGCTACCAAAACACTATATTAAATGGTGTGCATAATGATTATCCCCCGCTGGTAATACACAGCAGCCCTGGGTCATAACCATTTGTTAACTGGAAATATTCAGATGTGGAATTTTAAAAGCTCTTAACTTCACAAAACCACTTCCACTAATAATATTTTGGGAGGCCGGGCATGATGGCTGATGCCTGTAGTCCCAGCACTTTGGGAGGCCAAGGCTGGTGGATCACCTGAGGTCCGGAGTTCAAGACCAGCTTGGCCAACGTGGCAAAACCTCATCTCTGCTAAAAATACAAAAATTAGCTGGGCGTGGTGGTGTGCACCTGTAATCTCAGCTGCTCGGGAGGCTGAGGCAGGAGAATGGCTTGAACCCAGGAGGCGGAGGTTGCAGTGAGCTGAGATTGTGCCATTGCACTCCAGCGTGGGTGACAGAGTAAGGCTCTGTCTCAAATAATGATAATAATAATAATATTTTGGGAAATGGATAAGTAACATATTTCTTTTGAAATTAGTTGGTGAGTACACGTTTCCTGTTTTTGATTTATTAACTTCTTTTGGAAAGTGTGAGTTTAAACGATGACCTCTTTTGTCACAGGACTTCAGCCATGGAGAACATCCCCACCATCAGTACTGTCATCACTCTGCCACATGTAATTGTGGAAACTATCCCTCTCCATGTCAATGCAGGTAACAGAATTTAAATTTTACTTGATGAGAAGGATCCAATAACAGTAGTTATTTTAACTTTTAAGAGTTTAGTTATTTTAACATCCGGTTATGAAAATTTTTCAACATTTGTAAAAGTCGGTTATGGCCAGTCTTGTTTCATCCCTACCTCTACACACTCCTCCCACCCCTGTTATTTGAAACAAATCCTCGATACCATTTCAAGCCATAAATACTTTCATATGTCCGTTTTAAAAATAATGGCTATTTAAAAATATATAATTATAGTACCATTATTATGACTTTAAAAATTAGCAGTAATGTCTTAATGTCATCAAATTCCAATGTTGAAAATTTCCTAGTTAACTTTGGATGTTTTTTCAGTTTATTTTGAGGTCTATACACTGCAACTGATGGATAAGTCTCATACTATCCATCTATAACCTATAGGTAGGCAGGTAGGCTGACTACCTCTCCCTCTCCCATACCCTCTCTCCTCTCCCCGACTCCCACCGTTAACCCCTCCATCACCTCTTCTAATACCACTTTGTCTACCACTCTGTCCTTCTCCTTCCTACCTCCATCTCTTCCTTGCTGAAGAAGCTAAGTCATTTGTCCTATAGAGTTTCCCATAGGCTGAATATTGCAGATTGCATGGTGTCATTTTTAAATGTTTCTCTGTTCCTGTAAATTGCCTTGTCTATAGGCTTGATAACAGATTCAGGGTCAAGTTTTTGACAAGAATACTTCATAAATGGTGTGTGCTCCCACCAGGAGGCAGATAACATCTGTCCATCATTCTTTCTTTACTGGAATACTTTATGAAGAGAAACTGTCCTTTATTAACTGTTTGGTTATCCTAATGTCTATAATTTGAAAAAACTGTATATAGTGCTCACTTCAACAGCATATTTGCTGAAATGGGAGTGGTGCAGAGATTAGCATGGCCTGTGCAAGGATGACACTCAAATTCATGAAGCACTCCATCTTTTTGTATCTCAGGAAAAATAAAATGGCAGAACTGCCAACACACAACACATACACACACACACACACACACACACACACGCACGCACATGCACACGCACACGCACACGCACACGCACCCAAACAACAGTGTATTCATAAATGCATGAATGAAAGTTTTACTTACAACTTCACTAAAACACAGCTTTTGCTTATTCTAGTTTAGGAACCATGATTGATATTTTGGGAAATCTTTTATAGATTTAAAAAATGATCCCTAAAATATAATTCTGTTCCTGCTAGCCAAGACCCTGTCTAGGCCAGTCATTTTTAGAAGAACACTTATTTCCTTAGCCTGTCTTATCATAGTCCTGTCGCTGTTGCCAAATCAAAGAATTTTCTTATCTGGCAAGCGCACTGTAACTTCATTCATTTAAATGATACTATGTCCGTTGAATGAGATTCCTTTACAAAACGAAGCATAAATGGTGAGCTATTTTTTAAACCAAGAGAAATGTGTCATCTTTCTCTGTAGATTTGCCATCATTTGGGCGAGTCAGAGAGTCCTTGCCTGTCAAGTATCACCTACAGAATAAGACCGACTTAGTTCAAGATGTGGAAATTTCTGTGGAGCCCAGTGATGCCTTCATGTTCTCAGGTCTCAAACAGGTACAGGTCATATCTTGTGCTGCTAATGTTGACACAAAAGTGTGTCCAGGAATTTATGAATGAACTGGGTAAAGCTGACTGTGGTCCCTGTTGTTTTGGTAATAGGGAATTTTTAAGCACCTTAGGTACAGCTCCCTCTAAAGGTGGGTTACCCTTGTCACATCATTGAGATCAGATGTGTGGGTTCTTCTTACAAAAGTCCACAAATCCTTGGACTGTATTATGTTATAATTCCTGGAAAACTTAAATCTCTCCTTTATTACTGATGAGTGTGTGTGTGTGTGTGTGTGTGCGCGCGTGCGCGCGTCAGTGGGAGGCCTGGAGACCTCACTGTAATAATATTAACAGCCCATGTTTCTATCAGTACAGTTTCATGGAGATTTTGATTTTGCATAGAACCTTTGCTGTGTTTAGATACAGGAAAGGTTTCTATAAGTTACCTAGATTTTTTGATTCATGCAGTCAAATCAGAGTTGGAAAAGTTCATCAGGTCTTTAAATGAGCAAACAAAACACCCAGGCAAAACCATGCTTCAGTGAGAGTCCTGTTCTCCACTGTGAGAGGGATAGCAGAGATGCCCCCCAAAGTCAGGAAAGACTTTCTAATTAATAAGGCATAATTAGAGAACAAGCATGGCTTAACACCCAGAAGTGTTTACCCTATTAACCGCTCTGCAGATTCTGAGTGCTGTTTGTTGTTCAATGCAAAATAGAATGTTATATGATATACGCTGTATGTTCAGGTACTGTTTTATAGTTATAATATACGGTATCAAATATACCAACTGTATTATTTACAAATGAGTAAGCTTTTTTTCTTGAGTGTCTTGATTTTTTCCAGGTGTTGACTTACAAATAGTAGGAAATATATATATAAAAAAAAAGGAAATACAAAGATGCCAAAATCTGACCAGTTTGTATACTTTTTAAAAGTATTGCTAAAGATTTTCAAAACATTTTTTTTTCATCCTGCAATTACATACTATGACACAAAGGTAAAATCCTTAAGAGAAAACAGAAACAACTGAACAAATTAGAACTAATTTGTTTTATATTGGCATAATGTCTACAAGTAGACACTCTTCTACAAATTATCCCTTAACATATTGTGAACTTAAAATCTACCTGGGCTAAGACAGAGAAAATATTAACCTGTCTAGTGTTCTCATGTTTAGGAGGTATAAGTTACCTTTGTAGATCTTGGTAGAAACTGAGAAATCCTCCATATATTTTTTATACATTTCCTGTCTGCCTTGTTCTAAACTCATACTAATTAGCCCTACATTTTGAAAGATGGACTAGGAGAGAGCGAATATTTCACTAAAAAGGTTTGGATACCCAATCTTATGTAAATAATTGAGGATAACCACATATAGATATTGCATATATGTATATTTGATGATCTTTCTCTATGACTTTTTATGCTGCAGATTCGATTACGTATCCTACCCGGCACAGAGCAGGAGATGTTATATAATTTCTACCCTCTGATGGCTGGATACCAGCAGCTGCCATCTCTCAGCATCAACTTGCTTAGATTTCCTAACTTCACAAATCAGCTGCTCAGGCGTTTTATACCTACCAGTATTTTTGTCAAGGTAAAGCTTAGAAATTTTTTGCTTTTTAAATTCAATCTCTTCAAAACAAACAGACTTCTTTTTCATGTGAACTTCCCTGAACAGTATTTTGAGACCAACAGTGATAGTTTTGACTTTTATCATATGTGTTTGGCAGTATTGCTATTCATTTCTATAGAGTTAGTTTTTATAGAATCTAATTTCAAAGATTTTTATTTCCTTAGGTAAATAATGATTTATCTTTATAATATTGCATATTTTCTCTTTGGCTTAGTGAAGTATACTTTAAAATTGTAATTTGTTTATAACTATAGTCATCAAAATGAATTAACTAAATATCCTCAGACTTCCCTGTAACTCTGTAATACTGGATTTAACTGTCTTCTGAAAGTGATCATCTCTCAGAAACTATACTCTAGTTTGATGTTTCCATTTTTTAAAAATTACACAATTTCCAGGTTCCTGCAGTAAAAGAGTACGTAGGACGGGCAGTGTGTAAGCAAGCAAATTGGAGGGATGAGTGGTTCATTTAGCTCAGAGTCCACCTCTGATTGCCACCCTGATACCTGAAATCAGAGCCATCCTTCCACAGGGTTCTGGTGTCCCTCTATAACTCCATATACGTAAACGTATGTCACTGCTGTGTGCCCTCTTTTAAGTTCGTACTCTCTTTTGGAATGACAGTTTGTATTGCTCACTACTTCCTTTTTTGTGTCTGTCTTATTCAAGTTTGGGGGAACCGTTCCTTGTTTATATAATCCAGGATTTGGTAAATTATCTGTTAATATATTCTCCGTACTCTGCCATCTTTTATATTTCCAGACTTATACAATATTTTTTCCATCTCTATAAAAATCATTAACCCTCCCAAGCTCCTATTCCACACCATACTTTTAAATTGTAAAAGAAAAATCTCATAATTTTGGATCTGCTTGTGTTTAAACAGTGGCTTTTTAACATTTTCACCTAGTCACTTCGGTCTAATGACTTCCATTGCCATCCTACACTGTCATGTGTGAAGTCACTCTGTAGGGGAGAAGTCTCACGACTGGGTGGGGGCACAGAGGGGAACCAGTGGCCTCTGTAATGTCCCTTTAGCTGTTTGACTTTTTGAAGTTTACTATTTTTAAATTTAGAAGTACTGTTTGAATCATTTAGACATATGTAGACTTGATCATATTCTAGCCGCACAGAAATAGCTTGTTGGGGTTGCTAGAATAACTAATATTGAAAAGGAGAGATTTTTGGTTCCATCAGTTAATCTCTTTTATTCCTCTGTCTGTGGTGCTCAGAAGACCTAGACGTAATCCTAACTAATGCTAATTCAGTCTTTTGATTTTCTCTCAAGGTAAACCTCTTCTGGGTAGTGTTTAAATTCACAAGGAAAGTTTCCAGAAAATAAACGTTCATAAGTTTTAATGTAACTAGCATGTCCTTTTTAACTGCAGAGATCCCTTTTCTGAGTGCAGGTACCACCTTCTAGCAACTTGACTGCTGCCAAAAATGTTGACTGGACCCCTCAGAGCCAGCTTTTTTATTAGTTGGAAAAACGTATAATTACAAAATTTTGGCCGGGCAAGGTGGCTCATGCTTGTAATCCCAGCACTTTGGGAGGCCAAGGTGGGCGGATCACCTGAGGTCAGGAATTCAAGACCAGCCTGGCCAACAGGAAATTCTGTCTCTACTAAAAATACAAATATTAGCTAGGTGTGGTGGCAGGTGCCTGTAGTCCCAGCTCCTTGGGAGGCTGAGGCAGGAGAATCACTTGAAGCCAGGAGGTGAAGGGTACAGTGAGCAAAGATTGTGCCATTGTACTCCAGCCTGGGCAACAACAGTGAGACCCCATGTTCAAAAAAAAAAAGCCATTTCACAGCGCATATACAGTGTACATATTTCAAAACATCATATTGTATACCATGAATGTCTACCATTTTATTTTTACTTGTCACACTGAGGGCAGTGGCTGAGGATTACCCTTTCCCATTTATTGGACAATCACTGACTAAAATTTTAGGCCCAGTTATGTGTATTAAACTTTAGAGCTGTGCTGTTCAGTATAGCCCCTAGCCACATGTGACTATCAAGATTTCAGTGTCAATTAAATGTACTTGGTTCCACTGCCACACTTCAAGTGCTCAATAGCCAAATGTGTCTAGTGGCTACCAGACCAGACAGTGACGTCCTCGGCAAGGTTGAATCCATACTTTTCTTCCTTTGAATAAAAGACTTTGGTTCTCTAATTGTATGATGCACTCATTTTCTGTCCCTGCTTGTAAAAGCTACATTTGGCAGAATTTAACTAGGTTGAGCCATGATTTTGTTTCTAAAATTGAACAGCTTCCATGAGTACTAAAAAAGTAGTCAAGAATGAAAGATTGGGAATCTGTTTCACTAACTCCATTCCTGCCTTGAATATCTGGAAGCTATGCTTAGCTGTGTTTATGTATGTGTACACACACACACACACACACCCCTATATACATCAGACACACACACACACACACACACACCCCTATATACATCAGACACACACACACACACACACACTCCCCTATATACATCAGACACACACACACACACACCCCTATATACATCAGACACACACATACACACACCCCTATATACATCAGACACACACACACACACACACACACCCCTGTATACATCAGACACACACACACACCTCCATATACATCAGACACACACACACATACCCCTGTATACATCAGACATACACACACCCTATATACATCACACACACACACACACACATATACACACACACCCACACACATATACACACACACCCCTATATACATCAGACACACACACACACACCCCCATATACATCAGACACACGCAAACACACACACAAACACCCCTATATACATCAGACACACACACACACACACACACACACTCCTATATACATCAGACACACACACACCCCTATATACATCAGACACACACACACACCCCTATATACGTCAGACACACATATACACACCCCCTATGTACATCAGACACACACACACAC
>NW_016107326.1:4399010-4430542 GCF_001604975.1 Cebus imitator
CACACACACACACACCCCTATATACATCAGACACACACACACACACACACCCCTATATACATCAGACACACGCAAACACACACACACACACCCCTATGTACATCAGACACACACACACACACACACTCCCCCCCATATACATCTGAACAACCACAACAGCAACAATCTGAAAGCAGGAGCGCTGTCTTCACCGCCTGGGAATCCCTCAGAACCCTTCCGTTGAAAGCATAGCAAATGGCTTTTGATTGTGAGCACTCTCCTGTTTCATTCCCTGATCGTCTTTCTCATGCTTTCCCCACAAAGGTCTGCTATTGTATGTCTGTATAATGAAAACATTATTTGCATAAATTTTATCATTTTAGCTACTAGATATCCGTCTGAGATGTTAACCTGCCAGAAGTTTTACCACTAAAAACAGTTATGATACTTTGTATTCATTCTTAGTCTTGACTTTTCTGATGTGATGTTTTGGATTATTTCAGTCAGTGATCTTAGAGATGGGGTAGCCTTTGTTTTCATCTGTTGCTTTTACCCTTGCAGTATGTGCTGGAGTTCACTGCAGACCTCTTTTGCTCAAACAGGAGATTGGGAAACCTTGAGTCCCCAGAAGGAACTTACTGTCAGCTCAGGCTCTGGGCCTGCTTAAAGCTTGAGACATAGGGCCCTGAGCAAGAGAGAGAGTATAAAACTATCATTTAAGCAGGAATGATAAACAGGTCAGGTGTGGTGGCTCACGCCTGTAATTTCAGCACTTTGGGAGGGCGAGGCGGGTGGATCACGAGATCAGGAGTTCAAGACCAGCCTGGCCAAGATGGTGAAACCCTATCTCTACTAAAAATAGAAAAATTAGCCAGGTATGGTGGCAGTCACCTGTAATCCCAGCCACTTGGGAGGCTGAGGCAGGAGAATCACTTGAACCCAAGTGGGGGAGGTTGCAGTGAGCCGAGATCATTCCACTGCACTCCAGCCTGGGCAACAGAGTGAGACTCCATCTCAAAAAAAATGATAAACAAGGTTCCATTCCACATGCCATCAGTGGGAAATGGCCTGGCAGTAGCTGCTGGAACACAGGCTTGAGAGAGAAGTGCTGACAGAAGAGGAAGCGGTGGGTGGAGGTGCAGAGTGCGCTCGTGATGGCTGCAGAGAGGGCAGCCCCAGCCTGTGTGGCGACCATCCCCAGGTGCAAGTGAAGGAAGGAAGAAGTTGGGGTGAAAGGAGCAGGATCACCATTTGTATTTCGATGCTTAACACTTGTTTATTCTGTTTTTGTAAATCAGGTTCAGGAATTTCAAAATCCTTCCAGTTACTAGAGCTTTTGTTATTATATTATAACTTGGTAAACCCACCTTGTTTTCCCCACTTTAAAGCCACAGGGTCGACTCATGGATGACACCTCTATTGCTGCTGCGTGATGTTCAAGACGGGCCCTTGGCTGTTCACAGAGGTGCTGGGCAGAGCTATACAGGTGTTTCATTATGAACTGTAGCTGTCATCATGGTAAAAGTCAATCTTTTCTATTTTTTAATGGATGTTATACCAACTATTCAGAGGAACTCATACTTCAAAAATATTAGGAAAATCTATCTTGTCTTATAGTTTCTTTAATAAATATTTGAAATCTATCAATACAACATGAAAGGATTGGTAGATGCACCAATACCTGTGCCGTAAAGTTCTGAGTCCCCTATGTGTGTCTTTCAGAGCTGGTCGGACCGGAAATAAATCCATCTTCATAAATTCAGTGTGTACTCAGAATACATGCACAGCAACATAGGGAGTTGCATGACTGATATGGAAAACTTCATGAAAGTTTTAATCAAAGCAGTTTAAGGTATCAAAAATATCTTTTCTTACTATCAGAAAGTGTCAAATAAGTTCAGCTTGCAGCCAAAATATGGATCATTAATGAAGCAGGTTTATATTTTAGAGGTATCAATAAAATCCTCATCTGAAAAGATCCAAACCGCAAGGATTTGATTATAAACATAATTTCCTAGACAAAAAGTTTTTGGCAAAGATTCAGGTTCTGAGTAAGACCTTTTGGTTATGTTGTGCAGTTTCAAAAGAACTATTTAAAAGTCTTGAAAACTCATGTAAATAAAAATCATTGGGTGAAAATTGTGTTTGTTAAAATATCTTAATAATTTAAAACTACCTGATTTCCTGGAAAATTTTTTATTTAAACAGTGGAGGCATTGTAAAAAGGAAATAGTGATGTAAATAAACATGTTCTCTTACAAATATGCTTGTCGATATCTTTTATCTTGAGCTTGTTTGATTGCAGCTTCATGAAACAACTTTTACTAAGAACACCGCTGCATGAGCGTAGCGGCAGGCACAGGGTTGAAAGGCTCTGTGCTAGAACCGGCTCTGGTCATACGAGGTGAGACTTGCACAGTGCCATCTTGGGAGGACATGAGCTCCCTGTTGGAACGTGGTTTTTCAGGTAGAAGCCGTGGAGCCTGACAAGAGTCCAGCTGTCTAGAATCAAATCCCTCCTCTGCTGCTTTCGTCTAGGTGACTTTGTTCAAGTTCCTTACCCTCTGTGTATCTCAGTGTTCTCATCTGTAAGATGTAAATAGCACCCATCTTATAGGCTTGTTATGAAGGATGATATAGATGCATACACGGAAAGAGCTTGGAATAGTGCCTGACCCAAAGTTAACGTACGAGTGTGCTCAGCCAGGGTCATCTGTATCTTTATGGGAAGGCTGAAGAGGGTATTCACTTTTCTACCAGAGACGTCCATGTTATCAGAATTTGTTGGTACATTTTACATAATATACTATATATATGAGTACACATGTGTGCATGTAAATACATCAAACTATAAACAAGATTCATGGAATAGTGGATTCTGTATAGTCTTATTTATTTTTTATTCTATGCTGTTTTGTTAAAAAAAACAATCCCTTGCTATAAACCTGATGAATTTATTTCATGACCTACTAACAGGATGTAAACTGTGGTTTGAAAAATACCGGACAAAGATCTTTAAGGTTCTGTTGAATTCTAAACTGGTTTGATGCAGTGCTTACTTACTTAACACAGTTTCATGTGCTAACACTGCGATTGTCAAACGAAGCACGTGTTTGAACAGTGGGCCACTGACATGGACTTGAAAATGAGCAACATTGATGGCAGTGGGAATTGTGTACCTGGGCATGCTTCTGTACGGATATCAAACAGGTCTTTTTATTTCTTGATCTTCCTTAAAGTTGGCAATAGAGTAAGCCTTTCCCAACCAGGAATTCTCCCATATCGGAAGTTCTGCTGTGAGTATGTTCTATTTCAAAATTTGAAGCTGAAAATTTTGATTCAAAAATATATGAAATCATCATCTACCGTGGGTTCTAAAGTCAGAACTGTTACAGTGTTGCAGGAGCTCTTTCTGCACTCGCTGAAGCTACAAGTGTCAGGGAGGACCTCCCGGTCTTTCTCCTGCCCTCTGCCATCAGCCACAGCCGCCTGTCCCTCGTGAGAACATCTGTCTTCTGTCTGTACATTTGGCTCTCCACATTGCTCTCTCAGTGTTTACGCCATCTGGGGATAAAGTTTTTTAAACAAAGTGTTATAAATTGTGGGGAGGTGTGTATAAAAGTTTGACTGGCGTATGTGATGGGGGTAAGCGCCGGTGGATAATCCAAATAGTACCAAAAGGAAGACACAGATGGTAATGTCTTTGGGAAGGAGTTATTCATTTGCTTAATTTTATGTTCTTGTGATCCTTCAAGTTCAACTTACAAATTTGATCCCTTCAACTCAGTTTTCCTCGTAATGTCTTTGGGTCTTCATCTTTGAATTTTTGTGAGAATTAAGACGTTTATAGACCATGGATCTTCAAGTTTTTCAAAATGTCTTCACATTACCTGGAGATTCATTATTTTTGTTCAAATTCAGTCATTTCTTTCATGGCCCATGTTATATTTCCACCCGGAATATAAAAAGCTGTTTAGTTGATACTCTGAAATAATAGCTGTGAAGAATTCCAGCTGTAATTTCCCTGTTGCTGTTGTAAGAGAGAGGGAGTGCTTTTAAGGGAAGGACAGCAAGCAGGCAAGCGAAGCTCACCTTTTCATGGGGAGGGTCCATGCAATCCCAGCAAATACCCTTCTGAAGCCTCCTCACTTGACCTTAAAATTCGGAAAAGGCACCCAAAGTGTCCCAACAAAGTTTAAAAGTTAGGCATTATTTAAAAGGTTTAAAAGGTTGCATTATTTAATGGTAGAGTGGACAAATAGCAGTGATGAATAGTAAATTCTATCAAAAGTAAGTGATTTGCATGCACAGTATAAGGAAAATTAAGCATCCTAAGTATGACTGGACGAAGAGAGTAGATGCATCAATACCTGTGCCGTAAAGTTCCGAGTCCCCTATGTGTGTCTTTCAGAGTTGGCCAGACCGGAAATAAATCCATCCTCATAAATTCAGTGTGTACTCAGAATACATACACAACAACATAGGGAGTTGTATGACTGATATGGAAAACTTCATCAAAGCTTTAATCAAAGCAGTTTAATTAAGGTATCAAAAATTGCTTACTATCAAAAAGCATCAAGTAAGTTCAGCTTGCAGCCAAAATATGGATCATTAATGAAGCAGGTTTACATTTTAGTGGTATCAATAAAATTCTCATCTGAAAAATCCAAACTGATTTTGTAATCAAAATCCAAAGATTTGATTATAAACATAAATAACAGTGACTGTAATTTTCAAAGTCATTGTGTGCATGCAACATTAGTGATTAGAGATTGTCAAATATGTGATAACCAAATAGAAATGCACACTTTGCCAGACGCAGACCATCCTGGCCAACATGGTGAAACCCCGTCTCTACTGAAAATACAAAAAAAATTTAGCCAGGTGTAGTGGTGGGTGCCTGTAGTCCTAGCTACTCAGGAGGCTGAGGCAGGAGAATCACTTGAACCCAGGAGGCAGAAGTTGGAGTGAGCCAAGATAATGCCACTGCACTCCAGCCTGGTAACAGAGTGAGACTCCATCTCAGAAAAAAAGAAAAAAAAAGTATACACATCATTATCTCCTCCATTTTTTCATGCCATGCGGATTCACCCCACAAGACTAAGTCTTTTCCAGCTAAAGCCTTATGAATGAATGAATGCTAAGTAAAAGCCATTGACCCCATGCATTCAGTTATATAAGGAAAAAATTCATACATTATTTTACTGTCCCAGTATTCTTACATACCCTTTTTTATACTTACAGTTTGTTCTGAAACATTTCTAACAAGAGACACTTGTATTTTTTTTTTTTTTTAGACGGAGTCTCACTCTGTTGCCCAGGCTGGAATGCAGTGGTACAATCTCAGCTCACTGCAACCTCTGCCTCTCAGGTTCAAGCGTGTCTTCTGCCTCAGCCTCCCTCGTAGCTGGGATTACAGGCATGGACGACCACTCCAGGCTAATTCTTGTATTTTTAGTAGAGACAGGGTTTCCCCACATTGGCCAGGCTGGTCTCGAACTCCCGACCTCAGGTGATCCACTTGCCTCAGCCTCCCAAAGTGCTGGGATTACAGGCTGGAACCACCATGCCCGACCATACTCATGTCATTCTTTGGTGACCCTAACGATACCCTTTATTTTAACAAACGATGTCATTCTCAGACACATCTACCAGGAGCCCCATAAAATTCACTAAATGAGCACAACATTCTGTTTTTCATGAGAAAGAAAAATTCATAGTTTAATTATATTCAAGTTCTCCTCAAAGGTCAAATTGGTGAAAAACATTCCCTTCCACTCAGTTTACTTATGCCTGCAAACAAAAGAGAAAGTGATCACAAGGCCTTATTGTGTCTGCTTCCTGAAGCATGTTTTACTAGAGGGGGAAGTAGAACCGAGGTCAGTCACTGCCAAGCATGCCCACGCAGGGTACACTGCCTGAGTTAGCCCTGCTCCGCAGGGAGCTGTATTAAAAAGGCAAAAAACCCAAACTGCCAAGTACCCCTGCATTTCAGGGTCTGTGTACCTCCAAATTATACTCCAAGCAACTTGTTTCTTTCTTTTTTTTTACTGTGCTCACTCCAAACAGTTTTTTTTTTAATTTCTATTTTCTCTTCATATCTTAAATCAGAGGCCCCCTCTAGTGTTTGAAAACAGTCACAGGCAACACACATGCAATTGAAGGAAAACAGTCACAGCATTTTACCCCAGACCTTCCAAAACAAAAGGTACACTTCTGTTCCATTCGAGTGGCACGAAAATCAATGAGAGAAAAATAGCTAACCATAATTAATATTGCAAATTCCTGCTATGATTCAGATTCATTATGCTCTCATTCAGTAATTTATTATTTACTGCTGGGTTATTTTTTAGAAGATTAATACTTTGTTAATAAGGAAAAATATATAAGTATAGGTACTTTAATTTCCCCAATAAAAAATATATCTCATTTAAAATGACAGAAAATTAATGTTACCATATATCTTACTCTGCTGTGATGGAAGTTATTGGTAACTCCTAAAATATATACTTAAATGTATTATATTTGGAAATCAGAACTTTTTAAACTACATGTATTTTGAAACTCAACCTAATCTGTGAATTTGCTAAAAGTTTTTCAGTACTCTGTAAAACGAGGTGAAAGGCACTGCTTTGCGGACAGATGTTCGCTCTGAAGAATATGATACAAAGGAACTATTAGAGTTTAGACAGACATGGCACTGCATAAATCCAATGACTGAATTTTGTACACTTTTGAAAAAGATTGATTGAAATTAGGGGGAGTAAAAAATCGTCGATTTTCAGTCTGTTTTTTCAGCTAACGTCCTTATGTGTCTGTTTCCATGTCCTATTACAGAGGGTTTAAACTAACAGCTAGTATTACTGTAACTGGAAAATAAAAAGAAATCTCTAATTTTAACAAAAGAAAACAACACAAACTTGAGCAAGAAACCAACAGAGAAAACTATGTTAAGCTAATACTTCATGTTCTTAAAAGTTAGGAGTACACTGAAGATTTGAAAATTCAATAGTTCTTGAAACAAGTTTAATCTTTATTAACTTTTTTTTTTCACCCAATATATCATATGGCTTCTCTGCACCGATCTTGTTTTGTTTTCAAACTTGTCACTTGCAAATATGAGTTAAGTCAAAAAGGTCATCTAAAATGAGTTAAATTGGTTACAATTGGTTTCCACCTTTAAGACGTTAAAGAACACAAAACTCATAGTAACCTCTCCTGTACAGAGTACACCCTTATCCAAAATATATCAGCATGAGGCAGAGTGTGGTGGCTCATGCCTGTAATCCCAGCACGTTGGGGGTGCTGAGACACGTGGGACATTTGAGCTCAGGGGTTCAAGACCAGCCTGGGCAACATGGCGAAACCCCATCTCTACTAAAAATACAAAAGATTAGCTGGGCATGGTGGCTCGTGCCTGTAGTCCTGTAGTCTCAGCTACTTAGGGGGCCGAGGCGGGAGGATCACTACAGTCTGGAAAGTCAAGGCTGCAGTGAGCCATGATCACACCACCGCACTCCAGCCCGGGTGACAGAGCAAGAGCGCAAGATCCTGTCTCAGGAAAAACAAAGTATCAGCATGCATGGTAAATGGAAACTTACAAATATTATCTCGTTGGTCAGGATTTCTAAACTATCTTTCCCAAATGATAATAGCCAACATTTATTGAGTGCTGTGGCCAGATGGGTATGTTTTGATCTCATTTAATACTCATAAAAGCTCAATGTGGTTTTAGGTACTCTTTTTATCCCAGTTTTAAAGATGTGAAAACTGAGGCACAGAAAGGTTAAGTAATGTGCCCAGTGTTCTGTTTATCTATTGCTACAAAACAAATCTGCCCAATGTTTAATGGCTTAAAACAAGTCTTATCTTTTATGGTTTCAGTGGGGCAGGAATTTGGGAACAACTCAGATGGGCAGTTCTGGCTTGGGGTCACTCGTGCGGCTGTAGTCAAACAGCAGCTGGAGTTAGAACAGGGCGAACTGTGAGAACAAGGGGAACCGAGGCAGCTTGGAGCTAGCCAGGCGCCTCTGTTTGTGTAGTCTTAGAGTCGCTCCATGTGTTCCCCGGGATTTCCCACAGCATGGCTGCCTCAAGGCGGCTGGACTGCTTTGCTTACCTGGCAGCGCAAACCTCCAGTGAGAATGGAACCAGCAAGGGGAGCTGCACCCCTGTTTTTGACCTTGCCTTGAATATCACATAACATCACTTCCAGGGTCACGGTCCACCCAGGTTCAAGGGGAGGGAACACAAACTATAAATGTCACCTCTTGAGGGAGAAACGGCCTCATCCAGAAGAGATAAGACAGGAGGTATTATTGTATCCATCTCTACTAAAAAATTAGCCGGGCGTGGTGGCACGCTCCTGTGGTCCCAGCTACTTGGAAGGCTGAGGTGGAAGAATCGCTTGAACCCAGGAGGTGGAGGTTGTAGTGAGCCGAGATCGCGCCACTGCCCTCCAACCTGGTGACAGAGCAAGACTCTGTCTCAATAAATAAATAAATAAATAAAAATAAAAAGACTTTTCCTTCAGTCTATGGTAGTAAATCTAGTGCCCTGAACGACACAAATTTATTCCATGTATTTACCGTGGGCCTACTGTGGGCCAGTTTGTGGGCTGGTCGCTGCAGCCGTAAAGGAAGACCAATGGCCCTCCAGCAGACACTGCCAGGGCAGCAGGTTCTGACAGTGTGCCCAGTGCCGTAGAAATGGGTACAAGACTGGTGAATGGAGGGGCTGTCTGGGATTTGCTTTAACATACTCCTGAAAACAACATACCCAGGCTGGAGAGAAATGGAGGAATCAAGACTTGAAAAATATTGATGACAGTAAAGATGGGTGGGTCTGGGGGGCTCATTTACAATTCACTCTCCTTTTGGGTATGTCTGAAAATTTCCATAATAAAAAAATAATAAAGGATACAAGGTAGAAAGGAGCCCCAGGAAAGGATTAACTTTGTAGAGTATGAGGAGGAGGCTGCAGGGAGGTAGGGCCTCCTTAAGGAGTGACATTGACATTGGAGTTGTTTCTGTTTTGTGTTCTGTTTTTGTGTTCACAGAAATGATTCTGTGCTTTTGTTGTGTGGGAATGCATTTCCATCATCCACGAACAGATAATATTACGTGAACTGGGTTTTGGAGGGCATAGAAACGTTTGTAAAATAGATCAAGGAAGAGCTTTCCAGGTGATGAAAGGGACTGTTGGCACATGCCTGGAGGCACACTGGCATGCCAGTGCTTTGAACGTAGACAGACCTGTCCACTGTTGAGTAAACCTAACCTTTATTTTTTCTACCCTAGATACTCAGTGATAAGAGAATGGGGGGTGGGGGATGAAACTCACTTTAAAATGCAAGAACGCTTGCTGCTGTCTCCCTGCTGCCTCTGGAGAGCGGAGCTTCGCTCCTGGAGCTTTTGGAGGGAGCTAGTCTTCTTTTTGGTAATGCTCATCAGATTGAAGAACTGTAGTCTGAAAAATATTTGATCTTGGAGAGGAATTCACAATCATTATCTCAACAAAGGACTGAATTCCAAATGCCAAATTTAACAGGAATAACTAAGAAACCTTTTATTCAAGATGAAATACAGAATTATTCAGTCATAGGATGGGAGGAGCTCCATGACAGCTTTTTAAAATCAGATAGCTGATATATTTTTTAAATCAAAGCCATTAGCGGCCACCGGCTGGTCAGACTACATTTACAATATTCTCTCCACTTCTGATTACCATCTTTATTTCATTTTACTTTTTTGTGACAATTTCAGAACAGAAACAAAAGTAGAGACTGTAACAGACTTCCATGCTTGTACTCAGCTTCAGCCATGAATGCCTTGTCCTCCACCATCCATCCTCCTTAACTCATTTCACCAGAAAGAAAAGGACTTTTTAAATTACATAACCACAAGGCATTATTACATCTAATAAATTAACAATTGTCTAACATATTTAATTTTCCCTAAGTCCTTTTACAGTTGGGTTGTTTGAATGGATCCAAACAAGCTCCATCTTTATAGTTGGTTACCTGGCAAGTCTTTGTTAAATTTCATTTAATGTAGAACAGTCCCTTCCCCCTTTATATCCCCTATTCACTTGAAGAAGTGGGTCAGTTGATTTTTGTAAAACATCCCACATTCGGGGTTTGGTTAATTGTGACCCAGGGTGTTTATATAACTTGCTCCTCTATCTACTGTTCTTCCAGCGGACTGGGAGTTAGAGTTCCAAGCTGGCCTGAGCTCAGATTCTTTCTCCCTCTCATCCTCCCTCCTGTCTTCTCCCCTCCACTTCCTTCCTTCCACCCTCCCTCTCTCCCTCACTCCTTCCTTCCATTTTTCTCTTTTTTGGATAAGACTGTCTCATAGGTGATATGATACATTTCCTATCGCCACACCTAATGTCTAGTTGTCTCACTTTTTGTGATAAGATTGATCAGTGAGTTTAGAGGGTGACAAATTCCTTTATCATAAGATTCAGCTAAACAGCGATCAGTGCAATTGTCTGAATTGCATTGATCGGATAGCTGAAGTGTATATTTAACTTAGCTAAATGTTTTAAAATTAGAAGTTATTTAATTAGGAATTAAAATGTAATTAAAGAATGCTGTTTTGTATTCATTGACTGAAATTCTTAGAGAAATTTTTTTCCTCATTTACTAGGTCTATTTAATTACCCTACAACATAGTTCTTATAGCAAAGAGAAGTTTTTTCTTTAATTCAGCTCAACAGACAAGGAAGCAAAGATAATTTTAATAACCTAATTCCTTCTCTTCGTGATCTTCTTCTTTCTTCTTATCTGAGACAGAACCCGACTCTGTCACCGGGGCGGGAGTGCAGTGGCATGATCTCTGTTCACTGCAACCTCACCTCCCCAGTTCAAAGATCCTTCTGCCTCAGCCTCCCAAGAGTAGCTGGGATTACAGGCGCGCGGGGCCACCACGCCTTGCTAATCTTTGTATTTAGTAGAGGTGGGGTTTCACCAGGTTGGCCAGGCTGCTCTTGAACTCCTGGGCTCAAGTGATCCTCTCGCCTCGGCCTCCCAAAGTGCTGGCATTACAGGAGTGAGCCCCAGCGCCCGGCCTCTGTATTTGTAATTTGCAGTGTAATGAGTTGGTGGCCCTCCTATCTCTAACGTTATCCCAGAGCTTCGGTGTTTGTGGGTCGTGCCCTCTCCGTTTCTACCCAGTTCTCATGGAATAACGATGTAAATTAGGAGCCTGACGTCGGGGATCTTAGGTTAGGGTGAGGGCTTTCCGGAGGTGTAGGCAGCAGCTGGTGCCTGCGCCCTCGGTGCAGGAGAGCGGCCCCCTCCATCGGCTTCCCTCGCGCTTAGTGCCTGGCCCACCACTCAGACTCTCCGTTCTGAAAACTAAAGTTCACAAGATATCTTCAGCTGCAAGGATAAAATCTAAAAGGCAGCTTCAAACAGCCTTTATCAACTTAAAACCAATATTAATGTTCGGATGGTCCAGAACGGTCACCTTGAGAAATCAGTGCCAGGGCCTGACATGGAGAAGAGATTACATTATGTTTAATAAACGCCTTTTATGTTCAATCTTTGAAAACGGGTACTCATTGAATGACGGCTTTTTTGCCACACACAAACACCAGCAGATACGCGTAACTGCGCCCTCGACATTTTATTTTTCCGGCTGCTTCCTCCTCCGCTGTCAGGTGGCAGTGTCCACGGTGCCTACCGAGGGCGCGGGAAGCAGGAGGGTGCCGGTGCTGCTTCCCTTCCACGCACAGAAAACTCACCCAGGCCGGCGCAGCGGCTCCCGCCTGTAATCCCAGCACTTTGGGAGGCTGAGGGGAGCGGTTGACTTGAGGTCAGGAGTTCGAGACCAGCCTGGACAACTTGGTGAAACCGTCCCTACTAAAAATACAAAAAAATTAGCAGGGCATGGTGGCGCGCCTGTAATCCCAGCACTTTGCGAGGACAAGGTGGGTGGATCACTTGAAGTCCGAAGTTCGAGACCAGCCTGGCTAACAGGGTCTCTACTAAAAATACAAAATTTAGCCCAGTGTGGTGGCGGGCATCTGCAATCCCAGCTACTGGGGAGACTGAGGTGGGAGAATCGCTTGAACCCGGGAGGCGGAGGTTGCAGTGAGCCGAGATCGCGCCAGTGGACTCCAGCAGGCCACAGAGGGAGACGCCATCTCCAAAAAAAAAAAAAAAAAAACAAAAAAAAAAAAAAAAAAAAAAAAAAAAAAAAGATATTCTTATCACAACACTGTTTTGAACATTTGATTTTAAATTTGTAGGAAAATATTAAATTTACAAAAGTTACAAAACAAATAAATACATAGCAGATGTGAACAAACTATCAAAATCCGCTTTCTAAAGAACTATTATACAATGAAAATAATGAGTACAAAGAGTTATGTTCACAAAATATACACACAAATTAACAGCTATGTCCCAAATCTGATGCCATATACTAGGGGCTGTTAGAAACAAGTAAACAAGCTATTTCCAGCACTGAAGTGAGTTCTCCTTACACTTGAACAAGATCCTTCTGCCAAGAACCAAACCTAGTTTTTAAAAACTTAGTCTCACACATAAATATCGTATGATACTTTATCAACCACCTCTTCACTCTACTAAGAAAAAAATCAGAAAATAAGTTGTAAACTGTTGCTCTTACCCAGGTGTAAACTGGCAGTTAAATTAGCTACTCAGATGTAGTTTGCTGATGGGGCTCTAAATGGGGGCGTCCTGACTTAGTCATGGATAGTGTTCATGGAACCTGTTCAATGTGCCATGCCCGCCTCAGCGCTACTTGATGTAAGCAGAAAACAGCAAATACAGCATAAATGGTGCCTATCATATTACTAATGTTCCCTAGTTTAAAAACTTTCATCAATCCCAGCACTTTGGGAGGCCAAGGCAAGTGGTTCACTTCAGGTCAGAAGTTTAAGACCAGCCAGGTCAACATGGCGAAAACCTGTCTCTACTAAAAATACAAAAAATTAGCCAGACATGGTGGCACATGCCTGCAATCCCAGCTACTCGGAAGGCTGAGGCAGGAGGATCACTTGAGCATGGGAGGCAGAGGTTGCAGTGAACTGAGATTACTGTACTCCATCCTGAGCAACAGAATGAGACTCCATCTCGAAAGAAAAGAAACTAAGATGGACTTAAATGATGAAGAAACGTCAATATTTTATTTATTTATTTATGAATGACAGAGTTTCACTCTGTGCCTAGGATAGAGTGAAATGGTGCAATCTTGGCTCACTGCAACCTCTGCCTGCAGGGCTCAAGTGATTCTCCTGCTTCAGCCTCCTGAGTATCTGGGATTTATAGGCACCTGCCACCATACCCACTGTTTTTGTATTTTTAGTAAACACGGAGTTTCGCCATGTTGGCCAGGCTGGTCTCGAACTCCTGACCTCAAGTGATCCACCACACCCAGCATCCCTCTTCATTTCTGTTCCTTCTCTCTCTCCTCGTAGTTTTGATAAGGGAGACAGTAGGTGTGAGATAGAGATCCAGCTGGAGGCAGTGCAGCAGAGTGGTTATATACATGGGCTGTGCTAAAGAATCCAACAGGACTCAAATCCTGGCCTGATCATTTTCCCGCTCTGTGACTTTGGGCAAGTGTCCCAATTTCTACCTCCATCTGAAAAAAAGTAGTAAAGGTAATATCTAATTATTCACATTATAGAAAGGAAAATAAAAGTCAAGAGATTTGACAACATAAAAACAAAACTCCTAAGGGGGAAAAAATACAAATTAGAAACATTTTGGAATGATAATGCAACTAGGCTTTATGGAAGCATATCATTCCAGTTACCCTCAGGTACCTAGACACTCGGTACCTAATCAATTACCTTTTATTCTCAAAAAATGTTTTGATAAATGAGGTTTAACTCATGTGGACTCTACGAAAGAAAAAACCAAGGCCAGGCGCGGTGGCTCACACCTGTAATCCCAGCACTTTGGAAGGCTGAGGCAAGTGGATCACCTGAGGTCAGGAGTTCAAGACCAGCTGACCAACATGGTGAAACTCTGTCTCTATTAAAAATGCAAAAATTGCCAAGCATGGTGGTGCGCCCCTGTAATCCCAGCTATTCAAGAAGCTGAGGTGGAAGAATTGCTTGAACCCAGGGGGCAGAGGCTGCAGTGAGCCAAGACTGCGCCACTGCACTCCAGCCTGGGTGACAAATTGAGACCCGGTCTCAAAANAAAAAAAAAAAAAAACAACAACCCACCGCCCCCGCCCTGCCTCTCTGGCGAGGCCAGCCCGCCCGGCTCCCGCGCCGGGTCCCGGCTTCTCCCGCCAGGCGCTGGGCCGTTCGGCGCGGGGCGGGGCGTCGGGCAGTTCCGCAGCGGTTAGACCGGCCCGGGGACCTCCGACAATGAGCCTTTGGAAGCCGGAGCCCAGCCGCGACGCGCCGCAAAGAGGCTTCCCTGCGGCTGGCGGGAGAGACCTGCAGAAACTCGTGCGAGCCGAGCGGGGCGGGCGCCCTGGGCTTGGGGGGCGCGGCCGGCGGGGGCCGCCAGGGAGAGGCTGAGGCGTGACCCGGACTCCCCTGAGCCTCCGTCCGAGCCGCCGCCAGCACCCGCCCTGGGAAGCCGGTGCGTTGCGGACACTGCAGGGGCCTTCAGTGGGAGCTGTCGCCGCCTGCACCGCGCCGCTGCGGTTCGCGGGAAGCCCCTGCGGCTCTTCGGAAGCACAACGCAGAACGTCCGGTGAGGGTTTGCAAAGCCCCCCCGGGAGATGCGGCGGTGTGAAACTTGCGGTTGCACCTGGCCTCTGCCGCGCCTGGCCTCTGTTGCATGGGCCCTCTCTGCTGCACGTGGCCTCTGCTGTACCTGGCCTTTCTGCTGCACCTGGTCGCTGCTGCACCTAATCTCTGCTGCACCTGGCCTCTGTGCTGCCCCTGGCCTCAGTGCTGCCCCTGGACTCTGTGCTGCCCCTGGCCTCTGCTGCCCCTGGCCTCTGTGCTGCACCTGGCCTCAGTGCTGCCCCTGGCCTCTGCTGCCCCTGGTCTCTGCTGCCCCTGGGCTCTGCTGCACCTGGCCTCTGCTGCCCCTGGTCTCTGCTGCCCCTGGGCTCTGCTGCACCTGGCCTCTGCTGCCCCTGGTCTCTGCTGCCCCTGGGCTCTCCTGCCCGTGGCCTCTGCAAACTCGGGTGCCCTGGAGCTTCCTACCCAGAATCAAGTGCTGTGCACACTGTGAGCTGCTCCTGACCCCAGGCCCCTCCTTCTGTCTGTTCATTTTGGTTTGGCAGATGACAGAGCTCTCAGTGGGGCCTGAAACCTCGATAGACACGGCTGTCTTTGTAAGAAGGGCCCTCTTTCTTGTAAAATCACTTTTATTCGGGTTATAGAGATCTGTCATGGAGAGCTTGGATACTGAATAATAATGTGGGGAAATGATCACTAGGTACTGTTGAAGAAAAAAGCAAGGACCAAACAGTGTATATGGTAATGATCTTGTTTCTCAATACAAAACAAAACAGACACCACGCAAACACAGACCCAAAGGAAAATGATCGTGCATAAAAATATCCTTTTGGGGCCGGGGACTGTGGCGCATGCCTGTAATCACAGCACTTTGGGAGGCCAGGGCAGGAGGATCGCTTGAGCCCAGGAGTTCAAGACCAGCCTCGGCAACAAAGCGTGACTTCATCTCTACAAAAATTAAAAAGAAATTAGCCAACCACTGGTGTGGGAACCCAGGAGGTCAAGGCTGCAGTGAGCTATGATTGTGCCACTGCACTCTAGGCTGGGCGACAGACCTGGACCCCATCTCTCTCTCTCTCTCTCTCTCAAGAGAGAGTTTTTGGATTGTTGCACTGTACAGGTGATGACAATTCTCTTTATTTTACTTATCTGTTCTGAATGGCTTTCCACAGTAAACAAGTTTTTTTTTTTTTTTTCCTAAAAATAAGGGATTATAAATGCTCATTTTTAAAGGAAACATAGATCACAGCACCAGAGGGAAGAGACCCAGCAGATGGGTCCTATGCACAAACTTGCTTCCCAGGGACCCACAAGTCACCCCGGAGGTAAAGTATATGTTTACATCAACGTTCCAAGATGAGGGTTGCTATTAACAAGTTGATGTTCCCAGCATTGAAATCTGTTCCCATTTGAACAAATATTCCTCTTAGGAATAGTAGAGGGCTTCCCAGCAAGATGATTTAAGCAAAGGTCATAGGTTCTGTGTGTCTAAAAATGTAACCCTGGAATTCTCTTTGGGTGAAAGCATTGTTACATGTCTCAGACAAGGAATGTTCAATTCAACACTGAAGCACAAGTTTGCTCGTGAGCTGTTACTGCAGACTTGCCTGAGATGCATCCAGCCCAGAAGGGCAGGCATGGTGGGTGGGCAGCGTGTAGATGGAGGGGGACCAACCAGGAGGAGACACAAAGATCTATTTTTGAGGCTTATTTCCCATCTAAAAGTCCAGCTCCATTCTAGTGGCCAGAATTGACTGCAGAGAAGGCAGGGTGCCCAGGAAGGGGACTGTGTGGGGGACATAGCATTACCTCTGCCACGGGAGCCTTGCAAGGCTCAGCTGACACTCCATCTCCCTGCACGCCTTCAGGAGTCCTTCTTGTCCTCTGAACTCTTCTGGTGTTTCCTGCATGGATGCCCATCTCATACCTTTTAATTTTTTAATTTTTTATTTTATATTTATTTTTATTTAAAAAATTTTTTGACCTCCAATGACCTCTGAACTTTTTATTGGCCACCTGCTCCCCAAAAAGTACCCTACTTCTGCTGGCTTAATGTCTCAGAACTTTGGTGTCGTTGGTCTCAGACACCACTTTGCCACCCACCATGCGGCGGGTAGTGGTCTTCTGGATGGTTTGCATGGAGTTGCTGTCCAGGGCATCAGCAAGATTGACGTCCTCGCCTTCTTCCAGCAGGCGGCTGTAGGTGGCGATCTCAGCCTCCAGCCTGACCTTGATGTTCAGCAGGGCCTCGTACTCTTGGGCCTGGCACTGTCCCTCTGCCCAGATCTGTGCCAGCTCCGACTCCAGGGGCAGTAGGATCCCGTTGAGCTCCTCCATCTGCAGGGCATAGCGGGCCTCCACCTCCCTCAGGCTGTTCTTCAAGCTGGCCTTCATATTTCTCATGGAGTTGGGGCCGATCTCCAAGGACAGGACTATACGTCTCAGCTCCACGAGCGTCATCTCAGCAGCTCCAACCTCGGCGGACTGTGTAGTGACCACTGTGGTGCTGTCCTCAGTCTGCTGAGACCAGTACTTGTCTGGCTTCACTTGGTTCTTTGTCGTATTGGCCCTGGATGTCTGCCATGATCGTGACGAGGTCCTGAGAAACGGAGGCATCTACTTCCACGGTCAACCCAGAGCTGGTAATCTGGGCTTGGAGGCCTTTTACTTCCTCTTCATGGTTCTTCTTCACGAGAGCAGCTCCTCCTTGAGAGCCTCGATCTCTGTCTCCAGCTGCAGCCGAGCGACACTGGTGTCATCAATGGCCTTGTGGAGCCCATGGATGTCACTCTGCACACACTGGTGCATGGACAGCCCTGTCTCATACTTGACTTTAGAGTCATCAGCAGCAAGACGGGCATTGTCGCTTTGCAGAACAATGTGGGCATTGTCCACAGTATTTTCAAAGATCTGAGCCCTCAGGTCTTCAATGGTCTTGAAGTAATGGCCCCAGTCTCTGACCTGGGGTCCCTTCTTCTCCGGGTGCTCCTGGATTTTGCTCTCCAGCTTCCAATACTCAGTCTCCAGGCTCCTCACTCTGTCCAGGCAGGAGGCCAGGCGGTCGTTCAGGCTGTGCACGGTCTCCTTCTCATTCTGTATTCCTCCCATTCCTGCCAGACCCCCTGCCATGCCCATGGCCAGACCCCTGGACCCCATACGGTCCCAGAAGCTGGTGGAGTGGGACACGGAGATCGGGGAACCAGAGCCCCCCGCCCCTGCATAGATGCTGGCTGTGCTGCTGACTAGCCGGGTGCAGTAACTGGCCACCTGGACAGAGCCCAGGGACCGGTAGTTGGTGGAGAAGGTGGAGCAAGTGGTAAAGCTCATCCTGTCCATAGAGGAGGGTGGGAGGACAGGACTCAGGCTTTGCGGACAACCTGTTTTTGTTTTTTTCAGATGGAGCCTTGCTCTGTCACCCAGGCTGGAGTGCAATGGCATGATCTCAGCTCACTGCAACCTCCACCTCCCAGGTTCAAGCGATTCTCTTGCCTCAGCCTCCCAAGTGTCTGGGATAACAGGTGCCTGCCCCCATGTCTGGCTATTTTTGTATTTTTCATAGAGGTAGGAGTTCACCATGTTGGCTAGGCTGGTCTCGAACTCCTGATCTCAAGTGATCTGCCCGCTTCCAGGTCCCATCACAGCACAGTCCTGGTGATTCTGAGCGCATCTTTATTCTCATGGCGAGTTCCAAGCAAGTTGGAGAAGCACCGTGGCCTGCATAATGTGCCTACAAATACCGAGAGTTTCTGTTAGAGCGTGAGAATGAGAGTTCTATCAGACACGGCAGGCTGACGGCCCATGTCCTGCAGACACCATGGGCACTCTAGCCCTAAGTCCCTTTGCAAACGTTTTTCCGTCTTTTCCCAAGCCGCGTTTCTTTGTCCTCCTGCCAGGGAAAACCCCAGCTGACATCTTTTCTTCTGGGGACGGTAGAAGATGACGTCTTTGGAGGGCTCTTCAAATAAAGTATGATGCGGACAATAGAAAGATTTTGCCTTTGGAAACTTCTTCAGAAACCCCTTCTGACATTTTCATCAATCACAAAAATGGGAATTGAGTCACCTGTCCGAGCCCTGTAACCAGGACCGTTGTAGCAGACGCTGGACAACGGCCCTTTCAGATGTGACCCAGTCTCCCTCGCCTTCAGTTTTGCTTGTGTGCCAGAACTCCCATTTGTGAGAAAGTTGTATTCCCTGCGCTTGCGTCGTGGCCTTCTGTGCTGAGATAAGGAATTATAAGTAGTGGGGCCAGGGCTGCCATGCCGCAAGGCTACATCTGCCCCAGGTCTCGGTGACTGCTGCTTTCTGGGCAGAGGCCCTGGGTGGACAGAGGCTGCCCCGGTGAGCCTGGACAGCCCCACGCATCCTGGCAGGTCTCATGTCATTTCTGCCTCTCGGTGAAAGCTACCTGCAAGATTTGCTCTTATTTTCTCTGCAGCATACAACAGGATGAACTTTATTTTTATTTTCTCATTGAAAACAAGATACCAGGATGTGATTGCGTACCCATCACAGACACACGGAGCCTTGGGCTTCAGACTCTCCCTTGAAGGTGAGCCGAGCAAAGCCACCCTCACTGACCACATGTACTGAGTGCCCACCAGAGCGGGGCTGCAGGAGCAGCTGGTCTGCCCACGACCCCTAAACAACCCACACGTCCAGAGAGGGCACTTCTGCCTTCGTGGGAGGGAGGCCTGTTGAGCTGCGTCCCCACACTGTGATGCCAGCAGTGGCACGTGGAGCTGTACCTGCACACTTGGTCGCTGGCTGCAGGGGTGCCCAGGGCATTCACCATCGGAAAGCACCCCACTGCCTGCCTCTCCTCTGCGGGACACTCCTCGGCTCCTGTGACCTCTTGGAGCCCACACCTGTCCTGCTCACCTCACCAGGCTGTGGAAGCTGCCGGCTGCAGGTGGGCAGGGAGGCTGCCACCACTGCTTGGGGTCCAGTCTCCTGGTGGCTGCCTGCAGACACCGCCCAGGTAAGGGACAAGGAGTTGGTGTCCTGTGTGGCAAACTTCATTTGATGGCAGACTGGAGTCAGTGGGTAAAATCTCCCTTCCTTCGTGGGCTGTTTCATGACACTGTTTATAGTTTGGTCAGCCTCTCCAGAGACATCCTGTAAGGCAGAAACATCAGGGCTTTGTGATGAGCTCGGCAATGTGCTTATGTTTGCTCTCCCTCCTTCCCTCCTTGCTCGTTCCTTCCCTGCTTCCTCCTTCGTCCTTCCCCCTTTTTTCTTCCCTTTTTCCTCTTTCCCACTTTTTTCTTCCCTCTTTCCTCCTTCCTCCTTCCCTCCTTCCTTCACTGATACTTCCCGGGGTTGCTCTCCCTAATAAAGCATAAGCACAAATGCCTGTCCTTGGTCTTGCTTTCTGGAGAACCTGGGCTAAGGTAAGTTTATTCCAAAATTCTGAAATTTTTTTCTTTTCTTTTCTTTTTTTTTTTTGAGACAGAGTCTCAAAAAAAGACTGGAGTGCAGTGGCACGATCTCGGCTCACCACAACCTCCGCCTCTTGGGTTCAAGTGATTCTCCTGCTTCAGTCTCCTGAGTAGCTGGGATTATAAGCACACACCAACACGCCCAGATAATTTTTGTATTTTTAGAAGAGATGGGGTTTCACCATGTTGGCAGCCTGGTTTCAAACACCTGACCTCAGGTGGTTCACCCGCCAATACCTCCCAAAGTGCTGGGATTACAGGAGTGAGCTACCACACCCAGCCAAGGCTACTTTTTAAATTTTTAAATTTTTGTCTCGCTGTGTTGCCCAGGCTGGTCTTGAATTCCTGGGGTCAAGCAAACCTCCCACCTCGGCCTCCCAGAGTGCTGGGATTACAGGCATGAGCCACATGCTCCTCCTTATTTGCAGTTTACATGGCCAACTTAAGTTGGAATAATACAAACCCATAGGGTAAGATTCCTAAGTGTATTATCAGAAATTAATGGACATTCCCGAGGTGGCCAACATGCTTTAAAACTGCTGCAGTCATTGGTAGATTTCCTGAACGCACATGAAGCACTAATAATGCTCTATCACAGTGATGCTCAGGGAACAATAGGGGGTGGGAGGAGGGCTGCTGATGCCTTTCTATAAATAAGAACCAAAGTACGAACCATCTGGAGGTTCATTTGAGAGATGTTAGGCAGTTAAAGTGATTATTGCTAAAATAAAGAATATTCGTTTTGGTTTATTGGAAGCTCTGTTAGCATTTTGGGAGACTATGATTAGTTGTTAATAGCACAGACCGTGATGAGTCAATCTGGGCTTCTCTGCTTGTAAGTTGTTTGACCTTGGGGTATTACTTAAACTTTTTGTTTGTTTGTTTTTGAGATGGGGTCTTGCTCTGTTGCCCAGGCTGGAGTGCAGTGGCTCACTCTCGGCTCACTGCAACCTCTGCCTCCGGGGTTTAAGCGATTCTCCTGCCTCAGTCTCCTGAGTAGCTGGGATCATAGGCGTGCACCACCACACCCAGCTAAGTTTTGTATTTTTAGTTAAGACAAGGTTTTACCATGTTGGACAGGCTGGTCTCGAACTCCTGACCTCAGGTGATCCGAACACCTTGGCCTCCCAAAGTGCAGGGATTATAAGTGTGAGCCACCGCACCTGGCCTTCTTAAACTTTTTGAGTTCCAGTTTTCTCATCTGAAACATGATAACAGGTAATAATAATAAAAAATAAAAATCTTGCAGAATTTTTCATTTATTTATTCAACAGTTATTTGCTTAGTGCTAACAAATAATTGTTCAAGAGGGTGTAGTGTTTGGGGGATAGCAGTGAATGTTACAGGCCAAATCTCAGCTATCTTGGAGCCCACAATGACAGCTCAGCCAATGACAGTTGGCGTCATCAGCACTGCCACTTTCACCATTGTCATCGTTGTCGCCAGTGAAATCTCCCTTATGTTGAATGTCGATTTAAGAACATTGGTGAGCCCAGAACACTGCATTTTTTAAAAATTAAATTAAACTTTTTATATTGAGATAATTATAGCTTCACATTCATTTGTAAGAACTATTACCCAGCCTGGCCAACATAGTGAAACCTTGTCTTTACTAAAAATACAAAAAAAATTAGCCGGATGTGGTGGTAGACACCTGTAATCCAGCAATTTGGGAGGCTGAGGCAGGAGAATCGCTTGAACCCAGGAGGCAGAGGTTGCAGTAAGCCGAGATTGCGCCGTTGCACTCCAGTTTGGGTGACAGTGTGAGACTCCAACTCGGGAAAAAAAAAAAAGAAATATTACAGGGAGATCCTTTGTACGTTGCAAAACTAGAGTATCACAACATTGACACTGATGCAATCCACCAGTCAATCAGATTTCCCCACTTTCACTTGGGGTGTGTGTGTGTATTTAGTTCTAGGCAATTTTATCACCTATGTAGGTTGACGTATCCGCCACCGTAGTGTAGATCAGGCACGATGGCTCATAACTATAATCCAGCACTGTGGGAGACCGACGTGGGAAGGTCGCTTGAGGCCAGAAGGTTTTGAGAGCAGCCTGTAACGTAGTGAGACCTATTCTATTTTTTTTCTCCAAGAAGAAACCAAAATCCTAAAACAATAAGATGCAGAAAAGATCCATCTCTACGAGGATTCCACATGTTGTTAACGACCCTCACAGTTTCTCATCTCTAGCCACAACTAATCTGCTCTCCATTTCTATCAGTTTTTCATGTCAAAAATGTTATATAAATAGGATATGTAACTTTGGGGATTAGCATTTTCACTCAGCATAATTCCCCAGAGATTAGCCCGTTCTGTTTTTTTTTTTTTTTTTTTTTTTAAGTAGGGGCAGAGTTTCGCCATGTTGGCCATGCTGGTCTTGAACTCCTGACCTCAAGTAATCCGCCTGCCTCAGCCTCCCAAAGTGCTGGGATTACAGGCATGAGCCACCGTGCCTGGCCTAAACTGTTCGTTTTTATTGTTGATTACTGTCTCGTGATGGATGGACCACAACTTACCTAACCACTCAGAAATTGAAGGACATCTATGTTGTTTCTTGTTTTTAAATACTATGAACAGAATTGCAATGAATATTTGTTTACAGGTTTTTGTGAACATAGTTTTCATTTCTCTGAAATAAATTTCTAAGAGTGCAATGACCGGGTCTTCTGGTAATGATATGCTTCATTTTATAATAAACTGCTAAACTGTTTTCCAGAGTGGCTGTAGCATTTTCCATTTCCACCCATAATACGTGAGTGATTCAGTGTCTCTGCATCCTTGCTATCATGTGGCACTGTGATTGTTTTTTATTTTAGCCATTTGGTTAGGTGTGTAATGATACCTGTAGCTCACTGGGGTTGTAATTTTCATTCCCTTGACAGCAAGTGGTTTTGAACATCTTTCCATGTGCTTATTCGCCATCTGTATATCCTCTTTGGTGAAAACACCTGTTCCATCTTCTAGCCGGGATTTTGACACTGTTGAATTTTGAGAGTTCTTTATGTATTCTAGGTAGCAGTTCTTTGTCTGACACGTTGTTTGCACATTTTTTTTCTCCCAGCCCATAGCCTGTCTTTTCATCCTCTATGAGGAGAGCAGAGCAAAAGATCTGAATTTTGATGTGGTCCAATTTTATCATTTTTTCCTTTTATAGATTTGTTTTTAGGGTCCAGCCTGAGAACCCCTCGACTAGCTCTAGAGCCCAAATATTTTCTTCTACGTTTTTTTCTAAAAGTCTTATAGTGTTTGTTTTACCTCTGTTATATAATTTATGTGAAATTCCAAAGGAATTTTCAGAAATGCCTTTTACTTTTGTAAAAGCTCATACGGATAGTTCCAATTCAGATTTAAGATTACAGAGTTTTTACTTTTAAAAAATCAAATTTATCGGCCAGGTGTGGTGGCTCACGCCTGTAATCCCTGCACTTTGGGAGGCCGAGGTGGGCGGATCACCTGGGGTCAGGAGTTCAAGACCAGCCTGGCTTACATGGTGAAACCCCCATCTCTATTAAAAAAATACAAAAATTAGCTGGGCATGGTGTCATGTGCCTGTAATACCAGCTACTCGGGAGACTGAGGCAGGAAAATCACTTCAACGCGAGAGGTGAGGTTGCAGTGAGCTGAGATCACACCACTGCACTCCAGCCTGGGAGACAGAGCAAGACTGTGTCTCAAAAAGAAAAAAAAAAAAAAATCAAAATTAAATTTGTCTCTTTTATCATTGAAAATCGTAGTTACTAATGACAATAATGCAATTGCTTTATTATTTATTTAGACAGGCTTTCTTCTACAAAATACCTAAAATAGTTTTAAAATAAAAATACCAATATTACTAAAGTGCTGTTAACTGCATTTCAGATGTCTACGGTGGTTTGTGACCTTAGATTACATATCTCTAAGGATATACAGCAAAATTCTGTTTCACTTAATAATTTTACTTAATTACTTAATTCGCCTCATTAATTCACTTAATGGTTTTACTTAAATAATTCCTTTCTCCAACTGCTTGTGCCGCCAGTTTCATATGTCCAGCACTACATTCCAGTTTGTTTTTCATTCTTTCGTTTGGCTTTGTTTTTAACTGGTTTTAATTTTATGTTTTTAGCCATATGAACCATGTATGTTTTTAAAGTTCTAAATGACACCACACGGTAAGTTTCGCCGAAGCCTTGCTGCCCTCCCAGCGGTGTGTAGCGTTCTAACCTCCACTCCCACAGGGAACCATTTTTATTGGCTTTTGGTTCCTGCATCCTTTGTTTTTATTTTTGTTTTGCAAATTTAGGCAAATGTCTAATTATATTTATTTCTCTTTTCTTATACAAAAGTTCTCAGTTCTATCATACCGCTTTATGAAGGATATGTCATATGTCTCTCTCAATATATATTCTTTTACAATGTAGATTTTAAATTTTTGGTATGTCTTGATATTTAGGAAGGTATGTACTTTTGTTCTAATTGTTATCTTGGTATTAATATGATTGAATAAGAGTTTTGAGTCTTTTTAATACACTGTCTATTTGCTCCCAATTATGAGTAATAACAAAATTAATAATACAATAATAAAATTAACTAATACTCACTGTTTCCTCTACTCTTTCTCATCCAGCCTCCAAATTAACATGATAGTCTTTTACTCACAATTAATACCCGCGAGTTACTTACGGAGCTTTTTCTGCTTTCCAAGTATTTCATTCATCCAAAACTACATGTTTTATTAGTTCTATCATATCTATATTTTCAGAGCATATCATATTGAAATACCTTCTTCTCTCTTTTTTTTTTTTTTGAGACGGAGTCTCGCTCTTGTTACCCAGGCTGGAGTGCAATGGCGCGATCTCGGCTCACCGCAACCTCCGCCTCCTGGGTTCAGGCAATTCTCCTGCCTCAGCATCCCGAGTAGCTGGGACTACAGGCACGTGCCACCATGCCCAGCTGATTTTTTGTATTTTTAGTAGAGACGGGGTTTCACCATGTTGACCAGGATGGTCGTGATCTCCTGACCTCGTGATCCACCCGCCTCGGCCTCCCAAAGTGCTGGGATTACAAGCTTGAGCCACCGCGCCCGGCTCTCTTTTTTTTTTTTTTTTTTTTTTTTTTTTTTTTTTTTTTTTTTTTTTTTTTTTTTTTTTTTTTTTTTGAGACAGGATCTTGTTTTGTCACCCAGGCTGAAGTGCAGTGGCGTGATCATGGCTCACTGCAACTTCTGCTTCCTGGGTTCAAGGGATCTTCCTCCCTCAGCCACCTGAGTAAATGGGATTACAGGCGTGTGCCACCACACTCAGCTAATTAAAAACAACTTTTTTTGGTAGAGATAGGATATCACTCTATTGCCCAGGCTGATCTTGAACTTTTGGACTCAAGTAATCTTCCTGCCTCGGTCTCCTGAAGTGCCGGGATTATAGGCGTGAACTACCGTGTAGGGCCCACACTTCTTCCATTTTTATTCTCATTGTTTTGTCTTAGTTCTGTGGATAAATATATTTAAGGCTCATCAAAGACTTTGTGCTGAAGCTTCTTATGATTATTTTGAATGGTTGTTTGAGCTGATTTTCATAGATTCTTTGGAGAGGCTTGGGGGAACAAATTATCTGAGTTTTGCATGTTTGTTGTTTGTTTCTTTATTTGAGACTGGTGTCTCTCTCTGTCACCGTCCTGAGGCAGGAGGATTGCTTGAGGCTGGGAGGTTGAGGCTGCAGTGAGCCGTGATCATGCTACTGCACTCCAGCCTGGGTGACAGAGGGAGACCTTGTCTCAGAAACAAACAAGAAACAACCAAAAAATGTCCTGTTTGATTTTTGTTTCCTCCTTTCTAATCTCAGTGGCCTTGCTATGCCTTCTGTAATGTCTATTTGCTCATATGTAACTTCTAGCTCAGTCTTAGCTTATAAAATATTATTATTATTATTATTATTATTTTTTTAATTTGAGACGGAGTTTCGCTCTTGTTACCCAGGCTGGAGTGCGATGGCGCGATCTCGGCTCACCGCAACCTCCACCTCCCAGGTTCAGGCAATTCTCCTGCCCCAGCCTCCTGAGTCGCTGGGATTACAGGCACGCGCCACCATGCCCAGCTAATTTTTTGTATTTTTAGTAGAGACGGGGTTTCACCATGTTGACCAGGATGGTCTCGATCTCTTGACCTCGTGATCCACCCGCCTCGGCCTCCCAAAGTGCTGGGATTACAGGCTTGAGCCACTGCGCCCGGCTAAAATATTATTTTCTATGTTTTAAACTCTTTTGACACATTTCTGTTTTTCATCTATCTAATTTGTAATGTATCTATGATATGTTTCTGTAGTTTTTAGAATTACTTTGGGTTTATTTTACTTTAGGACAGATTTTTCATTTGCTTTGTGGACATATTTGTCTTGCCTTTCCTGTGCCTTCTTATCTGTTAGTACACTCATTATATATTCATTTTTTTCTTAAAATATCTTTGGGGTTTTATTACATTTCTTTTTTAATTTTTTTTTTTTTTTTGGCAGAGTCTTGCTCCACCACCCAGGCTGGAGTGCAGTGGTGTGACCTTGGCTCACTGCAACCTCAGCTTTTGAGGTTCAGGCAATTCTCCCGCCCCAGCCTCCGTAGAAGGTGGTATTAAAGGCATGTGCCACCACTCCTGGCTAATTTTTTTTTTTTTTTTTTAGTAGAGACGGGATTTCACCATGTTGGCCAGGCACATCTCAAACTCCTGACCTCAGGTGATCCGCCCTCCTCAGCCTCTCAAAGTGCTGGGATTACTGCTGTGAGCCACCTCGCCTAGCCATAAGGTTTATACTTATGTGAGATGGGTTTTTCCTGTAATTTGAGGACAGTATTGTCACACAGAGAGTAGGAGCTAGGCCCAGGTCGCTTTCTGGCTTGAAAACTCCCTTCTCTATCGTTACTTCAAAGTTTTCCCAAAAGTGGCCATTCTCTGTCTTCCCCTCCACAGCTATGAGACCTTTCTTCTTTGTATCGTCTCTCTCTTTATGACCAGTGCCCTGATCTGATCAATTTAGATTCTACTACCGGAAGTTTTTTTTTTTTAATTCAGGGTAGGTTATTTTCCTCTTAGCAGAGGGTTTTGTTGAGTAGGTCTGAGGTCCTCCAGGACCTAGGTACCCCAGCTTCCTCTGAGTAGAGCTGGCTCATGCAGGGTGAGTTGCTGTTGGCCAGGACTGTGTTATGAGGCTCTAGGCTGATTCTAAATCCTCGGCTTACACGGGCTGAAAAGACTTGATCAGGGCCAGGTGCGGTGGCTCACACCTGTAATACCAGCACTTTGAGAGGGTAAGGCAGGCGGATCACGAGGTCAGGAGATTGAGACCAGCTTGGCCAACACAGTGAAACCCCATCTCTACTAAAAATAGAAAAAAATTAGCTAGGCATGGTGGTGCACACCTGTTGTCCCAGCTACTCAGGAGGCTGAGGTAGGAGAATCACTTGAACCCGGGAGGCGGAGATTGCAGTGAGCCGAGATCGCACCACTGCCCTCCGGCCTGGGTGACAGAGCAAGGCTCCGTCTCAAAAATAAAAATAAAAAGACTTGATCTTGTGCGTCTGGCTTCAGATCTGCAGCCGGTGATGTGGGTTGTATTGGGAGTATTCAGACCACAAACCCCAGCAAATGCTACAAGTCAAGGTAGGTTTTGTTGTATTTGTTTGTCTCGAAGAGCTAATTCCATCGGCCTTTAGCCCCATCAGAATTTCCCTTCCTTTCCTCCCTTAGGTTCTTCACGCAAGTGTTAAGGCTGCAAGGGTTCCGAGCAGGTTTTGTTGACAGTGGCAGTTTGGTCCTCCTCACAGTTATTCCGGAATTCCTGGGGAAACTTTGTCACTTAATCTTACTAAAAACCCTGTCTCTGTCTTGCCAGGTGCGGTGGCTCACACCTGTAATCCCAACACTTTGGGAGGCTGAGGCAGGTGGATCACCTGAAGTCAGCAGTTCAAGACCAGCCTGGTCAACATGCTGAAATCCTGTCTCTATTAAAAAAAAAAAAAAAACAATTGGCCAGGCGTGGTGGTGGTGCTTGTAATCCCAGCTACTCTGGAGGCTGAGACAGGAGAATCACTTGAACCCGGGAGGCAGAGGTTGCAGTGAGCTGAGATTGCGCCATTCACTTCAGCCTGGGCAACAAGAGCAGGACTCTGTCTCAAAAAAAAAATAATAATAATAATAAAAAAACCATCCTGTCTGAGGGTTGTTTAAATGTTGTCATCCTATTGCTGTGGGTATTTGGAAAAACTGGTAATGGTTTTTCCCAGACTGGAAGCCCCCAGAAATTCTTTGCAATGTGATTGGTAACAACAGTGCTCATGTCTTTATGATACAGTAATAAGTAACATTGTCATGTTTTTATAGTAGCACTTCACAGTTTACATTGTTTTCACTTAACCCCTTTATGAGGCAGACAGAGCAGGTGTAATTTCATCTTGTGGACCAGGAAACTGAGATCTGTAAGAGTTAAATAATTTGTTCATTAATAGCTAATAAATGGCAGAGCTGGAGTTTAAACTCAAGTTTCTAACTCAAATCTATTGATGTATATTAAAGTCTAAATATATTTGCAAAGAATGCTTAATTTGAGCTAATATGAGCTGTAATCTAGAGCAATACTCAGAGTTTTGACTTCTAATGGACTAAATATCCCAATGTTTGGAGGGCTTGGTCTCCCTTGCACTGAAGGATCTTCTCTCTCCAGTCTCCCTTTTTGTAAATAGTACCCCCCTCTCCTGGGTACTCAAGGTGGAAACCAGGAAGCAGAGCAAAGAGGTGTTCCCTCCACATTATAACTCAGGAATGCCAGAAAATTGTCTTCTCTTTTCCTCATGCCCTTCATACAAATTCCTCCTGGCTCACTGATGCCTGAAATTCCATCATTTATTGCTTTGGCTTACAGCCAGGAGAAGGGGCGCCAAGAAGCCATGCACCTGCCCTCCTTTCTAGTGTTGACCCGGCGCCAAGCACTCTGTTGTTGACTTTGCATCATTCTTCTGCATTACACCTTTTTCTTTTTTTCTTTTGTTTTTGAGATGGAGTCTTGCTCTGTAGCCCAGGCTGGAGTGCAGTGGCTTGAACTTGGCTCACTGCAACCTCCGCCTCCCAGGTCCCAGTTGAAGCAATTCTTCTATCTCAGCCTCTCAAGTAGCTGGGATTACAGGCATGAGCCACCATGCCCAGCTAATTTTTGTAGTTTTTAGTGGAGACAGCGTTTCACCATGTTGGCCGGTCTGACCTTGAACTCCTGACCTTGTGATCCACCCGCCTCAGCCTCTCAAAGTGCTGGGATTACAGGCATGAGCCACCACGCCCGATCCATTGTACCTTTTTCTAAGTGAGGGAACCAAAGCTCAGAGAAGTGAAGTAATTTTGTTAGGGTCACGAGGCAAGTTGCTAGAAGATACCGTAACGAACCCAAGTTGGGTTGACTCCCAAATCTGTGATTTAGCTACTATTCTAGGCTCATATTTATGTGGGCCTAGCACTGTATTAAGTATTTGTCTTACTGGATACTTGTTCTCAGGGCAAATCGGTGTAGCACCTGATGGAAATGCCCTACCCATATCAACTTACGCCTTACCGTGGCAGTGCACTTGGCAAGACTTCTGACTGCCTGAGGTCATTCTGTGGCTCCTACTCTCTCCAGCAATGCTAACATGCAGACTAAAAGTATTACAGAAACACTGGAGTGGGGGGGAGGCTCAGTCTAGGCCCTGCTGCTTGCCACACAGAAAGCCAATCACTGAGACAACAGTATCGCTAAAGAAAAAAGCATTAATTGGGCACTACAGCCGAGGAGATGGGAACCCAGTCTCAAATCCATCTCCCTGATGGACTATAATTGACTAAAATTAGAGGTTTATACAGCAGGGAAGGAATGTAGCCACGTATGAAAAAACAGGAACTGGGGAGGGGCAAGGAAGCGATCATGAGGAGGGAGCGGCCTGGCATCTCATTGTCTGGATGTGGGTATCTGGTGAGTTTCAGTTCTTTGATACTTTTTTTTTTTTTTTTGAGAGGCCTGAAGGTCATTTCCTGAGGAAGGAACTCAGAGAAGACAAATGTAAGTTTCAAGCTTTAAGACAAGAAGGGTCAATTTCTATGTTTATCTTAAAAACTATCCATGGGACTACTGAGTCGGTTTCAAAAGCATGGTGGGGAGAATTAACTCTCCCACCCCAACCCCAGCATCCCTCAACCAAAGACTGATGGGAGTGATGTGTAAAAGCCGCAGCTCCCTTGCCTCTTGTGAGGGAAAACCCTGCGCTGACTCTCAGAAGCCTCCACTGGCATTAGGCTCCAGCTGGCCATTTAATGACACTTTTGATAATACATCCTTTATCAGCTGCCCTCCTTACCCTGTCTCAATTCCCAGCTTACCTGTAGGTATTTTCTGGGATCCTTTCCAACATACTCTAATCTACTTGCACTTGAATCTTGGTGTTGGGGTTCTCAAGACCTGCTTCTTTGGAACCCACGCTAAAACAATCAGCATCATCTGAAATACAGATTTTCAGGAGGAGAAGCACATTGGTGGACTTTGAGATCATGAGGCATTGAAGTGAACAGAAAAAGAGCTGGGCTGCTCTCATGTGCTCCCTAATCACTACTACATCCACGTGTTCCTTGCCCATCAGTCACAGACAGGGAGATGGAGTCACGTGTTCGTCCATGAACAGACACTATGCCAGTTCCAGGGAACAGGGATAATGCAATGAACAAAATGGATGAAACTCTCTCCCCTTGCAGAAGGTGTAGTCTAATGGCTGCCAAGAGATTTTTACAAAGAACCAAATAGATCTTTTAGAATGGAATAATACACATCTGAAATGATTTAAAGAATTATATAGGTTTAACTGCAGGAGAAAGGATGAATGAATTTGAAGACAGATGAAAAATCATTCAAGGTAAAGCAGATAGAGTAAAAAAATATATATTTTAATGAACAGAGCCTCAATCATTATGGCACAATATCTGACATGTAATTAGCATCTTAGAAGAAACACAGAGAGAGAATGTGGCAGAATATTTATTTGGGGAAAACGATGGCAGAATGTCCAAATTTGAGAAAAAAGTAATGAACTTGTAGACCCAAGAAGCTCAGCAAATCCCAAACAGGATAAATTTAAAGAAAATTACCGGCTGGGCGCGGTGACCCACTCCTGTAATCCCAGCATTTTGGAAGGCCGAGGTGGGCGGATTACGAGGTCAGGCGTTCAAGACCAGACCGGCCAACATGCTGATAAGAAACCCTGTCTCTACTAAAAAATATGAAAACTAGCTGGGCATGGTGGCTCGTGCCTGTAATCCCAGCTACTCAGGAGGCTGAGGTAGGAGAGTTGCCTGAACTGGGACCCAGGAGGCGGAGGTTGCAGTGAGCTGAGATCGCTACACCACTCCAGCCTGGGTTACAGAGTGAGACTCCAGCTCAAAAAAA
>NW_016107326.1:4431633-4464970 GCF_001604975.1 Cebus imitator
TTGTTCAACACCCGCCTATGAGTGAGAACATACGGTGTTTGATCTTCTGCTCTTCTGTCAGTTTGCTGAGAATGTTGGTTTCCAGGTTCATCCATGTCCCTACAAAGGGACATTCTAAGTCCTAACTCATCGTTTTTGATGGCTGCATAATATTCCATGGTGTATATGTGCCACATTTTCCCTATCCAGTCTATCATCAATGGGCATTTTTGTATTTTTTAGTAGAGACAGGGTTTCATCATGTTGGTCAAGCTGGTCTTGAACTTCTGACCTCAGGTGATTCACCCACCTCAGCCTCCCAAAGTGCTGGGATTATAGGCGTGAGCCAATGCGTCTGACCCTAATTTTCTTTAAATTATTTTTATTTACTTAGTTTTTTAGAGACAGAGTCTCACTCTGTCACCCCGGCTGGAATGGAGTGGTGTGATTATCGCTCATTGTGACCTCAAACTCATGGGCTCAAGCAATCCTCCCACCTCAGCCTCCTAAGCAGTCCTAAGCAGCTGGGACTACAGACATACACCACCACTCCCAACTAATTATTTAAAATTTTATAGAGATGAGGTCTCACTTTGTTGCCCAGGTTGATCTGAAGCCCCTGGACTCAAGCGCTCCTCTCACCTTGACCTCCCAAAGCACTAAGATTACAGGTGTAAGCTCCTGCACCCAGCCACAAATTCTTTTATTTATTTTTTCTTATTTTTCTTTATTCCCTTCCATCTATACAATCAACACACAAATTCTTTAAAATTGTAAACGTTTGTTTAATGACTCAGAATATAGTCTATCTTGGTAAATATTTCCTATGCAGTTAACAAGAATGTGTATTTTGTTGTTGGGTGGAATGTTCCATAAATGTCAACCAGATCTAGTTGGTTGATGGTAGTGTTCAGTTCTAAATCCTTGCTGATTTCCTGTCTGCTGGCTCTATTGCTGAGAGAGGCATACTGACATCTCCAACTATGATTATGGATTTGCTCAAGTTTCCTTTAATTTGTTAGTTTTTGCTTTATATATTTGAAGCTCTGTTTTTAGATGCATATGCCTTTAACCATACCATTATATGTGAGCTGTGACTTGAAAGATAAGATGCAATTTTAAAATGCAGAAGCCAGGAATAACATTCCAGGAAATAGGCATAACTATTTTAAAGGCGGTGGATGAGAGGGCCTGGCATGGTCAGGGAATGAATGACAATCACCATATTGCTAGAATAGAAGACAGCGGGAAGAATCACCAATGAGCCATAAAATCCACTATATTTTGTTGTGCTAACCTTTAACCTGAATTATCCACAAGGATGCTAAGGGAATTATCTGGATCATTTGCTCTTTGAAAACAACAAATCTAGAGGACCCTGGTTGCAAAGTGTGTCACATGGGCAGTGGAGCGTGATCTGCAGTCAGCCTGCCTGAGTCCGTTTCTTTTTCCAAAATGCACTAGCTGAGCGAACTTGAGCAAGTTCCTCAGTTTCCTTCTGCCTTGTGTTCTCATCTGTAACAACAGAGTTTCAAAAATAGATGAAAATGTTCTCGCCTGATAATAGTAATATGCAGCTCAGAGGGTTATTGTAAGGATTAGGTTAACTGACCCATGAAAGGTGCTTAGAATGTTAACCACTCAACAAACAAAATCTACTTTGTGTCTTTTCTTTTCTTTTCTTTTTGGAGACAGAGTCTCGTTCTCTTGCCAGGCTGGAGTGCAGTGGCATAATCTCAGTTCACTGCAACCTCCATCTTCCGGGTTCAAGAGATTCTCCTCCCGAGGCCTCCTGAGTAGCTGGGATCGCAGGTTCATGCCACAATTCCCAGCTAATTTTTTGATTTTTAGTAGAGATGGGGTTTCACTGTGTCAGCCAGGACGGTCTTAATCTCCTGACCTCGTGATCCTCCCACCTTGGCCTCCCAAACTGCTGGGATTACAGGTGTGAGCCACTGTGCCCGGCCAAAATTGACTTTTTTCAAAAGCAACTGTCAGAATTAATTGAACAAACGAGGCAGTATAGCAACTTGTTGTCTTAGTCTCCTAGGAGATGCCAAAACTAAGTACCACAAACTGGGTGACTTTCAACACATAAATTTATTCTCTTACAGTTCTGGCAGCCAGAAGTCGGAAGTCAAGGTGTCCACAGGTTAAGCTCTCTCTGAAGGTTCCTGTGGGCAATCCTTCCTGGCCTCTTCCTAGCTGCTGACAGTTCCTGGCCATTCTTGATGTTCCTTGGCTTTTGGCATCCCGACTACAATCTCAGCTGTCTTCCCTCTATGTGTCTGTTTCCAAATTTCCCTCTTCTTAAGGGGACATCAGTCGTTACACTAGGGCCCAGTCTCATCCAGTATGACTTCATCATAACTGGAATACATCTGCAGTGACCATATTTCCAAGTAAGGTCATATTTACAGACTCCAGGTGAACATGACTTTGGTGGGAGGGGACAGTCTTCAGCCCAGGACACATCTCAATTATCCACATTCCTTGACAACTTGCTCTGGACAGCCATTTTTCTAGAAGGCACAAATTATTTTTCTTTGACCCTTTGGCCAAAAATATTCCCAAATTTCTTTGCACACTTTTCAATTTTTAAAAATTGAAGGTATCAATTCCAATTGCACTTCCTTTGTAGACCTAGGCCATCAGTCATTTGTCACAGAGGTCTGTGACAAGGTTTTAAGTGCCCACGCTCTCTGGTTCTTGGGTTAGCACACTATAGTTTGTCTTTTTTTGTTTCCATTTGTTGGAAATAGATGTTGGAAATAGATGCTCAGTGCTGCAAAGAAAAATTAGCACTGAGACAAACCTATGAGTGAGAACATGCGGTGTTTGATTTTCTGTTCTTGTGTCAGTTTGCTGAGAATTATGGTTTCCAGATTCATCCATGTCCCTACAAAGAACACAAACTCATCATTTTTTATGGTTGCGTAGTATTCCATGGTGTATATGTGCCACATTTTCCTTGTCCATTCTACCATAGATGGGCATTTGGGTTGGTTCCAGGTCTTTGCTATTGTAAACAGTGCCACAATGAACATACATGTGCATGTGTCTTTATAATAGAACAATTTATAATCCTTTGGATATATACCCAGTAATGGGATTGCTGGGTCAAATGGAATTTCTATTTCTAGGTTCTTGAGGAATCGCCACACGTCTTCCACAATGGTTGAACTAATTTACATTCCTACCAACAGTGTAAAAATGTTCCTATTTCTCCACATCCTCTCCAGCATCTGTTGTCTCCAGATTTTTTAACGATGCCATTCTAACTGACATGAGAAGGTATCTCAATATGGTTTTGATTTGCATTCTCTAATGACCAGTGATGATGAGCATTTTTTCATATGTTTGTTGGCCTCATATATGTTTTCCTAACACCGTAAAAACCCTAGAAGAAAACCTAGGCAAAACCATTCAGGACATAGGCATAGGCAAGGACTTCATGACCAAAAGCATTGGCAACAAAAGCCAAAATAGACAAACGGGACCTAATTAAACTCTAGAGCTTCTGCACGGCAAAAGAAACAATCTTTAGAGTAAACTGGCAACCAACAGAATGGGAAAAAATTTTTGCAATCTACACATCTGACAAAGGGCTAATATCCAGAATCTACAAAGAACGAAAACAGATTTACAAGAAAAAAAAAACCCATTCCAAAGTGGGTGAAGGATATGAACAGACACTTTTTTTTAAGACAAAGTCTTGCTCTGTCGCCCAGGCGGGAATGCAGTGGTGCCATCTCGGCTCACTGCAATCTTTGCCTCCTGGGTTCAAGTGATTCTCCTGCCTCAGCCTCCCAAGTAGCTGGGATTATAGGCACGTGCCACCAGGCCTGGCTGATTTTAATATTTTGGCCAGGCTGATCTCGAACTCCTGACCTCAGGTGATTTGCCCATCTTGACCTCCCAAAATGCTGAGATAACAGGTGTGACCCACCACGCCTGGACCTTCCTGGGATTTTCAAGGAGGGAGAGCTCTACAGATAGATTAGAGGAGTGAATGTTGGCAAAAGCAGAAGGGATCTGTGTGTACACGTGTGTTGGTGTTGGTGTGGGCGTATACGTGTATATAGGCCTGCAAACACACATACGTACAGTCATGCACCGCCTAATGATATTTTGATTAATGACATACTGCATATCCAATGATGGTCCCTTGAGATTATAATAGTGTATTTTTACTGTGCCTTTTCTAGGTTTAGACACACAGATACTTACCATTGTGTTACAACTGCCTTCAGTATTCAGAACAGTCACGTGCTGTGCAGATTTGCAGCCTAGGAGCAACAGGCTCCACCGTATCGCCCAGGGGTGTCTAGCTGTGTAAGCGCACGGGATGATTTCATACAACAGCAATATTGCCCCGTGACACAGTCCTCAGAACATAGCCTGTAACAGCGCATGATGCAGTATACATGTAATATTGAACAGAGGTGCTTTGGGGGGGTCCCCACAATCACTGCATATAAAGATCCCCCTTCATAAGATCTGTCCAGTAAATGATACACAGCTGAAATGATCTTATCTCTTTGGTTCAATGAGCTAAGCCCAAGTTAGAACATTCTAGCAAATAGGAGGTGTTAGTGAGCCATTATCTTCCTCAGGACGTTTTCCTATGAGAGTTATTGTTCATGAGGCTACGGGTTTCTTTAAGATCTTGGAATTCAGTATTTTTTAATTAAAAAGGTTTTTTTTTTTTGTTTTGTTTTTGTTTTTTGTTTTTTTTTTTGAGACACGGTCATCCTGTGTTACTGAGTGAAGGGCTGATGTGAAGTGGTTCAACCCTAGCTTACTGTGGCCTCGACCTCCCGGGCTCAAGCCATCCCTTGGCCTCAGCCTCCTGAATAGCTGGGACTACAGGCTCGCAGCACCATGCTCAGCTAATTTTTGTAGTTTTTGTAGAGGTGAGGTTTTGCCATGTTTCCCAGGCTGGTCTCGAAGTCCTGGGCTCAAGTGATCCACCCACCTTGGCCTCCGAAAGTGCTGGGACTTACAGGCATGAGCCACTGCACTGGCCTTAATTAAAATTTTTATTTTGAGGTAGTTTAGAATTACAGGAACTTGCAAGAAATGTATTCAGTACTTTTAATTCAGGTACTAGTTTCACAGTGCCTTACGCACTGTAGGCGTGTTCAGTACAGAACGATTGATAGGTAGATTGGTGAAGTAACTATAATTCGTGCCTTATAAGTGGGCTTTTGAGGGAAATATGTTCAGGAATTACTGAGATAGCTACTTAAGGGTTCATTATGATATGTTTGGAAATTGCTGAGATACATAAATACACTTTTTTTTTTTTTTTTTGAGACAGAATCTGACTCTGTCACCTAGGCTGGAGTGCAATGGCGCAATCTTGGATCACTGCAACCTCTGCCTCCCAGGTTCAAGTAATCTTCTCCTGCCTTAGCCTCCTGAGTAGCTGGGATTACAGGCATGCGCCACCACACCCGACTAATTTTGTATTTTTAGTATAGATGGGGTTTCTTCATGTTGGTCAGGCTGGTCTCAACTCCCAACCTCAGGTGATCCACCTGCCTCAGCCTCTCAAAGTGCTGGGATTACAGGCGTGCGCCACCATGCCTGGCTAATTGTCGTACTTTTAGTAGAGACAGTTTCACCATGTTGGCCAGGCTGGTTTTGAACTCCTGACATCAGGTAATCCCCCCACCTTGGCCTCCCAAAATGCTGGGATTACAGGCGTGAGCCACTAAATGTATGCAAAGAAATACACATACATTTCTTTACATATGGGCCCATGGATAGAAAGGAAATCTAGATCATTCGGTGTCTTTGTGTCTTGTTTTTATGCATTTCTCACTTTTAAGTTTCTGGGTTTTTTTTTGTTGTTACCCATACAGTAAGCATGTAGTCCCAGCATGTTTTGTGGTTGCTAATTGGTGAACGTGATGAACTCTAATTTGTGAAATGCTAGCGTTTCCTTCACTTCACTGGGCAGGACTCTGAGGAGTAAGTTGAGGGAGGAGTCCTGTGGCTGGGGACAGATGATGGTGGACGGGTCCCCTCTCTGCAGAAGCTCGAGGCTTCCGTGGCCCCTTGGGGTCAGATGCGTAGCATGGCTTGGTGGTCTTGTTTCACAGCACAAAGGAAACTACACTTCCTTTAGCCCAAGCTCAGACTCCTCAGTCTTTCACTTACTTCTAGAGTGCTGACAGGTGAGAATGCGGCCTCCGGGTTGCCAAGCCACAACGCATGACAGCCCGCTCCCTGGGAACCACAAATATTTGGAATTTGAAGTGGATTGGGCACTAAAAATACAACATGTTAAGAAACTAGTTTGGAGCTGAGTGCAGTGCCTCAGGCCTGTAATCCCAGCGCTTTGGGAGGCTGAGACGGGGCTGGGGGGAGGCTGGGGGGGGGAAATTGCTTGAGGCCAGGAGTTCGAGACCAGCCTGGCTAACACGGTGAAACCCCGTCTCTATAAAAAAAATTAGCCAGGTGTGGTGGCAGGCACCTGGAGTCCAAGCTACTCAGGAGGCTGAGGCAGGAGAATGGCTTGAACCGGGGAGGCAAAGACCGCAGTGAGCCAAGATCGCGCCATTGCACTTCCAGCCTGGATGACAGAGTGAGACGCTGTCTCAAATAAGCAAGCAAACAAACAAACAAACTGAAGTCTGGGAACAAGTTAGCCAAGCCCGGGCTCCCCTGAAATGCATTCAATAAGCATTGCATGAAAGCTGGCCTCAGAGCCCACCACTGCACTCCAGCCTGGGTGACAGAACAAGACTCTGTTATGAAAAGAAAAAAAGAAAAGAAAAAGGAGTTTATGAAGAATGATAGTTAGTGGTTTCTTTTTTTTTTTTTTTTTTTTTCGAGAAAATGCACTCCGCCAGCTGAGCACGTAGTTTGGGGTGAGAGCAGGTTACTTTCTCTGTTGCAGACAGATATGTTAGAAAGAGGCTCTCGGGGAGCTGGGGCTGCAGGCTGTGGCTTTGCGGAAGGCATACACGGAAAGTGACATGGAATTTGAAATCCATATTTTACAAGTGCGGGGTGTGGGGCAGTGTCCTGAATTGTGCCCAGCCCGCACCGAGGGTCCTGTGGCACAGGCAGAGGGCATGCTTGCTTTGCCACTCAAATCCTGCCAGGAAACTTGCCTCTCTTGCCTTCTCAGGAGCAAAGCCACGTAACTGCTGCCGGAGCGAACACAGTAAACATCTCTAACTCTGAGGAAAGCAAAAAGTCAAGTCACACAGAGAAAACAAAACGAAACAACAACAAAGAAAGACATCATTTGGGTGAGCTGTTGGCTGACGTTTTAGACCTTTCTTCTCCTTGACCTAAAAGGAACATCTTGGCGCAGTGACAGCTGTGGCCACTTGTGCATGGACTGCGGTTCCCAAGGATGAGCAGCAGGTGCTATGGGGATCAAAGACGGGACCCTGGGTCTTCAGGGCCACATCCCTGAGGGTCGCTGACATCCGTGGGGAGTCTGGGCTGGAGTGGGGAAGGCTGGGGACAGTGCGGGGAAAGAGCAATGGTTGCAGATGTGAAATCAAGCCCAGATGGTGAGGAAGTCCCTGTTGTGTTACTTATCCTTCCTTCCTAACATTCCATGGAGGGAAACTCTGGCTATAGCAGAGATCAAGGGAGATCTAAAAAGAAGGGCAGAAGCCACCCCCAAAACCCTAGGGACGTACAGAAGGCAGACTGCTGTTTGAGGCTGCTTCGGGTCCTAAATCGGGGCGCCCTCCTGTCTCCATCCTTTCCCTCGGCCTCCCAGCGACTTCTCCGCTAAACGCCCCAGTCCTGTTTTCTTGGGGCTTTCCTTGAGCCCAGGTCTCCAAATCCAGAATGAGAAACTCTGAGAGTGCAAAAGAGAGGTAAGAGAGTTGGAAGCAGCTCCGGGGCTGTGTGGATCTGAGTCTGGTGGTAACGTTCAGTCCTTGGCCTTCTCATAGGCAAAAGGGTTCTGTTCTGGATGTCTATGATTAGGGGTGCCAGTTCGCAAATAAAAATGGAACATAGGCCAGGCGCGGTGGCTCACGCCTGTAATCCCAGCACTTTGGGAGGCCGAGGAGGGCTGATCACCTAAGGTCAGGAGTTCGAGACCAGCCGGGCTCACATGGTGAAACTCCACCTTTACTAAAAATACAAAAATTAGCCGGGTGTGGTGGCGGGTGCCTGTAATCCCAGCTACTTGGGAGTCTGAAGCAGGAGAATCGCTTGAACCCAGAAGGTGGAGGTTGCAGTGAGCTGGGATCACTCCCTCTGTACTCCAGCCTGGGCGACCCGAGCTAAACTCTGTCTCAAAAAAAAAAAAAATAGATTATGGTAATGGTCATGCAACTCAGTGAAAATACTAAACCCTACTGAACTGCACACTAAGTGTGGTGGGATTTTATAATACATGAGTGTCTTAAAGCTGTTTTATAAAACACGGGATACTCCATTAAATTTGAATTTTATTAATAGCTAAACCATGAAAAGAAATTTAGTATAAGTATATCCCAAGCAATAGTTGAGACATATTTATACTAAAAATATTTTCATTGTTTATCTGAAATTCAAAAGAAATTCAAATTTAACTGGACGTCTGGTATTATATTTGGCAACCCTATTCATGCTTCTAAATGTCTCAGAAAGCATCTACAGGAAGAGGAAAGAGTAAAATTCAAAAATCATAGAAAAAATTGAGAAGTGAGAAGGACTGGATACTTTATAAGATCTTCCTAATCTTTACAGCTTATAAATCTTGCCATTAAATCAGAAAATTTATGGGGGAAGTTCAAGAGTGTAGAGCTTTAAAAAATGTTAGGCTTAGCCAGGCGCGGTGGCTCACGCCTGTAATCCCAGCACTTTGGGAGGCTGAGGCGGGCAGATCACAAGGTCAAGAGATCAAGACCATCCTGGCCAACATGGTGAAACCCTATCTCTACTAAAATATAAAAATTAGCTGGGCATGGTGGCATGTGCCTGTAGTCCCAGCTCCTTGGGAGGCTGAGGCAGGAGAATTGCTTGAACCCAGGAGGCGGAGGTTGCAGTGAGTCAAGATTGTGCCACTGCACCTGGCAACAGAGCAAGACTCTTTTTGGCTTGAGTGTATAAGAAATTAGTATAAAGTGATTGTCAAACAATGGGATTTACTGTTGTTACACTTTATGGGAGAAAATGAAAATCTCAAGTAAAGGTTTTGTATAATATAAAATCCTCCCCTAGATGTTTGCATTGGTTTTAAGGGGATGTTTCAGTTTGCAAACACTGATAAGCAGAGTTGTTTAAAGTTGGAACTTGCATAATGGTCATTTTAACAGAACAACCACACCTCTGTTTTGCTACTGGAAAAACCAGCATAAAATTGCTACAGTGGCATAAATCAGTGCAAGATTATTAAGCAATTAACTAGCAGGTTGTGCCTGTAAAACTCTGTTCACACTTTTAGTACAGGGGTAAAGGAGGTCAATATTATTTTTCTTATTTTATAAATTGAAAAACATAAAACTGCAATATATTGCTCTGAATTTAATAATTTGATCAGTTGGAATTAGAATGTGTGGGCTTACATGCTGCAACATTTAACCAAGCCTTAGATTTCTTATTAAATATTTTTTTTTTTGAGATGGATTCCTGCTCTGTTGCCCAGGCTGGAGTGCAGTGGCGCAATCCAGTTCACCGCAACCTCTGCCTCCCGGGTTCAAGCAATTCTCCTGAATCAGCCTCCCGAGTAGCTGGGATTACAGGCATGTGCCGCCGCGCCCGGCTAAGTTTTTGTATTTTTAGTAGAGACGGGGTTTCACCGTGTTAGCCAGGATGGTCTCAATCTCCTGACCTTGTGATCTGGCCACCTTGGCCTCCCAAAGTGCTGGGATTACAGGTGTGAGCCACTGTGCCTGGCCTCTGATAAACTATTTTAAGTATATAATGGGTATGGAATTAACTTTCATACACTCTGATAGCCCAACTCTCTCACTATGATATTGGTGTGATAATGAATTAAAATAAAAATTATAGATTAAAAGAAATTCAAATTAAATTAAATCAACAACTACTATGTAGGTTCCGAAAAAGAGACCAAATGCTTCCCCTTGAGTAATTTCAGTAATTACATGGAGCATAAGGAATGGCAGCGTTAGGCAAGGATTTTCACGATACCCTCCTCTTTCTACTTACATCTAGAGTTGTAAAAATTCATTCATGTACGTGACACATTGAGATTTTACTGCTAAGAGGATGTGGCATAATTGTCCTCCTTTTACAAATTTCCTTTTGAGGGCTAACATGCTGTTTTCTTTTTAGTGGACACATGATAATTGTACATACTCAGGATATAGAGCGATATTTCGTTGCATGTGTACAATGTGTAATGATCATATCAGGCTAATTTGAATATCTCATGCCTGAAACAATTATCGTTTCTCTGTGTTGTGAATATTCAAAATCCTCCCTTCTAGCTTTTTGAGAGTATACAACAAATAACAGTTAACCGTATTTATCCTATAGTGTTATAAAACATCAGAACTCATTTGTTCTATCTAGCTGAAATTCTGTATCTATTCATCAACTTCTTCGCATCCTTCCTTCCCCCTTGCCCTTTCCAGCCTCTAACGCTAAGGGCCAAAATCTTCATATAAAAAATAGTTGCAAAACAAAGAAAGTTGGCCAGACCAGGCTCACAGCCTTAAACCCAGCTCTTTGGGAGACTGATCGTTTGAGGCCAGGAGTTCGAGACCAGCCTGGGTAACATAGTGAGACCTCCATCACCCCAAAAATAAAAAAAAAAAAAAAAAAACTAGCCATGTGCCACACACCTGTAGTCCCATCTACTTAGAAGGCTGAGGCTAGAGAATTGCTTGAGCCCAGGAACTGGGGGCTGCAGGGAGCTGTGACTGCGTTACTGCACTCCAGCCTGGGTGACAGAGCGAGACCCTATCTCAAAAAAATAATAATAAAATAAAATATGAATAAATAAAGAGTTTGTAATTTTTTTGAAATGAAGAAGTAGCATTTAAGAGGCTGAGCAGTAACTGGGGACAAAAATCTGCTAAAAAAAATCGATGCAGCTAATGCTATTCCCTAGATTCATGAGGGCTTTTTTCTGCAGAAACTCTCAAGGACCGAAGTGTTTCTGAGGACACGAGCAGGAAGAATGCATAGCCCTCAGAGCTGGGATCATGCACCTCCGACTCTTCCTCCTTGTCCAGTGTTGACTAATGTGGTCTATTGGATTCTGGCCCCAGCCATGTTAATTAAAGGCAATACAAATGAAGAAGTTCAAACTTCCCTAACACGCTAAGCTAAGAAAACACAACGTGGAAGTCTGAAAGGTCTCAGAGCTGGAGCCAGTCTTTAGAGCTAGGGAAGATGATGTGCTTATTGGACTCAGCCCAAGGGACCGGTTCCAAAGGAGGGAGACCTGGAAAAGAAAGAGGTTCCTGTGCTTGCGTGGCTGAATGATTTCATTAGAATCTCTCATTAAAATTAACCACATTTCACAGGCTTCAGTAGGTAAGAATATTTGAAAATGATGCACAAGGCTGGGAAAAAATGATCCGTGATGTTGGATCCGTGAACTACTTGGAATTAGTGTAAAAAAATGAGATTAACTTCACTAGGGCTAAATCTCTTGCACGTGGATAAGAAAATAACCAATTCCTTTTCATTCATTCTTATACCCAAACATGTTTAAAAGAAGTATTACCTTTCCCCCTCTGATGTTTATTCTGTACCTGAAGTATTCTCTTTGCTATTTCTTTAAAGTTTTAGTGTAGCCCCTTGGGTCCAGTTTCAGTCAATCAAATAAGAAAAATATTAGCACCACTTCCAGCCACTTGAGCTAACAAATTGAATCAAGAATCTGTTTCAATTTTATATTATACCTTATTATATATTTATATGAGACAATTGAGTCCAGTCCAACGCTGTATTCCTTCCATTCTGATCCAGGATCCTTACTGGATTCCCACACGTGTCCTTCTGGTTTCTGTTGATATAAACTGGTGTATTACAATCTTACGGTTTATATTTTGTACTTGTTGGGGACTGCTGCGATTTGAGTCTGTTCTAGAATCAATGAGAAACAGGGGCGGGGGTGGGGTGGGCCCTGACCCACTGCTCCTCCTAAGGAGTGTCACAAGTCCTTTGTAAGGCAGCCACTTCGGAAGAGACCATTACAGGACCTTCAGCCATGAGGACAATAATCTCCTTAGCCAGGCTAGAAAGGACTACTTCTACCTCAAGGAAAGCTTGGCAGATCTGGGGACTCAAGGCCCCCTGCGGCACTGAATATGCCTATGTATCCCCTTCCCAAATTTTAGAGTCCCTTTTCTTTCCAATCATTGCCTTAACTTTAGCAAAGGAGATCCTGTAAACTTAAATTCAATTGAATTGGACTTTGGGTTTGATTTTCAGAAATCTTGACTCTATAGCTACAAGAAAAAAATGCCTTTGTTTTGGTGAGGGGGAGGGCAGTCATAGGAGATTTCTGGTCCTTTAGCCAGACCTTGAGTTGGGTATTTAAAGCCCTAAGCTCATCATTTTCATTCTCCAAGAACTGCAGAACACTTCAAAACAAGCGAGCAACCCCATTATATACACGGTTATAAAGTGTTCTATGGTAAGAGCTACGTAGTCATCCTGAAATTTTCCTTTTTTTTTTTTTTTTTTTTTTTTTGATGGAGTCTCACTCTGCATTCCAGGCTGGAGGGCAATGGCATGATCTTGGCTCACTGCAATCTCTGCCTCCTGGGTTCAAGTGATTCTCCTGCTTCAGCCTCCAGAGTAGCTGGGACTACAGGCACCCACCACTGTGTCCAGTTAATTTTTGTATTTTTGTAAAGATGGGGTTTCACCATGTTGGCGAGGCTGGTCTTGAACTCCTGACCTCAGGTGATCCACCTGCGTTGGGCTCCCAAAGTACTGGGCTTACAGGCATGAGCCACCACGCCCAACCTGAAGCCTTGCTTTCCAAAGACACTTGATGACAGTATCTACAGGTAATAATTAAAATAACTCTTGCCATTCCTTTTCACGCCTGACCATTACTGTCTTTACCAATGGAAACAGGATCACTAATACTTTAAAATCTAATCAGATCAGAGGACCAATTTCAGATAGCCTTGAACTGGTTCCGAGAGCACATCCTCTGAAATGATTTCTGGCACGGATTTCCATATAAGGCAGGGTTCAGCCAGAGACGCTGAATCACTAGAAGTGATACAGAGTAATGGATTTATTTTGGGGATTAGATATTACACAACTGCAGGAGTTGTGGAGGAGTCTGTGCAAGGATATCGCCTCTTCATCTGGTGATGAATTCTTTGTAGGTTACTCACTCAGGAAAGAAAAGCCAGGTGTGAAATGGCATCAGTAAGGACAGACTGTGACCCACTAGAACACACTGGAAGCCACAGGAATAACTGGGAGCCACAAGAACAAACTGGAACCGGTGTCTGCCTCACTGGCTCCAACATGGTGACACTGACCAGTAGGAGCCGTGGGGCCTTCATTGAGGAGCTGCCCACACATCTGGCCTGGGACTCAGAGGAGCTGCAGGGACGTTCTGGTGGGAACTGGGGAAGCAGGATCCTGGCTGCTGGCCGTGGGACAGGATGTGCTTGTACATCAGCGACAACGTATGTGGCAGCTCCCACGCTGCCCGGAGCCTACACTGACCTTCAGAGCATAAAAATATGGCAGAGTTGGCCAGGCACAGTGGCTCACGCCTGTAATCCCAGCACTTTGGGAGGCTAGGGCGGGCAGATCACGAGGTCAGGAGTTCGAGACCAGCCTGGCCAACATGGGGAAACCCCGTCTCTACTAAAGATACAAAAAATTAATCAGGCGTTATGGCAGACACCTGTAATCCCAACTACCCGGGACAGTGAAGCAGGAGAATTGCTTGAACCGGGGAGGTGGAGGTTGCAGTGAGTCGAGATTGGGCCATTGCACTCCAGCCTGGGCAACAAGAGCAAAACTCCATCTCAAAAAAATATATATATATGGCAGAGTCATTGCTTTTGTCTCCCAAATATTGGGCAAAATTCTCTTGTGGTCAACCCTAACCCAGCCACGTGCAGGCAAGAGAATGCTGGAAATGCAACTCCAGCTTGGTTAAGTTGACCAAAGCAGCAATCAGTGTTTCCTAGTGTCACGGGGTTTATAGTCTAGTGAGGAAAGGGACTATAAATAAGTGAATAAATATGTGTAGGTATATATGTATTTCTTTTTCTTTTCTTTCTTTCTTTTCCTTTTTTTGTTTTTTGAGATGGAGTTTCGCTCCTGTTGCCCAGGCTGGAGTGCAATGGCATGATCTCAGCTCACCGCAACCTCCACCTCCTGGGTTCAAGCCATTCTCCTGCCTCAGCTTCCCAAGTAGCTGGGATTACTGGTATGAGCCACCATGCCTGGCAAATTTTGTATTTTTAGTAGACGAGGTTTCTCCATGTTGATCAGGCTGGTCTCAAACTCCCGACCCCAGGTGATCCACCCACCTCTGCCTCCCAAAGTGCTGGGATTACAGGCGTGAGTCACTGCACCTGGTCATGTATGTGTATTTCTTATAAGAACCTTCTGAGATAGGAATGTGTATTATCCCCATTGGACAGATGAGAAAACTAAGGCCAAAATCGATTAAGTATTTTGGCCTAGTTCCTTCCAGTAGCTCATAAGTGCTGGAGCCAAGCTCAGGACAAGCAGTTTGCAATCAAAGTCCAAGGTATACTAAATGCTACTCTGTTTTGTTCATTCTGCAATAGCCTTCCCCAAACACTCACCCAAACGGTATACTTTCAGATGATATTGCAGATGTTATCAGTTTATTGCATTCATAGTATTTTGTCCTTCAATTGTGTAATACTTATTAATAATGACTTACCTAATTGGATATAAAACTCTTTGATAGACAATATGAACATTGTGTGTGTGTGTTCACTTTGGCTGTTAATAGTGTTGTGCATCCAGCCAGCGCCTTGTAAATTCTTGTTGTGTTGACTTAAGGGCCTGAACAATCACACAGCGAAGCATGTGTACCTGTGGTTTAAGCAGCATTAAGTCTGAAAGAAATCGTTTTCTAAAGTGCTTTGCCACTCTTTGAAATGTGCAGAAGAAAGGGGAATGCAGTCAGCACTCCCTCCTGGACCCACCTCTATGCTGGCGTCAGATCATCACGTCCAGACAAGCTGGGGCATGGAAGCAGTCAGGAGGACAGAGGGGTCCCGCTGAAGCTGGCCCGGTGGCGGTCACGGTCGGGTTTGCCACGAAGGATCATTCCAAAGGCCTATTAAGTGAATTCCTGTAGCCCATTCAGCCGATGGAAGGTAGAAGGGACTCAAAACTTCAGGCTTAATCCTGCGTTTTTGTATGCCCCGAGAATGAAAGGGCTCTTTGTTAATTTGCATGTAGATTTATTTAACATTCTCCAACTGGCAGAAAACGGAAGGTATTGATGACACTGGGGAGAACCAGGCCCCCACCCATCTCGCAGCGCCTTGGCATTGGCTGTTTATTCGCTCCCCTGGAAACGTTGGAAAGGGATTTGTTTTGTGGTGGGATTTCCCTTTTTTTTTTTTTTTTTTTTCAGCATGATTACAGTTAGATCTGCAGTATTTCCTCAGATATGTGAGGGGAAGGGAGTGGTGACTTCCTAAAGGAAAGTATTTATATTTTTAGACTGAAATATGCTGTTACAAAGCTTTTTATTCAAAAACACGTTTAAAAAAGGAGTGTTCTAAACAACAGGAAATATATCTTAAAGCATAGTTAAGGTAGTTGGTCTTATAAAGTGTGTTTTAATGCAGTGACAAAGGGCTAAGACATTTTGGTTTTGTTTACATTGATTGATTTTTCTTGATACATGGCAATTTTGTTTTATTTTAAAGGAGGACCAAGAAAATCCTTCCGGATTTTGGAGTTTCAGCCTCGACTCCGCTTCTTTCTGAACTCTCTTGATTGGCTTCAGGCTCCCGTGTCAGGTCAGCAGTGTCGTGGAGAGCTTGTCCCTGGCCCCAGGATCGAGGCCAGGCCATAAATGGGGGCCTCGGGAGGAGGGAGCATGCGTGGGTCAGGAGAGAGAGAAGGCATGAGAGAGGCGCTCTGCTCTGACGACACAGGCCACACTGTTTTGTCACAGATTTGTGGTGTGTCACAGCTCGAGGGAGTCCTGGAGGTCACCCAGGTCAGGGGTTCTCACGTTCTTGACCATGTGCACCAGGAGGTGGGGCCTGGGAATCCACATACTTAAGTAAGTGGCCCGGGAGAGCGGGCCCGATAACCAGCTGGTACAGAGGCCTCATTTCACCGAGGACAGTCTGGCTTGGAGAGGCCACGCGACTCAGAACAGCACCCGATTGAAAGCAGAGCCCATGTGAGACATGTGGCTTAAAGAGGGAGACCATGCTGTCCAAACGTGGGTGTAGGCAGAGCAGACACAGCCTTTATGATCTGCTTACGGCGGCTCCGGGAAGACAGCTTCCCAGCCCTTCCATTTCTCTCTCATTCGCTCATCTTGACGTCCACTTAAGAGGGCGGAAAACCTTTATGTCACAGTGGGAGATAAAATGTGAATGACTTTTAGAAAGGAAAGAGGCGTAAAATATCCCCCAAGCTAAGGAGGTGCTATAATAGGCAGCTCTCCACTTTTTCTTTTTCTTTTTTTGAGACAGAGTCTCCCTCTGTCACCCAGGCTGGAATGCAGTGGTGTGATCTTGGCTCACTGCAGCCTCCACCTCCTGGGTTCAAGCGATTCTCCTGCCTCCGTCTCCCTTGTAGCTGGGACTACAGGCGTGTGCCACTATACCCGGCTAGTTTTTTGTATTTTTTGTTGAGATGGGGCTTCACGGTGTTAGCCAGGATGGTCTCAATCTCCTGACCTCGTGATCCCTCGGCCTCCCAAAGTGCTGGGATTACAGGCGTGAGCCACAGCACCTGGCCAGGCTCTCCACGGTTGAGAAGATTCGCTACTGGAGGAAGAGGTGGCATGAAACTGTGCAGGACCCAAAAGGGTGCCCCGCATGGAGAGAATGTTCCAGATCACAGATCAAAGACTGGATGGAGTGGGGGGAATCCTGTTTTCTAATTTTTTATTATAAAAATTTCCAAACACTCACACAATTAGAAGAATGATGTATTGATCACCTAGATACCTACCACTTACATTCAAAAACTGAAAACATTTCCCTAGGTGTGTGTGATCTGTCTATAGGGGTGTGTGTGTGTGTGTGTGTGTGTGTGTGTGTGTGTGTGTTTGGTCGAGGACCAGCATTTCAATAAAGGATAGCGAGTGCTCAACAGGATAAAAGGACTCCAGGGAGGTTTAGAATTTGCTTCAGGTCACAAGCCCGGGAAAGGGACCAGACCCAAGATTTCTGGGATCACAGAGACCCTACACTTTCCACTAGACATGATATGTTATTCGTTATGCTGGCGCACACTGGACAATTCTGTCACACTTTGGAGTGTTTGCATTGCTTTCACATAATGTGGATTATTTTCATTGTCACTGCACTGAGTGTCAAGGGGAAAGGGAAGATCGCAGGAAAGGAGGGGCGGCACAGCAGGTGGGATGACCTAAAGGCAGAGTGTCTTCTCATGCTGAACTCCAAGTTTCTTTTGATTTTGGAGCAGGAACAGCTGGGAAGGTGAATCTGGGGCTCTCTGTATATAAGGAGGAGCTCTAGCCCTTCTCGGGGAAACCACCGAAGCGAGGCTACTTTGGCAAGTGTTGAGGAAGAGAGGAAACAGGCTTCAGTGCAGTTGAGACAGAGGTGTAAGCAGGCTGGAAGGCAGCCTGAGGGGATATTTGCAGAAGGAATGACGCCTTCCTGGGGACAGAGAATATGGATTTTTTTCCCCAAAAAGTTGGTTGAGCTCTGTGTGTAGGGAGCAGGGTGTGAAGAGCAGGTAGAGGACGACGGCAGAGACAAGAGATGGATGTGGGTGGAGTGGCCGCACGCTGGGCAGGGCCAGCCACTGAGCAAGGGCTCCATGCATAGCCTGGGCAGGGCTCTTCCAGTATCTAAAGGAAAAGGTTTATGTTTCTAGAATTTTTTTTTTTTTTTTTTTAAAGATGGGGTTTCACCATGATGGCCAGGCTGGTCTTGAACTCCTGACCTCAGGTGATCCACCCACCTTGGCCTCCCAAAGTGCTAGGATTACAGGCGTGAGCCACTGAGCCCAGCCGTTTCTAGAAGTTTTAACCAGTGCCCTCTCAGTGTCTGCTCAGGGTTACCCATCTTGATAAGATATAGTCATTTCTCCCTTTTGCCCAAGGAACAAGTCCAGGCTCATCAGTGTGGCAAAACCCGACCACGTGCGTACCATCCACACGGCAGTGACACTAGCTACTCAGAGATTCCTTTTTTTTTTTTTTTTTTTTTTTTTGGGACGGAGTTTCGCTCTTGTTACCCAGGCTGGAGCGCAATGGCGCGATCTCGGCTCACCGCAACCTCCGCCTCCTGGGCTCAGGCAATTCTCCTGCCTCAGCCTCCTGAGTAGCTGGGATTACAGGCACACGCCACCATGCACAGCTAATTTTTTTGTATTTTTAGTAGAGACGGGGTTTCACCATGTTGACCAGGATGGTCTCGATCTCTTGACCTCGTGATCCACCCGCCTCGGCCTCCCAAAGTGCTGGGATTACAGGCTTGAGCCACCGCGCCCGGCCTGCTACTCAGAGATTCCTAAACGCACCAGTCTTTTCATTCCTCTGAGACTCTGAAGGTCACCTCTCTTGACCTCCTCTTCCCAATCATGTCTAGCCTGCAGTGTCTGACTCAGTTTTCAAGATCCATCTCATATGCAAGTCTTCCCTAAGTTCCATTCATGATTAGCCATTTCTTTTGTTTTCTAGAGTAGCTGATCTTCACACTTTTTGGTAAAATAACCTTTAAAAATATTTTGGAAAATGGTTTAGCTTCTTGCAGATAATTAAGTTGATACTCCCAGTATTTTTAAAGTTTAAGTAGTTGTATAAGATTTGATTTCCAGAGTATTGTAAAAGTATTCCAGATAGTTTACACATATAGCAATTGTATTTCTCTTTTAAATGTCTCACTGGAATAGAAATAGCATTGCAATGTGATGTCTACTTCCGCTCTTTTTAAAAAGTACAAGATCAAGTTTATCCTTAATGGGGGTAGAATGAAGATGACAGGGAGCATGGAGAGCATCAAGGTTGGTGGGTTTCAGAAACGAGAGCCCTGGTCTGCCTCTCTGATCAGGGTTTGGGGCAGCAGCAAGCCCAGAGCCAAGTCCATGTATCAGAGGGTGGGGAGGAGTCGTGCTCCCAGGGGAATCACCAGATCCCTGAGAGGAAATGACTATCAGTTGGGTCTTAGTAACAGAGAGTTTCCTGCACCTCAGCATGCCATTGAAACAGCAGGATAATTCCTGTGTGCACACAAGGGTCCCATGAGTCACAGGAGAAGAGCCTCCAGTGGATTGAAAGGGAAACTGTGTCTGTGATGACCTGTGTAGACCAAAGACCAAGGGCCTAGCAGGGAAACCCATGTCTAAGCTGATGTCTGTGTGGAGAGGTGACAGCGATGGCCTCCTGGACCCTCCTCCACTTCAGGATAACTTGGCATGACCCCTCTATGCCGCCCAAAACTTAGGTACAACCTGGGACAAAGGGCAGAAAGGCCAGGCGCGGTGGCTCACACCTGTAATCCCAGCGCTTTGGGAGGCCTAGGCTGAAGTCAGGAGTTTGAGACCAGCCTGACCAATATGGTGAAACCCCGTCTCTACCAAAAATACAAAATTAGCTGGGGATGGTGGTGTGCGCCTGTAATCTCAGCTACTTGAGAGGCTGAGGCAAAAGAATCGCTTGAGCCTGGGAGGCAGAGGTTGTGGTGAGCCGAGACTGCGGCATTGCCCTCCAGGCTGGGGGATAAGAATGAAACTCCATCTCGGAAAAAAAAGGGGGGAAGAATGAGATGTCATTTCTATCCCTCTGATGTAATGGTGATTGTGTAATGGTGGCTTGGAAGATAAAACAATTGAGTTAAAGAAAAATAAAGCTGTATTTTGTACACATCCCAGTGTGCAAGAAAAATGCATACTTGAGACATAGTCCTGCTGCAAATATGTAGAGCATTTTATTTTTGCCCCTCTAACTAGACCGTATACTCATGATGAGGACTGAATCTGCTCTACATTAAGTGCGTTGCACACTAGTGTTTGTGAGCAGGGTGTGTGCGCGCACATGCGTGTGTGATGTTACTGTGACTGCGGTATATGAAGAACCATCTTGATTCAGGACAACTCAACCAATATTTCTGATGTTAGGTTTGATCAATTTGTGCCTTTTTGGGGCCTAACTTTGGGTTCACACTTAAAACTTCCTCATGAATGTTGGGAAGAAAGTATTTTTGCTGAGGAAAGACTGAACTCAGAAAGCAAACTTAAAAAAAAAAAAGGAAATTGAGAAGGTAGGAAAATATTAACGAAATGAAGGAACTTGTGAAAAGAGTTGCTGTCAGCTGGGGACTCAGAAGGAAGGAACAGTTTGGTTCAAGGTCACTGGGTCGTCAGAGAGGAGCCCAGCCTGCCCTCCAACCAAGCACAGGGCAGGAGCCTAACGTCCTCAGAATTAAATGGATTTTATAAATGGGCGTTCAAATCCAATTAAGTAGGCCCAAACTTACAGTGATTTCAAGTGAAGCTTTTAGCCGAAACCTGACCTCAAAGTGGGTTTACTCCAGTGCTTCTGATTAAAGCATGAATCGTTAGTTAGACAAAGCAAAAACAACAGTTAAGCAATTTTATGTCTTTGAAATCCTTGGGCAGGTGAGCTTGTTCTGCCTCAGGATAAACCAGCCTCTACCGCGTGTTCTCTCAAGTTATGGGCTTTGAGGGAGCACTGTGCAAAATTGCCGTGTAATGAACCTGCACCAAGGCCTTGGCTGATAAGGTGCCTTGTTTTAGAAAGGCGCCTGCGCAACATGAACATAATGAGAAGGAGCTCTCACAGGCTTCATGTTCAATCTCGTGGGGGAAAGAGATGCCGAAAGAGCTTCCTCCATCAGGAGAGGTGAAGGTGCCACCTGGTTCCCAAGTCACAGGAATCTGGTCCATCTTAGACTCAGTCACAGGAGCTAATGGTGGTTTTGCGAATGTGTTGATTGGGATATGTTATGAAAAGCAGTTTCTAGGGAGAACATTTTCTCTGTATTGTAAATGATACAAAAATTGTAGTGTGGGCATGGTGGCTCACACCTGTAACCCTAGGGACTCGGGAGACTGAGTGGGAGGGTCACTTGAGCCCGGGAGTCTGAGTCTTCAGTGAGCGGTGATCACCCGACTGCACTCCAGCCTGGGCAACAGAGCCAGACCCTGTCTCTAAAAAAAAATAAATAAATTAGATGGCAAGGTCAGAAAACATTAAATAAGTTGATTAAAATTCTATATATGGTTATTATTATAATGATCTCAGTAAAGGCAGGTGAACTGGTATACAACTATATTGAAGTCAATAATCTCAGCACCAAAATGGTCAGAAAATGTAGAGTATTTCTATAATACATGAAGATTTATATGTTTTAAATAATCAGCTCTTCCCTCCAAGGGAAGCTCCCTATTAGATGAACATTCCAGTAATTCTCTGAACATGGACAGCAATTTGTTTCTGCCCATTCCAGTAGGAGAAATACGGTCGTGAGGATTTCACAGTAAATGTGTACAGCAATTTTTGTGTTGGCTATTGTGGCCACTGTTGAGGGTGGATTTATTGCACACTTCCACTTGTATATAATCCATAGGAGGTCTTTTCAGAGCCAGTTCCTTTTATAAGGACACGTGCCTGACACTCCCCTGTCCCTGGTCTGTCTGGGAGTCACCCCTAAAGACCATTTTGTAGTCATAGGACATCATCTGTCCCCAGTCAATGCATTTATTTATCCATTTGCTCAAGAATCAGGTCCAAATTCCTCTACCTGGCTTCCAAGACCTTCTGTAGTATAGCACCGATGTCATTCCTGGGCTTGAGTCACATTTCAGAACACATCAGCTAAGGCCTATACCTTGCCAGGTGCTTGTGTGTGGGTGGGTGGTTGTACAGGTCATAAAGATGCCATGCAGGGAGCTTCAGCTCTAATACTATGAGCTCATCTCCTCATCAACCCAACTGCAAATTGTGTTACTACTTCTGTGTTTTTCCTTCTTGCAAAATACCTTGCCATTTCCATACTGCTGTTCATATCCCTCAGGGTCCAATGTCTTTGTTCGTTCAGGCTGTTACAGCAGAATCCCAGACAGAGCAACAGACATTTCCTTCTCACAGTTCTGGGGTCTGGGAAGTCCAAGAGCAAGGGGCTGGCAGATTCAGTATCTGGTGAGGCCCCTCTTCCTGGTTCATAGTCCAGAAAGCCTTCTCATGGTGGAAGGAGTGAGGGGTTTCCCTAGAGTCTCTTTTATGAGGTCACGAATCCTGTTTATAAGGGGTTCTGCCCTCATGATCTAATCAGCTCCCAAAGCCCCACCTCCAAATACTATTGCACTGGAAGCTAGGATTTCAACATGTGAATTCTGGGGGAACACAAACATTCAGACCACAGCACCCAGCAAATGTTTCTTGCTCTGGCTACTTTAGTCCTCGCTGTTCTTTTGTTCTGAAATTTTAATGATACTGGGCTGTGTGCAGTGGCTCACACCTGTAATTCCAGCACTTTGGGAGGCTAAGTCAGGAGGATCACTCAAGCCCAGAGGTTTGAAACCAGCCTGGGCAGCACAGTGAGACACTGTCTCTACAAAAAAAAAAATTAAAAATTGTCCAGGAGTGGTGGCTCATGCCTTTAATCCTAGCACTTTGGGAGGCTGAGGTGAGTGGATCACCTGAAGTTAGGAGTTCAGGACCAGCCTGATTAACATGGAGAAACTCCATTTCTAGTAAAACTATAAACAAATTAGCCGGGCATGGCAGAGCATGCCTGTAATCCAGCTACTTGGGAAGGCTGAGGCAGGAGGATCACTTGAAGCCAGGAGACAGAGGTTGCAGTGAGCCAAGATCACGTCATTGCACTCCAGCCTGGTCAACAAGAGTGAAACTCCATCTCAAAAAATAAAAAATAAAAATTAACCAGGGGTGGTGGTGGACCCCTGTGGTCCCAGCTACTTGGGAGGCTGAGGTGGGAAGATCACTTAGGCCAGGAGATTGAGGCTGCAGTGAGCTGAGATTGTGCCACTGCACTCCAGTCTGGTGACAGAGTGAGACTCTATCTCAAAAACAAAACAAAGCAAACAAACAAAAAACTGCAAAGTAACAATACCCTCTTCCACACAATTAAGGCCATATCATTATTTTAAATTTTGGCTTTTATTTCAGGTACATAGGTCTCATCTCTCCCATCTACACTGTAAATTCCTTTTTCCAACCTAGCTGGACACTCATTAAACATTTGTTTGGTGAGGGACAATGGAAGACTCCTATTTAAATTCAACAAACAGCAATAACAACAAAAAACCTGGCTCCCATGACTGATAAAGGAACACATCATCTTCTTCTCTACTGAAGTTTGGGGAAGATGTATCCAGCCAGACGTCTTTATCCCTGACTCTGGCGACTTTTCCCACCAGCTTTTAAGTGCTAGAGCCAGGACCCAGACTTAGCTTTTCTGACTCCATATTCAGTGTTCTTTCCAGGACAGCACGTGTAAGAGAACAAACGTCTGGGTCCTCCAATAATATTGGGAGGTGGGGCTTTGAGGAGGTCATGAGGTCATGAGGGCAGCAGAGCCCCATAGTTACTCACCATATGAATGGAAATCTACAACAGATGACGTTATTTCTTCCAGGATGTAAGAGTTTGCCAACTGTCCCACTGCTCTTTTCAAAAGGAACAAGACATTCACTATTTACCCCTGGAAGATCTGGACTGGGGAAGGGAGGAGAATGGCTAATGGCTTATGAGTAGACGCCGTAAGTCACTTATGTGGCTAACTCCAGCAGCAGTTTGCTCAGGCATTCCCTGAACCTTGCAGCCAGCGTCCATCTTTCCCAGCACTGTGAGAGGCAGTAGTCAGGAGCACGGACTATGGAGTCTGCACACCTTGGTTTGGATTCAGGTGCCTCCTCCTACAAGCTCGGTGGCCTTGGGCAAGTAACTTCCCCTCGTTCAGCCTCAGTTTCCTCATCTCAAGGAAATCTACAATGTTACAGACTCCATGGCAAGGCTGCTCTGAAAATTATGAGTTAATATCTGTCAAGTGCCAAGAGAGTGCCTGGTTCATATGAATACTGTATCATGTTTCTTAAGAAACAAAAAGAACTTATTGTTTGTGGATTTCGTTTTTCACAAAGGCACATTATGGGAACATGGAATTTGCTGTTTTCATTCAACATGTGTTTTGCAATCTATTCGCTATACTACACACAGGCCTAGTTCTTCCTTGTAACTGCTCCATAGCATTACATGGTGGAAACATATTGTATTTGGCCATTTGACTACAAATGCTCATTTAGGTTGTTTCTAATTTTTTGTTAGAGAATCAGTATTTGATAATACTCTCATATATTAAGTCAAGTTTTTTTTTATTATAAATATGCATTACTAAGGCTTATTTTTAAAATGCTTAGCTATGTAAAGTCACAGATCTAATTTTATATTTAGTCATAAATAAATGTTTTTAAATTATGTATGAGAAAGAACATTAGGAAAATGTTGCTATTGTTTTCAAAATAAGCGTGTTTTAAACAGACACGGTTTAGAGGAGAATATCTCAGCTAGCTGCATCTAAATGCTGATATGTCACTAAATCCCTAGCAAATGCATTTTTTAGAATAATTTTTTTAGATGAAATATTATTTCATATGTGTGTGTGTGTATATATATATATATATATATATATATTTTTTTTTTTTTGAGATGAAATCTCATTCTGTTGCCCAGGCTGGAGTGCAGTGGTGCAATCTTGGCACACTGCAGCCTCAGTCTCCTGGGTTTAAGCAATGCTCCTGCTTCAGCCTCCCAAGTAACTGGGATTACAGGTGCCCACCACCACATCCAGCTAATTTTTGTATTTTTAGTAGAGACAGGGTTTCACCATGTTGGCCAAACTTGTCTCGAGCTCCTGACCTCAAATGATCTGCCCAGGTGGGCCTCCCAAAGTTCTGGGATTATCACGGTCTTACAGTGTGTTATCTTTTTATCCCCCACCTTTTTTTTTTTTTTTGAGATGGAGTCTCGCTTTGTCACCCAGGCTGGAGTGCAGTGGCACGATCTTGCCTCACTGCAACCTCCGCCTCCTTGGTTGAAGCAATTCCCCTGACTCAGCCTTCTGAGTAGCTGGGATCACAGGCATGTGCTACCATGCCTGGCTAATTTTTGTATTTTTAGTAGAGATGAAGGTTCACCATGTTGGCCAGGCTGGTCTCGAACTCCTGGCCTCAAGTGATCTGTCTGCCTCGACCTCCCAAAGTGCTGGGACTACAGGCATGAGCCATGGTGCCCAGCCTAATATTATATCATTTTAATGCAATCTTAAATTTTTTGTTCTCTAATCTCTACTTTAAAATTTTCTTTTTGTTCATAAGTTCATACTTGGTGATGAATTTCATTTTTAGAGACTTAAGAGAAGGTTTTTAACAATATGACACAAACACATACTCTTACAGTGAAATCTTTATCATGTAGAACACAGTCTATCTTTGTCTAAACTCCTCATAGTGAAAGAAATAGGTACATATCCTACTGCATTCTGTTAGGTGTAATATTTATTTTTAGGTTAGTTTTGCTTGTTTTTTGGGTGTGTATGTACATTTGAGTGTGTGTTTCATCACCAAAGTAACACTTGCTCATTTTTAAATATTAAAAAAAATTGAGAGCAGGATAAAATAAAATGAAATGTTGAACAATGAGAACACATGGACACAGGGAGGGGAGCACTACACACTGGGGTCAGTTGGGGGGAAATAGGGGAGGGACGGTGGGGGGTGGGGAGCTGGGGAGAGAGAGCAAGGGGAGAGATGCCAGATGTAGGTGATGGGGAGGAAGGCAGCAAATCACACTGCCAAGTGTGCACCTATGCAACAATCTTTCATGTTCTTCATAGGTACCCCAAAACCTAAAATGCAATAAAATAAATGGAAAAAAAAATAAAATGAAATGTTAAATCTTTTTTCAGTGCTTCCGAATTTTGCTCACCAATGGTTGCTCCCAATAACTGCTTGGAGCTTGTCAGGAAACAGAAGGCACTCACAAAAGGGGTGATGGAAGCAGGTTTCATGAAGGAACTATTTACAAAGGAGGGCAGGACTAACAGAAACTAACAAGGGGCAGTGAAGTGCCTGGGGAGGCCGCAGCTGCAGCTCCTTATCCTCTCCTAGGCCTGAAGGAGCACGGGAAGAGTGGCTACTAACCTGGCAAGACCATCCAGTATAGAAGAGGTCCCTGGAGAGCAGCCCAGCCCTGGGGAAAGGAACCCCACTACTGCCCACCCTGAGGCCTGCCTAGGAAGAGTGAGCAAGATTACCCCATTTCCTCTCCTCCCGGCCTCTCAGCTTCTGCCAATTTCTCCCATCAGCTAGGTCCAGCTGGAAGTCAGAGGGTAAGAGAGCCTGTTGGTGCATCCCATGGCAGCCTGCCTCCTGATGGAGAGCCAGGAGAGAAAGTGGGGGAGAAGGGATCTGGAGGGAACTAAAGAAAATCCAGGCAGGCGGCTTACCACAGAGTCAGCGACACCAGCCTCTGATGGCTGTTTCCCACACCGCATGCACTGGCAGATTTCTCTTTCTTTTTTGGGCAAGGGCAGCCTCCTGTACATAGGATGGTCCCCTAAAGAAAAGGACTGGCAGGCCGGGTGCGGAGGCTCATGCCTATAATTCCAGCACTTTGGGAAGCCAAGGTGGGTGGACCACCAGAGGTCAGGAGTTCGAGACCAGCCTGACCAATATAGTGAAACCCCATCTCTACTAAAAAACACAAAAATTAGCTGGGCGTGGTGTCACCTGCCTGTAATCCCAGCTACTTAGGAGGCTGAGGCAGGAGACTCACTTGAATTTGGGAGACAGAGGTTGCAGTGAGCCGAGATTGTACCACTGCACTCCAGCCTGGGCAACAGAGTGAGATCCTGATTCAAAAAAATTAAAAAAAGAAAAAAGAAAAAGACTGGCAGGGAAGATCTGAGCCTGGGATCTGAGCTTCCCAAATTGTTTGAATCTCTAGCCCGGGTGCCACAAAAGGGGAGATCTGAGCAACAGACGTGGCTGGCGGGAACATTGTAATATTTAGAGTCTGACTCATCAAATCCAGGGGGCAATCCCTCAGATCCTTGGACCACCAAGCAGAGATTCATGAAAGAGCGCTTACCTCTTCATTAAGGCATTACAAAACATTTCCTTTCTGGGAATACAGTGCTTGGGCTGGTCTGATCACATTCAGAACCACAAAATGGCTTTTGTTTAGCTGTAATCCCTTCCCCAACTTGTATCATCTTGTAATGTTAGTAGAGATATTAGAAAATTGCTTGTGTTCCCAAGTTTTTGGCCATAAGATGCTGAATTATATCAAAATTGCGACTAACTTTGGATCTACTTTCAATGTATTGTTTTTTAGTCTTACCTATGGAATTGATTAGGAAAGACATGAAAAGGTCAATGATTTATAAAATGGACCAAAAACGCTGTGGCTGAGCTCCAGGAGTCAGGAGGAGAGCAGCGTGCCGACACAGAAATTCAACTCCAAGAGAAAGCATGGATCCCAGCTGTGGCTAGAGTGCCACTGTTGTCTGCGTCGTCACTGAAAAGGTAAGTGGAAGTCTGGAAATGTTTGCTCAGTGCTGCTGCAACAAATATCACAAACTGGGTAATTTACTTCTTAAATAACCTCTTAAAGGCCCCACCTCTTGATACCATCACATTGGCCATCAAGTTTCAACACCTGAATTTTGGAGGGAACATGTTAAAATCATAGCACTGGGCTTAGGAGAGGATTCAAGAAAGCCATTGGAGCAATGTGGAAATAAATTAATTGTCATATGTTCTCAGCTTAGAGTCTATACTTTTTTTTTTTTTTTTTTTTTTTTTTTTTTTTTTTTATTTTTTTTTTTTTTTTTTTTTTTTTTTTTTTTTTTGTGACTGAGTATTTCTCTGTCACCCAGGCTGGAGTGCGATGATGGTGCGATCTGGGCTCACTGCAACCTCTGCCTCCTGGGTTCAAGCGATTCTCCTGCCTCAGCCTCCCAAGTAGCTGGGATTACAGGTGTCCACCACCACGCCCAGCTAATTTTTGTATTTTTAGTAGAGACGGAGTTTCACCATGTTGTCCAGGCTGGTCTCGAACTCCTGACCTCAGGTGATCCGCTCGCCTCAGCCCTCCCTAAGTGCTGGGATTACAGGGGTGAGCCACCACACCTGGCCTAGAGTCTATACTTTCAGCTGGTTAGCAGATTTGAATAAAAGAGAATCCTAAGCATCTCGCAGTAGTAAAATGCTACAGCCTACAGCAAGCATATAGGTATCTACATAGCATAACATACATCTCTTTCAAGTATACAATTCAAAGAATTTTAGTATATTTACAGAGTTGTACAATTATTACCACAATCTGATTTCAGAACATTTCCATGACCCTACAAAGAAACCCCTTGCTCAGCAGTCATTCCCCGTTTTCATGCCCAGCTGTAGGCAACCACTAATCTGTTCTCTGTTTCTACAAATTTGCCTTTTCTGTACATTTCATATAAATGGAATTATAAAATCTGTGGTCATTTGTGTCTGGCTTGCTTCACTGAGCATCAGGTTCTTCCACTTTTTAGTGTGTTTAGTGCTTAATTCTTTATTGTCAAATAGTACTCCATTATATGCATAACCATTTTGTTTTCCATTTACCAGCTCATGGACATGTAGATTGTTGCCACTTTTTGGTTAATGTGAATACAGCTTGTTTTTAAATTTCTTTGAAATGGAGTCTCATTCTGTCTCTCAGGCTGGAGTGCAGTGGCGTAATCTCGGCTCACTGCGACCTCTGCCTCCTAGGTTGAAACGATTCTCCTGCCTTAGCTTTCTAAGTAGATGGGATTACAGGCATGCGCCACTTCACTTCGCTAATTTTAAATATTTTTTAGTAGAGACAGGGTTTCACCGTGTTGCCCAGGCTGGTCTCAAATTCCTAACCTCAGGTGATCACCCACCTCAGCCTCCCAAAGTGCTGGGATTACAGGAGTGAGCCACCACACCCGGCCAAACTGTTGAGAAGTCTTTGCACGAACATATGTTTCCATTTCATTTCATTTCTTTTTGGGTAGCTAGCTATTAACAGAAGTGGGATTGCTGGATCACATATGAAGTCTGTGTTTCACTTTTTGAGAAACTGCTAACCCATGTTACAGAGTGGCTGTACCATTCTCCACTTCCACAAATGATGTGGAAGGTTCCGGTTTCTCCACATCTTTGCCAACACTTATTATTGCCTGCCTTTTAAAAAAATTATAACTATTCTCCCAGGTAAAAGCTGGCATCTCGTTGTGATTTTGTCAGTGTGCATTTCCGTAGTGACAGATGACGTGCAGCGTCTTTTCATGTGCTTTTGACCATGTGTGTATCTTGGGGAAAATGTTTATTTAAATCTTTTGCATTTTTTTAAATTAAAAATTTTATTTTTAATTTATTAAAGGTAATTGTAAATCCATGCAGGTGTAAGAAATAATTCAGAGAGATCCCTTGCCCAATTTCTTCCAATGATGACATATTTTGTCATATCATAGTCAAGATACTAACAACGAATCAGCCTCCCAGGCTTACTCTGGTTTCTCTTGATTTATTTGCACAATTTTGGGTGTGTGTGTGCAACATGTCTACTTCGTTCTGAGCACTTTTTTTTTTTTTTTTTGAGATGGAGTCTCCCTCTGTCACCCAGGCTAGAGTGCAGTGGCATGATCTCGGCTCACTGTAACCTCCGCCTCTCGAGTGATTCTCCTGCCTCAGCCTTCCAAGTAGAGCTGCCACCAGCCTGGCTAATTTTTGTATTTTTAGTAGAGATGGGGTTTCACCATGTTGGCCATGGTTGGCCAGGCTGATCTCGAACTCCTGACCTCAGGTTGTCTGCCCACATCGGCCTCCCAAAGTGCTGGATTACAGGGTCAAGCTACCGTGCCCGACTGAGTTCTATTCCTTTTCGTTTTTATCACTGATACAGGTTTGTGTGTCTGTTACCACAAGATTCAGAACAGGTTCGTCTCCACAAGGGTCCCTCCTGTTGTCTGTTATAACCACACCATCTACCTTCCCCACCTGGCTCCATTCCATTCCACCTCCTCCTACTCCACCGTTCCCAACCTCTGGCAACCACAAATCTGCTTTCCATTTCTATAATTTTGTCATTTCAAGAATGTCATATAAATGGAATAATAGAGTATGTAATCTGAGATTGGCTTTTTTTTTCTGTTAACATAATTCCTTGGAAATTCATCCAAGATGTTCATGTATCAATACTCTGTATCTTTTTATTGCCAAGTATTTCATGGTAGAATGTTCCATGGTTTGTTTAACCATCCACCCACTGAAGGGGATCTGAGTGGGAAGGACATCTGAACTGTTTCCAGGTTTTGACAATTGTGAATGAAGCTTCTATGAACAGTCCTATGCAGGTTTTTGTGCGAACGGAGTTTTTATTTCTCTGAGAAAAATGCCCAAGAATGCAACTGTTCAGTCACAGAGTAATTGCATGTTTACTTTCAGAAGAAATTGTCAAACTTTCTTAAAGTAGCCCTACCATTTTAAATTTCCCCAGCAATGTATGAGTGATCTACTTCTCTGCACCCTTGCCAGCATTTGATGCTGTCACTATTTTTTATTAGTCATTTGCACAGATAATATAATGATGGGAAAGCTTATTGTGATTTTAATTTGCATTTCCTTGATGGCTATAATACTGAACTTATTTTCATGTGGTTGTTTGGTATCTGTTCTCCTCTTCAATGAAATGGCTGTTTTGGCTTATGCCAATTTTTCATTGAGCTACTTATTTTATGAGAGGAAGTCTCATTCTGTCACCCAGGCTGAGTGCAGTGGCATGATCTTGGCTCGCTGCCCCCTCTGCCTCACAGGTTCAAGAGATTCTTGTGCCTCAGCTTCCTAAGCAGCTTGGACTACAAGTGCACACCACCACGACTGGCTAGTTTTCGTATTTTTAATAGAGACGGGGGTTTCAGTATGTTGCCCAGGCTGGTATTGAACTCCTGAGCTCAAGCGATCTGTCTGCCTCGGCCTCCCAAATTGCTGGGATTACAGGCGTGAGCCACCACTCCCGGCCACAGTTGAACTAGTTATCTTTTAACCACTGAGTTTTAAGAGGTCTTTATATATTCTGGATACAAGTTTGGTATCCCATACATGATTTGCAAATATCTTCTCCCAATATTTGAGTTTATTTTTACTTTCTTGATGGTGTCTTTTGACATACAAAAGCTTTTAATTTGGATTAAGTCTAAGCTGTCCTTTTTCTCTTGTTGCACGTGTTTCTGGTAGTAGATCTAAGAAACCGTTGCCTGACCCAGGATCATGAAGATTTACTCCTATTTCTTCTAAGATTTTTAGTTTTAGCTCTCACATTTAGGTCTGTGATAAATTTTGCATTAACTTTTGTGTGTGGTATGAGGTATTTTTGCTTGTAAATATTCAGTTTTCCCAACACTGTTTGTTAAAAATACCTTCTTTCTCACTGCATTTTGTTGGCACCTTTATTGCCAATCAGTTGACCCTAAGTGTACACACCTGCTTCCGGGCTCTTAACTTTTATTGTAATCATTGATCTGTATGTCTGGTACAACACCGTCTTCATCCCTGTGGTCTAGCCTTTTATTTTAACAAATACACTGTTATGATCCCCTGTAAATGCAGATTCTAATTTAGAATTGCTTGGTTCCTTGGAGTTCTGTCTTAGAATATTCAATGGCGGCCACATGCTCCCAGCCCGCCTGGGCCTTTCTCCTCTCTTCCACCTCCCAGCTCTGTCTCATTGTGTTACGAGCCTCCTATGCACGTGTGGCACCCCAGCCCTCTGTCAGAGGATGATGGTTTTATTCTTCAAATACCTGCCAGCTGGGACTATCCTTATGCTCCTAGAGCATAAGTTTCTTGCAGATGGGCTTTTATGTCTTAGAGTCAGCAGTAATACAATAGATCCTTGTCACCCTTGAAATCTGTCCAGCTTCCCCTCCTGACACATCTCCCTTCTGCCTTCAGCTAGAAGAAGACTCTGCTGAAGGCTAATGTGATTACATTGAGTCCATCCAGATAATTCAGGATAATCTCCCTATTTTAAGGTCAGTTGATTAGTGACATTAATTACATCTTCAAAGTCCCCTTTTCGGCTGGGCTCATGCCTGTAATTCCAGCACTATGGGAGGCCCCGGCAGGTGGATCACTTGAGATCAGGAGTTCAAGACCAGCCTTGCCAACATGGTGAAACCCCATCTCTACTAAAGTATAAAAATTAACTGGATGTGGTAGTGTGTACCCATAATCTTAGCTACTTGAGAGGCTGAGGCAAGAGAATAACTTGAACCCAGGAGGTGGAGGTTGCAGTGAGCCAAGATCATGTCACTGCATTCCAGCCTGGGCAACAAAGCAAGACCCCTCAAAAAAAAAAAAGTTCCCTTTTCCCATGTAATAGAACATATTCACAGGTTCCAGCGATTAGGGCGTGGACACTGTGGAGGGCCATTCTTCAGCTAACGGCACTGGGGCTAGAATTATTAAATTAGTGCTGTGATTTAGATCTTCTGAAAACATTTTTAGTTCACCTTCATTTTAGAAGATTATTGTCACTAGCTGTAGAGTTCTAGCTTTTATAAAGGTATTCAATTGTCTTCTAGCTCCATCATTTCTACTAAAATGTTGACAAAACGTCTTATTGTTATGCTTTTGAAGGTACCATTTCGCCCCATGCTGTATGCCCGCCCCACTACTTTTAGGATTTTCTTTTCATTTTTGGTTTTCAAGAGCTTTATCTTGATGTGTGTATGTGTGATTTTCTTTGTACAGAGCTTCTTAAATCTGTGAGATAGTGTTACATATCAGTTTTGGAAAATTCTTTTTGGTTCTCTCTGCAAATATTTATTCTCCCCCGTTCTCAAAGAGCTTTAAGTATTATTAAGTGTTACATACTTCCAGTATATACCACGGGTATCTGTGCTCTTTTTCTCCCTTTGTGCTTTAAAATCTGAATACTTCCTACTGACCTGTTTGTCAGTTCACCAGTCCATTCTTTCACTGTGTATTATCTAGTCTTGAACCCACCTGTTGAGTCCTAATTTCAGAGATTGTCCTTTTCATTTTACAGTTTCATTTGATTTCCTTCTTTAGGTTTAGATTCTTTGCTAATAATCTCTATTGTTTGTTTTCCTCTATTTTTCTTGAACATATATTAGTTATTTTAGAGTACTCCTCTGCTATGAGTCTG
>NW_016107326.1:4465240-4486791 GCF_001604975.1 Cebus imitator
CCACCATGCCCAGCTAATGTTTTGTATTTTTAGTAGAGATGGGGTTTCACCATGTTGACCAGGATGGTCTCGATCTCTTGACCTCGTGATCCACCCACCTCGGCCTCCCAAAGTGCTCCCACAGGCTTGAGCCACCGCGCCCGGCGGCCTTGTAATTTTTAACTGAAATCTGGACATTGTCCATAAAACACTGGAGAGGCGCAGTTGCTGCTGCTTTCCTCCAGGGAAACTTCCCCCTTGCCCTTGCTAAGCAGTAGAGCAGTTAGAGTCGGGGGTACTGAGTTTTGCTTTTGCTCAGTAAGAGACTGAGCAGACACTGCTCTGGTTGCAGTTTTGGCACAGCTCTGTTTGGTTCACCTCTCTTCTCACACTAACGTGCTCTGGGGCTTTCCACTGAGGACCTGATGTGTACACGGGGGTTCCTGTCCCTGGCGGGTCATGAACTCTAATCTTTGTCTTATCATTAAGGTTGCCAAAAGCTTTGCTCGGGTTTTCAGCTGAGGTGTTTATTTCTGCATCCTTTCCAGCTATCTTGAAGAGAAAACGGTTCATGTTTGAGGCCCTTCAATTGTGCCACTCCAGCTGCATAAAACTTCCAGGAAGTCTACTGGTTTCTCTGCCCATCAGAAGCAGCGCTCTAAAAGCCTGGGCTTTTAGCCTCTTGCTCATACTTAGGATTAATCAATTTCCTTTGAGAAAAGTGGCTGCGGAAGGTTGGACATTACTTCATGGCTCTTCTCTCTGAAATTTTATTACCATTTTTCCTTGTTGCTTTAGAAAGTATATCATGTCTGTAAGCAGATAATATGTACGTTTAATCTAGCTTTTCTAGTTGTTCCTGGAAGAATCACTGGTCTTACATAAGAAACTCTGCCCTACCTAGAAGCATAAGGCCAGGGAGTGCTAGAGGTGTTATTTCTGACACATACCACTTTTAGGTGGGTGTAATGAGAAATTTTTAGATTATCTAGTGTGCTTTATTGCCAGAAATGAAAGGCCTAAACACCTTCCATTTCCAGTGTTTCTTGATAACGTTTCCTGTTAAAACATGCTGCTTTTGTATATATTTTATTCTGAGATGAAATACAATTTTAGACATGGAGTGCTTACCCAATTACTTTTTAAAATTATATTTATACCTTTCAAAATATTTAAACAGAATAAACAGGATAAATTAAAACTGATGAGGCCAGGTGCAGTGGCTCACACCTGTAATTCCAGCACTTTGGGAGGCCAAGGAGGGCAGATCACCTGAGGTCAGGAGTTCGAGACCAGCCTGGCCAACATGGTGAAACCCCGTCTCTACTAAAAATACAAAAATTAGCTGAGTGTGAGGGAGCGTGCCTGTAATCCCAGCTAGCTGGGAGCCTGAGGCAGGAGAATCACTTGAACCTGGGAGGTGGAGATTGTAGTGAACCGAGATTGTGCCACTGCACTCAGCCTGGGTGACAGAGCAAGACTCCGTCTCAAAAAAAAAAAAAGTGATGAGCTGAGCAGACACCAAGATTTGCAATAACTGTTACAGATGGTCTTACTGACGTGCCACGCATTTTGCTCTTCTCAATGAACAAGACAGTATCCATTAATAACATAAAAAATGTGAAAATTACAAATAAAACACTTCAAATATATTTGAAAAAGTAGACATCTGTATTTTTCCATCTGGAATACATAGGATAAATGTCTAGAAGTCTATGTCTAGTCTTCTAGATAAATGTCTAATGACTTTATCTTGGATCATCTGGAAAAATCAATTACACATAATGTTTTTCAAAACTGCGGTCAGTCACATCTAAAATCATTAAGCATTAAATATCATAAGAATCTATAACTGAATGCCCAGTATAGATGATTTTGAAGTTCTACTTTTTTTTTTGAGACAGAGTCCTCCTCTGTTGCCCAGACTGGAGTGCAGTGGCATGATCTCGGCTCACTGCAACCTCCGCCTCCCAGGTTCAGGTGATTCTCCTGCCTCAGCCTCCCAGGTAGCTGGGACTACAGACACGCACCACCATGCCCAGCTAATTTTTGTACTTTTAGTAGAGACGGGGTTTCACCATGTTAGCTAGGATGGTCTCCATCACCTGACCTCACAATCTGCCTGCCTCTGCCTCCCAAAGTGCTGGGATTACAGGCATGAGCCGCTGCGCCCGGCTGAAGTTCTACTTTTTAATAACTAGGTAGTGCCACTGCGCTCCAGCTTAGGCAACAGAGGGAGACTCTATCTCAAACCAAACCAACCAAACTAAAAACAAACAAACAAAAACTAGAACACGTATTAAGTCATTAAGTCGTTATTCTTTCTCTTATGAGTGACTGTGTTTCTGCCTTTTTACATGTTTTGATATCTGCATGTTTCAGATAGGAGTTATCTGATTAGTCATGGCATTTTCCTAAAACTGCCTATTTTTAGCTGGTCTTTTTTTTTTTTCTTTTTTCCTTTTGGAAATCTGCCATCTGCAGTGATCTCAGAGGCGGGAGGGCCTGTTCACTTGAGAATATGTATTTCAGGCAAGATGGCGGGTTCCTAGCAGGTTATAATTTCCACTGCTGGAGACCTCAGACACTGAGTATTCACTTCCTTTTTTGGGGGAGACAGAATCAAGGGTAGAACTTGGCAATTACATTTAAAAGATCAACAGATAATGAACTGCTGCTATTCCAGTGAGGAGATAAACATGTCTGAAAGTTATGTTTATTTTACCATGTACCTTTGTTATTAATATCAGCTATTGCTATTTCACATGAAGTGGCAAGAAGGTATATCTATGTCCATCTAAATACTTATGAAAATAATGACAGTATAGTATGTATGATAGCAGCAGTTTGTCATGTTGTTTTTTTCCCACCACGGCCCTCATGGAGGATGTCATTTATGTGAAAGACAAAGGCCCGTGAGAATACAGTGAGATACACAAATCCTAGCAGGGTAGTTGCGAGTCCCCCACTTCTTTTCTTACTTAATAAAGCCAGCAATATGCAAAAGAATGGGAGTAAAATTATTGGAGAAACTTTGACTCTACTCTAACTTTCAAATAAACAAAAAGGAATCCATTCCAAACAGGCACTGTGGTGTTAATAAGCATTTTCTTATGACGTACTTCCCAAGGCTAGAGACTTGGCAGTGGATCAGGATCCTTCGATTGGGAAGAGCTCCATGTGATGCATCAGTACCATTCCACAGCACTCCTCTCTTACGTGTTAGCTCAACATCACCCACTGGAAGCAGTCTTCTCTTGTTCCCACTTCCCCTTTATAATGAGCCACTCTTTCCATTGATGCCCCTCTCCCCTCTCTGTTCCTCTGCAGCAGGTACATGTTTCTACCATTCCCCCAATCAATATAACTTCATTTTGGGGGATGACTTGTCTGTTTCTTCTTACAAACTATAAGCTCCCTCCAAACAAGGGCCAGGTTAAAGCTATTTCTCTTTGTCTGGCAGTCAGCTCACTGCCTAGAATACAATACAGATAGTGCTTGACTTACGACCACGATTGGTTCCGACAGACCGGTCGTAACATGATTTGGTCGTAAGTTGAGTAGGCTATATGTACAGTACTGTGAAATGATGTTATAAAAATCTTTAAGTCATATTTTATCATAATTTTCTTTGATTATTGTTATATATCATAATTTTCTTTGTTCATTTTATGCCATTTGTGTCATCTCTACAGCATTTTGTTTCTTATTTGTACATTCGTCAGGTTTGAGTGAAACACTGCATTACCAGTACAACTGGTTTAATATTTACAAAACATACAAAATTACAAAATACAGGTGCATACAAAAATACAAAATACAGGTGTAAAAATACCATAGGAAACATTTTCCCAATTGCAAAACATATCAAAATATATAAACATGTACGAAACATTTTATTGGCCGCTGGTGCTTGGCTGCGGATCATTGATGTCGTCATCTGAGGCAGCAGTTGGTGTTACCGGAGTTGGTTTTTTCATAAACATGGTGAGCTTTGTCTGAATTGTATGTTTCTTTTTTTCTTCATAAATTTCATGATATGGACGAAACACATCGTGCGCCATCCTTTTAATCCTTGCAAATCGTTTGATGTTTGGGTCCATTGCTTCGAAATGTATAAGAAGTTTATTGGGAGGGGTTTGATGAAAAATATCCAAGACACAAAACACAAATTGCTGTACCGAGTCTGGGATAACAGTTGAAATGGTGCACGCGGGGATGGTAGTGCTGCCGGAAGCTGGTCCGCACTGTCGTACGCCCAGCTGGGCAACGTTTTTGCTGCCAGATGCGGAGCAGTCGTGGCTAGCGATTGTGGTCGTAAAGTCGAATGGTCATAAGTTGCATAGGTCGTAAGTTGATCAATACCTGTAGTTGTCTTATACATGATTCTTGATGAATCGGAGCAAGATTTAGCAGCTTCCAATCACTCAGAGTTAGAGCCGGAGACATGCCCGCTGATGATATGGATATCCAATACTGTCAACATTTCAATGATTTGGTTTGGCTGGCGGAATTTTTGTTCAAACAAAAATGAATTTAGCATGAAGTGTGGGCTGGGTTTACAATAACAAACAGGAAAAGAGTCAATTATTTTAGTGGGGAAAAGTATTATGCTAGATTGGTTTCTATTCTTAATTGCTGCTGCGCACAGGTACAGGAATTGAACATAAACCACGAATAAAAACTGAAAACAAAGAAATCTATATTTTGCACATGGCTCTTTGAAATTTGGTTTTGAAGTGGGATGAGCTTCTGCCCTTGTAGTTGAAGTGCCAGGGCCAGTGCTATATGTGCAGAGAGGGGTCACGGCTCAGGGAATGTCAACAGAGGCATTATTCAGAAACATCTCAAAAGCCACCTGCAGTTAAATGTTAGACCACATGAGCTTTCACTGATAGTGGCACTATTAAACTTCCTACCAGAAAAGATGAATTCCTTTGGGAAAATTTAGTGAGGAATGAGTCTAGATAGAGAAACTTCTAGTAGCATTTCAAGCCACTTTGAGAAAGTGGCTCAGACAGTCAAAAAGTCTTCCCTGTAGGATAGATCAGTCTAGAGTCCTCACTAAGGTGTCTTTGGTATGTTGTGGGAAGAAGTGACATACGGTATATACCTTGGTAGTGTTTTCAATATCATATGAATTCTCAACCACGGGACATAGCCAATATCCTCAAAGTAAGTGATTCACACATGTGTGGCTACAATCACTAGACCATCACAAACTCTTTAAAAACCAGTGCAAGGGGTCTCACAGTGTAGCTGTTAAGAACACAAAGTCTGAAACCAGACTGCCTGAATCATGGCTTGGTGACTGTCTTAGTCCATTTAGTGTTGCTATAACAGTATACTTGAGACTGAGTCATTTATAAAGAGAAGAGGTTTATTTAGCTCATGGTTCTGCGGTCTGGGAAGTCCAAGGGTGTAGCCTGGTTTCTGGTGAGGGCTTTCATGCTGCTTCATGACATGGCAGAGAAGGTCAAAGGTGAAGCAGATACATGGGAAGACCCAACAGGAGGAATAATCTCACTCTATAACAACTGCTGTCATGGGAACGAATTCACTCCTGGGAGAACTAATTCTGTCTTACTGGAGAAGGAATTCACTCACTACCATTGGAGTGAAACCAAGCCATTCATGAGAAATCTGCCCCCAGGACGTGAACACCTCCCACTGGGCTCCACCACCACAATGGGGATCAAATTTCAACACGGGTTTTGGTGTGGACAAACAACTCATCCAAACCACAGCAGTGATTCCACAGTGGAGATCCTCCACTTGTCACTTAATTCCCTGTGAATCAGTTTCTCATCTGTACAATTAGGATAACAAGAGTGTCTATTCCATAGGGCTGCTGTGTATATTAAATAAGTGAACATACATGAAGTGCTTAGCATGTTGCATGACACACAGGAACACCATAGCAATGCTAGCTATTTTTATTATTTACCTGAGATAAGCAGCAGCAGACACGTAACTGAAGGTTCAACAATGGATGGATTCCTGCTTGTAGGTAAACATACAGTCATAAGCATGAAAAAAATCACTAATACTGTATAAGTGTTATGACACAATTCAGATTGGGTTATTATTGAAAGAATCTTTTAGAAATCTTATAATTAGAATAAATGGTCACCCCATGGTTATAGAAGTTCTGTGGAAATTCTGGCTTCCTACTGCAGTACGGTTTTTATTTTTATTTTTTTGAGATGGGGTCTCACCCTGTCACCCAGCTGAAGTGCAGTGGCATGATCATAGCTCACTGCAGCCTCAACCTCTCAAGCTCAGGTGATCCTGCCTCAACCTTCTGAGTAGCTGGGACTACAGTTGTATGCCACCGTGCCTGACTCATTTTTTCTTTTTTAATGTAGAAACAGGATCTCATCACATTGCCCAGGCTGATCTCAAACTCCTGGGCCCAGCTGACCCTCCCGTCATGGCTTTCCAACATGCTGGGATTACAGGGATGAGCCAGGTTTTAATTTTTTAAATTTAATTTAATTAATTAATTTTTTTTTATATAGATGGAGGTCTTGCTATATTGCCCAGGCTGGATTTGAACTCCTGGGCTCATGCAATTATCCTACCTTAGCCTCCTGAGTAGCTGGGATTACAGGCATGTGCCACTGTACCTGATAACAGTGAGGGTTTTTTGTGCAGATGCTGTTGTTTCTGACACATACTCAATTGGTGCCTGGAATTACTTACTTATGAGTCTACCAGAATACCTGAGACTGAGTCATTTGTAAAGAGGAGAGGTTTATTTAACTCATCGTTCTGCAGTCTGGGAAGTCCAAGGGCATAGCCTGGCTTCTGACGAGGGCTATCATGCTGCATTGTGACATGGCAGAGAAGGTCACCCATCTACAATACTGTGCCATCAAAATAATATAGGAGGATATTCTTTTTTCTTTATAAAAGCTGACTCTCCATAGATACATAATCAGCATGTCATTAAAGTATTATTTCCTGCCTGGGTTCTTATAAATTATAGTTCCACATGTAGCCTGCATAGAAGAACAATGGAATTACAATTATCTATTTCTGTGTAATCAATCACCCCAAAACGTGGTGATATAAAATGCTTACTATGCTTACAATTCTGTGGATCAGGAACTCAGGCAGGGCAAAGTGGGATGGCTCAGCTTTGCTACCCAAAGTTGGAAGTTTCAGCTGGGATGGCTTGAATGGCCAGGGATGTCTGGGACAGCTCAGTTGGGGCCATCAGTCTGGGGCCTCCGCTCTTCCACAGTTGGTGTCTGCTGGGGCTGGAACGTCTCCTTCACTCATGTGTCTGGTTCCTGGGTTGGGATGCCAAGAACAGCTGGGGATTGGCCAGCAGTACTCTGTCTGCACACCTGCTCCATGTGGCTAGCTTGAGCTTCCTCACAACATGATGATCCCAGAATAGTTGCACTTGTTACATGGTGGCTGGCTTCCATGAGGCAGGACTGGGAACTGTGAGACCTTAGGTCTGCGGCCCAAACTCCTGCAGTAACCTTTCAGTTCTATTCTGTTGGTCAAAGAAATCACAGTGCCTGCCCAGAGTCAAGGGGGTGAAGAGGTGGATTCTACCTCTTGATGGAAGTGTGGCAAGGTCATATCATAGAAATGCACGTGCACAGGAGGTACGGTGGCAGTCATCTGTAGAAAACAGGAGCTGCCACAAACACAAATTCCAAACTGAAGGCACTTAGGCAGGAATGCCCCTCCCCAAGGGATGATTGTCTGGGCTTCTGTTATTGCAGTGGACAATCAGCAATGGATAAGCTTGGCCAAGGGCAAGTTTAGCAAAGACCTCTCTCCCCAGCAAGAATGGCAGGCAGCTGACTGCAGGCAGTGGGGAGAAGGGCTGACAAAGAATTGCATTCACCATGCTCTTTCATACTGTCCCAAAACCCACTCATCTTGAACTTCATGATTGAGACAACCGAGGCAAAGCTTTTCCCCAGAGAGCTTGAGGTGGCTTTGAGGATTTCTTATATGATTAGGAATTCAAGCAGCTTTTCAGGGTTTTTCCTGAATGTTTTCAAATAAATTGGTGCATGCTTTTCTGGGCCTAACATCACACTGGTTTATCATGTAGGTTCTTAATTCCTGTGGAAGCTGCAGTGGTTGGTGATGAAGCCTGGGTCTGAATTCATAGATCTAGTTTAAATCTTGGCTTTATTCATTGTGCGACCTTGGGCAAATTACTTAACATCTGAGAACCTCAGTTTCTCCTTGGAAAATTAGCATAATAATTGTTCCTTCTTACTGATTTTGTAAGAATGTATATAGGTGTATACATATATATGAATATGAAGATGTGTATATATATGAATATGAATAAGTATACACATATATGAATAAGTATGTATATATATCCTGGAAGGGGCAGTATTCCCAGGAACATCCACAGTGTGACCACTATAGTCTTGGCAAGTTGGGCTACTTATCCTTTGGGCTGGAGTACCTCCCCACCTTTTCTGTGAGGTCTTCCCTCAACATCTACCTAAGGTAGATCCTCCCTGTTTCTGTCTCTCCCTTCACCCGCCTGACATGCTATAATTGCACTCAGGGTCATTCCTTTACCTGGTGGTTGCTCCCCTTAAACCCATTATGTTTCCTTGACTGGTGTTTACCTTGTGTTTGTAACAGCATTTGAAGGAATCTCTGTTCTAGCTCCCGGCTACTGCAGCAGCTGGAGATACGGACCAAGGGAGGAGAGACTGGGGGTGGTGGAAGTTGGGCAGGAAGGGGAAAGAGAGGGAAGGCTGAGGAAGAAAAGGAAGCCATAATCAGAGGCACATTTGGGTGAACTGACATGGAGAAAACAATTGAGTCCATGAATGGAAGATACTGTGAGGCAACTGAGAATTGAGTGTTACTGAAAATGAAAATTCACTGGGTAACTTATCTCAAAAATATTATTGCCATTATGTCTGTCTTCTGAAGAAAACACACAATAATGTGACCACACATGAAAAGTTCTTAGCACATTGCTTGGTATATAGTGCGTGATCATCAATTGGCAGTGATGATGTTAATGAGATGATAGTAATGCAAATGATGACAGCAGTGAGAACCAATAAAGTATCTTCTTATCTTAGTTCCATTGAATTCTGACGGTATATCCTCCAAGGTAGCCCCTCCTATTGAGAAGTTCAGTAGTTTTTCTGACTGTGTATGTCAAGAGCTTGCTATCTCTATGTGAGGGAGATCATTTCTATTAGAAATTGCTCTTTTTATTTGTCACCTTATTGTAATTGTCTTAATAATTAAAGATTTTCATGGTTCATTATAAATGTGCCTGGCAGCTTGAGTGCTAATGATCTCCATGTCCTGGAGTTCATACATTTGTATAAACCCCTCCCCTTGAGTGTTAGCTTGGCTTTAGTGACTCACTTCTAGAAAACGGAATGCAGCAGAGGTGATGGGATGTTATTTCTGTTTTGGGTGACCTGAGGGAAGCCATCTGGCCCGTTGTGAGCTACCCTGTGGAGAGGTTCAAGTTGCAAGGAAAACAGTGGGCTTCCAAGAAGTGAGGAATAAAGCCCTCAGTCCGGCAACCTTCAAGAAACTGAATTCTGCCAATAGTCACGTGAGTGAGCTTGGAAACGGGTTCACACTCAGTTGAACCTTCAGATGAGATGGCATTCCCAGCTTGACTGCAGCTTCCTGAGATGCCTTAAGCCAGAGGACATTGTATTAGTTGGTTTTTACACTGTTAAAAAGAAATATCTGAGACTGGGTGTCTTTAAATTAATTAATCAATTTATTTATTTTTTTGAGAAGGACTTTTGCTCTTGTTGCTCAGGCTGTAGTACAATCTTGCAGTCTCAGCTCACTGCAACCTCCAACCCCCGGGTTCAAGTGATTCTCCTGCCTTAGCCTCCCAAGTAGCTGGGATTACAGGCACCTGCCACTGTGCCCAGCTAATGTTTTTTTTTTGTTTTGTTTTTTTTTTTTTTGAGACGGAGTCTTGCTTGCTCTGTCGTCCAGGCTGAACTGGAGTGCAGTGGCATGACCTCAGCTCACTGCAACCTCCACTGCCTGGGTTCAAGCAATTCCCCTGCCTCAGCCTCCCAAGTAGCTGGGATTACAGGCATGTGCCGCCATACATAGCTAAATTTTTTTGTGTGTGTGTTTTTAGTAGAGATGGGGTTTTACCATATTGGCCAGGCTGGTCTTGAACTTCTGACCTTGTGATCCACCCGCCTCAGACTCCCAAAGTGCTGGGATTACAGGTGTGAGCCACCGTGCCCAACCTAGACCGGGTGGTTTATAACAAAAAGAGGTTTGATTGGCTCATGGTTCTGCAGGTTGTACAGGATCATGGTAGCATCAGCTTCATAGGAGGCCTCAGGGAACTTACAATTATGGCAGGAAGCAAAGCTGGAGCAGGCATCTTACATGGCAAGAGCAGGGCCAAGAAAGAGATGGGGGAAGGGCTGCACACCTTTAATCAACCAGGTGCTGTGAGAACTCACTCACAAGAACAGCGCCAAAAGGATGGTGCTGAACCATTCATGAAGGATCCACTCCCACGATCCAATCACCCCTTCCAGGCCCCACCTCCAACACTGCGGAATAGAATTGAACAGGAGATTTGGGTGGAGACACAGATCCAAACCATTCAGGCACTCAGTGGGGTTGTGCCTGGATTACTGACCTGCAGAAACTGTGAGATTAAAAATGTTTATTGTTTGAAGCTGCTAAGTTTGGGGATAATTTGTTGTGCTGCAGTAGATGGCTAGTACAAATGTCAAGAATCATTTATGCAAGAGGCACTGTTGGAGGACCTTAATGGGATGTTCTACCTACCAGTGGTTGGTTAGGTAAGTGGAACAGAAGGGACAACAGAAGGGAGTTTGAGCTTTGGAATAAACTGCTTAGGTTTAGATTCTAATTCTCAAGTAGGCGTTTCATTGCTGGGGAATCCTAGACAAATTTCCTACATTCTTTGTGCCTTAGTTTCCTCATCCACAGAATAATAGAGATGGTATAATATCTACCTTAGAGGGCTATTGTAAGAATTAAAGACCTTTCCATGCCCTGGATGCTGAAGTAAATTTTACTCTATTATCATTATTAGGAGGAATTGTTGCCTAAGGAAGACAAAGACTTCTGGATCCAGATGTGGAAAGAGTATGCAGGTAGGACTTGTCCAGACATCTTAGGGCTGAGCTCCTAAGCCATGTGTTTGGAAAAAGATGCTTTATTTTTGCAGATTCAGGGATGGGAGAGGGAACATTTGAGTCCTAATTTTTGTCTAAAACTTGGCTCCAAGGCTGTTGAGCCTAGGTAGCTGTAGTGGAAGATGGAAAACCTATTTTTTTTTCAAAGGTTCGAGCAATCTTTCAAGAAGTAGCTATTTGAAAACACTGTTCCTTTGAGTATTCTAGAAAATACTCTTTGTTCTGAGAAAATAAAATGGGCCATTTAGTTATGCAAATAGAAAGCGGAGCCGATTGGACAGCAGATGTTTGTGATGAGGCTCAAGAGGGAAACGTGTCTTGCTGAGAATGTCAAAAGGTTGTCTATATTAAAGGCAGTTTTGCATTTAACTTCCTAGGGAAAAAGATGGATAACTATTTCAGATGGTTGCATGTTCTTGCATTATTTTGTATGTTTTTGCTCAGGAGAGGCTGATGGAAAATGAAGGAGCTATTTTTGGTGATTTTTCAGGCATAGACAGAGTTACCTTAGGGTCAAGTGACTGAGTATCCTGAGTTGGGAGGAAGGCCCACATCACGGAGCACGCTTTGCCTTGGTACCTGGAAGCACCATGGTTTGGGAAAGATCGGGAGATTGTTCTGGCCATCTGGACGATGATAAGGAGGCTTGGAGGGTCTTCATGAGCAGGGAACAGGGCAAAGAGAGGCAGAGCAGGAGACCCCAAATGCAGCTGCTGCAGCATGGTTTCTGGGGCTAGCACATTAATTTGGAAGCACACGTTTGGGAAAGGGCCCGATCAGGAGATAGTCTTGCATAAATAGTGGTCATTTAGAAGACTTCTGGGAGGCATTCAGGCACCAAAGGGATAGTTTGCCAAGATGAGCTTTAAGGTTAATTCATTTCTTTTTTTGAGACAGTGTGTCGCTCTGTCACCCAGAATGGAGTGCAGTGTCACCGGTCACAGCTCACTGCAGCCTCAAGCTCCTGGGCTCAAGCAATCATCCCACCTCAGCCTCCTGAGTAGCTGGGATCACAGGCATATGCCACCACACCTGCCTACTCTTTTAAAACAAATTTTGTGACTTAGGGCCTCACTATGTTGTCCAGGCTGGTCTTGAATTCCTAGGCTCAAGTGATTCTCTTGCTTCAGCCTCCCAGAGTGGTGGTGTTATAGGCCATTCTTGTTATTATATGCTTTTTTAAAAAGCAAGATGGGATAGAGCCTGCAGTAGAAGCAGCAAAATCCCCATCTCTGGTCAGAGCAGCATTTCTTTTATTCTGTGGAGGGAAACGCCTGAACATTGCAATGCAGTTGTATTCTGGGCTCTGAGAGAAGCAGAAATCTGGAAGTTGTGAGAAGAGCTACATTAAGGAAAAAGATATACGTCTTTGCATGAATGAGTAGAAAGGGAAGAAATTAGTGTTTTTTTGAGTGCTTATCAGGTACTGGGTACTTTACACATGATGTCTTGTTTCTCATGACAACTGTCCATTTTAGAAATGAGAAATCAGAGGGTTAAACAGGTCACTTGCCTGAGGTCTTTCATCTATCTGATTAAGTAGAGTGAACATACATTGTCCCACCCTGCAGCCAACATATTTGTACTAAGCTACACTGCCTCATATTTATGAAACAGATGACTGAAGACATATTGTAAAGAGAAGTACAATATCTTGTGGACGCTGCTCATGAATAGATGGACTAATCAAAGCCTGATGTCACCTCAGTAGCAATGAGCACACCTAGTGGCTACATGCTGGTTTCTAAATACCATTCACTAAAAGGAACCAGAGCTCCTTGGAAAACGGCTGATTGTAGGGGTGGGGCAAAATGATCCTGGAACATCTTGATGTGCCACAACGTAAGGAAGTGCTCAGAGAATGATGGGATGAATTCAAAAGGATACAAGAGCCAGCTTTTAGAGGCTCCCACTGGCCAAATTTGGGGTAATATGAACATCGAAATAATGATGATAGTTAAGAATTATAACCTATTAAGGCAAGAAGGCATAGTGCACACTGTTACAAATAATAAAGGAAAGTTCATTTTTACAGTAGAATGACAACTAAAAAATGTAGAAGGTGTGATGAAACTGGAATACTAGAATTTAGCAACTATTATACTATCAAGACAAACAAGAACCAGAGACCACTATAACGAGCAATCACTGGAGGAGTAAGAGGATGGGATTTATATAATCTCACAATACCTCTCAAAAAGATATTTATTACAATTAAAAGAGTAAAATAACTTATAGTAGGGAGATTGTTACATCGTTTAGAAAAAGAATTTGTACATGTGTAGAGAGTAAAATATTAACAATTAAGGAACCCAAGTGAAGACGTGGATATTCTTTGTGCAATTATTGCACTTTTGTCTGTCTGAAGTTATGTCAAAATAAAACAAAAAATTAAAGAGATAAATACAAACTAAAAAAAGTCACAAGTGTAAAATCGTCCCTTCTTCCATTTTTCTATCCACCATCACTTCCTTTCTTCCTGAGGCCCAGGCAATAAGCATGGAGGTTGAGGAATGTGGCATTTCAACGGGGCCAAATTGAGGTTTCTTAGTGTGACAGCACCAAAATCCAGACAAGAAAATAACAGGTCTCCCCACACGGTGGGTGCCTGGGAAATTCTGAGGTCAGGGTGCCCTGCTCCAGAAGCCTTCCTGTGCTAAACCTGTCTCTTGGCTTTCTGAGGTCTGAAGAGCAGCACCTGGTGTCTGTGATAAGTGGTAACACCCTCATGCTGACCGAAAACTTTATAATCTGAGATGACTTCCTATACGTTTATTTGCTTGATTCCTTCACCAATTCAGTGTCAGGGACTGAGAAGGACTTAACAACTCCCATTTTGCAGATGGAGAAACTGAGTTTCTGTGCCCTGTTCAAGGGCATCCTGAGGTAGGACTAAAACTCAGGTCTGGTCTAGGCACGGTGGCTCACGCCTGTAATCCCAGCACTTTGGGCGGCAGAGGCAGGTGGATCACTTGAGGTCAGGAGTTCGAGACCAGCCAGAACAACATGGCGAAACCCCGTCTCTACTAAAAGTACAAAAATTAGCCAGGTGTGGTGGTGCCCGCCTGTAATCCCAGCTACCCAGCAGGCTGAGGCAGGAGAATCGCTTGAACCCAGGAGGTGGAGTTGCAGTGAACCGAGATTGCCGGCACTCCAGCCTGGGCGACAGTTGAGATTTAGTCTCAAAAAAACAAATAAACAACAACAACAAAAACCGCCTCAAGTCTTTAGACCTGGCTTTAGTGACTTTTTCATGATAATAACATTATAGGATGCCAGCAGAAAAATGTTATTATTTCCATCTCCCAAAATTAGGCTGGACATTCAGTGTTTTTCACCGTGTGGACCCAGACCAGCAGCAGCAGCAGCAGCTGGGAATGTGTTAGAAATGCAAAAAACCAGGTTCACCTAGACCTACTGAATCAGAAAGTCTGGGAACAGGACCCAGATACCTGTGTTTGAATACGTGTTCCAACACTGAAATGTACTTACCGCTCTGGGTAGGTGTAGCATAACCCCTCAGTGCTTCTTACGACAATCATCTCTTTTCATATATGACCTCCAGTCTCTCTTGATTAAAAAAGTAAAACAGAGTTTTGCATAGAAACAAACATAAGGAATTTTCTCAAAAGCATCATGGTTACCTTTCCTGGTAAATTTCTGTAACCGCTTCATAAACCCAGGGTTATATAGACAATACTAGGAATGGTTGATTGGGTTTTCTCTAGGATAGGCAAAAGTATATGCTGGAGACAAGAAAGTAGAATTCCACGAGAGTTTGGGAGGAGGGACTGATGACAATTTTTCGTGGTTGACTAAGTTTTCTAAAAAGCCACTTCCAAGGGTACATTCATTAACCAGTCAGCGAATCCACTTGTTCCAGCGGGAGGTGGGAGGTGGGGGCAGGGTGGAGCGTGGGGAGGAGCGACACTCGCCGCTCCGGAATCGGTGCCTTCCAAGTGTCGCGGTCGCGTCTCCCCCTCCCCCGCCTTCGGGTCTCCCTCGAGGCCCAACACCCAAACGCTCACTCCTCGGCCACCCGCGCTCCCCTACCACCTTCCTCATCGGACTCCTCCGGACTCCTCGGGTAGCGTCCAGCCGAGGGGGTTCCCGGCCCGGTGCGCACTGCCCGCCCCCTCGCTGCCTCCTCCCGCGTCTCCGCCCCCGCGGGGCTGCTGGGCGCCCGGGGAGGCGAGGGTGCCGCCACTGGAAAATGAGCGCTGCCCGGAGGGTGGCCCGGAGCTGCAGGTAACGCGCGCCGGAGCTCGGGCCGGAGCGGGCCCCGCACACCTTGCCTTCCCAGCGGCGACCCGCCGGCTGCGCCCAGGAACTGCGCGAGGCGCCGGGGAGGCAGGACCGCCGGCTGGTGCGCGGGAGGCGCGGCCAACCCTGCCCTGGGGGACGGTCGCGCTCCCCGCTGGTCGTGCAGCCACGTCCCGGCGGCTGTTCCCCGGAGCAGCAGGAGGCGGCCGCGGTGAGCCAGGTCTGCGCGGCAGATGCCCGGGAAGATGGAGAAGTTTCTGCAGATCGCGCCTCACTCCCTGGCCATCGTCCTGGGCCCGGCCGAGGGGCAGGCGGGGGAAAGGCCCGGGGCAGCCCGGCCAGCGCCCCCTGCCCAGCCCCGCCAGCTCGCCCGGCACCACATCGGCTACGAGATCTTCGCCGACTTCAAAGCCGAGAACATGCAGCACTTCTGGAACAAGAAGGTCACCGCCGCGGTGGCTGAGACCTTCTTCCTGGGCTGGATCGACGAGCAGGTCCTGCTGATCCAGGGCAAGGAGGAGCATCTGGAGGTGCTGCGCGAGGGCTGGACGCGCCGGGCCCTGCGGCCGCCCTCGGGCTTCCACATCCGCTGCCTGGGTGAGTGCGGCCGCCACGAGCCTGTCCCGTCCCGTCCCTTCCCTCCCCTTCCCGCCGCTTCCCGACGGGTGGCCGAGTCCTTGTCCTGCAGCCCCGGGAGCCCCGCCCAGCTCCAGTCCGCCGTGGCACCGCGGAGGCTCCCCTGGGCGCCCGCGCCCTGGCCGGGGGAGGAGCCGGGGGCCCTCTGCAAGCGTGGGATTGGGGGAACTTCCTGGCACCGAAAGAAGGGAGCCGTCCCATTCCCGGTGCGCCGCCCCCATCTGCCCGCGGGAGCCTCCCCCAGCTGCGGGCGGTGCCTGGGGCAGGCCAGGTGGGCGCTGCAGCTCGGCGGGCGGCTCGGCGGGCGCGGCGCTTGGGGTGCGTGAGTGTCCCCCTCGCGGCTCTGCCCCGCGGCTGGAGTGCGCGGGCGGGCGGAGGTGGGCGGGGAGGACCCCGGGGCTCCGGGCGCGCGGGGCTCCCTGCCGCAGCGGCGGCTCAGGTGCGCCCGGGACGCCTTTCCCTGGCGGGTGACCGCGGGGGGACGCGCCGGGAGGCTCGGGTGGAGGCCGAGGGTTGAGTGCACGCACTTCTGAACTCGACAAGGCTGCAGATTGCGTCTTGAATGTCTCACCTGCAGCACGTCTCTCCAGTCGTTTTGTGTGTTTGAAGGAAGGGACGCAAAGAGGCCACAGTAAAAATATCTGATCCTCCACAAAAGAGAGCAGAACTTGAAGAGGGGCAGAGTGGCCCGGAGGTGAAGGTCGCCGCCGCACTTCCAGTGCTGCTTTGACTTGCTGGTTCTTATTCACTACTTAACATCCCCCCCAATCCAGTTTGCATCGCCTTTAGAATACACTTTTGAGTTTTGCACTTTGGGTCCGGGGGCTAAAAGCGTACACGGTAAATAGTAAAGCTTTGGGAAACAACTTCAAGGAAGAAAGCATTCTTTCTAGTTCTGCGGTTTAGAAATTCTTTCTTGACATTTTGGGAGGTCAAAAGTTCAAACGCTAAAAAACTGTAAAGCCGCCTTTTTCGTTACCCACTGTTGCTACGCCGCCTTCTGTTACCTGCCGACGTGACACCCTCTATGCGTGTGACAAATTTATAGCATTTTAATTTTGTTGTGTTTTGTCTGTTTTGGCATAGAAGAGATCTTTACAAAGCTTCCTTTGACTTGAGTAGACAAAAAGCTAGTAAAGCTTGCGTCTTGTGTATTTTGTAACCTGCGCAGAATTTCAAAAGGTGCCTTAAGCAAAAACCTCAGTCCCTGAAATTAAGCGGCCTCCGTAAAGAGCCAAGATGAATGCCTCTGAGACTTGACTTGCTTTTGTACTGTAGGACTGTGGCACGTTAGGACGTAAGAATCTGTGTAGTCATTTGTATGCACTCTATAGATTATAGGCTTTTAATACGTTTCTTTGAAATTGGATTTCACACTTTTTAATGTTTTATTTTGCAAAATTTCAAATATTTGCAAGTAGTATAACTCAAAAATATTATATTGAACCCGCCTGCCATGTACTTATCATCCAGCTCCAAAAAGTATCAATGGCATGGCCATCTGATTTCATCTATACCCCCATCTACACCTACCCCTGCTATTTTGAAACCCCAGACATTATATCAACCTAATTTCATTTGTAAATATTTCAGTATGCTCATGTTTTTTTTTTCATTTCAGCAGAATTTATAAGTTCATATGAATTGATGATCTCTTGTATTAACCAAAGAGAAATATTTTGGCAATTTTTAAAGGTTCTAAATTGCTTTAATTGGTTGACTGTCTGCCCTGGCTTGGGTAGGTAGCCTGTCCTGAGCTGTCTCTGCTGACTGGCTGGCAGCTGATGGGGCCTGCCAGCCTCTGCAGTACTGAGAGCCTAGCCTTACCTCTGCGCCCTCAGGGGAAGGGGGGGGTTCCCTCTCACAGCCCAAGCATCAGATAAAAGAGCAGGGGTGATACCTGCTGGGATCCAAGTGGTAACTTTCTTTTGAACTGCCTGGGTCGGGAGCGAGTGGGGGGAGGGTTAAAATTTCCATTGGAATTCCAATTTTGCTTCAGTAATGATGATAAAATGCTGAATTGTTTGAAAGATTTTTATCTACTATAAAAATTCTCAGTGTCTGCTGCATGCTTCCTCATTTTTTTTGTTGCCAGATCTTTTATTGGGCTTTGAAATTCCAGTCTGGAAGCGGATGAGGATTGGCTCACCACCTTTCATTCTGAGTCACAATACGCGTGATGACAAGTTCAAATGCTGTGGGGTGGGGAGCGGGTGCTGCGGGGATCCTGGCTGAAACTCTGCTCTGAAAAGAGTGGTGTTATCACAGGGATAGCCTGGAGTCTATCTACACTATGCGTAAAACCAGAAACCAAATGGTATCTTTGATACTTTATTATTAGTAATACATTTCTCACACCATCCCTTTCAATTGACCCCTATTTGTACTGCATCTATTGTCAAATCCTTTGGGAGCTTAGCTCATGGATTTGACGGTTATTTCATGGGTATAAAAGGGCCATAGAGCCAGACGCGTCGATGAGCTTTACAGGAGGCGCATTGCATTCTCACTTGCTGAACCTGAATTAAGCTCATCGTTTACCAATAGTCCTCTAACTAGTAGCCAAGTGCGTGTTCAAATTGTATCATGCTTGTGGAGAATTAGGATTACTTATAAAAGTTGGTTGTTTTTCAGATGATCTCTTAGATCCTACCATGAAGAGTGGTAATAAAATTGTCCCATTAGATCTTGCCAGTGAAGGAAGGAGAGGAATCTTCTGCCCTGTCTCTTGACTTGGGTTCGCCTGGGTGCACGATCTCACACAGCGCAGGGCGGAGAGGCTCGCAGGTGACGAGAGACAGGTGGGCCCAGGTGCTTTTCTCTGGCTGTGCTGTGGTGCAGTTGAGGCAAACCTACACGTTCACAGCAGGCCTTGCCAGGAGTTAATATTTTATTCTGTAACTTGAAACATCTGTGTTGAAATCCTAAGCATTTTGTTGCCTGTGATTCCAAAAGTATGTAGTTCTAACCAACTGTAAAATTTCAGGTGAGGGTTGGACAACAAGGAGATGATTACTGGATTCCACAAGAAGCAGAGTATTAAGCCACTCAAGGGAAAAGTGGTTTTGATTTGGCGTCTTCCAATCCACTAAGTAGAAATAACCTATTAGAATAGGCAAGTTCATTCTTAGAAATAATCTACCTTGGACATATAGAAAAAAAGGGTTTGATTTTCAGAACCCTTCGAGGGGTGTACAGGATGCTGGTCATGTTTTAAAGTTGTGCTGTCTATTTTGAGTCAATCACAGTAAATTAAAGCCCATGCATGTTTACCGAGTACTTTCTAGTGCCAGCCTCTGTGTCCTGGAAATAGGAAGGCCGATGGGACATGCAATCTTTTGGGGTATTCTGAGATAAGAAATTGAGTGTGCTAAATGCTTTGAGGACTTTTTGTTTTGAGTGAAGGAGAAGCAGTTACTTCTGTCTTGTGACCTGGTAGGGGAGGTTTCTCAGGTATGAGGCTTGAACTTGACCTTGTGCAGATGGAGGTGGGGGTGGGGCGGGAGTTCCTGCAGAGCGGGAGAACTTACCCTGCCGCGGAAGGAGGGGACTGGAGCGTGAGTGGAGGGCTGGGGTTGGAGAGTTCTTGATGTATTTGGAAACTGGCTGGGGTGATAAGACAATGGAAAGGTGGGAGAGGGCCAGATGCAAAGATCTGGAAGCCACTGGGGGCTTCTCAGCAGGGGCGGGAGTGATATGATTTGACCTGTGTTACAATGAGAATTCTATGCCAGTGAGGGGGAGGGTGGGACTGGGAGGAGATTAGAAATAGGAGCAGGAGCTAGGCCTATTGAAACAGGGAGAAATGCCAAGGGCTTCTTTAGAGTGTTTGCTCTCCTTCGGTAGGCTTGCACAGGCCACGGTTCCTACCCGAAGAAAGACACCATTAGTCTGGTTGAGGCTGAAGAGCGTCTAGCCTCAGCCACAAACCCTGAGCCTTTGTGTGGGGCTGGGTGCTCCCCCTCCAGATCTCAGGGAGCATGGGTACATCTCTGTCCGCAAATGAGAAAGTGGCACTTTACACTTTCCCATGTAATCCTCATGTTTAAATAGTTCAGACCAAATATGCTTTTTTGGACTTCACATCAGAACTTGTATCTTGCATTATAAAATTATTTAGAACACATGGCCATCAAGGTTCTCTTCCAAAATTTTTATTGGTTTTCTCAAAAAGAGTTGCTTTCTTAAAGTGGTTTCTCCAAGTAGTAGACTTTTAAGACAGATTTTTCTCTTTTTTTTTTTAAGACAAGGAATTGTTCTATTGTCCAGGTTGGAGTGCAGTGGTACCATCATGGCTCACTGCAGCCTCCAGCTCCTGGGCTCAAGCAGTCCTCCTGCCTCAGCCTCCTTAGCAGCTGAGACAATAGGCACACACCACAGTTCCTGGCTAATTTGTAACTTTTTTTTTTTTAATAGAGACAGGGCCTCCCTGTGTTGCCAAGGCTGGTTGTATTAGTCCATTTTCATGGTGCTGATAAAGACATACTTGAGACTGGACAATTTACAAAGGAAAGAAGTTTAATGGAGAACTCACAGTTCCACATGGCTGGGGAAGCCTCACAATCATGGCAGAAGGCAAGGAGGAGCAAGTCACATCTTACATGGATGGCGGCAGGTAAAGAGGGAGCTTGTGCAGGGAAACTCTCTTCCTTAAAGCCATCAGACCTTGTGAGACTGATTCGCTATCATGAGAGCAGCATAGGAAAGATCCATCGCCATAATTCAGTCATCTCCCACAGGTCCCTCCCCTAGATGGGGGAATTATGGGAACTACGACATGAGCTTTAGGTGAAGACACAGCTTCAAACCAAATAACTGGTTTTGAACTGGTTTTGCCTCAAGCAATCCTCCCATCTCAGCCTCCTAAAGTGCTGAGATTACAGATGTTAGCACCCAAGCCCAACCTAGAATCATTTTAAAAAATGTATACTCCACAGACATTGGTATACTCAAAAGAAGTTATAGTTCAAGAACTTACTTAAGTCAACTTACAATTGAATAATACTCCTGGACCAATAGCTTGAATTGCTTAACAATTGTTTTCAAGCCTTTTAAATTGTAGAGAGTGATTCATTCAGTGACTGAAGCATCCACCATTTCCTGGGGTGTGTTCTAGGCACTGAAGTGGAGAACAAGTCAGATATAGTCCCTGTACTTTTTGGAGGTTCCATTCTAGTGATACAACGGAAATTTGAAAAATTAAAGAAATAGTCCTGGTGCAGTGGCTCACGCCTGTAATCCCAGCACTTTGGGAGGCCGAGGTGGGCAGATCACCTGAGGTCAAGAGTTTGAGACTAGCCTGGCCAATGTGGTGAAACCCCTGTCTCTACTAAAAACACAAAAATTATCCGAGCGTGGTGGCGGGCGCCTGTAATTCCAGCTACTTGGGAGGCTGGAGCAGGAGAATTGCTTGAACCCAGGAGGTGGAGGTTGCACTGAGTCAAGATCACACGGGCTGCACTCCAGCCTGGGTGACAGTGAGGCTCTGTCTCAAAA
>NW_016107326.1:4487076-4504477 GCF_001604975.1 Cebus imitator
TTTTTTTTTTTGTATTTTTAGTAGAGACGGGGTTTCACCATGTTGACCAGGATGGTCTCAATCTCTTGACCTCGTGACCCACCCACCTCGGCCTCCCAAATTTTGTATTTTTAATAGAGTGGGGTTTCTCCACATTGGTCAGGCTGGTCTCGAACTCCTGACCTCAGGTGATCCGTCTGCCTGCGCTTCCCAAAGTGCTGGGATTACAGGTGTGAGCCACCGTGCTCGGCTCAAATAGCTTTAAGTGCTGTAAGAATGAAGCGACTGATAGAATCGAGAGTGCTGGGAGAAATGACAGAATAGCTAACATTTACATTTATTGATCACCAGCTATTTTCTAATGCTTTATTTTATGATCTAATCTAATCTTTAAGACATCTGTACTATTTAGGTATCATTATTTTATCCATATACAAATAAGGACCTTAAGGAACAGAAAGATAAATGTTCTCCAGGGATGCCTAGTTAGTAAGCTATAGGCCAGGATCTAGACCCAGGCACCGGGATGTCAGGAGCAGTGTTTTGGACCACTACTCCATAGTACCTCATTTGGGGTGACACTTGACCAATGAGGCAGGTATCCACCAACCAGCAATGAAAGGGAAACAGGTGGAAATCAGCCTGCTGTACTAGACAAACAGAAAGGGTGGCCCGTGGGGCTGGGCTTGTCGCGTCAGGAAAAGAGAAGAAGGTGTGACTGTAGCTGAGGTCAGAGGCAGGCCCAGGCCAGGTCCTGTGGGGCCACGTGGGATGGTGTTCTGCAAAGAGAAGGCATGCGTCTTCCTAAATGTGTACTGGATTGGGGTCTGCCGAAAATTCAGGGAAGTTTAAGAAGCCAGCCTCTCTCCTAAAGAAGCTTACCTCTCATATTAAAATCACAGGATTAAGTCTAAACAGTGAACAGTGATGCATTTAAATCTTCGGTGACTTCTAGATAGTTATAAAAAACCATTTTTATGAATGACCTCACTGTGGCTCAAAGATATTTTCAGCAAAGGCATGTAAGGCATGTCAGTTTCATTGTAATAAAGCATCTAGAATGAACTTCTGAGATCCCAGGTCTTGCTGTGATAAATCGGGCTTTGCAAAGATTTATAAATTTTACTGCTTATAGATTAATTATGATCTTAAGCACATGTGTCTCCTTTTGGGTATACTCTGAATTTGGAAAATAAATTGCATCAGGAGATAAATTTGCCAGTTATTGCCAAGTTATTTTAAAAGGGCTGATTAAACTGAAAGGGCGTCTGTGTCTTGTGATGGGTTGAAAGTACTTCGATGCTTTCTGTTCCTGAGGTCAGTCATATATTTTGGGGTAAAAACCTGGGAGAGTTTGTTATATACAAACTACTTGCTGCAAAGAATTTTAAACTTCTTCAGTCTGCCTAAAATGTCACACACAGTGATGATTTGGTAACCTTAAAAATATAATTTTCAGTGTACGAGGTGGGCTTTACCATTAGTCACTTGAAGTTTGGAGACTGTATTTGTATCCTTCTCTTTAGTTTATATATTCGTGAAATAAGTTTTAAATCCTTATTGCATAGCTGTAGACATAATTTCCAAGATTTCTTAATTTGGAGGAAACTAATGATATATAGTTTATCTGAATGAGGAATAAATAGATGTATTGCCAAGGTACAAGCTTTGGATCTAATTTTTAAATAGATAGTATACTACAATAATAGCTTGACCCAGATTTTTAGGAAAATGTTACGTCAAGAGATTTTAATCCATTTGAGTCACACTAGGTCAAGTATGGTGGCTATAATCCCAGCACTTTGGGAGGCCTAAGTGGGAGCATCAGTACAGCCCAGAAGTTCTGGACCAGCCTGGGGCAACAAAGTAAGATCCCATCTCTACAAAAAAATATTTTAAAAAATTAGCTGAGTGTGGTGCTGTGTGCCTGCGGTCCCAGCTACTTGAGAGGCTGAGGAGGGAGGATCGTTTGAGCCTGGGAGATCGAAGCTACAGTGAACCAAGATTGTGCCACTGCCCTCTAGCCTGGGTGACAGAGTGAGACCCTATGTCAATAAAGAAATAAAAATAAAAATCACACTGCCATGGGAGGAGCTGGCTTAAACAGCCCTTGATAGCTTAGTATCAGTTTCTCTTGAGGCAGACCAGTCAAGCTGGACGCTGCCCAGGGCCAGAGCTGGTGGTACATCTCTGAGAATTTGATAAATGGATCAATGACTTCGATAAGGAGGTAAAAATGATTCATCTGAGTCTTTGGGGGGTTGAAGAAAAGGATAAGCTGAGAATGTCCACGGGACAATGAGAGACCCCACGCTGAGCAGATCCGGGTCTGAGGTGTTCTTATAACATTAACACGGTGGAAGCATACCTCTGTGCTGTAGATTTCACTCTGAAGATGAAAATAAATACGATCAAATGCCTCCATTTTCTCAATTTATTGTGAAGGCCCTAGAATATAATGTTCTAAAGTGAGGGCCCGTCTGTCAATGTAAAATGACTTGTCTCTGTAAGCAGGATGTCACCTCCCCGCTCCCCAATAACATTTGGGGCACACGTGATGTTCCTTGGTCTAGCTCTCTGGCATGGAAGCTGGGGATGCATAGCGAGTCCAAGATAACCTCTTTCTCGTGAACGCAGGAGTCCCTGGAGCTCACCACAGGCTCCCTAGTGTCTTGCAGGGGTGGAATCCAGTCTGGGGCATTCCGTCTTCCTGCCGCCTGAGGTTCTGCAGCCTTCTGTCCTCACTGTGAACCCTGGGGTACTGTGGCGGTGCTGGCTGGAAGGCTGGCTTCCCAGAGCAGCGGCCCTCTTTGGCGATACTTCCTGGGAGCTCTGCGCGTGACAGCATTTTCCTCTGTCTGGGCCTGCTTCCTCCAGCTCTGTGTCGGTGCCTTCCTTTTCCCTCCAGGATTTGGACTATTTTTCCTTTCAAACCATTGCAACAAAAGGTTTTGATGACACCTCTGCCTTTCTACATTTTTTTTTTTTTTTTTTGAGATGGAGTCTTGCTCTGTCACCCAGGCTGGAGTGCAGTGCCTCAATCTCGGCTCACTGCAACCTCTGCCTCCTGAGTTCCAGTGATCCTCCTGCCTCAGCCTCCCTAGTAGCTGGGACCACAGACATGTGCCACATTGCCTGGCTAATGTTTTGTATTTTTAGTAGAGACGGCGTTTCACCATGGTGGCCAGGCTGGTCTTGAACTCCTGACCTCAGGTGATCCATCCGCCTTGGCATCCCAAAGTGCTGGGATTACAGGTGTGAGCCACTGTGCCAAGTTTTCTACTTCTAACTAAAGTCCCTCGCTGTCCAAATTTTGAGGAAAAAAATATTTATATGTTCATGTTCAGGATGGTAGGGCCCAACACATGTCCTTTTAAGTAAAGTCGTCTTCAGAGATTCCAGACTCCCCGCCACACACTGTCCCCGCTGCCCCACAACTTGAAGCCCCCACGCCTGGAGGCGGCCTTTGGGGGTCCCAGATGCTTTCTGACACTTTTTTTTTTTTTTTTTTTTTTTTGAGACGGAGTTTCGCTCATGTTACCCAGGCTGGAGTGCAATGGCGCGATCTCGGCTCACCGCAACCTCCGCTTCCTGGGTTCAGGCAATTCTCCTGCCTCAGCCTCCTGAGTAGCTGGGACTACAGGCATGCGCCACCATGCCCAGCTGATTTTTTTTTGTATTTTTAGTAGAGACAGGGTTTCACCATGTTAACCAGGATAGTCTCGATCTCTTGACCTTGTGATCCACCCGCCTCGGCCTCCCAAAGTGCTGGGATTACAGGCTTGAGCCACCGCGCCCGGCCCCTTTCTGACACTTTCATGCTGAAAACGGGAAGAGAACTTCTCCATATTTACAGGGGGCACCCCGGTGAACCTGATTTCCAAAACAACATTTTATTATGTACAGAAGTCCCCAGGTCTTCTGGTGTTACCCCTTTGGGGTGCTTTCCAGTCTTGGGACAGTCCTGCAGTCCTTGGAAGCCATCTGTCAGCCTAAGCTGCCAGCAAGCCTCCTCCGAGCCGCCGGGGTGTGCAGCCTCTCTGGATGCCGTGTCTCATCTCCTTCCCTCTTTGTCATTTGGCTTTGGGTGACACCTTCTCTAGGGAGCATTTGTGCTTCACAGTCCCACGTCCACCCACCTTCCAGCTCAGCTTCCTAATCCCGCATGCTTGTTTCGTGGCCCTGGTGGGTGGATGGAGCTGGGAGAGGCTGAGCTGGGGGAGGCGCGGTCGGCAGGTGAGGGCCCAAGGTGCTCTTGAAGCTGTGAGCGGGAGATGGGAGCATAGGATCCAGCCCAGATCCCTGACGGGGAGCTGAAAAATGGCAAGGGGGAAGACAGAAGAGGAGGTGTGAGGGAAGCAGCTGCCTGGTGCCTGTGAGGCTGCAGTGGGAGGGTCGTGCTGGGAGTCAGGCTGACTTCTTTGTGGATTCCTCTGCCCAGCAGGCCTGTGGGGTGGGCTGAGCTCTTCCAGCCAATTTTGCCCAGGCCAAGAGGAAGACTAAGGAGTCAGCACGGGTTCCTGTAGCGGACGGAGCCCACATTACACCCACTGGGTGAAAGGAACTGTCCAGTCTGGATGAATCACCTTGGCTTTCTGCCTTTTTTTTTAAACATCTCTGTTCTCTGGTCAATAAACCAGACTCTCCTGGACTCCTGAGGAAGTGAAAGGAGGCTGCCGCTCAGTGAATTCCGTGGCTTCTGGAAAGAAATCCAGTTCTCGATCTCATCGGTTACGGCGCTCCTGTGATCTTGTTACAGCACCACCATTCATTCAGACCCTGGCCTAACTCCCTCCGGCGGTGCCTCCGGGCGCCGGTGCTCCTGGCCCATCACTTCCCCTTTGTCCTGGGTTGGTCGTGACAGGCTGGGAAAGTCTTGGAAGACTAGCTGACTTTGGAGTTAATATAGAACCACAGAGACGGGAAGCATCCTTTTTTTTGTTTGTTTGGGGGACTTTGTGACCAGCATAATTTGTCTGGGCTGATCACTTTCCTTTCATCAGAGCCTGGTTATTAATTTGTCAACAAAAAGTTTGTCCAAGGAAACTCTCATCGTCAGTAGACTGTGAAGTAATGGAGAGAATGTAGAAAGCCGCACGTTTCTGATGTAGAAAATGAAGTAATATAGAAAAAGAAAACAGAACTTCAGACATTGTGTCTGCTCCCAGATGATGATGGTTACTCTAGCATCTTTGTCTCATTTTTACCTGTATCTTTAGCATTTCCTCTTATATTCAAAAAGGAACATTCTACAAGACAGTGTTTATGCTATACACATCTTCATTCTGTCAGATCAGGGATGTCCAATCTCCCGGCTTCCCTGGGGCACATAGGAGGAAGAATCGTCTTGGGATACACATTAAATACACTAACACTAACCATAGCTGATGAGCTAAAAAAAAAATTGCAAAAAAATCCCAGGATGTTTTCATAAAGTTTACGGATTTGTGTTGGGCCGCATTCAAAGCTGTCCTGGGCCACATGCACTCGGGTCACGGGTTGGAGAAGCTAGATTAGATGTTTGCTAACTCGACTTCAGAGTTGGGAGGGAAGGAGTGAGGAGAAGGGGAAAAAGAATGAACTCCTGTGAATGTTTACTGTGGATCAGGGATTGCTCTAAGCAGTTTATTCTCATTGTCTTATTTAATACTTATAGAGGTCGTACTGATATTCCACTTTATAGAAGAGGAGACTGAGGTTCAAGGAGTAGCCTTGCATGTTCAAGGGATCTCAGATTTCAGCTCAGCAGTCTGGCTCCAGAGTCTGAGCTGTTAACCATTTTAAAACTGCATGTCATTTCTGCTGGACAAAGTTTGGCTCCGTTCATCAGTATATATAAGATTTATGACCCTTGACTAAGACACACAAGTGTATCTGCCCAAATAGATTGAGCAGAGTACTAAAGATAATACTCTGGCCTCTGTATTTTAAGCCAGACACACAGTGCTGCGTAGAACACCTCTAGAGCGGGGCGTGAACATTGGACTAGCCGGCAAGGCCAGCTCTGGATCTAGAGCTGCAAAGTGCCGGTGACAGATGGATATTCAAAGGAATGAGAACACGGGAACCTTAGAGGGTAATTAATGATAAGAACAATTTGGCAACCAGCTAGAAATGGTTTATTTTCAAAAAAAAAAAAAGGGCAGTGGAATGGGTATTGAGAAAATCGGCCAATGACAAAATGGGATATGGTGCTAGAAGGAAACTTCAGCCCTTATTGTTTTTCACTGTGTTGTACTTTTCTTTGGAGATCGAGGATGACATGGTGTTGGTGTTTTTAGATTCAATAAGTAAGCAAATGATGAACGGTAGTTTACTTAATCTACTTTAAAGACATTGCTTCTCCTAGTTCAGTATTTTTATTTCCTGTGTAAAAGAGTATACTAAGATTCTTAGATGTGAAATAATTATTTGTCTTGAATTTTTCCACGTTAAAAAAATTAATGTGGGCCAGGCACAGTGGCTCACGCCTGTAGTCCCAGCACTTTGGGAGGCTGAGGTGGGAGGATCACTTGAGGTCAGGAGTTCAAGACTAACCGGGCCAACGTGGCGAAAGCCCGTCTCTACTAAAAACACAAAAATTAGCTGGGCGTGATGGCACATGCCTGTAATCCTAGCTACTTGGGAGGCTGAGGCAGGAGAATCGCTTGAACCTGGGAGGTGGAGTTTGCAGTGAGCCGAGATTGGCCGCTGCACTCCAGCCTGGGTGACAGAGTGAGTCTCCTTCATCCCCCCCCAAAAATAATAATTCATTGTGGTAAAGTGTATTTCAACCACTTTTGGTTATGATGCCAGAGAAGTTTTTCAGTTTTCAAAATTAATAACATAAGATATAGTTTCTGTGAAATGTATTGGGTTATATGATTTATATAATACATGTGTATTGCATAAATATAACATATGAAGCCTTTAAAGCTATGAAATTGCATTTGAGTACAGCTTTGATCTGTAATATTTTATTTAGTCATGTAAGTTGTCTATAAGTTAGCATTTTGGTTTCCTCTTTGACTCAGTAGCTATGTTGAATTACTTTTTACTTCCTTTTTCTCCTAGAAATTGTGAGTCTTTAAAAAACTGTTGTCAGTGATTTCTTATTTTATGGCAATCAGTATCAACCGTATAATATGATTTCTTTTTCTTTCAAATTTACTGACATTTTTGTTGCCTAATAGAGATCAATTTCTGTGTTTCATAGAAACTTGGAAAAAGGAATTTAAAAATAGGAAGTATGTTAATTTTTGTTAATAAATTTACATATGTTAAGTTTATTATATTAGCCAACTCTTCTAAGTTTTTGTTGTTCATAAGTTTTGTTTATCAAAGACTGCGTGTGTGCTATGTGTGCTAAATTCATCTTCCAAAATCATATAATTTTTTTTGCATATTACTAATAGTTTTAGCATTATGTATTTTGACATTTTGAAATCTAACATGTATCTTTGTTGTTGATTTTACCTTTTATAAACATATAAGCATGTCTACAATTGTATATTTATACATACTGTACATATACATATTTATATATACACACTTCTAGACATATAAATATACAGTTAGCAGAAAGTCCTCTTCAATCCTTTTTACCTTGAAATAGCTTTCTAAAATTAACATTGCCACCTCTGCTTTGTGCTTGGTGTATCACTGCCACCTTTTTCTACTTTTCTTTTTGACACGGAGTCTCCCTCTGTTGCCCAGGCTACGGTGCAGTTGTGTGATCTCAGCTCACTGCAACCTCTGCCTCCCGGATTCAGGCGATTCTCCTGCCTCCCAAGTAGCTGAGACTATAGGCCACACCATGCTTGGCTAATTTTTGTATTTTTGGTAGAGATGGGTTTTTCGCCATGTTGGCCAGGTTGGTCTCAAACTCCTGACCTCAGGACTACTACTTTTTTCTTTTTAATCCTTTGCATCCTTTTGTTGTGGTATGTGTTTTATAAGCAGGGTGTAGTTAAATTTTGAAATTTAATTCAGTTTCATAAATCCTTGTCTTTTTGGGGATTTGAGCCATTAAATGTGTTATAATAACCAAGACATTTGTTCTAGTTGAAAACTTATTTTAAGTATTCTCTTTGTTAGTTTTCCTTTGATTTATACCTTTTATTCGACTGTTTATCTTTTTATTCCCTCCTGTTGTTTAGAATGATGCATTTCAAACTCTCTGTGCTAAATGATCAGTTTAAAAAATATTTCCAGTGCATCTGGGACCAATAATTTTATAAAATGCAATAAAAATTATTAAACATAAAATACAAAGGTTAGCTTACCTTTTTCTTTTTCTGTGTTTTGGAGGCAGGGTCGTGCTCTCTCATCGAGGCTGGAGTGCAAAACACCATCATAGCTCGCTCCAGCCTTGAACTCCTTGGGCTCTAGTGATTCTCCTGCCTCAGGCTCCCAAGTACCTAAGTACATAGGACTATAGGCGTGCACCACCGTGGCTAGTTAATTTTTTTATTTTAATATTTCTGTAGAGATGGGGTCTTGCTATGTTGCCCAGGCTGGTCATGAACTCCTGGGCTCAAGAGATCCTCAGCCTCCCAAAGCTCTGTGATTACAGGAGTGAGCCACCATACCAGGCCTACATTTTCTATTATCAGGTTCAGCAGACTTAAAGTTCTCTGTTAAATTATTGTAAAACTTTCTAAATGCTTACTCTTTCTCTGTTATCTTGTGGTGGACCTATCGTAGTTTGTGGATCTGTATCTGTTCGCAGATTATACTTTGAATAGCAGTGGTTTGGACGTTAATTATTGCTTTTGATTATACGTATGTACAAGTCTACTTTTATTTGATCCCTCAGTAGAATACATTTTGATCGCTTATGTAAAATGAGGAATTTAGCTTGGTTTTTGTCTTTGGTTCTGTTTATGTGATGGATTACGTTTATAGACTTGCGTATGTTGAACCAGCCTTGCATCCCTGGGATGAATCCTACTCGATCGTGATGGATAAGCTTTTTGATGTGCTGCTGCAATCGGTTTGCCAGTATTTTATTGAAGATTTTTGCATCTATGTTCACCATGGATATTGGCCTGAAGCTTTCTTTTTTTTTGTTGAGTCTCTGCCAGGTTTTGGTATCAGGATGAAAAAAAACTCTTTACATTAAATAATGAGGGTTTCTGTCTGCGAATCCAGTGCAGTGGGTGCAGAAGCTTTGGGGAGCGTCATTCATTTACTCAAAATATCCAAGATGCGCTGTGGCAGGTCCTGCTGCTGGATGTTGCAAAAGAAGCAAAAATGGATGCCACTGAGCCTGGCCCTTAAGGACTTTCTGAACTAGTCCTGGGAGCCAGGCAAGTGTACGAGGGACGAGAAAACAAGTTAGTTGTTGGTGCTTCAACACTTAAGGAAAGCAGGTATGATGGATGGAGGTGATTTACAAATCTTCAAACTCTAATGTGGGCCAGCACCCGCGCCTTGGCTCCACCCTGCTGGTCTGTTGCAAGAGGGCCCCATGGAAAGTGGGGTCCCTGCGGGAATGCTAGGGGGCTGAGGAAGGACTTGCCTGTTCTCTCCGGCATTCAGAACTACTCACCCCGTCAGCCCCGCCCGTGCTCAGGGACCTGCTGAAGTGGAACCCAGGACGGGCGCGACCCCTCCAGCACATTCAGGCAGTTACTTGGCTTCCGGTTGTATTCTCTGCATTTGCACATTACGCTTAATAGCAAGGCAGATCATTTAACTATATTTAGATGTTACTTAAATATAGATATATTTTTCTCATTTATGTACATTTAGTAACATAAAAGGTAGACGTGTCGTTTGGAGAGTGTCCCACCAATAGGCGGTGCTGTAGAATGTGGCAGCAGCTCCTCGTGGCCAAAGAAAGTGAAGATGACTCTTTAGAAGTGTTAAAATGAGCGTCCAAAAAATGAAACGCCCAAAACTACTGCGAAATGTAGAAAAGGTGACTTATTCTCTAATCTGATATTCAGGATTTTAAAAAGTAGTTCCGTATACCGGGATGACATTACGACGCTGGGGGTCGTTGATTGCTTTGAATAGTTTTTCTAGTGGTAGTGATGAATTGGTACCCACCTTCTCATCTGTACACATTGTAAACTATAGGACATACTTGAATCTTGTGAAATTTGGATACTAATTAGAGGTGATATTTATTTATTTATTTATTTTTGAGACAGAGGGAGGCTCACTCTATTTCCCCAGGCTGGAGTGCAGTGGTGTGATCACCGCTCAATGCAACCTTGAACTCCCAGATTCGAGAGATCCTCCTGCTTCAGTCTCCCAAGTAACTGGGGCTACAGGCATGAGCCCCCATGCCCAGCTAACTTTAAACAAGTTTTTTAGTAGAGATGACATGTTGCTATGTTGCCCAGGCTGGTCTCAAACACTGCCTCAGGTGATCCCCCTGCCTCCGCCTCCCAAAGTGCTGGGATTGCAGGCGTGAGCCACTTTGCCTGGCCTCATTTTTATTTTTTCAGCAAACTCTCCGCTTTTGGAGAAACACGGAGATTTGTGTGTTGATTATATATTTGACTTTCTAGAAGCCAAAACAGAAAAAACGTACAGACTTTCCACATTACTTTTATGTCTTTTCCTTTAGTACACTTATTTTGCATTAGCTTGTTTTTGTGAAAATATTTTAGCTGCTAACCTTTTCCCTCCGAAATACTTTTTAAAAGTTGAATTATGAGCATCTTTTATTCTCCAAAAAATAATAGATAGATTTTTCTGTGAAATGTCAGCTTTTTCCTTTTTTTTTGTTTTCTTTTGAGACGGAGTCTTGATCTGTCACCCAGCTGTAGTGCAGTGGCACGATCTCGGCTCACGGCATCCTCTGTCTGCATCTGGGTTCAAGTGATTCTCCTGCCTCAGGCTCCTGAGTAGCTGGGACTACAGGCGCATGCCACCACACCCTGCTAATTTTTTATGTATTTTAGTAGAGACTGGCTTTCACCATGTTGGCCAGGATGGTCTCGATCTCCAGACTTCATAATCTGCCTGCGTCGGCCTCCCAAAGTGCTGGGATTACAGGTGTGAGCCATCCTGCCCGGCTGAAATGTCAGCTTTTTCTAAATCACTAACAGTAAACTGAATTCGTAGAGCGTAATTCTCAAGTGTTCACTGCCGTTTTTATCAATGAAGAATGACCTTGTTTCCTTTTGACCTTGTAACTAGAGTACTGGTCTGCATGGATAAATAAACCTGTATTCTCTTCCCTTGACTCTAAGGAGGTGTAGTGGGGACACGGGTAACTGTAGCTGCCACTTGGTAGTTGCAGGGAGGGACTGGTGTAGGTGTGAGTTGGTAAAACGGGCACTTTCTTGGCCAGAAACCCTCTTTGTTGTGTATGTGGACGGGGGACTGTTGAGGCGGCTCCTGCCCTATGTTAAATTATTTAATGCTACCTGTTAAAGTACTGTGAGGAAGACTGCCATGGGAGGTACAGGAACCTGTGCAACAAGGTCTTGCAGTGGGGAAGAGAAATTAGGCTCAGCTCCAAATGCAGCAGGGGCAAGTGGCAATTCATTGCCAGAGAGCAGCATGGAAGTCAGTGCTGGAAAACCACTACGAAGAAACATCAGGGGTGCTGTGGCTTAAATGTGTTCCCCAGAGTTCATATCTTGGAGTCTACTCCCCAGTGCAACCGTGTTGAAAGGTGGGACCTTTAAGAGGTGATTAGGTAGTGAGTCCTTTGGCTTGCTTAATGGATTAATGCTGTCATCTTGGGAGTGGGCTCTGGATAAATGGATGAATGGCCCCCACCCCTACCCCATGTCATGACTTCTCCTGTGTTATGGCACAGCACGGGGCCCTCACAAAATTCAGCCCCTTGATTTTGGACTTCCCAGCCTCCAGAACCATCAGCCAAATAGACTTCTGTTGATTACAGATTAGCCAGATTGGTATTCTGTTACAGCAGCACTACATGGACTAAGGCAAGGCATGGGCCAGGCTCACACCTAGAATCAGCACTTCGAGAGGCCGAGGCGGGTGGATCATGAGATCCAGCCTGACCAACATGCCGAAGCCCCGTCTCCACCAAAAACACAAAATCTCTACTAAAAAAATTGGCCAGGCATGGTGGCGGGCACCTGTGATCCCAGCTACTCAGGAGGCTGAGGCAGGAGAACTGCTTGAATCCGGGAGGCAGAGGTTGCAGTGAGCCAAGATTGTGCCACTGCACTCCAGCTTGGGCGACAGAGCGGACTCCGTCTCAAAAAAAAAAAGACAAGGCATGAGGGGTTTTCTGGCTAAACTACCCTAATAGAATTCTTGCTGAAGGCAGGCCAGCGTGATCAGACAGCACCGAGGGGCTGGTGGGGGATAAGAAACCTGATCAGATATCAAGGCTTGGGTTCTTGTCAAACCGATTTAGCGCAGGGTTCTTTTGCTAAAACTGGATTTTACAAAGAAGTGCACAGATGGGTCTAAGAGAAGATTCAAGAGCCTGACTACAGTTTGACTCAGCAGAGAATCTTTGTCACTGACCAGGTTTCCAAGGACAGGGAGGGGTGATCCATGGCCCCTGGGCACTGACACCCATTTGTTCTTAGGAGACTACGTCAGTCAGTTTGGAAATCGGAATTGTTTTTGTTTGTTTTCGGTTTATATTGTGTTAAGTCTTTGTTAGATCCAGAATTCAAAAGGAAAAAAAATGAGAGATATGGGCATTGCTGCTGAGTTAAACTGGCTCACAGAACAAGCCGCTCCCTCAGGCAATCCTGGGAAGAGATTTTCAGATGTTGCAAGCACAGGATATTTGATCCAGGCCTAAAGTGTGAAACGTCGTGCTGTTCCTTCGGGTGACAAACTTTGGTTCTTGTCACACTCTTCTCCTGCTTTAAATCATCCACCTCCTTCCTGTGGGTGAGATCGTTTATGTTTAAAACTGCTTATGCCAAATCAAGAAGTAAATAAAAGCAGGAAGGAGAACAGAAGCTGCTTGTAGCAGCAAATCGTTAGTTTGAAGAAGTCCATGAAGACAGATTCACGTGGAAATGGTTGATGGTGTTAATTCGGCGATATGTGACTAACTAGAAAATGTTTCCTGTGAAAAAGTTTAATTCAGGAATAATTTTCCTGTCCTCCCTTTCAAAAATGAATACTTTAGATATTTCTTTGACACTATGGAAGAGATAAGGCTCAGAAAGTTGCAAAATGTCTTTGTTTTCTTCAAATAGTATCAGTTTCTTTTATTCTCAAGTGTGAGCTCATTTCTTATAAAATGACCAATAGTGGGAAAGCCTGGATTTTTTTTTTTTTAGACAGGGTCTCACTCTGTCACCCAGGCTGGGGCGCAGGGGTGTGATCATGGCTCACTGCAGCCTCTACCTTCTGGGCTCAAGTGATCCTCCCACCTCAGCCCCCTGAGTAGCTGGGACTACAGGTGCATGACACCACACCCGAATAATTTATTTTTATTTTTGTAGAGATGGGTCTCACTATGTTGCCCAGGAAGGTCTCAAACTCCTGAGCTCAGCAATCCTTTTGCCTTGGTTTCCCAAAGCATTGGAATTACAGCTGTGAGCCACCATGCCCAACTATCTGTGATTTTCTTAAAGTCCAGCAGTTTGTAGCTATATTTGCAGTTAAAATGTGAAATCATATTTTAGCCAGCAAATTTGCGTGTAATTTGAATAAACTATAACCTTAAATTTACTTTAAATGTACTCAAACTGATGATTACTTGATAAAGTCCCATTGTGCATAATATCTTTAAAAATTTAAGGGATTTTCGATTTGTTTAAAAATGTGCTAAAATCAGTATTAAATTTTTAAATGATTTTTCTTTGCCCATTAAAATTTCTGAAAGTTGATTAGTAGAAGATCAGTTCCATGCTGATAGAACATGCATTACAGTTGTTTCTAAAGAGCAGTTCAACATGAATTGGTGAGTTCACATAATTTCTATGACTATTCATAAGATTGACTTCTCAGAATATAAATCTGTACTGGCCAGTCTAAGGATCAAGAGTATGATCTATTCAAAAAGTGCTTTTACTTTCAAGGAAGGATTTAGAGTATGTGCAGTTGTGTATAGAGAATGTGAGTGATTTTCTCTAAGCCCTGACCCCGTGTACTCAAAAGTTCTGAACTCTAATGAATGAATGTGGCCCTTTGTAACATTGCTACCATATTTAATTTTCCAAGTATGTAGGTCATTGTGCTGACTTTGTCCTCATACCAAAAAGATTGTCCAAGCATTACAATTAAGATATTTAATACACTGCCTTCTCAAGTCATAAAAGTTGAAAATGATTACCATTTATATGATCAATTGTTTTAAAAAAATTTGCATTTACAGTCAGCCCTCATTATCTGTGGGTTCTGGATCCACAGATTCAGCGACTGGCAGATGGAAAATATTAATAAAAAATACGAATAAAAAGCTAATACAGGCAGGGCGTGGTGGCTCATGCCTATAATCCCAGCACTTTGGGAGGTCGAGGCAGGTGGATCACCTGAGGTCAGGAGTTCGAGGCCGGCTGGCCAACATGGCGAAAACCTGTCTCTACTAAAAGTACAAAATTTGGCCAGGCATGGTGGTGGGCGCCTGTAATCTTGGCTACCAGGGAGGCTGAGGCAAGAGAATTGCTTGAACCAGGGAGGTGGAGGTTGCAGCGAGCTGAGCACTCCAGGGTAGTGATAGAGCAAGACTCCATCTCAAAAAAAAAAAAAAAAAGCCGATTCAGTCCAACAACTATTTACATTGCTTTAGGTATTATGAGTAAGCTAGAGGTGATTTAAAAATATTGGAAGGATGTGAGTAGGTTATCTGCAAATACTCTGCCGTTTTATGTCAGGGACTTGAGTATCTGTGGATTTTCATGTTCTTGGCATCTGAGCCTCTGTGTGCCGAGGGACGCCTGTGTGTTCTGCCTGCTCATGTTAGCAGGTCACTTTGAATGTGTTTTTCCCATTAGACTGTAATTCTTTTGAGGGTGGAGACTATAAACTTCAGTTACATTTTCTAGCTCAGTTTTCTGTGTAATGTGCATTATAAATATTGCATAAATATCCTCACAGGTAGAGTTAATGCTAAGTGACTACTGGTAGTAATTAGGAAACTACCATTTTAACACTGGGGGTAAAACGCTCAGTACTGGAAAGGGTAAAATAAATCTGATACCTTAATGTACTGCCAATCATATTATCCATTGAAAAAAAACCTTTTTTGGAAAGTATCTTGGTAGTTTGTATGAGAAAGCCATCTAAATGTTCATAATAGTTTGATGTAGTAATTCTATTTCTAGGACTATCTCTAAGATAATATTCCAAAATTTTTGAATATTTATAATATTATCTTAGAGATAGTCCTAGAAATAGAATTAGTGCATCTTATATTTTGTAGAGCGCTGCGTGTAGGAAACTATTCATTACACAGGTTTTTTTTTGTTGTTGTTGTTGTTTTTGAGACAGAGTCTCCCTCTGTCGCCAGGCTGGAGTGCAGTGGCGTGATCTTGGCTCACCACAACCTCCAACTCCCTGGTTCAAGTGATTCTCCTGCCTCAGCCTCCTGAGTAGCTGAATTACAGACACACACCACCATGCCCAGCTAATTTTTGTATTTTTAGTAGAGATGGGGTTTCATATTGTTGGCCAGGCTGGTCTCGATCTCCTGACCTGTTCGTGATCTGCCCCCTTCTGCCTCCCAAAGTGCTGGGAGCATAGGCGTGAGCCACCATGCCCAGCCCATTACACAACTTTTAAGAAAGAAAAATTGCATACAACCTAAATGTCGTGTGTGGAAAATATTAGGTAGATTATGGTTCTTTGTATTGGATAGAATACTATATAGCCATTAAAAATACAAAGGTTATGAAACAACATAGAAAAGTGCTTATGATATATAATGTCACTTAGAAACATATTTAATATTTCACAGCAATACAAATCAGAACAAAATCCTAAACCAGATGCATAGGGAGAAATGAGAAAGAATAACAATAATTACTGTAAATTGAGTAATTATTATGTTTTCGAGACTTTGCCGGGTAATTTCCTCGCTGAATTTTTACAAATGGCTCTTGGTTTGTTCATTCTGTGGAGAAAGACAATGAGCTTAGCTTGTGTCAACTTCTTGGCTCAGCCACGTTAAGTGATGGGCAGTATCGGGACCAGGTCTGCCTGTGGGATCCAAAGTCAGCTCCTGAAATTGGTGATTTGTAAATTTTTCTGTGCTTCAGAGTGACCTGGGAACACTAAATAGATAAATGAGTAGGCATACATGTACGTGCCTGTGGCCCACCCGACAGACATCCTCTATTAATATTTCAAACATTAGCAGCGGTCGGATTCGGGTTAGAGGACTGGGGTGATGTTAGTCTTTTTTCTTCAGATTTTCTTTAGTGAGAGATGGTGTTACTTTGAGTATAAAGAGTTAGTAAAGAGAAAATTGAATAAAAGATTTTATTTAGAATCCTTTTTTAGGAGGGGATTTTTTTTTTTTTTTTTTCAAGGCAAGGTTGGCTAGGCTGGCGTGCAGTGGTGTGATCACAGCTCGCTGCGGCCGCCTGGCTCAGTGACCCGCTGGCCTCAGCCTCCCGCGTGGCTGGGACTGTAGGTGTCCACCACCATGCCCGGCTAATTTTTTTTTTTTTTTTTCCGATTTTGAGAAGGAGCCTTCCTGTGTTGCCCAGGCTGGTCTCAAATTCAAGTGATCCTTCCACCTCGGCCTTGCAGTGTGCTGGGATTATAGGTGTGGCCACCGTGCTTGGGCTGTGTTGTTGCTTTAAAAACCCATTGTGAAGGTGCATAAATGGGGAAAGTGGAATTGTCATCAAAAGAGGCTTAATCTTAGCAAAATACTATAAAATGTATCAGTCTGATGATGATTACACTTAATAGCATTTTTTTTTTTTTAGACAGAGTTTCACTCTTGTTGCCCAGGCTGGAGTGCAATGGCATAATCTTGGCTCACTGCAATCTCTGCCTCCCAGGTTCAAGCGATTCTCCTGCCTCAGCCTCCCGAGTAGCTGGGATTACAGGCACATGCCACCACACCCAGCTATTTTTGTATTTTTAGTAGAGACGGGGTTTCTCCATGTTGGTTAGGTTGGTCTCGAACTCCCAACCTCAGGTGATTCACCCACCTCAGCCTCCCAAAGTGCTGGGATTACAGGTTGAGCCATCGTGCCCGGCCAATAGCATATATTAAATTTATTTGAGTTACAACATTGTTTTAGAAAGTAAGACTTGAACTATAGATTTTTAATAAATGATATATTAATTATATCTCAATTTAAAAATAAAATAAATTAGGCAATTACAAAAAGCCAGAGAGATTGGGCTGTTTAGAGGCTGAGGCAGGAGAATTGCTTTAACCCAGGAGGCAGAGGTTGCGGTGAGCCAAGACTGTGCCATTGCCTGGGTAACAAGAGTGAAACTCCATCTCAAAAAAAAAAAAAAAAAAAAAAAAAAAAAAAAAAAAAAAAAAAAAAAAAAAAAAAAAAAAAAAAAA
>NW_016107326.1:4504579-4531667 GCF_001604975.1 Cebus imitator
AAAAAAAAAAAAAAAAAAAAAAAAAAAAAAAAAAAAAAAAAAAAAAAAAAAAAAAAAAAAAAAAAAAAAGGAAGAGAGGAAACTACAATTGCAGAACATTTTTATTGTGAAGGAAAAGGAAAAAAATCCTTTTGCTCATAGTTGAGAAGAAAAATTGTGAAGTGAGGTATTAATTACAGGACACAGTGGACTTTATGGTTCATGTTCAACCTCTTGGTCCTCAGCGTGGGAGGTAAGCACAGGATCTTTTTAATGAGATCTCTCAAACACTGCATGGGCAACAATGCCATTCCTTAGATAAGATATAAATAATGTTGAAAAGTGTCTGTTTTCAAAAAGGCACAGGAGGATGTCAAACTTTAGACAAGTTGTATGTGTATTTTTTAAAAATCAACAATTTATTTTTGTATTATTGATAGTATTGATATGAAATGATAAAAAATCTTGCAAACGTGGTTAGCCTCCAATGTCCAACACTAACACCTTCCTCGCCTTGCAGTGCTGGCCAAATTTCAGAATTCCTGGGTCGATTTGGAAGAAGACCAAATTGATTCGTAGGGACTAACCAGTGCTTCCATGAGTGGTTCATGTGGACATGAATGTGTATTGTGAAGAGTAAGAGGAATATTGGATATATTTTTAAAAGCTGAGCAGTGGTGTCAGTTAGCCTTAGTCATAAAAGTCTCGTTTAAACAATAGTTTTTTTTAAAAAAAAGCAGGAGTTGCAATTCTCGTCTCTGATAAAATAGACTTTAAACCAACAAAGATCAAAAGAGACAAAGAAGGACATTACATAATGGTAAAAGGATCAATGCAACAAGAAGAGCTAACGATCCTAAATGTATACACACCCAATATAGGAGCACCCAGATACATAGAGCAAGTTCTTAATGACTTTCAAAGAGACTTAGACTCCCACACGATAATAGTGGGAGACTTTAACACCTCATTGTCAATATTAGGCAGATCAGTCAGACAGAAAATTAACAAGGATATCCAGGACTTGAACTCACACCTGAACCAAGCAAATCTAATAGACATTTACAGAACTCTCCACCCCAAATACACAGAATATACATTCTTCTCAGCACCACATCGCACCTACTCTAAAATTGACCACATAATTGGGAGTAAATCACTCCTCAGCAAATGCAAAAGAATGGAAATCATAACAAACAGCCTCCCAGACCACAGTGCAATCAAGTTGGAACTCAGGATTAAGAAACTAACTCAGAACCGCACAACTTCATGAAAACTGAACAGCTGGCTCTTGAATGTTGATTGGATAAACAATGAAATGAAGGCAGAAATAAAGACGTTCTTTGAAACCAATGAGAATGAAGACACAACATACCAGAATCTCTGGGACACATTTAAAGCAGCCTCTAGAGGAAAATATATAATAATCAGTGCCCACATGAGAAGCAAGGAGAGATAGAAAATTGACACCCTATCATCAAAATTGAAAGAGCTAGAGGAGCAAGATCAAAAAAATGCAAAAGCTACCAGAAGACAAGAAATAGCTACGATCCGAGCAGAACTGAAGGAGACAGAGACACAAAAACCCTTCAAAAAATTAATAAATCCAAGAGCTGGTTTTTCGAAAAGATCAACAAAATAGACAGACCATCAGCCAGATTAATAAAAAAGAAAAGAGAGAAGAATCAAATAGATATGATAAAAAACGATAAAGGGGATATCACCATAGATTCCACAGAAATTCAAACCGTCATCAGAGATTATTACAAACAACTCAATGCATATAAACTAGTAAACCTGGAAGAAATGGACAAATTCCTGGACACTTGCATCCTCCCAAGCCTAAACCAGGAAGAAGTCGAAACCCTGAATAGACCAATAAGAAGGTCTGAAGTTGAGGCAGCAATTAAGAGCCTACCACCCAAGAAAAGCCCAGGTCCAGATGGGTTCACAGCCGAATTCTACCAGACATACAAAGAGGAGCTGGTACCATTCCTTCTGAAACTATTCCAAATAATTCAAAAAGAGGGAATCCTTCCCAAATCATTTTATGAGACCAACATCATCCTGATACCAAAACCCGGCAGAGACTCAACAAGAAAAGAAAACTTCAGGCCAATATTCATGATGAACATAGATGCAAAAATCTTCAATAAAATACTGGCAAGCCGATTGCAACAGCACGTCAAAAAGCTTATCCACCATGATCAAGTAGGCTTCATCCCGGGGATGCAAGGCTGGTTCAACATAACGCAAGTCTATAAATGTAATTCACCACATAAACAGAACCAAAGACAAAAACCACATGATTATCTCAATTGATGCAGAGAAGGCCTTTGACAAAATTCAACAGCCCTTTATGCTAAAAACCCTCAATAAACTAGGTATTGACGGAATGTATCTCAAAATAATAAAAGCTATTTATGACAAACCAACAGCCAATATCATACCGAACTGTCAAATACTGGAAGCATTCTCTTTGAAATCTGGCACTAGACAAGAATGCCTCTCTCACCACTCCTATTCAATATAGTACTAGAAGTTCTAGCCAGAGCAATCAGGCAAGAAAAAGAAATAAAGGGTATTCAAATAGGAAAGGAGGAAGTCAAATTGTCTCTATTTGCAGATGACATGATTGTATATCTAGAAGACCCCATCGTCTCAGCCCCAAATCTCCTTAAACTGATAAGCAACTTCAGCAAAGTCTCAGGATACAAAATCAATGTGCACAAATCACAAGCATTCCTATACACCAATAACAGACTTAAAGAGAGCCAAATCAAGAACGAACTGCCATTCACAATTGCTACAAAGAGAATAAATACCTAGGAATACAACTAACAAGGAACGTAAAGGACCTCTTCAAGGAGAACTACAAACCACTGCTCAACGAAATAAAAGAGGACACAAACAGATGGAGAAACATTCCATGTTCATTGTTAGGAAGAATCATTGTGAAAATGGCCATACTGCCCAAAGTAATTTACAGATTCAACGCTATCCCTATCAGGCTACCAATGACCTTCTTCACAGAACTGGAAAAAAAAACACCTTACACTTCATATGGAACCAAAAGAGAGCCCGCATAGCCCAGTCAATTCTAAGCAAAAAGAACAAAGCGGGAGGCATCACACTACCGGACTTCAAACTATACTACAAGGCTACAGTAATCAAAACAGCATGGTACTGGTACCAAAACAGAGATATAGACCAATGGAACATAACAGAGGCCTCGGAGGCAACACAACATATCTGCAACCATCCGATCTTTGACAAACCTGACAAAAACAAGGAATGGGGAAAGGATTCCCTGTTTAATAAATGGTGTTGGGAAAACTGGCTAGCCATGTGCAGAAAGCAGAAACTGGACCCCTTCCTGACACCTTACACTAAAATTAACTCCAGATGGATTAAAGACTTAAACATAAGACCTAACACCATAAAAACCCTAGAAAAAAAAATCTAGGCAAAACCATTCAGGATATAGGTGTAGGCAAGGACTTCATGACCAAAACACCGAAAGCATTGACAACAAAAGCCAAAATAGACAAATGGGACCTAATCAAACTCCACAGCTTCTGCACAGCAAAAGAAACAGTCATTAGAGTGAATCGGCAACCAACAGAATGGGAAAAAATTTTTGCAGTCTACCCAATCTGACAAAGGGCTGATATCCAGAATTTACAAAGAACTAAAACAGATTTACAGGAAAAAACAAGCCCATTCAAAAGTGGGTAAAGGATATGAACAGACACTTTACAAAAGAAGACATATATGAGGCCAAGAAACATGAAAAAATGCTCATCATCACTGGTCATTAGAGAAATGCAAATCAAAACTACATTGAGATACCATCTCACTCCAGTTTGAATGGTGATCATTAAAAAATCTGGAGACAACAGATGCTGGAGAGGATGTGAAGAAATAGGAACACTTTTTTACTGTTGGTGGGAGTGTAAATTAGTTCAACCATTGTGGAAGACAGTGTGGTGATTCCTCAAGGACCTAGAAATTCCATTTGTCCCAGCAATCCCATTACTGGGTATATATCCAAAGGATTATTAATCATTCTGCTATAAGGACACGTGCACACAAATGTTCATTGCAGCACTGTTTACAATAGCAAAGACCTGGAACCAACCCAAATGCCCATCGATGATAGACTGTACAGGGAAAATGTGGCACATATACACCATGGAATATTATGCAGCCGTCAAAAACAATGAGTTCGTGTCCTTTGTAGGGACATGGATGAACCTGGAAACCATCATTCTCAGCAAACTGACACAAGAACAGAAAATCAAACACCGCATATTCTCACTCAGACAGGGGTGGAAAAAAAAGAAAACACAGACACAGGGAGGGGAGCATCACACACTGGGGTCTGTTGGGGGGAATAGGGGAGGGACAGTGGGTGGTGGGGAGTTGGGGAGAGATAGCATGGGGAGAAATGCCAGATATAGGTGAAAGGGAGGAAGGCAGCAAATCACACTGCCATGTGTGTACCTATGCAACAATCTTGCATGTTCTTCACATGTACCACAAAACCTAAGATGCAATTAAAAAAAAGAATAAAAGAAGTAATTTTGTTAATAAAAAAAAATTAGTGACGTCGGTATCAAAGTCATGGAATCAACACAAGCTCCCATCAGCATCGGGTTAGATGAAGAAAATGTCCACATACACCATGGAATACTATGCAGCCATAAACATGAATGAAATACGTCCTTTGCAGCAACTTGGATGCAGCTGGAGGCCATTATCCTGAGTAAATTAAGGCAGAAACAGAAAGTCAATACCGCATGTTCTCACTTATAAGCGGGAGCAAAACAGTGGGTACACATGCACATGAAAATGGGGACAGGAGACACTGGACACCCTAAAAGGAGAAAGGAGAAGGGGGAAGGGTGGAAAAACTACCCGGTGAGTACTATGTTCACCGTTTGTGTGATGGGTTCACTAGAAGCTCAGACTTCACCTGACACGTTATATCTGTGTAACAAATCTGCACAGGCATCCCCTGAATCTAAAATATAAGAATATTTTTTAAAAAATTAAATAATGAAGTGTATTTATTTATTTTGGAAACATCACTTATCTTCCACAAATGAGATGGAACGGAACTGGAACACATTATCAAAATCCACAAAAGTTGTGAAAATTTTATATTAAATAACCCCTTAACTTGAAAAGATTTTTTAAAGTCCTCCTCGAAAACAGCCTCATGAAAATTAGCATTTTTTTATGTATGCCAAAACTTGCCTGGAGAGGAAATGGGGAAGAAATTCCAGATGATACCTTTGTCAAACTCCACAGACGAGGGCTGAATTGGCTGAACTGATGACTTAGTTGAAGCTACTGAATTTCTAGTGTTGCCTCGGATCACATCATCGTTTTTGTTGTTAGCTCTGACAATTGCAGTTGTGTTCAACTCCTGGTGAGTGCAGCACACACCTGAAGTCATGACAGTTGGAAAAAAACTACTGTTTTCTGCTCAGAGGGGGCCTGGAAATGGTGTCACCATTCTTGGAAGTTAATGAACTGAATCCAAGAGGAAAAGAACCCTCCAACTATTTTGGGGCTGCTTATCTGTGTCATTAATAAAAAATGACTTCCAAAACTGCTTAGTCATCTGGGAGAAAATCTCAGTCCTTACTAACAAGATGGTTCCCTGTGTCCAAAAGAGTGTGCTGCCCACCCGGCGGCATGCCTTGCGTTGTAACCCTTTGAATGCCGGGTGCAGGGTCCGTCCTTTGATGGGCGATCAGAGGGAAGCATGATTGCCAGATTATGAACTGAAAGACATAGTAGCCATATTTTTGAAACTCCAGGGAAAAAAATCAAATTGCTTGTACTTAAAAAAACCCTCAGTGGAGCATTACATATTTGGTAGAAAAATTGGAAACTCCAAATACACAGAAGTGGAAATTTCAAGGGATTAAAAGCAAACATTATAGTTCATACATTATAAACAGTTTAAAAAAATTATAACCACCAATTTGACAACACTCTCAAGACTTCTTGAAAGTGATTTTTAAGAAGTTACATCTCATCCAGTTGTCTGTGTGAATTCAGGTCACCTGCTCTTGACATGAGTAGAGATTTGCACTTGTGACTTGTGAGGAGAGACCTTTTCTCAGTGACATTGTTGAAAAGAGAACTCCAAGGGAGGTTTGGGAAGAAGAATTTGATTCAGGGGTCAGATATACTTTACAGACCACCGCAGTTACTTACTTCCATTGAAACAAGCAAACAGGCATCTTCAGGAATTTGTCTTATTTCGTTCACTTTCACCCAGACATTTGCTGCGCTGGGTTTGTAGCAGAACACTTGGGTATGAAGTGACTATCACTGCGCTTTTGGCGAGCAAGCATCCTCAGCATTAAAAAAATACATGAAAAAATATGTATGTTTCAAGGTGACTTAAATATTTTTCTTCTAAAATATCATTGCTTTGATATTTTTCATTGATGTGCTTAATTGTACTTCAGGTAAAATGAAAGGAGGGTGTGATGTGTGTGTGTGTGTGTGTGTGTGTGTGTGTGTTGTGTGTGTGTATATATATATATATTTTTTTTTTTTTTTTTTTTTTTTTTTTTTTTTTTTTTTTTTTTTTTTTTTTTTTTTTTGAGATGGAGTCTTACTCTGTCACCCAGGCTGGAGTGCAGTGGCACCATCTCAGCTCACTGCAACCTGCGCCTCCCAGGTTCAAGTGATTCTCCTGCCTCAGCCTCCTGGGTAGCTGGGACTACAGGCATGTGCCACCACGCCTAAGTTTTTTTTTGTATTTTTAGTAGAGACGGGGTTTTACTGTGTTAGCCAGGATGGTCTCCATCTCCTGACCTCGTAATCAGCTCGCCTGGGTCTCCCAAAGAGCTGGGATTACAGGCGTGAGCCACGGTGTCCTGTGGAGATATTTTATGTTCCTCTAAAGGAAGCGTGGGTAAGAAAGGCTTGAACAGCACTGCCACACCATATCACAAGTAGGAGTGTAAAGTTCTTTCTCCTTTTGCCTTGCTGGCTTTAGGGCCATGCTCTTTTTCCATGCAAACTGCCCTTTTGGAGAAGAAGGTGGCAAGGTTACACTCTTAAATAGGGTAAGCACAAGTTCTGGAAAATAGTTTTAGAGTACAGTTGAGATTTGGAGTTCTTAGAGAATGTGCATTATGGCGTAAGTATCAGAGCTGAACTAAAGTCCCAGTGAATGTGAGTTCATAGTTTTTCTATTACTCTCTTTTTGAGGTTGGCTCTAGTCATACCATTAAAATGATTTTTAAAATTCTGCCTTTTTTTTTTTTTTTTTTAAGAGACGAGGTTTCACCACGTTGGCCAGGCTAGTCTCGAACTCCTGGCCTCAAGTGATCCACCCGCCTTGTCCTCCCAAAGTGCTGGGATTATAGGCATGAGCCCAGCTAAACTATTTTTATTTCATTACCAAATGCTGTTCTGTGTCCATGAGGCTGATAGCCTGTTTGTGCATGTGTGTCTCTGAGTTTCGCATCTTGCCCTTATTATTAGGGTCTTATCTTGTGAGGAGGTGGGTTACTCCATGTCCCTTCCCTCTCCTATTTCCACTTCTCTCATCGATGTCACTGTCAGGTGGTAAACCTGGGTGCCCTCCCAGGAGCTCCGGATATGAATGTGGGCTCTCATCCCCGCACTATTCTTTAAAAGCTGTGGGGTCTCTGACCAGTGGCCCTCCTATTGGAGGTTTCAATGAGATTAAAACCATAAATATCAATTTACTTGATACATTTATGAGCAAATGAAGCAGGATTCTTTTGGTCTGTCTGCTTATTTAGACATAACAGTATATGGTTATTAGAATGATTAGGCTGTGTGTCCTGCAAAGGACTGAAATTGTCATACTTGGTTTCAAAGTATGCAGACTGAATAACAGAAGCGATCTGTGCGGTCAAATCTGGCTGATCCCTGTTGTGGTTTTTGAGACATTCAAGGTAACTCTGAAACCAGGAGATTAAAAAAAAAAAATGAAGCTAAGGAGTTTCTTTGGCTGGGCGCGGTGTCTCTCTCCTGTGGTCCCAGCACTTTGAAAGGCTGAGGTGGAAGGATCGCTTGAGCTGAGGAGTTCAAACACAACTGAGTGAGACCGCATCTCTACAAAAATACAAAAATTAGTCTAGTGTGGTGGTGCACACTTGTAGTCCCAGCTACTCAGGAGGCTGAGGTGGGAGGGTTGCCTGAGTCTGGGAGGTCAAGGTCACAGTGAGCTGTGATTGTGCCACTGCACTCCAGCCCTGGGCAACAGAGTGAGACCCTGTCTCACAAACAAAAAAGAAAAAGATTTTTCTGTTCACGGTTCTGTTGACTTCCTGGCCCTCCTATTCTGATGCTAATCCAATATATCGTAACGACTTTATTCTGCTCTTGAATTGTACACAGAGGCTTGGTGAGAACCCTCCCTTGGCTGGAGGCCCGTGTGTAACCATATGGTGCTTCACGGAATGCTGATAATGGCTTTATTTTCCGTTCTGTCTTAATAGGTGGAAGCCTGTGCTAGCAGGTAGAAGGTCTTTTATAAAGAACAAACGAAAGCATTACACTGGTATTATTCATGCCAGAGCACAGCAGCCGCTAGCTGCTCTGAAAATCGTAATGCCCTTTCTTTTACCTGCTGGATATTTTCACCCATGATCCTTAAGAGAATGCAGGTGACCCCACCTCTTGCTGTGACGGTCATCGCTCACAGCTCCCACCTTTCTGTGTTCTTTGCTCTGATGTCACTGGGGCTGGGCCTGGGGCCTCTTCGGGAGGCTGGCAAGCAGGTAGGCTGGGAAGGTGAGGGGTGGCAGTACGTCCTCTTCCGGAAATACAGGGCGCCGTCCCCACTGTCAGGCTCCACCACCTACCGTTTGGGCCCTGCCTAGAGGGGAGGGGAGGGTCCCTGCTGCCCAGGCAGCCTCCCCCTCCGCATCCCTGTCCCTTTTCCTGCTGGGCTGCATTCTGACCCCTGCTCAGGTCTGTGAGTCAGTAGGGTGGGGTTCCAGTCACAGAGTTGGAGCTTAGGATCTCATAGAAATGGATGGGACTTTAGAAGTTGATGACCCCCGCCCTGCCCTTCTGAACTGGACCTACTGTGTCGAAAGGTGATAGAGTTTGTGTCGGGTCTTGCAGCCAGGCCGGCGGGGGACTAGGTCCCTGGGATTTGCCCTCCTGGGCAGGGTGCCCTGCACGTTTCCTGTCCTGATCAGCCTTTCGGGTTCTGGATTATTGGTGTCCCTGCCACTCACATGCTAGCGAGCAGCAAACCCCCTAAGCCACAAGCCGTGATGGGATTCCTGTGCCCTCCAGAGAGGGCAGATCCCTTCCGTGCTGAAGAGGGAGCTTCGAAAGAGCTGCTGCTCATGGAACACCGGCTGTAGCCTAGATGGAGAAGTAACCCGTTTGTGTATGTCATGGTCTCTAACCATTTTGGCCCCAGAGACTGGTTTTGTGGAAGACGATTTTTCCATGGACTGGGGTAGGAGATGATTTGGGGATGGTTCAAGCACGTTACATTTATTGTGCCCTTTATTTCTATTATTATGACATTGTCATATATAATGAAATAATATAACAGGCCACTGTACTCATCTGTGGCCTGGGGATTGGGGACCCCTGTGATATACGTGATTTTATTTAATCTTCACAGTGAGGCTCTTCTTATCTCTATTTTCTAAGAGGCTGGAATTCAGAGAGGTTAAGTTTCTTGCTGGAGGCCCAGCTGTGCGGTGCTGAGGCCTCGGCCCGGGTCTGCCCGGCTCCACAGCCGAGCCTGTTCATGGTTCTCCCAGCCTTTCTGTGTCTGACCCATCTGCCCTGCACCTCCTGGGCACCTTCGGGTGCTCTTCAAAGCTTGTATGATCTATGTTTTTCTTTCAATATAAATGTAACCACAATGATCTAGTGATGGTTCTCTTTGTTTTTAAAACTATCATCTGGGCTGGGCACGATGGCTTACATCTGTAATCCCAGCCCTTTGGGAGGCCGAGGCAGGTGGATCACAAGGTCAGGAGATCGAGACCAGCCTGACCAACATGGTGAAAACCCCCTCTCTACAAAAATTAGCTGGGCGTGGTGATGTGCACCTGTAATTCCAGCTATTTGGGAGGCTGAGGCAGGAGAGTCGCCTCAGTTGGGACATAGAGGTTGCAGTGAGCCGAGATCGCGCCACTGCACTCCAGCCTGGCAACAGAGCAAGACTTCATCTCAAACAAAACAAACAAAACACGAAACAAAACAAAACAAAAAACTATCATCTGGAGGCAATGGCTGGCTGTCCAGAAGTAGATTATTGAAAGGCAAACCGTATTGTGCAATAAAAGGCTTCTTTCCTTCCTAGTAGGCTCATAGACCTGAACGGTGAGGGAATGTGGAGTTTTGCCCTCTGCCCTTTCCTCCCTGATCATAGTGGCTCTGGTGAGTCACCAGATATCTGGCCCAGAAGAAGTCACAGCAAAGCCTGTCGTCATAGCTCTGGGCCAGAGAGAGAGAGCAGTGGCTAAAGAGCTTTCATGCTCCCCAGCCCATATGGCGGGGGCTGCAGCAGATTTGAAAACTTACCTGATGAGCAGGCTTTCAATTCCAGAGACTTTCCTAACTTTCCTGGGGTTTTCCTTGGCTCTCAACATCTGTGCCTCTAGACTGTAAATCCTCTAGGGCAGGGATTTTGCTCTTTGGCACATTTCCGCTATTGTAAAGTGTAATGTACAGCATACATTAAAAACAGTGTAACAAAAAGGCAATCTTGTCCTTCCAATGCAGATATGCAGACATGTGTAGCCATGTATCCTGTAAAACTGGCTACTGCACTTGCTGTGAGAAGTGGTTTTTATGACATCCATTTTGCAGTGTTATTGCAAACTTGGGAAGGCATCAGGTGTTAGAACAATTCAGCAGTTTTATATATAAAATGGGTTTTCTGAGCTTCATCTCATAAACTGTCACCTACTTTAAAATAATCTTGGGATTAAAACAATGCGTTAATAAATTCATACTGGCCAGAATAGGCTCATTTAAGCAGGGATACCCTCATAGCAAAAAATTTTTTTTCTGGGTCATAAAGCTAATAAAATATTCTTACCACCTTCTAATATTCCCCATATTTTATTATAAATTATTTCTCAACTAAATTGTTTTCATTTAAGCCTATTTTGTTTTCCTAAGCCATGGACCTCGGGTAATTGCCGTAGGTAAATTTCAGTTACATTTGACTAGAAAAGGCATGCTGGAGAGAGGGAAATGGAACAGCCAACCATCTGGATGAACTCTGAAAACTTCTTAAACAGCCACAAAGATATTATTGTATGATTGTAGAATAGTTTCTTTTTTTTTTTTTTGAGACGGAGTTTCGCTCTTGTTACCCAGTGCAATGGCGCGATCTCGGCTCACCGCAACCTCCGCCTCCTGGGTTCAGGCAATTCTCCTGCCTCAGCCTCCTGAGTAGCTGGTATTACAGGCATGCGCCACCATGCCCAGCTGATTTTTGTATTTTTAGTAGAGACGGGGTTTCACAATGTTGACCAGGATGGTCTCGATCTCTTGACCTCGTGATCCACCCGCCTCGGCCTCCCAAAGTGCTGGGATTACAAGCGTGAGCCACCGCGCCCGGCCTAGAATACTTTCTTAATTTGCTGTAAACTGGTAAACAGAATTGATATTTATATGACATGGGATAAACTTTAGAGGGAAGCACAGAATAAAATATGCATTTTTTGAAAATAACAGAATCTGAACCAACAGAGCATTTATTGAGTAGGTATTATGTGATGCACCAATACTAGGCATCATGAGAGAGGCAGAAGACATCATGCCTTTACTTCCAGCTCCCTAGGACTCAGGGTTTCCCCAGACACGCAGGGCAGCAGACTGTGGTGGGTAGTTACGTGCCCAGGTGTGTGCTGCCAGGCAAGCACTGTGAGCTCGTGAAGGGAGTAGACCGACAGAGCTCGATCATGGCCTTGCCTTGGACTTCTGAGTGTGCGATCACAAGTGGGTTCTTTTCTTGGCCTGCACAATCGGAATGTCCCCATGTCCCCTGTCTCCTCACACAATCTTGGCCTTGGGGATCGGGGAGGAACATGGTGGATAATCCCTGGCTCTTAAGGACCAAGAAGGCTGCACATCAAAGACACTTGCTGAAAAGAGGCAGAGATAGGGCTGGGCACAATGGCTCACACCTATAATCCCAGCACTTTGGGAGGCCGAGGTGGGCAGATCATGAGGTGAAGAGATCGAGACCATCCGGGACAACATGATGAAACCCCATCTCTACTAAGAATACAAAAATTAGCTGGGTGTGGCGGCACACGTCTGTAGTCCCAGAGCTACTTGGGAGGCTGAGGCAGGAGAATCTCTTGAACCTGGGAGGCGGAGGTTGCAGTGAACCGAGATCACGCCACAGTACGCCCGCCTGGCGACAGAGCGAGACTCCGTCTCAAAAAAAAAAAAAAAAAAAAAAGACACAGATAGGACTGAGTGTCCAGGGTCACCCCATGGTGTCAGGACGTCATGGTGGACAGTCTGATGTCACTGGGACATTTTTCCAGCTGATTTTGCTTGAGGATCTTGAGCTGATTATGCATAAGGAGGAGGAGAGGCTGTGGGTGTGGAAGGAAAGAGGCATTCTTAGGAGGGAGACACAGCTGTTGAGGCCTCCCAAGCAGTAGGTTGGGAGGAGGGTGGGCAGGGGGGTGGTCAGCCTTCACACGGCTGGGCCATGCCTTGACCTGTGTGAAGTGGGTGGTGGGAATGGCAGCAGTCAGCTTGTAGCATGTCCCCGCATCCCTGGACCAGCAAAACAGGCTTGCACGGGGTAGCAGGCACCATTAGAGGGTGGAGAGAGGCTTCCCCCAGGCCTGAGTGCAGGCAGCCACCTTCACTGTAGATGTGACTGTGTCCGTGCCTCTGCCCTGCCAGCGAAGGCACAGTGCCCAACCCTTCCCTGCCTGTCCCGTGTCTCAGGACTCTCTATGAAGCCCTGAGCGCAGGCTTACATTGTTATTTTCCAAGGATAGCGTGACCAAGTGGGGGCAACCTCTACCTAGCAGAGCAGGAGGCAGTGTCAGCAGTTCGAAGGCCTTCGGGGCTGGACTTTGCCAGGGAGGGGTTCAGATTTAATGCTTCGAGCAGTGGAAAGGTGCTCTGGGCTCCCGAGCACAGGTGGGGTGTGATCGAAGCGGTGTTTGGGAAAGTTTAGCCTGGGAACAAGTATAGCAGGCAGTCTGGCAAAGGGTAGGGTTGTTGACTGTGAGCTGAAAATTGACATCATTCCCCGTCGCTGAAACCTTTGGGTAATCTGTGACCTCTTCTGCTCTTTCTTGTTGGTCTAATCTAGAAGTTCTCAGTTTTCAGTGCACAGCAGACTCACCTGGGGAGCAGATTAAAACACAGACTCCCGGGCCCCACTCCCAGGGACTCCGGTTCAGCAGGCGAGGAGTGGGACCCGGAGCCTGCATTTTTATTTTGCTCGCCATGTGCTCCAGTGCCGTTGATTTGAGGACCAGGTTTGAGGAAACGGACTCAGCTGCCAGGTTCCATCCTGTTTTAGTCTTTTTTGCCTTTCTGTTTGGGTGCTTCTTTCTGTTGTCACTGCTGCTGCTTGTCCTGACCCCTCCATGGCTTCTCCCAGCCTTGCCCCTCACTGTCCCCATCAGTGAACCTGTTCCTACGAGAATGGCTTACTCATCTGTCTCAGGGCTTACCCAGGCAGCCTCTGGCTCCAGCGACTCCCTGTCCCCATCACTGGCCTTCAAGGCACGGTTCATCTTCTCTGTGAAGCCTGCCGCTCTGATCTCCCTGCTGAGTCAGTGGTAACCTCTCTGCTTTCCATTTCCGTGGCTTGTGTTCTCCACACCACTTCCCTGCTTTCAAGGATGAGCTGTTTGCTTGTCGAAAGAGCAAGGGCTTGGCATCAGACAGCCCTGGGACAGCTGCCTGCTAGCAATGTGGGCCTGGCAGGTCACCTCATCACCCTCAACTTCAGTTTCCCTACTGTAGAATCTGTCCCGCAGGGTTTGGGGAGGCTTAACGAAGAGAATACACAGCGCTCAGTACGTAGAATGTGTTTGGACAAATGCTATTTTTCTTTCTTTTCCCTGCGTCTGGAATCCCCAGCTGGACCAAAAGCCCCTCAAAAGAGAAAGGCTGTGTTTTATGTTCCTCTCTGATCACAGCATTGATCAGAGGTGGGGAGAGTGGTAGTGACGATGGTAAAACCATGACAGCGAAGTGACAAGCATTTACGATATGCCAGGCATTACCTATAACATGACTTATTTAATCTTCTCAACAGAGCTTTGAGGCAGAGGCTATCATTAACACCAGCTGAGGAAACTGAGGCACAGAGTGGCTACGTGAGGTGCGCAAGGTCACCTAGCTGCTATGTAGTACAGTCAGTACTGGAACTCAGAAAGTCTGGCTGCAACCACTGTATTCTCATAGCACTGAAACAAACACAAAAAAACCCATATTTTATTGTTATGACAAATGTCAGTCATTTATAGAAATGGAATAGTCTGGGTGCAGTGGTTCACACCTGTAATCTCAGCACTTTGGGAGGCCAAGGAGGGAGCATCCCTTGAGGCCAAAAGTTCAAGACTAGCCTGGGCAACATAGCAAGACCCCAGTCTACAAAAAAATGAGAAAATTAGCCATGTGTAGTGAGACGCACCTGTAGTCACATCTACTAGGGAGGTTGAGGCATGAGGATTGCTTGAACCCAGGAGTTTGAAGCTGCAGTGAGCTAGGATCACACGCCACTGCACTCAAGGCTGGATGACAGAATGAGACCCTGTCTCTAAAAAAAAAAAAGGAATGGAGGATGGTAATCAGCAATTGATCCATCATGTTTCATTGCCACCGCCACCTCTCTCTTCACTTTGGGTTATTTTGAAATAAATCTCAGACATCATACCATTGTAAATACAGCACATCAGCAATTGTATTGACAATGAACTTGTACGTATTTTGTAAATACATTTCAAAAAGCTGGGCCAGGAGTGGTGTCACGTGTCTGTAGTCCCGGCTGCACAGGAGGCTGAGGCGGGAGGATTCCTTGAACCCAAAGCTGCACTGAGCCATGCACACCACTGTACTCCAGCCTGGGTGACAGAATGAGATCCCGTGTCTCAAAAAAAAAAAAAAAAAAAAAAAAGAAAGGAAAGCAGAAAGAAAGAAAGCAAGCCTTTATTCCCCCCAATATAACCTCAATACCATTATCAGACTTAAAAATATTATATTATTGGTAATTCCTTAATGTCAGCTATCCTGTTTGTGTTTACATTTCTCTGATGTTTGCATAAACATTTTTTTACAGTTCATTTGTTCAAGTCAGGATCCCAACAAACAACAGCCTGTTTTCAAGAATGATTTTTAAAGCAGAGTGCCGGAAAATATTGTGTACGTGTTACACTTTATTCAGCAAATGTTTATTGTGCCCACATTTTGCAAGGCATAGTTTGAGGCTGGTGAAAGAGACTTCTAAGGAGCTGCCAGCTGGCTGTGATGACGGGTAGACTCAGAAACTGGCAGAGGGTGTTGGAGCATTTTGCCTCTGAAGTCATAAGTCTGGGTGAGTGACACAGGGTAGAGTCTTGACAGGGCTAGGGAAATGGGGAGGAAGAAATAGCCCCAGGAAAAGAGGATGGGTGTGGCTCGGGGTACGTGTTTAGATTCTTCAATCATATCCCATCCAACATGTCAATTTCCTGCATTTCATTTTTCATCTCTACCCTTCCAACTTGATTTTTCTTGCAAGTTGTTATGTTGGCTTCCCCCCTTTTTTTTTCTTAAAAAAAAAAATCGGCAGAAACTTGGGGAGGTGTGCTAAATGATGACAGTGTGTTTGGGTAAAGTAAATGAATATGGTGGGGTAAATCCATGCATTTAGGCATAATCCCAGCGGCGAGAGGTTAAGTTTTTAGGTACCTGCTTTTATCATTCAGGCTGGCTCTTGGTACTGAGAATGTCTTGACAAATGAGCCGGCATTCAGAGAACAGGAAAAATGAACTTCTGTGAAGTATTTCTGTTTGCTTTGAAATTATTCATCACTTTGTTTGGGGGACCTGGCCAAATTCAAAGTAGAGTATTGTGATTTACCTTGAGGCTGGTGGAGTTTTTTCTCTGATCACGCTTTAAAACTGTAGACAGAGAATCGTGGGTGTGTTGTAAAAAATCTACCGTGATGCCAGACCTGCTGCTGCAGACACATGCAATTCGTCAGGTAGATTTAAGTTGTAACAGGCAGAAGGAAGAAGCAGTTTGGCTTTGGTGCCAACCAGGAGATCAGCGATTTGCTGATTTCATCTGTTTTATGGCAGCATTTATAAAGTTGACTAATTTTCCCCACAGATATTTTGCTAATTAGCATTAAGAGACAAGAGAATTCAGAAATACAGCTTTGCTCTTTGCCTATCCAAAGAAAGGGGTCTTCTGTTTTTAAAAATCTGTCATCTTTTTCTTTGATGAGATAAATTATATTTGACTTATGTCTGGATAATTTTTAATGGTCATAAGTTATTTTTGAAACTGAATCATGAAACTACAAGATGTTTTGTGAGACATTTAGTGATTGTACTATGTTTTGAAGCATACACATTCTGATTTTTGAAAAATTTAAAACATTAATCTCTATAGTCAACATTCTTTAAGACTGTGGTGGGATTGTGAGTTGCAGCAGCAGCAGAAAGGAAAGAAGAGAGAATGTGGAAAAAGTCATTTTCTTTCCCTTTTTGTTGACACTTCTAGTCCATTGTCATTTTATTGTCTTTATCACACTTGTAGGCCTTTCCAGCACCTATGCTACTGTTGTACATAAGTAGAAAACTTCTGTATGCAAGATTACTTACTGCTCCTCATTCTCTCTGCATGTGGCCGCATGTCCTTGTATTAAACGAAGTCACCAGTATAAGTCACACAATACACTTTAAATTTCTTATGGAAATCAGCCCTGGGTCACATTGTCTTAGCCGTGGGCCAAGGCCTTCAATTCCAGCCCTGCCTCAGGAGCTCACAGATAGGGGAGCCAATACGTTCCCTGTCATTTGACTTGGAGTTTCTGTTACTTGCAACCAAAGTAACCTAACTGATCCTGATTGTAATGAACTTTATAATCAGATCTTCTGTTTTGTGTTGGAAGTGAAACAGAGTAATTCTCTTCTCTTGGCCAAGGAACTTACACCCCCAACGAGACACGAAGAAAAGCGAACACTTACTGAGCACCTGCTACGTGTGCGCGGTGTTTCAGAGACATCCCCTCATGTAATGCTGAAGATGGGCACCATTGGGCCTGCTTCCTCTTCCTTCAGGTGTAAGTGATGGGATAGAATTGGTGACTCCTTTAGATCTTTGCTGCCTCGTTGCTGAAGTTATGCTGACCACCACTATATCTGAGCTGTCAGTGGATTTTTACGTGGCTCTGAGCGCAGCGCCTCAGGGAGGTAGGGGCTATTTCCAGTGTCTGGGCAGGACTAATCTCACTTCCGTCCCTAACAAGGTGTCTGGGGTCACCTGGTGCATTCTTAATGCTTTTCTGCTAACCTGCTCTCCTTGTACAAAGTAGAAAATTGGGCCAAAAATAACATACTGTTCTAACTATAATTAAAAGAATTCCCCCTCATTGGCCAAACACAAGCACATGGGTTTTTTTTAACTCTCAGTTGGCTGAATTACATTCTAGGTGGCCTGAGAGATTGCCACTGTGGGCGTTATCTTGTTTTCTGAATTCTGTAGAGTGATAACATGCAGCTACAGCTGTGTCCTTCTGTGGGGTGAAGGAGGTGAAGGCCTCTGTGCTGAGGCTAGGAGAGCTGCTTGTGAGGGTTCTAATCCTTTGACCTTGGCCACGACCCCAGGCTAGCTTTACCTTTGACCCTGCCCTTTTGATGTGCACAGGGCTGGTCTGGCGTGGCCGGTAGTCACTCCTGGTGTGGGGGTTAGCTGAGGGTATATTTGAGAGTGATATAGGATATATCTGTTGGTTGAAATTAGCTGGGCTGGAAAACATATCTTTCGGCATAGGCCAATGGCTCACTGAAAAGAAGTTAGTCATGAACTTCACTCAGCTGAAAAGCAGCAATTAAGGGCCCTCCTCCAAGAATAGGACATTGGTTTGGGTTTCATCGTCACCTGACCCACACCAGTAGGGGACGGCTGGGTAAGAATGCTGTGCAAAACGTTTTCAGAGGTGGTTATAACACGCAAGTCTGCGTTTTTAGAATTTTTTTTTTTTTTTTTGCTAGCTGTTTATAATTGAATAGTTTTCAGGTTTCAAAGTTATACCCTTTGGTGTTTAGGTTCCTCCTAGGCTGGCCATGGGGGAATCCTGGGATTCTGGGTGAGGCCTCGGTGGGGATGGCCGAGCGCTGCATGGGGCTGAACTCCAGGGCTGAGCAGCTGGGTTGGGGGTGTTGGCTCTTCTCCTTCCTGGTGGGTGTGGAGGGGTGAGGGGGGACGGTGGGAGGATGGCAGATTTCAGTGAGAGTTGTTTATTGCTAGAGATCTACAGGAGAGAAGACGATCTGAAAGGCAGGATACAGTAGGTGGAAAAGGTTGTCCTGTACAAAACACACCCACATAAATTGCACACGTGTAAGGGAAACTGTGGCAGGAAAGACACTTGGCTCTTTTGCCTCTCCTCATTTCTGCCCCTAATTTTGCCTTGAACTTGGAATCTTTCGTTATGGACGTTGCCAAATTGCAACTCCAATCAGGAAACAGGTGGTTAGACCATACCGGAAAACAAAGGATTGTGTGGACCGTGAACATTGGTTCACGAACATTAGAAAACCCTCATGGAAAGTTTACAACTCTGTACTTTTTTTTTTTTTTTTTTTGGTGAACATCAGACTTAAATAATGGGGAAAAGGATGGTCTAGAAATATTTTGCTAGGTATTGAAATTTTGTGGTGCAGTACATAATTAATCAACTTCTAGTTTATAAAAAATCTGCTGTGCATATAATTCTTAAAAATAAATTTTGTCAGTGATGGATGCACTGAGGGCCCTGACTTCACCACGATGCAATAGATCAGGTAGCAAAACTGCACTTGTACCCCATGGACATAGACAGAAAAAGCGAAAAGTAAATATGTAGAAAAATCAGTTTTGTTAAGTTGCTCTGCGTTACTTTCTGTCTGTGTGGCTCTAAACACACCCTGGTCTCGTTTCCGAGACTGCGCTTCCTCTTCTGTGTCCTGGGACAGCTCTGCCCCAGTTTTTCCTGTCTCCAGGCTTTAGTCCCCTTCTTGGCTCCTTCCTGAAGCTTCCTCTGGTGAATTCTGGAGTTCATTCATTTCTTTTTTTTCTTCTTCTTCTTTTTTTTTTTTGAGACAGAGTTTCACTTTTGTCAACCAGGCTCCAGGCTGGACTGCAGTGGCGCAATCTTGACTCACTGCAACCTCCGCCTCCTGGGTTCAAGTGATTCTCCTGCCTCAGCCTGCTGAGTAGCTGGGATTACAAGCATGCACCACCATGCCCGGCTAATTTTTGTATTTTCTGTGGAGACGGGGTTTCACCATGTTGGCCAGGCTGGTCTCGAACTCCTGACCTCAGATGATCCACCTGCCTTGGCCTCCCATAGTGGTGGGATTATAGGCATGAGCCTCCATACCCGGCCAGGAAGCTAAAGTTTACTGCCCCCAATTTTGGCACCTAGTCGTATGCTTATCACTGTTAGAGAAGACTTGAAATTATCTAACGAATATAATACTTCATCCAAGTTTTAAGAAAACCCCAGAAAGCTAGGTTGTGCAGCTCCTTAGTAGCCTATAACTGGCTCTTTGTTTTTGTTTTTGTTTTTGAGATGGAGTCTTGCTCTGTCGCCCAGGCTGGAGTGCAGTGGTACCATCTCGGCTCACTGCAACCTCCGCCTCCAGGGTTCAAGCAATTCTCCTGCCTCAGCCTCCTGAGTAACTGGAATTACAGGTGCCCACGACCATACCCGGCTAATTTTTGTATTTTTAGTAGAGACTGGGTTTCACCATGTTGGCCAGGCTGGTTTCGAACTCCTGACCTTGTGATCCAGCCGCCTCAGCCTCCCAAAGTGCTGGGATTACAGGCGTGAACTACTGCACCCGGCCTATAACTGGCTCTTACTCTTACTGTTGTTAGCCTTTTCCTCTGACTCTTTGCTCAGTTCAAATGAAGATGAGGTAAACTTTATACACAATCCCTTCATATATATTTAAGGAGCAATGATGTCTCCTTTTAACGTCACCTCTGCAGAGCAAATACTGCAGTTTCCACCAAAACCGTCTGTGACAACATGCTGATGTTTTTCAATGTCCAATAGAAATACTAGTCAGCTATTAAGAATATTTTGCTAATTTGTTACCAAATATGGATTATCCATGGCGATGGTCTTCCTGCAATTTCCCCTGTGAAATAGACATGGTTCAGTAAGCTCGAACATTGATGCACTTAATTCTGTTCCTCCCTCCCTCCCTTCCTTCCTTTCTTTGTCAGAGTTTCGCTCTTGTGGCCCAGGCTGAAGTGCAATGGCATGATCTCGGCTCACCTCAACCTCCGCTTCCCAGGTTCAAGCAATCCTCCTGCCTCAGCCTCCTGAGTAGTTGAGATTACAGGCATGCTCCACCACGCCCAGCTAATTTTGTATTTTTAATAGAGGTGGGATATCGCGGTGTTGGTCAGGCTGGTCTCAAACTCCCAACCTCAGGTGATCCGCCCACCTTGGCCTCCCAAAGCTGGGATTACAGGCGTGAGCCATTGCACCTGGCCTGATGCACGTACTTCTTAATCATCTTTCTAAATTCAGTAACAGTTCTTTTTTTATTACCTAATAACCGCTTGCAAGAAGTCAAGTCTAGACTCTTCCTGATTTTGTGGGAGCTTTTGTGCTTTGCAGCCTGCCCCACGATTATAATGTGACCTGTCAGGATTCCCTTCGTGGTTACTTAGCAGAACGCTCAGGTCTAACATCATCAAAGAACGTGTAACTCTGCTTGGTAATGATGAAACTGGTGGGTTTTTTGAATTACTCTTAAAAAGTTGTTTCCCCAGGTAAGCTCATAGCCTGGATATTTTCCCACATAAAAGATCAAACGTTCCTTAATCTCTTCTCTATACCCCATCCTTTAAGACGTTCAGGTTAGAGAGGAAACATTCTGAAGAAATCCAAATACAAACAATGGTATGGCAGAAAAAATTGTTTCAGGTGGTCGCAACAGAGAAATAGCACCGGCAGGGCGGTATCAGAACTGATGAAAATGGTATAGGCTTTTATATGTCTACAGTTTTTTTTTTTTTTCATTCCAGGCATACCAGAGTTTCACCAAAGCAGGCAAAAAGAATGTGAGAAGGTGTTGTCACAAGATCGAGGCATGGGTGTATTTCTCCCCCTTAGAACCAGCCTCTTCTGGCAAGCCATTGGGTCTCTTCAAGCCTCAGTTTCTCCATCTGTAGAATGGCTACAGCAGTGTTACTTGCTTCCCAGGAGAGGAGCATTCCATCAGCAGTAAAGCATTCACTGGGCTTCCTTTTGTTTCTTTGACACAGCCTGGCACGGTCCCAAAATACTGTAGTAATCAATGTATTTTGAGTTAATGGGTTTCTGAACATTCCCCATGCTTCACACGGATCATTTTGGGTCTCTGAAGTTTTGCACCATGCAGCCTGTTAAGCGGTTGGTCATCCTGTGACGACCTTGTTTGTGGCTTATTTTCCCCAGCCAGAGCAGCCTGGATCTGCTGGCAACCTGGCAGTGTTTGGTGTGAGGAGTGACAGGCTTCCTACAGGCTGCACAAGCAGGAGGTGGTGCGGAGGTGGGAGAGGGCGGAGTTGGTACGGCTCCCAGGCTGCCGTCTTGGCTGTGTGAGTCAGTGGCGTGGAACACCAGGTTCTGTGCATTTATATAAGGGAAGGAAGGCCGGTGGCCGTAAATGCTTTATATTCCCCAGCTGTCGCTCAGAATAGTCATGAAGATCCTGCCTATTCTGTGTTCTTTTGGTTTTACAGTGATCTTCCTATTAGGCAAAGAGAACACAAAGTCTCTTGAACATTAGCTCCTTGCCTTGAATTTCAGTGTGACACATTCGTTCATTGATTTATTCATTCGACAAACAATATTTAGCAGTTCCCCTGTGTCAGGCACTGTGCTAGGGACTGAGATTCCTACCGCAAGAAGCTTCATGTTTATGGTAGAAGAGACAGGTAATCTTTATGATCCAGGATTACTGAGGCAGTGAGATGTAGGCCAGCTGCTCTGGGGAATCCATGGATGAGCCAAGAATCTTCAGTACTGGGGCTGGGTGGATAGGAAGGCTGCACATAGCGGGCGATCGTTAGATTTGTTGCAGTGCAGTGTCATGGAGAGGGGAACACAGGGTCTCCAAGCAGAGCTCAGCTGAGATTGAATTCCAGCTCCTCTTCTTAACCATTACATGACCCTCAGGCAAGTTACCTATGATTTTTTGAACTTCAGATTTTTCATCTGAGAATAGGCAAAGACGATAATAGTATCCTAAAACTTCAGCATAGTGCCTGGCAACCAATAGATTTTAAATTAATTAATTAATGTCCAATAATAGGTTTTAATTATATTAATGTCCATCTGTTCTCAATTTCTTCCTCTTACCATTCCTTACATTGTTACTGGAGGCAAATTATTGTAATAGAAAAACACTGGAGGGCGGGCGCACTGGCTCACACGTGTAATCCCAGCACTTTGGGAGGCCGAGGTAGGCGGATCACAAGGTCAGGAGATCAAGACCATCCTGGCCAACATGGTGAAACCCTGTCTCTACTAAAATTACAAAAATTAATGTGATTTATATTTCTACAGGAGTTCTTTTTTTTTTTTTCATTCCAAGTATACCAGAGTTTCACCAAAGCAGGTAAAAAGAATGTGAGACGGTGTTGTCACAAGATCCAGTAAATATAATTAAATTTTACAGTTTTAGTAGAGACAGGGTATCATGACCTAGCCAAGTTGGCACATAAAATTAACCATCACAATGATCCAAAAAGTTCGGGTACCACTGACTTTAATGTATAGGCAAGAAAGGCGCACAACAAAAGTTGATTTTTACTCTGAACCACTGGAGGGCACTGTGAACAAGGGAAATCAAAGTGTGGCTCATCCACTCTTCCTTTTAGAACAACCAACATTAGCCCCACAAGAAACCCGAGGAGATTTCTCCATGCACGTCCCTAATTTTGCAGCTGAGAAAGTTACTGTGACTATGTGCAGGTCTACGCTGCAGGGTAACGGAGTGAGCGAATGAGGCCAGAACGCAAACTGCGCCCTCTTGACGTTGCATTTCATGTTCTTTTCCGGGCATCCTGATAATTTCTATAATTCATAATGGAAGTGATTTGAAATATATGTGAGTTGTTTTGGTTCTCGTAAGTTACATATGATGATGTGGCACCCAGTACAGATTACATGAGTGAAGACTCTGTGGAACTTTTACACGTGAATTATGAAATGATAGACTTTCGGATTTCCAAATTTTGTTGACATTGAGTTCTGAAGCTAGTTTTGGCCAATGCTCTAAGGGTTTTGTTTGTTTTTCCTTTTGTAAAATGTTTCCTTCAAGTAACACAACAGCCTGTGGTCTGTGAAGACTCAGTGTGTAAGGATTTCTTTTTCATGCTGTGTGTGTGTGTGTGTGTGTGTGTGTGTCTGTGTGTCTGTGTGTTGGTTGTAGGGGCAAGAACCAGGGGATGCTAAAAAAGTAAGCATGTAGGTTTTCTCTGCTTTGTTGTAAAAACGAAATTGATAATTTAACTTTTGGAATCAAGTCTTTCGTATTTAGATTAGAAATTCCAATACCTTATTGTTACAAACAGACAACGTGTCTGAAAGGCTGGATTTTGGATAATGGTTGGATTATTTGAAACAATGATTCTTAACCCATTTGCACAATTCTGTGTTCTGTTTCCAATGTCTTTGTCTATGGACTTTTGCAGTCATTCGCGTTCTCTGAGGGAGGAATTCTCTTGGCTATTTCTGCCCGCTTCTTCAGGTGCTTGGCCACCAGGGGGCAAGCGAAGGAAGAACAGCAGAAGCCGTCTGACTCAGCCCCCCATGACTGCAGATAAACTGGTGACACCTTCCCACCACGCGTCTGTACGTGTGTGGGATGAGTGTGTGGCAGTGGTTATTTGCTGTATTTTGACTGCATAAAATTGACATGCTTTCTCCTCGGCCTCTGAGAAATCCTTTTAAGATGATTATAACGCAAGTAACAGTTTTGATGGAAATTCTCATGTTACGCAGCTTAGCCAATATGCATGTCAGGGCCCCTCTTCAGTGCCTTGAGATGTCTTAATCTGTTTATCTGACCAAAAAAATGTTTAGGGATGTGGTTAGTGTATTCTCAGAGACACTGCACAGTGTAGATCTGTGGGAGATTGTTTCAGTCATTGTATTTTTAAATTTTTTTTCCAGAGACAGGGCCTCACTCTGTTTCCAAGGCTGGAGTGCTGTGGCGCGATCTCAGCTCACTGCCATCTCCGCCTCCTGGGCTCAAGCAAGCCTCCCACTTCAGCTTCCTGAGCAGCTGGGATTACAGGGGTGCACCACCACGCCCATCTAATTTTTGTATTTTTCATAGAGAGGGGGTTTCACCATGTTGCCCAGGCTGGTCTCAAATTCCTGGGCTCCAGTGATCCTCCCATCTCAGCCCCCAAGGTGCTGGATTATGGGCATGAGCCACCACTCCGGCTCAGTTTTTGTCATAGTTATCTATTTATTTATTTACTTTATTTTTTTGAGATGGAGTTTCACTCTTGTTGCCCAGGCTGAAGTGCAATGGTATGATCTCGACTCATTGCAGCCTCTACCTCCTGGGTTCAAGCGATTCTCCTGCCTCAGCCTCCCGAGTAGCCGGGATTACAGGCACCACGCCTGACTAATTTTGTATTTTTAGTAGAGACAGAGTTTCTCCATGTTGGCCAGGTTGGTCTCAAACTCCCAACCTCAGGTGATCCGCCTGCCTTGGCCTCCCAAAGTGCTGGGATGACAGGCTTGAGCCACTGTGCCTGGCCCATCGTAGTATTTTGAAATAATCAGAACCCTTCATGGCATGCAATTTTTTCCTCAATCTCTTGTGCCCAGCCTGCTTCTTATTTTAAAATGAGGTTCATTTGTAAGTTGCCTTGCTTACTCTTTTTGAACACTTAGGACAGCTTTTTAGAATAGGTAAGAAGTTGAGAAAATAGAGACAGAAAAAATACACAACTAATTAAGGCATTCCAAAATATATGCCAGATGATTATACAGACCAACTCTTGTTTCAGGAATTTCTTATTGGATGAACAATTTGAAAACAAATACAAAGTTGGCTTTGCATAATCAAGATATTGGAAAATAGTGGGTAAGGTAAATACTTATGGTGGGAATTTAATTTTCCCATGGAGTCATACAATTTCAAAGAGTCATTTATATGGAAAAAAAATCTTGACTGTGGAATTATGAATACTGACATTACTTTCAGCAAGGGCTGTGTTTTTCCAGCGTGTGGCTTAAGTAATGAATTTCCTCATATAATCCCTGTAAGAGAAGTTAGATGGATAATGAAGCCACTTGATGCTTTCATGCTCATTACAACATATATTCATTAAAATGTAACACACGCAGGTAATTCCCCATTTCCCTAATAGTTCTTACCACCTTTCCTGATTTGAGTGTTGAAGAGGCCAGTTTTGTTACCGGCTGCCGCAGGCGTTCAGCAAAACAGCCTTTGTAGGAATGTCTTAGAGCTGCTTTTTTAGATGGAACCTAGCCTGTATCCGTTTACTAGTTCCATACGACGTGGCTAAACTAATTTTTCAGATGCTTTGAATGGAGTATGGAAGACTATTGCTTTACTAAAAAAGCAAACATGAAAATTTCAAGCCTCACAGTTAGCTCCTATCAATTTCCCTTTAATTACCTCCTCAAGTACCTGTTAATGACTCATTAGTTACAAAAATAAATTGTACTTACTCTGCCACCCTGTTTGTAGTTTCTTTAGTTTCTGATTTCGCTACCACCGGGAAAATGGGTGTGTGGCGGTAATACAGAAATGTGAATCAGATGGCTCTGTAATTTTATCTATTTAATAAAGCGTACAGCAGGGCTGTCTATGGGGTTAAGCTGTGGTGGAGGAAAGTATTCTATGAGAAAACTCATGTCCTCTTACACCATGTTGGCTGCCTACATTTCATTTCACGACACAGTGCTCAGCAAATATGTCTGATTGGTTTTCAGTCCGGCTTTCTGTGGTTTTAGGTTCATGATGGTTCCTTTTCATAAATGGCCTTTGAAACTTGCTTGACACTGCAGTTATCTCTCATAGATAAAATAGGTCCCAGTGAGTTTTAAACTCTTTTTTTTGAAATAAAAATGTTTTTAAAGTAAAATTGCACATGGTATCCCAATCTATAAGGATAAAAGCAGAATGACTCTTTTTGGGGGGAGCGGTAAGAATCTCAGAACCTCGGCCACGTAGCTCACAAAGGGACGTCACCCTGACCTGTAGGACTCCTCAGAACTCAGTGTGAAAACACCGAAATAGAAGATGAAATCATTTTTGTACTTATGTATTATATATTTCCACTCACTTTTTAGACTTGTTCAGCCACGTATGTAGCCAGAAACATTGTGCACCTTCACGGGCACTGAACTTTAGATCAGGAGTTGGCAAACCTCTTCCACAGAGGGTTAGATAGTGCATACTTTCAGCTCTGTGGCCATATGGTCCCTGTCACCACTACTCAGCTCTGCTGCCATGGCTCGAAAGCAGCCAGTGACATTATGGAAATCGCATGAGCATGGCTGTGTTCCAGTAAAGCTCTGTGCGCGCCAAAACTTGAATTGCATATGATTTTCACATATGATGAAATATTGCTTTGATTTTTTTTCTGATTTTAGTCAAAACAATACTCTAGGTTTTCCTTTTTTGAGTTTTAGTTATTATAAAGGTAGTAATATGAAAGAAAATTTCAGAAGGGTGAGAAACTTGTTTTTGATTCCGTAATCCATATTCTTTTCTTCATAATCAGCGTGTCTTGTAATAATTGTAATTATAGTTGACCCACAGTTCTGTACTTTTGCTTTTCCTTACTTTTTTTTTTTTTGAGACGGAGTTTCGCTCTTGTTACCCA
>NW_016107326.1:4531901-4535085 GCF_001604975.1 Cebus imitator
ATTACAGGCGTGAGCCACCGCGCCCAGCCGCTTTTCCTTACTTTTTAAATACATAAATCGTATTTTATGTAGTGTAGATGTAAAATTCTGAGAAGAAATTATATTTACTCCTTTTTTATGTTTATTTCTTTCATTGCATCTATACCCAGTGTTCTTCTACCCAATCTCAATTTCTGATCTAAAAGCAATCTAATTATTGTTTAAAAAAAAAAACAAAATCATTATTCAGTTTGGTGAGTTGGTATTTGTTGCTATTCTGGAATACAAATCTGAAAAATGGACACCCCGTTGCAAGTAGATACAAGGAGGGCAGTCCTGTTTTTCCTTCGACCCTACCACTGTCTTCGAGAGTTCCCATGGCTCAGCTGAATGTTTTGGTACTGAGAAATGCCTTCAGGAAAGTAGCAATTGATTTCCTAGAAAAACAAACCTGAGAACCAATTTCTCTCTGTAGGTTGCCTAACATTTGCAGCTGAGTGAAACCATGGTGAACACTGATTTATTTTACTATAAAATTATCAGTTTTGCTCACTTAAACAAACCTTTTATATTAACAATATTTCAAAAATAAAAACAGCAGATCAGTTTGCTTTACTAAACGCAGTCACCTCTTTTTCTCTTACTTTTGACAATTTGGTTGTGAAAAAATAACCCTGAGTTCAGAGAATGTTTACCTCAAGGATATCAAAAAACTCACGTTAATAGCAAAATAAACCAGTGATTGTGTTAAAACTCAAGGTGAGTCACTTAACTGCAGTTTTAAAAACGTTCTTTCCTAATTTACCTCTGGGAGAAATTGTAGATAGGACTGTAAGATTATTAATGAAAATGCCTGTAGATTGTTTTAAATGATTCAGCTTCATCTCACCAAGGAGTTAGCATGTTCATTCATTTTACAAAAATATATGGAGCACACCACCTACTGCGTCTTGAGTATCTTGTTAGACATACATACAAAGTTGGCTAAGACTTGGACTCTGACCCCAAGGCTAAAATGTTATTTCACATGTGCACAGTGCTTTCCAAATTACAAATAACATCATTAGGTTCTCATAAGAATCTCATGAAGCAGATGTTAGTTCCATTTTATTCATGATGAAACAAAAACATAGACAACGTAATAGTCTGCCCAAGGCTGCCTGTGGCACAGTCCCTTAGATTTCCAATCAGGTGACCCTTCCAAACCATAGAGATGGCTCTATAATAGCTTCAAAAAAAGAGATAAGAAATATCCACCAGAGGTAAATACAAAATAGACAGTAATACGTACAATCACGGAAGTTTAGCGAAAGTGATACAGGAGCCCAGAAGAGGGAGAGATGGCTTCTGGGTAGGGATGGATGAAGGGAATATGGGCTAGCCGTAGGGATGGATGGACTGTGCACTTTCAGGGCAGAGGAAGATCATTCCATCCAGAGCTGGAAAAGCTTCCGAAAAGCTTAGGCCAGGTGGGATATGGCATGGGAAGAATGGAAATAGGAATGGTCAGTGGTTCCATTTGTCTTGAAGATAGAATATACCATATGGAATTATTAGAGATGAGGCCAAAAGATGGGAAAGAAACACATCTTCAGGTCTTTGATGTAGGGCCATGAAGCTTGAATTTTTTTGCTGGGAAGCGGAGAGCCATTTCAGGTTTCTAAGCAGAACTGTGTTAATCTGGCAGCAGTTTTGAACAAGGGAGTTGCAAACTCACATACCCGTAAAGGCCAAGAAGAGAATAGAGAAGTGATGCCGGGAAGGATGCAGCAAAAAGAGAAGTTTTCTCTAGGGAGCCATCACCACTGGATGCTCTGGGAAGGCAGTCTCTCATTCTGCTGCAGATTACTGTTCTCCTCTGCATATTTGCTTTATTGATATAAATTACATCCTTATACAATGTATGCCCATTGACATAGATTTATAACTATTATATGGTTATTTTTTAAATCTTATAGAAAAAAGAAGTTAATAGTCAAATATACTTTAATACTGCCTTTTATATTTACTTACATAGTTACCTTTAACAGTGTTCTTTATTTCTTCATGCATATTAAATCATTGTCTAGTATTTGTTCATTTCAACCTGAAGGATTTTTTGCAGGGCGGGTCTACTAGTGACAGACCCTCTTGAGTTTTTGTTTATCTTGGAATGCCTTAATTTCTTCTTATTTTTGAAGGATAGTTTGCTGAGTATAGAATTCTTATTTGACAGTTTGTTTTCTTTCAGCACTTGGCATGTTATCTTATTGCCTTCTGGCCTCCATGGTTTCTGATGAGAAATTAGCTGTTACTTTTACCGTGTATACCTTGTAACAAGGCTATTTCTTCTTGCTGCTTCCAGAATTCTCTTTTTGTATTTTGACAGTTACATTATAATGTATCTTGTTGTGGATTTGTGTGAATTTATCATGCTTGGAGTTCATTGAGTTTGTTGAATGTGTAGATTCATGCTTGGCCATTATTGCTTCAAATATTCTTTCTGCCCCTTTTTCTCTCTCTTCTCTGTGTGGAACTCCTATATGGACATATGGTGTGCTTGATGGTGTCCCACTGGTCTCTTCGGTTTTGTTCATTTTTCTTTGTTTTCAAATTTTTGTTCTTCAGATTGGGTCATCTCCATTGACCTATCTTCAAGTTTGCTGATTCTTTCTTCTGTGTCTTCAAATCTGCTATTGAACACCAAAATTCAGTGATTGTACTTCCAGTTTTGTTGTTGTTGTTGTTGTTTTGTTTTTGAGACAGAGTCTTACTCTGTCACCCAGGCTGGAGTGCAGTGGCACGATCTCAGGTCACTGCAACCTCCAACTCCCCAGTTGAAGCAATTCTCGTGCCTCAGCCTCCCAAGTAGCTGGGATTACAGGTGCATGCCACCACGCCCAGCTAATTTTTGTATTTTTAGTAAAGATGGGCTTCCCTGCGTTGGCCAGGATGGTCTCAATCATGGTCTCAATCTCTTGGCCTCGTGATCCGCCCACCTCAGCTTCCCAAAGTGCTGGGATTACAGATGTGAGCCACGGTGCCTGGCCTAACTCCAGAACTTCTTTATGGTTTCCTTTTATAATTTCTACCTGTTTATTGATAGTCTCTATTTTGTGAGACATTATTCTCATGATTTCCTTTAGTTGCTTGTATTTTTTTTCCTAAAGCATTTCAACATATTTCAAATAGTCAATTTAAAATCTTTTTTTTTTTTTTTTTTTTT
>NW_016107326.1:4536048-4556950 GCF_001604975.1 Cebus imitator
TTTTTTTTGCTATTTGTCGTTTGCCCCAATTTGTATTTCTTTGCCCCAGGTGTCAGCAACTAATTCATATATTTTTAATGAATGACCAATGTTTCTTGGGTAGTTACCTTACCATCCAGGGAAAGTTATGAATTAGCAAAATGATTCAGAACTTTCCTTCATGGAGTCAGACAGATTAAGAGAAATGCAATTATTTGAAAGCAAGGTCTGCTTTCTTTCCAGCACTAGGAATTGTCACCAAGAGAGTGGGTTGCTGTCTTCAGGATCACAATTGAACTGGATAGGAGGAGCATGGGGCTGGGTAGGTTGAAATGCCATAAACTCCCCTACTGAAATTTAGCTGCCTTTTTCTTATGTGTTCATCTGGCCGCTGTAAACATTTGACCAGTTCCAGAGTTCAGATAAAGTTGATTTTGACAGGTTTTGTTTCATTTATTAGCTGTTTCTGTGGAGGAGCAGGCCCTTGGAATTCCCTACTCCCTGGTTTTTGCTGATGTCACTCTGTACACATGTGCCTTAAAAATACTGTGTATATAAAAGAAAATCTATGTGTGAGCTAAGTGCAGAAGGCTACCTTATTATCTTTGCTGTAAAGTGAATTGGAGAGGAGAGAGATTGAAGAAGGAAGCAGTAGTAAATGGAGGGGTATCGACTGACCTAGCTTCAGGCACCAAAACATAATATAGTCTTCCTGGAAAGTTACCCAGTTCAGGTATCTGTTCTATTAGGAGACAGTGTGTGGTTGCCTGTAACAGAAAATTGATTCATACTGGCCCACACAAATAGGAATCTATTAGACTCACATAAGAGGAAACCTGGGGATGAACAGGTAAGGGCCAGAGTAGTGGCCTAATGATGCTGTCAAGGACTCACGTCCTACTGATTGTTCTCTTTACTGTCCTTAGCATTTTGGCTTCCATATTCTCTGTGGTTGCCTCTTGATCTCAAGATGGTTGCTGTAACTCCAGATAGCACCTCTGCATTCCAGGCACGTAATATAGAAAAGTGTTTTCTTGGCAACTTTTTAAAGAGTTGGAACAAAAGCCCCCGTCAGAAGACTTCTTGTGTTTCATCAGCCGTAAATAGGTCACATGTTCACTCATATCCACCCCTGGCCAAAAGAAGAGATCGCCGTGACAAGTTTATGATTCTTCTGTCAGGGCTGGGGAAGGGCCTCCAACAGAGGAAAGGAGCAGGGTTGTGTAAGCCAGGGAGAAAGAGTAACTGTTAGGTAGGCAGTGGGCATGGCTAGATAGAAGCTAAGGGGTGGCTGATGAGGGCGAGGTGGCTGCTTGGAAGGGTGGCGGGTATCTGCTCTGTCCTAACCATGTCAAAATTGGAGCAAGCTGTCGTCTTTCTTAGAGAAGTGAGGGGTTAGAAGTGAAGATCAGAAATACAAAACGTACAGTCACATAATAAGGCTAAAACCAGAAGTGTCAACTCCGAGCCAAAGTAAGCTAAAGCCTGTGGTGCGTCGGCTGCTGGAACGGGAGCCGAAGTCCCTGTCGGGATCCAGGTGGCGTGAATAGAATTCTGCTGAGTGCCTGGTTTCTGGCTCTGGCTCCTGCCTCGTGGGAGTTTAGGTTACATTTGGAGCTGGCAGGGGTGGCCATCTCCAGGCTCTTCGATGACAAGTTAACTCCGGGCATGAAAGCAGTCTTGCAGGGGCTAGCAGATTCCAACCATCGAACTAGAGATGGAAGAAGGGCAATTTAGGGCCCGGCTGGGAAATTGGCAGGAGTCCCAGGCCCAGGAGGAGCCAGATTTCCTGGGCAGTTACCAAAATCAGAGCTTGGGAACAAGGCTTAAGAGGTGAAACCCTGTTGCTTACGGTTGGAGGCAGGCTGGAATTAGGGAATTAGGAGCTCTTTGACTAGAATTGAGACTTCAGGGTGGAGCCAGCAGCCAGTGCCACTTGGTGCAAGACCCCAGAGTGGGGCAGCCGAGGTCAAAGGCCTCCTGCCTCAGGACGGGCTCAATCCTGAGGACTGGAAATCAGCCTCAACCTACCACGCATGGATCAGGGGTTTCCTGTTGGGGAGGGAGAAGAAACGATGTTGCTTCAGAGTAGATATGTACAAGAACGATTTCGGAGGTAGCATTTAACAGGGTTTGGAAAGAAGGCAATGTTGGAGGTGGGGCCTAGCTGGCTGGCTTGCTTTATCTAAATACAGAATATACAAATAGTAATAACTTTTGGCGCTAAAATGCCTCGGGTCTGAGCCTGTGAGTACATAAGGCATCTAGGCAGAGATGTAATTGATGATATGAGATTGGGACACGGGAGATCTCTACCACGATCTCTACAGCCAGATAGAAAGACTGGGGTCATCCACGTCAGGATCAGGATGGAGCGAGGTCGCACAGGGAGACGGCGTCAGGAGTTCACTCACTCTTTCTGCGTATGTGCCGTGAAGGAGAAGCCACTCAAGGGGTTGTATGTATTTCCATTTTATTTTATCTCCCCACGAATTTTTTTTCCAGATTCCTGAGATTTCTGTTTGATTCTTCTTTCCTGATGTTTTTCAGATATAACCAGTTTCTCCCAAATGGCTGCATTTTCTCATTTTCTCTCTTTCTTTGCCTCTCTTTCTCTCTCTCCCTTTCCCCTTCCTTCTTTCCTTCTCTCTCTCTCCTTCTTTTCTTCCTTCCTTCCTTCCCTCCCTCCTTCCCTCCCTCCCTCCTCCCTTCCTTCCCTCCCTCCCTTGCCTCCCTCCCTTCTTCCTTCCTTCCTTCCTTCCTTCCTTTCTTCCTGTCTTCTTGGGTTTTGCTCTTGTTGCCCAGGCTGGAGTGCAGTGACGTGATCTTGGCTCACTGCAACCTCTGCTTCCAGAGTTCAAGCAATTCTCCTGCCTCAGCCGCCCGAGTAGCTGGGACTACAGGTGCACACTACCACGCCTGAATAATTTTTTATATTTTTAGTAGAGACGGGGTTCACCATATTGGCCAGGCTGGTCTCTGGTGATCCACCTGCCTTGGCTTCCCAAAGTGCTGGGATTACAGGCGTGAGCCACTGTGCCTGGCATTTTCTTATGCCAAAAAATGTTTTAGATTCTCCAAGGAGAAAAAACCATTTTTTTAGAGTCTCATTTTTTCCATCCTTAAGGATTTATGCTTATTATTCTTTATGACTTTCATTTATATAATCTCAGAAGTAACAATTACTTAGGAGATTTCTTTTTCAAAAAAGTCAAAAGGGCTGGGTGTGGTGGCTCACACCTGTAATCCCAGCACTTTGGGAGGCCAAGGCAGGTGGATCATTTGAGGTCAGGAGTTCAAGACCAGCGTGGCCAACCTGTCGGAACCCTGTCTCTACTAAAAATACAAAAATTATCTGGGCATGGTGGTGCATGCCTGCAATCCCAGGTACTCGGGAGGCTGAGGCAGGAGAATCCCTTGAATCTAGGAGGTGGAGCCTGCAGTGAGCCAAGATTGTACCATGGCACTCCAGACTGGGCAACAGAGTGAGACTTCGTCTCAAAGCCAACCAATCAAACACAGAAGTCAAAGGAAAAACATGCTGCCACCTTCTCCTCCATTCTTCCATCGTGTGGCAAATGGGAGAAAGGATGGCGTGGCCTTATCGTGCCCACATCAAGGCTACACTAGCTGGCACCATCTGACCACACCCTGTACTTGGAAGCAGCATCCCCTTCAGCCATGAAAGATTCTCTTTTTCTGTATTTAGAGGTGGTACTTTTAAGATTTATGATAATAAGGAAGAGGAAATTAGTTGAAATTTATGTAATGTAATGAGTGGTTTTGGAAGTCGGTGTCAGGTGCGTGATAGAGAATAGAAACCTAGGTCCCTGATGGTCAAAATGGTTAAGTTGTTATTCAAACCTGTGATTTTAGGGTGTGGATGCCAACTGTTGTTTCAAACATACGTGGCAAATGTAAAGAACTTTCCAGAACTGAGGTCGAAGCCCCAGGTAAGGTAAGCAAGTCATTTACTGATGAATCCGGGACACTCCGGAGCGTGAAAGGCAGTATTCGGAATAATCGCGCATTGGAACTTTTCTGGGCAGAGTGGGAGTTTGGTCACCCTCACTCTAGACCTCAGCCGTGGTTTCCAGATCTCATAATTCAAGGTGAAGCGAAATCTAAGTAAGGCATTTCCTTCTTGTTCTGGCATCTAAGTTGAAGGACTGTTCTCTTCTACAAAATCCAGGCGGCTCAAAGTCCTGGAAATGCCAAAAGGAGATTTGTCTTCATTGTGAGGCTTTTCCGGTTGCTTTTCAAGTCAGGTGACAGTGTTCAGGGACTGTGCTGATGAGCGGGTTCAGGGCCCAGCCCTGTTAGTCTTAATGACTTCAGTGTGGGTTTTTAATCTCCTGCCCAAGTGTTATCTTACTTGCCCAGACAAGTCCTTCACCACTGCAGAAGAGTGTGGGAAAACTAACACTGCCAGAGCAACCAGGGAAGGGAAGTGTCTGAAGGTAGAAATGAATTGCATTAGGATTTATTTAAATGCATTCTGGAAATACACAACTTTAAACCTCTGGGCTGCTTAAGGAGATCCCATACCTTTCCTTGGAGGGAAAAAGAAAAAAGAAGATTGAAAAATATACAGAGTACAGCTATCTTTAATGTTTGAGTTAGCTATCAGGAAACTCGAAATAGTGAATGTAATAAAATGTTGACAGCAGTTTCACTTAACATGCGGTAACTCTGGACTCGAATGACATCTTTGGCACCGAAGGAAATCAAGAGAGTAAAAGCAGCAGCCGTCAGGATTTGAAGTAAGCCACAGATTATTACCATCTGTACATTTTACAGACCTCTTGCAAAAAACCAGAAACCCCGGACCCAGACTGGAGTGTAAGTATATTGAACTCTGGGGTGTGTTATTAAATGAAGGGAACTCAGAAATTGGTCTGAATTTTTAAATACAGTACTTCATAAAACCTGACTGCTCTGTTCTGGCGATGTTAGAATTTGTCTATAATCTGAAACATCAGATTTATTTGGAGGGATTACTTGCATGTCTCACGTGGGATATTCCATTGTTTCAAACCTTTACTATACCAGGGCTTCATACTTCCATGATTTCTCTGTTAATGTAGAATTATTTGTCAATTGCACTCTGATTGCAGATTGTTCTTATATGATGACGTGTTTTGTGTTCTTTCCTGAAACTTGTGGAAAGGTCATCATGAAACACATATAAGTGTCTTGAACCATGAATTGGTTCATCACTGCCATAGGTCACTTAACTTGGACTTTTCTGTTATTCTTGAGAAGGTACTTTCTGATGAACCTGCATTAAATATCAGTAGAATTTTTGCCCACTGTGTATTTGACATTATAACTTGGGCCAATGGTTAGATTCCCTACAGTTGAGACTCACAGACAGAGACTAAAGATAAAACATGGAAGTTTCAGATCATGTGTCTTTGTGTGTGTCTGTGTGTTTTAATCAGGGCTTGTATTTATTCAGAGATATTAGACCTGAACTCATAAACTCTGGCCCTTGAAAAACTAGATTCATGGCAGGAGGCAGAGGGGATGGTAAGTTTATTATTTTCTATGAAAAGTAAAAGTGTTTTAAAATAACAAGTAGTGAATAAGAGTGACCCATTTATCTACAATGTTTACATAAAAATAGTTACATCCAATGTAAATGGGACTGTTAGGTAAATTATATGACATTTCATTGAGAAATAGAAACTTTCTCATAAATGATTTTGATATAGAGCACTGAAAATAAAATTTAATGGAGTCATTTCAACTTAAAAATGGCAATTAATGACAGCTTGGAGAAGTCAGCCAATTGTCCCTTACTGCTTTTCTATCCAACACATATGGAAGATTGCTTATAAACAGGGAGTGTTTTTTTTAAACATGCATATGAGCTTAGTATAATATTTGTCAATTCTTGGATAGTTTGGCAATGTTAAAATCTTAGCTCTTTGACACCTAGTCTCCTGAATATGAAATGTTCCATGGATAGATTTGTTCATTCTTTGCAAGCCCTGAAATCTTACTGTTTAAGCAAGAAACTCTTCACCCCAGTATTTTTCTTTGGTAACCTAAGAGTCACAGAATGATCTAATACAGAGTATTTGGCCAAATTAAAATGAGGGAAGGTGGAAATAACAGAGTTAATTCCCACACCTGTTGAATACTAGGTTAGCAAGTAAGTTGAATTACACACGTTATTTTAAGTGTTTCATTTGGAAAACTTCTCATCCAAGTGTTCACTTTGCAATTTAATTGTGCGTATTTGCATCTCTTCTCCTGGAGGGTGCTCTTCGGTTACTGCAGGCCACGTGGTTTCTTTAATTAATGGTGCAGATTCTTTTCGTTTGTAGGCTTGTCTTGGGGGAGTAACGTAGGCATGTGTGCACGGGGCCGTGGGCCTTTCTGGACACTCGGGTGCTATTTGATAAATTTTTGCTTCCAAACACTAACTGGACCCCAGTGTCCCAGAAATGTTCTTATCATTTCCACATGTTCACTTCTTCTTCCTGGAAAGTGTAACTTATGACAAGGGTGGCTTGGAAATCCAGGCTCATTACTGAAGAAAAATGAATGGTTGTATATTTAGCATATGTTTTGAAAATAACCTCAGTGTGGGAAAATCTTTTGTGAAGTTTATTATAAATATGTTTATAGTATACTTTAAAAAATCTATATGTAAGCATCTTAAGGTTTAAGAAAAGGAACTTTTCTTTTAGCACTTTGATTTCTCCTATTGCAAAAATACACGAGAGCAAGCAAGAAGATTTTCTGCAGCGGAAGGTATGGTTGGAATGGCGTGTGGCGGATGATTTGTCTGGAAGCTTGCAAATGTGGGGCAAATGCAGGCCCTTCACTTCCACCCTGGCTTCTTTTTGAAGTGACATTTGGCATTTTAGCTGCCGCGTGATGCTACTTTGATAGGACACATTCCGAGAATGCTCTGGCCTCAGCTGCTCTGGTTTGGGTCAGGAGTAGGGCAAGCCTTGCTGAAGCCAGCAGCTGCCATGGCTAGTCTCTGAGTTCACTTCCAGCCTAGGTCTCATTCCCGGCTGGGGGCTCCCTGACAGGTTTTGGTAGCATCTTGCTGCAGGGATGGACCTCTCAGAAACATTGAAGTGCACACCCTGGGTTCGGAACAGCCTGGTGACAGGTTTCTAAGACACTGGCATCCATTTAATGTTTTGAAGCAATAATTTATCAAATAGGACCCGAGTGTCCAGAAAGGCCCACGGCCCCGTGCACACATGCCTACGTTACTCCCCCAAGACGAGCCTACAGCCGAAAGAATCTGCACCATGAATTAAAGAAACGGCATGGGCTGCACTAACCGTAGAGCACCCTGCAGGAGAAGAGACACAAGTATGCACAATTAAATTGCAAAGTGAACACTTGGATGAGAAGTTTTCAGAATGAAACACTTAATGTGCGTGATTCAACTTACTTGCTAACTAGTATTGGACAGGTGTGGGAATTAATTCTATTATTTCTACCTTTCCTCATCAGTCTCCATCCAAACTGAAAGGCAACTCAGGGATCTCCCTCCAAAGCCTTGTCTAAAAGCCGTCCCAACTCTCAGCCCCCTGCCCCTGGCTGAATCGCAGCTAATGGGAGGGTGGTCCACGTGAATATCGCTTTGCAGTTAGCTGCCTTCAGCCTGGGGGATGATTGCTCCCTTGCCCAGGAATAATGGGGCATTTTGTTCTTATGGAAGAAGGGAAGGGAAATGTTAAAGTGCTACTTTAAAAATAGTCTTTTTCAGTAGTGTCTGTTTAATAGTTAGTGCGTATGTATTAATGTGTGTAGCTTTATTCTTATTTTTTGACACTTACCCTATTGGATCAAAACAGTCAGCTACCCAGTCTTGCTGAGAATTTACTCTGGAAAGTCCTGGAGATTTGGTCTGTGGCATCTGACTGAGGCAAGAGGATGTGTGAAGCAGCAGGGAGGGAGATGAGTGGATAATTAGCTAAATTGTGTGGTGGAGGCTGGGAGGGCCCCAGGGGTTTGTAGGACAGGGAGATCAAACAAGCCTTCTCCTTCTCTAGGGTGATCCTTCTGCCTGGTAGGACTGGTTTCCCTGCAGAACTGGTTATCCCACAGGACTGGTCATCTCGCAGGACTGGTTATCCCATAGGACTAGTCATCCCTCAGGACTGGTCATCCCGCAGGACTGGTCATGCCACAGGACTGGTCATCCCGCAGGACTGGTCATCCCATAGGACTGGTCATCCCGCAGGACTGGTCATGCCACAGGACTGGTCATCCCGCAGGACTGGTCATCCCATAGGACTGGTCATCCCACAGGACTGGTCATCCCTCAGGACTGGTCATCCCGCAGGACTGGTTATCCTGTAGGACTGGTTATCCCATAGGACTGGTCATCCCACAGGACTGGTTATCCCACAGGACTGGTCATCCCACAGGACTGGTTATCCCACAGGACTAGTCATCCCTCAGGACTGCTCATCCCGCAGGACTGCTCATCTCATGCAAGCCCGTGCTGCGGCTGCCTGGCTTCCCTGCCTCCCGCATACTGACGTGTGCAGGTCCTCTCCGAATTTGAAGTTCTGCTGATTCAGCTTCTTGGTCTACTTATTTTACCTTATCAGCATAATTTAAAAGATGTTCTGCTTTCATTCCTTTTATCTTCTGCCCCCTTCCCTCTGGGATCCTCCCACCTCCTGAATCCCAGGCAGCTGCAGAACGGAGGGACATTCCCCAGCCCTGTCTCCTTCTCCTTAGCCTGGCCCCAGTGCTGCTGGTGTCCTTGTCCGCTTGGCAGCCCCGCTTCCTTGGTTTCTGGAAAGCCGCCCTGTCCTTGTTGCAGTGATGCTGTTGGAGGCACAGTGCCCTCCCAGGCCTCTGAGAGCATCCCCGGGGTTCAGCCCTGCCCATCCCCCTGTTCTCTCCTGGGGTAATGATAACTCATCCACTTGTTCCCCTACAGGAGTCAGTCATTCACTTCTCAAACATTTCTTGAGTGCCATCTATACCCCAGGAACTGATCCAGGCATTGGAGTAGAAGGTAGAAGTCAATAACTGGGCCTCTGCCTCCTGGAGTCCACATCGAGGAAGGGAGGCGGTAAATAGGCCCCCCCAGCACAGCTGGAAGGATGCCGCTGGGGAAGTGCAGACTCCCCTGGGGACCCTCGGGGGGGTGCCATGCCTGACCTCCATGCACAGCCCATCCCTAAGCTCTCCCTTGCCTCTCAGCCTCCGGATGACCTGTCCGCACTTCTGCCAAAGCATGTCCACAGGGAAACCCACAGTCTGTTCTTCCAGGCTCACTCCCTGTGTGCTGCCTGTTCCTGACACTGTGACCTGCATCTCCTCGTTATGCAGGCTGCAAGCCTGGGGTCCTGCCAGAGCTCTAGTTTCCCTGCAGATCCCCACCCAGGCAGCCACCCACCCGGCAGCTCTCCTGCTGTCCTACGCTCAGCTCTGCTCCAACCTTCCATTCCCATTGCTCTGCCTGTGGCCGTCCCGCAGGACTGGTCACGAGCCTCCGGCCCCGTTCCCGCACTGTTTAATATGTATAGATGGGCTATTTACTTCCTCAGAGAAGCGGTTCGTGTTCATGGTGGAAAATAATTAGGAAATACAGAAAAAGAGAAAGAAGGAAGGAAGGGAGGGAGGAGAAAACCACACATTTCTTGAATCGTGTCCCTATTGATGTTTTGATCGTTATCCTTCTAGACTTTTCCATGTATCTAAATATCTTCACCTATACAGATGTGAAAAATACCTTACAAAGCATGACCATGTTATCTATATTGTTTTGTAGTCAACTTCTCTGTACTCAGCTTCTGTGATCGCTTTTCCAAATCTAGAAATGGAATCATTGTTTTCATGGTTGCGTAGTAATCGGAAGCAGTTTGCCATGTGTGCTGTTTCATTGTATTGTACACACCGCCCCTATGTCATCCTCACACGTGTTGTTCTTGCTGCTCTTCTGCTGCAAAGCGTAGGCTTCTGTCCTCCGCCACCCCGCCCCACACTCCCCTTATATCCGAATGGCGTTGTGCCTTTCTGCATCTTCAGGATTCCTTCTCTTTCTGAATAAGATCTATTATTGGGACCACGGCTCGATGGCTGTCCTGGGTTACACCTTCGGATTAGGAGAGGCAGTTCCTGGGACCCCACAGTGCCTTGCTCATCGCCGCGCTCCTGCTGCGGCCCATTCTCTCTTTCCCTTTCCCCAGTGTTGTAGGGTGTCACGAGCTGCCAGGTCCTGGGACTGCAGAGGTGACCAAAGTGCCTCTGAACTCCTGCTCCTACTGCAGTAGGGCAGATGCAGCCATGTACACAGACAAATGCAACAGGGCAAGATCGCGGTGCAGGGGAGCAAGACAGGGTGTCCATCCGGGTGACATTGGAGCTGGTCGCCCTGTGACAGGCACCCATGGAGCTCAGCTGGCAGTGATCCAAGAGGATGACAGCAAGCATTTCAGGGGTGGCAGGGGGACTGGGGATGGTGAGCAGCCGGGAAGGGCAGGGGCCATATGGTGGGTGTTCGTGTGTCTTGGCATGACAGAGGTGGCGGGACCAGGGGATGAAGGGGCTTACAGAGCCTTCTCCACCTGCCACCGGACAGTTTTGATGAGACAGATTAAATGGTCAAGCACAGAAGGCCAGCATGCCCCTTGAATACAGGGAAGTCGTCATTGAAACCAACATAAATTTCTGTATTTTTGTGAGTTTGATATTACAAGTCAAATCCTGAAACCCACATGTCACTGGGATGATCCAAATGATCTTACTGAATTGAATGGATGTTTTTTCCGACTATACGAAAGACTAGAAAGACTTTTGATAGCTAGGTATTTATTTTCCTTGTCACAATTTTTTATTTTTTTTATTTTTGAGATGGAGTCTTGCTCTGTCACCCAGGCTGGAGTGCAGTGGCATAATCTTTGCTCACTGCAACCTATGCCTCCTGGGTTCAAGCAGTTCTCCTGCGTCAGCCTCCCTAGTAGCTGGGATTACAGGCACTTGCTACCACGCCCACCTAATTTTTGTATTTTGAGTAGAGACAGGGTTTCTCCATGTTGGCCGGGAAGGTCTCAAACTCCTGACCTCAGGTGATCCACCTGCCTCGGTCTCCCAAAGTGCTGGGATTACAGGTGTGAGCAAAATATTCTTTATATTAGGATTAGTTCACGTCAGTTATATTTACTGATCTAAAGGCAGATTAGAATGTGTAATGTGTATGTATTTGTCAATATATTAAACTAGTCAAAAAGCCTCTTCGCTGTTTAAAGATAATTTATAATTCTGCAATTAAATATCTGTGTCCCTTTAAAATCACATCACATTTTTTTTTTTTAACCAATGTCTGCCTGTTTAGGATGTAGTTCACTGTGAATTTTTAAATCAAAGAAAATAACTTGTTCCAGGTTTTGAAAAAGGAGACAAGGAAGTATTCAAGCTTCACTAATAGAGCACAGTGCTTTAAACTGTGAGGGACTTCTCATTGGGTCCAGTCTCGTCATTATACAGAAAAGGAAACAGAGGCTCTCAAAGGTGAAGCAATTTGCCTAAAATGACATAGCTAATTAGTGGCCCAGCCAAAACCCAAATCCAGGACTTCTGGCTTTCAGGGCTGTGACCCTCCTGCTATTCCATGCTGCCAGCTGGCTTAAAAAAAAAAAAAAAAAAGAGAGAGAGAAGAAGAAGAAAAGAAGAAATTGGAGAATTGAGTTGACGCATTGCTTGAATTCCCGTACCTCTTATATGGAGTGTGAAAAATCCTGATGTGCTTTAAAAGAAACATTTAAAAATGTATCAGGACTTGCAAAGAAAATCAGGAATATTTGTGATATGCTAATTAGAAAGTATCTCATTATGCAAGAAACAGGAAACGTGGCAGAGGGAGATGCTCTTCAGAGTAACTTAAGGAAACTTCAAAGGTGAGACAAAAGGGTGTTCTTTTTATTTATTTGATAACGTGTAGCTGCCATCAAACTTCTGATAGGGCCTGACACCTTTATGGAAAACCCCACAGACATGGGGGGGATCTCTCAGACACACAGAAGGAAAAGCAAACGATTCCATTACCATCCGAGTTTCCGAAGGTGGAAGACAGAGCCTTCCCCACCGTACGCGCGCCTGCCAAACATCTTCCTGTAGAGGCCTGTCAGTGCCACCATTAGTTGTTTGCAAAGGGATTATGCTTTGGCAGCCATGCTAATCACTGCAAGGTGACCCTTTATTTGGAGAAACACATCTTTTTCAGTTGTTGTTACGGTACACTGATCCAAGCATGCGAGTAGTTGTCTGGGAAAAAAACTTTTTTTTTTTTTGAACTTGATATTTGATATCTGATTTTTCCTATTTCATATATATATATATTTTTTTTTAAGAAGAAAGAGAGAAAGAAAGAAAGAGAAAGAATAAAAAAATGAAGGAGAGGAAGAAAGAGGAAGAGGAAGAGGGAGAGAGAACAGGGGTGTTGCTTTATTGCCCAGGCTAGAATGCAGTCTAAAAATGGGTATGCCTGTAATTGTGTTTAATAATAGAGACATAAAACAATGAAAATGAAAAAATGAAAAAAATTATCAAAGTGCATTTTCTCCCCAGATCTCTCTCCAGGTCTCTCCCAAAAGTGCTGTTTCTTCCAAAGAAGTTCAAAATGACAGGGAGAAAAACACCAGAACCTGATCAGATTGCAAATGCAGGAGCAGACAGGACCCCCTAGATCTCAGAAGACGCTGCCCCCACCGCTGAGGTTCTACGAAACCCCAGGTGGGAGTGAACTGTCTCATTACCTTGGGGGTCCTCACCCCGCTGCAGTGGGGCAAATGGGGCTCTTTCTGGCCCTGTCTTTGTTCAACCATTGCTGATGTGTTTGCTGCCATCTGTTGGTGAAGTTGCTTCCCCTGTGGGGTTCAGTTAGCCAAGAGGAGGCAGAGCCGTGGAATTCCAGCCTCTCAGCCTGTGAAGGCCGGTACGGGAGAGATAACGGCACCTCCAGTTCGGACGTGAGAAGTGACTTTCAGGCAGGGGTTAGTACAGCATGTGGATTTTGGAGTTAGAACACGCTGGCTTGGGATCCCAGTTGTGTGTCTTAGCTGTGTGACCACGAGCAAGTGACCCGGTCCCTGCGCATCACAGCTTCTTCCTCTGTAAAGTGGGTTGTGGTGACCTACCGGTAGGACTCTTTGGAGGATGCAATGTGACAACGTCTGTGAAGTGCCTCGCACAGTTAGGGCTCATCATGGGTCCTCAAAAATAGTAGCAATGATCATTTTCCTATATTTATGATTATCTAAACACGAATATACCAACAACTATTTTCGTTTAAATTAGGACTTGGAAGACCCCAAATATTAATTTACAGCTCAGTGGGTGATTGCAAAGTGCAAAGCCTCATGTAGCCACCATCCAGGTAAAAACTAAAACGTTATAGGATCACAGGAGCCTCATCCCTCCCCATCCACACGACTTCCCCTTCCCTTCTTACTGAATTTAGCCGTTTTCCTAAACTTCTAACACTCCACAGATACTTCGTGAGGGTTTCCTAGATCCCAGGCACTAGCCTGCAGTGCCCTTGTCCCCAGGGAGCTTACGTTTCAGAAGCAGGAGCCAGACAACAAAACGTAGGAGAATGAGGTGGTTTCAGTTAATGTTAAGTGTTTGTTTTTGATAGGAGTCTCACTCTGTCATCCAGGCTGATGTGCAGTGGTGCGATCTCAGCTCACTGCAACCTCCACCTCCCAGGTTCAAGCGATTCTCCTGCCTCAGCCTCCCAAGTAGCTGGGATTACAGGCGCGTGCCACCATGCCTGGCTAATTTTTGTATTTTAAGTAGACACAGAGTTTCACCATGTTGGCCAGGTTGGTCTTGAACTCCTGATCTTGTGATCCGCCCTCCTGAGCCTCCCAAAATGCTGGGATTACAGGCGTGAGCTACAGCACCTAGCCAGTGTTAGGTGTTATGAGGGAAATAAAACACCTGAATGGGCCAGAGAGCAGCTGTCACACGGTGTTTCCACAAGGGTGGCTGGGGAAGGCCCTTCTGAAGAAGTGACATTGGGAAGATCCGGGAAGGTGCTGCCTATGGGAGGGAGCAGTGGGAGGTCCCTGAGCGAGAGAGGCTGGGACACATTTAAGTGGCAAGAGGAGCCATAAATGAGTCTGCAGGATTTACACCCTGAGGGCCTGATACAAGCTTTGGGGGCAAATTGGGTTTTAAGATCAAGGTAATTAGTGTCCTGAGAAAAACTAGGGAAACTCAGGAGAGGCAGGGATGTAGGACCTGGGCAGTGTGTTTTCCTTGTAATAACAAGAAAGGTGTGGTTATTTCTGGTTAGAGGGGAGGTGGCCATCACTGGGAGGGCCTAAGGCTTCTTGCAGAATTCTTTTTACCACACCAGGGAGCCCACCGGTCTCACTGGGGATGTTTGGGTTGCTCATGTCATCATAGCTCAGGGTCTTCCAACCTAAGAAACAAGCCAGCTCCTGCATGCGGCAGGTGGCCTTCCGTCTGCCACAGGGTCCTCCGAGAACATCGGTGGCATACAGGACTCATGAAAGAAGGGGTCCCGGGTGAGTGAGGTGGACACGGAGCACAGTGCCTCCCCAGCCCTGGAGAGTCGCAGCATGGAACTAAGAAGGCTCTGAAAAGTTCTGCTGCAAGAAACCTATGAACCTGACCCCCATGCCAGCCCATGGAAGCTCTTTTGCATGCCATGTCCATTGGCATCTCAAGGAAGGCAAGTCCCACAGGTGCCATTTGGAAAACGCCAGCTGAGAGAGCTGCTGTAGAGTGTTTACTAAGCGGGCTCTTGAAAGAGCTCAAGTATTTTCTGAGCCCGAAAGTCCTCTCTGTGTGAAAGGATTAGAAACATTTGTAAAGCGCTTCCATATGCGTAGAATGAAGACTCTGGATGAATGGAGATTCAGAGTGTTGAAAATCATAAATCCACTGCTGTTTTGTACACTAATGTTAATTACTTTGCCCTTTGAACTCACGGCGTTTCCATTAGTTTTGTGTGATGACTGACTTGTTCTTCAGGATTCTAGGATCTCAAAGCAGGAACCAGTCTTATCTGGTTTAAAAGACAAATGTTCTAACCCACATATGGCTTTGATTTCGGATTATTATCTGCAAAGATATATATTTTCATAGGAAAGAGTCCATTTATCAATTGCTTGTAATCATCTATACCTGTTTTCATACAGATTATTCTTAATTCTTTTTCTTTTTCTTTTTTTTTTTTTGCTCTTACCTGGAGATTCACACAATCGTATCTGGACTTACAGGAAATGTGTTTTTGATAGGTGTTCACAGAACCACTGAACTCCGGCAGTTTATGGAAGAGTGTCTGGTTGACTTTAATCTGAAACAGAATGTTCACGCCTCTTAGCACCTTCATTTCTCTTCATTTCCCAGCTCCAGCGCCATGTGTGTTATCTTCTTCACTTTAATGCTGTGGTCCATACTTTAAAGTATGCGAATGGTATTTTTTTAAATAGTCTGTTATTCTGTATTGCCTAGAGTTCTGCGTTTCTCAAACTAGGTTCTCAAAACAAGAAGTTTTGAAATATGAGGGAATAAGGAGGTAAACTAGGCTCCTTACTGCAGGAGTTCTCAGTGCCTTTAACATCATAATAGGCATTGTTATTCTCCAGAAGGGGGATAAAACAGTTACTAGTTTCCAGACTTTTTAAACTCCTGAATGCCTACCTCAACCCCTTTCATAGCAATTTGTGGGAATGTTATTCTGCAAATCCTACTTTGGATTAAAAAAATTAAAAGAAGAGTAATCTGTATGAAAACACATGCAGATGATTAAAGTGATCTATAAATGGACTGTGTATGTATGTATGTACGTATTTATTTTTGAGATGGGGTCTTACTCTGTTGCCCAGGCTGGAGTGCAGTGGTGCAATTTTGGCTCACTGCAACCTCCACCTCCCAAGTTCAAGTGATGCTTCTGCCTCAGCCTCCCAAATAGCTGGGATTGCAGGCGCTCACCACCACGCCTGGCTAGTTTTTGTATTTTTAGTAGAGATGGGTTTGGCCAAGCTGGCCTTAGACTTCCAACCTCAAGTGATCCATGCGCCTCTGCCTCCCAAAGTGCTGAGATTACAGATGTGAGCCACTGCGCCCGGCCAAATGGACTCTTTTTATGTAAATATATATCCTTATTTTTTAGGATTTGGATCCTCTTGGATCTAAATAACAATCTAAATCCAAGTAGGATTGACCCTGAAGTAGGATCAAACCCAAACCTCTCAGCCTGGATTTTCCTTAACCACGCCTCTAGCATTGTGTCCAATTACCACTTAAATTATCCATCTCAGCAAAACTAATTGTTTTATAATCTTCACAAAAACACTTTGCATTTCTCTATGTCTAAGTCTCTTCTCGTGATACTCTGTTTCTCTCCTTCATTCTAACCTAGCAAATCTGAAATGATTTTTCTCTTCTGCACTGGTATGAAAGATCATGGTTCTCCACATCCCAGTTCCCCGGAGAAGACTTTCCTGGCCATCACAATCCACCCAGAATCTTAGAGCTGTTATCAGTGTACCCGCCCCGCCCCGTCCGTATTAGGGACATTTGCTGCCTTAGGGTTTATCACATACATGCTGTCTCTGCTACTTGAGGCTCACACCTATATGTGCATTGGTGTGTGTGTGTGTTCAACCCCTTGTTAAGCTTTGTACACAGTAGAAACTCCATCGAATGAACAATATAGTGTATATTTTGTTTTGAAATCTGATGATTATTTCTCTTCACAGATACTAGGTTTTAAAGTGACTGGGGTGGGTGGGATTGTTGTTTTACGTTTTTTTGGTTCATGAGTTAGGCAAGGACTATAGAAAAGGAATGAACAGTTACTGTAGAAATTGCCGCAAACATACGAAGCACGTAGAGGGTGTCAGCATCTGTGAATAAAAAGCCCGTATTTTCCCTGAATGAGCTTATGGTCTGTTTGGGGAGATAAGTATTATAATACAGTTTAATAAAAGACCATATTAGTCGTATCAAAAAGCGTTATAGGAATACAGGCTTGAGAATGGCTAATTTCAGGTGAGCCTGCAGGATGGTAGATACCAAGAATTTATCGGAGGTAAAGAAAAAGATTCACTGAGGAGGAGACAGTGATTTAGGCTAAAAGAATAAGACGGAATTAGGAGTTTGGATGGAGGAGAGGAGGTGATGGAGGCTGCAAGCAGGGGAACGAAATGACATGGATGAAGGGTAGAAGGCAAGAGAACCCGGTGTGGAGGTTTCCTGGAGAAGCCTTGTGGAGACAAAGATAGAATTGGATTTGGGAGCCATTCCGTGGAAGGCTTTTTGCTTTTTAACCACTTAGGCATTGTGAGGCCATGAAAACAAAGTCTAACCTGATAAGTGACGTGATAAAGATTATGTTACCACACGCGTGGCTCACGCCTGTAATCCCAGCACTTTGGGAGGCCGAGGGGGGCGGATCACCTGAGGTCGGGAGTTCGAGACCAGCCTGACTAACATGGAGACATCCTGTCTCTACTAAAAATACAAAAAAATTAGCCAGGCGTGGTGGCTTATGCCTGTAGTCTCAGCTACTCTGGAGGCTGAGGCAGGAGAATCTCTTGAACCTGGGAGGCGGAGGTTGCGGTGAGCCAAGATCAAGCCACTGCACTCCAACCTGGGCTACAAGAGCAAAAATCTGTCTCAAAAAAAAAAAAAAAAAAAAAAAAAAAAAGATTATGCTTTAGGAAAAATGGAAGAGGAAGTAGACACAGATGAGTAAAATGAGGGTTCCACTGAAATTGTCATGGGTCTAATGATCTTGGTTATTTCCAGTAGACCTGGCTATGAGGAGCAGAGAAAACCCACAGCACAGGTGAAGGAGAGAAAGATACACACACTGATGAACAATTGTTTTCAAAGTTAATTTTAATTTTAATTCTTTGCGATGAAGGAGTAATATAGCTACCTTAAACTCTTGCTGTCTACCTTCAAGTGGCCACCTGTCTCCCCCTTCTCTTATATCCAGTGCTCAGCTTATTTCAACTAGATAACCCCACCCTGAGCCTGTTCTTTCCTTGCCTGAAAACCTGATTGCTGATTTTCCTAGTGGTCTTTCTCTCCGGGTTTCTCTCACTGGCAGCCTGAAGATATCAGATTATAAAGATTGAGGAAAGAATGTTCTCCGTGGAGAGCCTGTTCTGGCATTCCTAAGATCCTGTTTCCCCTGGTGTTCTGAGTAGGATCCTTCAGCCTTCAGAGCTGCAGGGCATCTGATTTCAGAGCCATCTGTTTTAATCAGGCATTTTGCCTGATTTATGAAGAAGAGGATGACGGAGGAGAAGGGGGCTGGGATATAAGATGTTCTCCTAATTAGATCAGGATTACTTTGCAAGTGCCAGACCCAGGAATGATGTGTTTGCATTATTGAATGTCATTGCTTTTCCTTTAATTGTTCTGTAGCTTAAAGTTTCAAAGCCTCTTGTTAGTGTTTCTAAAACGTCAACAATTTGTGTTTTGGGAACTCCTAGACTTTTGTTTTTCTTACATAAAAATTATTGGGTCTTCCTTACACTGTTTCTTCATTCAATGCAGATACCACCTCCCTACGTGATGAAAATAGTTAACGGCTTTGGAGCACTTACTGTGTTCCAGGAATTGTTCTATATGCCAGATATAAATTTTTTTTTTTTTTTTTTTTTTTGAGATGGAGTCCTCTTCTGTCACCCAGGCTGGAGTGCAGTGGCGTGATCTCTGCTCACTGCAGCCTCCGCCTCCTGGGTTCAAGTGATTCTTCTGCAAGTGGCTGGGATTACAGGTGCATGCCACCATGCCTGGCTAATTTTTGTTATTTTTAGTAGAGACGGGGTTTCATCACATTGGCCAGGCCGGTTTCGAACTCCTGATCTCAAGTGATCCGCCTGCCTTGGCCTCCCAAGAAAAACTTGTCTAATTCTCCAAGTAATCCACTGGAGTTGGTCCTGTTACTGTTGTCACCACAGTATAGATCAGGAAAATGAGATAGAGAAAGGTACTGGTCATAGAAGTGGTACCTCTGGGGCCAGGCACGGTGGCTCACGCCTGTAATCCCAGCACCTTGGGAGGCTGAGGCGGGTGGATCGCCTGAGGTCAGGAGTTCAAGACTAGCCTGGCCAACATGGTGAAACCGCATCTCTACAAAAATTAGCCGGGCGTGAAGGTGGGTGCCTGTAATCCCAGCTACTCTGAAGGCTGAGGCAGAAGAATCATTTGAACCTGGGAGGTGGAGGTTGCAGTGAGCTGAGATTGCGCCATTGCACTCCGGCCTGGGCAACGGAGTGAGACTCCATCTCAAAAAACAAGAAGAAGAAAATGGTACCTCTGAGATTTGAACCGAGGCCGCCTATGTCTGTAATCTATGCGTAAAACACTCCTTTGGGATTCCTTTCCTCAGATAATTTTTACATTTGCTGCAGCATAGAAAGATGTGGCTAGTGCCATTTATTTTTTCTAAAAGAAAGCAAAAGCCGTGCTTTAATGTTCCAGATAGGAATTGTAATTTCCTTCTGTTTGTCCCTTTCCTTCCCAGAAATTACTATGGAAAATACAAATGACACTAAAAGTTGCAAAGCATACTTGATTTTTAGGAGGCGGTAGTGTAAATGGAGAGACTAGAAAGTCAAAAGACGTGAGTTTCAGTTTTCTTTTTTTTGAGATGGAGTCTCGCCCTATCGCCCAGGCTGGAGTGCAATGGCACGATCTTGGCTCACTGCAACCTCCAGTTCCCGGGTTCAAGCGATTCTCCTGCCTCAGCCTCCCAAGTAGCGGGGTTTACAGGCATGGGCCACTATGCCTGGCTTATTTTTTGTATTTTTAGTAGAGACAGGCTTTCACTGTGTTGGCCAGGCTGGTCTCGAACTCCTGTCCTCGTAATCCGCCTGCCTCAGCTTCCCAAAGTGCTGTGATCACAGGCGTGAGCCACTGCGCCCGGCCGAGTTTCAGTTTTACCATTTACTCAGATGAGCTGCGTGGCCTGGCACCAGTTACTTAAGTGTTCTGTGTCTGTTCCTCACGTGTGAAATCATCTCAACTTTAGAAATTCCACAAAGCCATAATAGAAAACAATGCAGAGAAATGGTTGGGGTGCTTTGGGGAGAGAGGCGGATTAGGGCTCGTTCCTTTTGGGATGGTCGGACTTCCTAGCACCTGCTGGAAGGTATACGGCTAAGGAGAGCGGGGCAGAGGGTCTCCCGAAGAATGTGACCTCAGAGAAGATTCAGCCTGACTTATCTTGTGATTTTTTTCTGGCTTGCCTTCTGGCATGCCATTTTCATAGAATTATGTTTTTTTCCAGAATACAATATTCCAAATATAAAATACATTTGGAATTTTGTCACCATTTCCTGTTAGCACAAGCATGATCCTCCCTAACAGAAGGAACAAAGGTTAAAGGAGTTTGTATTTTCTTCAGCTGTTACTTTTGCTGATGAATCTGATTCAAGCCCAGTGCCTTGGCAATCCCTCAGGCTTAACCAGTGACCGCTGTGCTTGCAGGCAGTATTAGAGGACGTTTGACGTCTAAGTCAGATTGTTATTCCCATTCTAAATCAGTTTGATCTGCAAGATTTCTTTTTGGTGTCTCACTGTTGATTGAGACATGCTACTGCACAGGAAGGATATGAGAATCTAAAACAACATTTTCTCGGAAAAAGGCACGTTTCATTGTATGGTATTTTGCACCTTTTTATTGTTCTACTTTTCTCTAACATTCTTTTAAAAGTCTTGGAATAGAGTAAAAATTAGGCATGTGTGAAACGTTTAATCACCTGGGCCTTTTAGTTGTCTTACAGAAAGATTTGAAGTTTGTTTTTCCTCTCCTCCCCTCCCCTCCCCTTCCCTCCCCTCCATTCCCTCCTCTTCCCCTGCCCTCCCCTCCGTTCCCCTCCCTTTCCCTCCCTCCCTTCCCCTTCCCTGTCCTCCTGTCCCCTCTCCTCCT
>NW_016107326.1:4557430-4568499 GCF_001604975.1 Cebus imitator
CCCAGGCTGGAGTACAATGGTGTGCCATCTCAGCTCACTGCAACCTCTGCCTCCCATGCTCAAGCGGTCCTCCCACCTCAGCCTCCCACCGGTAGTAGCTCAGACTACAGGTGCACACCACCATGCCTGGCTAATTTTTTTGTGTTTTTAGTAGTGATGGGGTTTCACCAAGTTGCCCAGGCTGGTCTCAAACTCCTGAGCTCGAGTGATCCTCTTGCCCTGGCCTCCCAAAGCACTGGGATTACAGGCGTGAGTCATCGTGCTTGGCCTGTTTTCTTATAACTAGTATATTTGAACTGCCAATTTGGTTATAAATTAGTTTTTTCCATTGCTAATTTGATAGACTCAAGCACTTTAGGGACTATAAAATATTAGGTCATGCAAGAGGTAGAATGGGGAATATAGTTCTAAAATATAAGAAATGAACAATGGGCCAGGCGCAGTGGCTCATGCCTATAGTCCCAGCACTTTGGGAGGCTAAGTCGGGAGGATCACTTGAGCTCGGGAGTTGGAGGCTGCAGTGAGTGGTGATTGGGTCACTGCACTCCAGCCTGGATGACAGAAGGAGACCCTGTCTCAAAACAAGCAGGCAAACAAAGAACAATGTATTTTATTTTGTAAATTAACATAAACAGAAGTCAGAGCAATTTATCCTCACATTTGATACTCTGTGTGACAAATTCGAAAAAGGTTATCTTCCGTTTATAGCTCTTTTTTTCCCCCCATGAGCAGGCACTATTTACCTGTGGAAGGATCTGGGTCCAAACTTTCCATCGCCGTGTTTCAGCTAGAGCTGTGTCTAAACAGCTTTGCAGATTTTAGAGTGGATCCAGGTGGGAGCATGTCCACCCTCTGCATTACCTGTGTATGCACACCCAGGGTTTCGAAAATCATTTTTTCCTCTTAATCTCCATTTGACGCTATCCCTTTAGGAAATGTTACGAAAATTCCGATGGATTTGAAACTTACTGAGACTGGTTGCCCAGAGTATAAATAGAAATTTTAAAACTATGACATGGAAGAGAAGGTGAAGAGGCTGGCACTTCTTAAGCCAAGAGCCCAAGGAGAAAGGCCAAGATCCGGATGCAGCAGATATGCTTCCTGGACAGGGTTACTGAGGGAACGTTGCCTGATGAGCTTTCAGTGAATGCTGTGTTTCATTTTTTCTTGGTCACTTCATCATTTTAAAGCATATTAAAATGTCACAGTCACTTGGAGCACTGGCCCACCCCACGGTGATTTTTGCTTTACATGGGTCATGGGACCAGAGACCTGAGGTTATCCTTCCTTTGTCATCCTGAGAAGGTGTTTCCTTTAATACCTTGGGTATGTTTCCCTTCCTAGCCCTTCTTCCAGATAGTTAATTTGGGGCGTGTGCAATCACTTTCGGTCTATTAGTATTAATCTTGCTGGTCCAGGCTCTGTGCGGGGCTCAGGAGACACAAAGGTGAGTGGCTTCTCCTGACAGGTATCTCACAGCCCCAAGGGGGAAACAGACAGAGATGCAATTCACCACAAGTGCCAAGAGCTAGAACAGAGCACCCGAAAGGTGAATGGAAAGGCGAATGGTGCAGGGGCTGCAGAAGGAAGAACTGATTGCTGGGGACCTTCAGAATTTTCCCTCTGCCTTTTAGTCCTGTAGTGCGAAATCTGCATGATAAAGAAGCAAATTAACGTGTTGTGTCAACCTGTGCCTTTCAGATATTCGAGTGTGTTCTGGATCTGGGGTTTGGCCACTTGCTCAGTGAGTCTGTAATTGTCCTGAAAGCCTTTCTGAAGCATTTTCTAAAGCCATGACTGGAGCTGCTCTGTGGCATCTGAGGTGAAATGTTAGGAAAACATTTAGATGGCAGCTCAATGAGTCATTGAAACTATTTTGCTAATATAGTTTAGTGACATTTTTAGAGGAAAGGCCAGAATCCCAGATAGCCATGACCATTTTTTTTTTTTTTTTTAAGACGGCGTCTCGCTCTATCACCCAAACTGGAGTATAGTGGTGTGATCTTGGCTCACTACAACCTCCGCCTCCCAGGTTCAAGCAATTCTCCTGCCTCAGCCTCCTGAGCAGCTGGGACTACAGGCGCATGCTGTCATGCCCGGCTATTTTTTGTATTTTAGTAGAGACGGAATTTCACCGCGTTGCCCAGGCTGGTCTTGAGCTCCTGAGCTCAGGCATCCACCTACCTCAGCCTCCCAAAGTACTGGGATTACAGGCATGAGCCACCTCTCCTGGCCAATCATTTCTTTACATTGTTTCTAGGACGGAGACTGTGGCTTACACCTGTAATCCCAGTACCGTGGGAGGCCAGGGCGGGAGAATTGCCTGAGCTCAGGAATTTGAGGCTGTAGTGAGCTATGATTGTGCCACTACACTCCAGCCTGGGCAAAAGATGGAGACTCGGTTTCTTTAAAAAAGGAAAAAAAAAATGTTTCTCTATGTATGAGTTGGATAATGGAAGTTACCTGGATCTTCCTCAGGTCATCTGGGCATGCTGGTGAGGTGGCAGAATCTACCTCAAAGACGAATGTCCCAACTTAAGTGAAAGTTTCTCAGGAGGACTTGAAAAATCTGGGGAAACCAGGAGCAGCTAATGAAACCCAAGGAGGCACAATGTAGCAGCACTGCAGTCCTGCTGGCTGGAAACACTCAGATGCTCAGTTTTCCTCCTGAGTACAGCAGTGCTCCTCTCTCACTCGAAATCGAGACTTTGTGGAAAGCAGCAAGCTGTATATAAAAACCTCAGATGAGTGGAAAGAAGTTGTCTGGCTGAATGGAATTTTCTCGTTTATTAAACGTAAACCCTTTTGTTAAGAGTAAGCTCTTTTATTAAAAAAGAAAAAGAGGAAGTCCCTCCCCCCTTTTCTTTTACATGAAAATATGTCTTTAATACAATACGGTGAGGATATCCTTGATCTTTCTGGTTTATTTGGTGTTTTGAAGATTTCCCCAGATTCTTTTGACTTTGATATTATTCCTCATGGTAAGACCCGAGAATGAAGCTCTGGGAGATTCAGATGATTTTCTGAATAAACCAAATAAACACTGATTATGTATTTATTTGCGGCGCGAAGGTTCTGGATAGTGAAATTAAAACTTCCCAGTATGCTATGAGGTAGACTGTTTTTAGTACCCATGACAAACGGAAGAAAGCTGTGGTACTGTTATAACACAGTTTTCCACCAAAATGAAAGAAAATGGACAATAAAGAAAATACAAACCACCACTTAATGAAGCTGTCAGACTTGTTCGCTGGGGCTAGAGAGCTGTCGTTGAGAGCTGTTCTGAATCTGTGCTTGCATCAGCGGTGCGTGTCAACTGATGAGTATGAGCAGGTTTTTTAAAGCTCTCTTTTTAGTGTATGGGAATCCCACAAAAGCTATAATGTATCACCTTTTCAACTTGCTAAGTTGTATTTTTATTATCTGAGGTGATTTGTATTAATATATTTGTATAACACATGATTACACAGCTTTGAAAATAGAAAATGTTTTCATTCCTTAGATTAAATCAATAAAGGTGAAATTAGGTCCAACTCTCAGAATACTTAAATAGTAATTTATCACACTCTTAGCTTGTCATCTCAGAATTTGCCTTTATTAATTTTGGCTTCACTAATTCCAGATTTTGTGATTATTTAGACAAAAGTTGGACTAGAATTGCTTTCGTGAGATTTATAACTGTTTAAGTAGAAACAATCAGTGACTATTTAAAACTATTTATGAGGCCATTCTTTGGAAGTTTCCATAAACTTGGAAACATTGATAAGCTATTTAAAAACCATCCTTCTCAGTTATCTGTGGAATCCCAGAGATGCTTTGCTTTTCCTTGCTCCTTTTTTGTGTTGCATTTTGGGCTTTATTACAGCAGAAGTAAGGAATGGGTGGGATTAAGGAATGAGCGGGACTAAGGAATGGGCGGGACTAAGGAATGGGCGGGATTAAGGAATGGGCGGGATTAAGGAATGAGCGGGACTAAGGAATGGGCGGGACTAAGGAATGGGCGGGATTAAGGAATGGGTGGGATTAAGGAATGGGCGGGTCTAAGGAAAGGGCGGGACTAAGGAATGGGCTTCTGATTCACAAGCAGTCCATAATGCAGGCCAGGTAGCATCCCCAAAATTTGTTTATGGCCCGATTGATTTGAGATGTCTCAGAACTCATACTTCCGTGGGAAAAAAATCATTGTAAGTAGTATAGTGAATACATTTTGGTACTTATGATGCAATGAAGTCCATTATATTCCACATGCAGCTGTGATATTCTCATACTAGTATCTCCAAACTGTAATGCTGTTATATACTCTACTAGTACTAAAATACCAGAGCCATAGTATGATTAAAATGGCTTCAGGAACTTGTGTGACATTTTTAACATGACATGTGAATATGTTTTGTGTAAAGTGTTTGTGTTCTAAGAGATCATTTGTGAGTAAATGACTACTTGTCATAACGAAAAGCATTGTTCAACTCTAAAACCATTTCTTTCTAGGTCATCAAATACAGTTTACAAGACTGTGGTTTCTAGCTATTTTAACTACCAGGAGTATATTCAGAGTCGCTTTTAGTCATTTCACCTACAATAGAGATTATATTGTGTTTTTTTTTGTGCTCTGAACTACAACATGAATTACCCTTTATACTATTGTTTATTGGGGCAATGCGTTCTACAAATGATGGTGGTTTATAAATTTTAAGTCAAAGGGCACCTGTGTGTTCTTTCGCTTAAAATTTATAAAAATATTTATTATAAGAGTGAGAGTACAATATACTTAGTAATAAAAATCTTCAAATTTAAAACGTACTTTGGATGATTTTCATAGCAGTTTTGTCTTTATATGGTCTTTTGAAGTCATAGTTATGAATTTCAGCTATTGCTTTGATGGGGGAGAAGAATTTCGGTAATTACTGTATTGAATGTGGAAACGCTGTATAAGAACCCCTTTGCTGATAGAACTATGTTCTTAAAAATATAAACGTGTGCTTTCTAAGAGGATTCCTTTTTTCTCAGATTAACGAACCCACATTCCTAGAGTCTACTGAATGTAAAAATGTTGTTGCTTAAAATCTAAGATGATTCTATCCTAAAACCTAAAAATCATGAAGACACTGTTATATGTAGCTTATTGGATGGTTGCCTAAAATTATTTATGAATTTTTATTCTTAGATCGCCTTATTTGCTTTAATTAACACAAGACTGCAGTGAGTATTATTCTGGTGGGTGGGTGTTAGATCCATTCCTGGCTGGACCTAACAGGGAGATGACATCCTTGCAGAGAGCAGTCTTTATACCCTGCATTGAGATATGCTTCTCCCGGTGTGCCCAAGTCTTGTCAACTGTCTTTCCCTAACTACTGTGGACTCTTTTCAGAGAATAAGAATTCTTTGTCCTCTCCTTGGCTGCCCTTCAGAAGCCATGTCTTTCTTCTTTTAGTGCCTTTAGTAGGTGTTTTCTGCTCTGTTTTCAAATCTTGCTAAACTTGAAAAAGTTTTTGAACCTTGAAAAGTGGGTATCCTGATCTGCTTTCAGTACTAATGCCAGTGATGAAATTACACTAATTGCTTTTAATCTACTAGTCACTTTAGTTTTGGTATGAGAACATTCTGGTATTTGTGAACAGGCTTTTGTGCCAGAAAAATAATATAAAACCATTGCTCAGAAAAATAGTGCCATTAGGAGCCCCCAGCAGCACGTAATGATGGCAATTAATGACAATCAGCAGCCAACCTACTGCTCACCGTATCTGACATTTTTTTAAAGGAGCAAAACATATGAAGTTTATTTTATTGTTATTTTTTTACTTTGTGTAAGTATTTTTTCATCTGCTTGTAATTATTCTGCCTTGTAACTACTACCTCAGGCCCAGTTCTCTTTAAGGGAAAAAAATGAATTCCTTATGTAATAAGTGATCGTTTGGAAAATTTCTCTGACAGACTGTGAGCTCTTCTTATGAAACATTCAATACAAAAAAAAAAATGCTGCTATAATTCACTACAGAAGTATGGGTTTGTAATAGAAAGATAGTGGATCTTATGTATCCAGATTAGTTACTTTTGTAGGGATGAAGATTTGTGCCTCACATATTAATGTAATAACTTACTATGAAATGTTACAAGAATAAAAAACCCTGTCATCTGCACAGACTATATGTTATACCCAGACATAGCAGTGGCATCTAGTGGAACCATTTTTTTTTTTTTTTTTCAAGACAGAGTCTCGCTCTGTCGCCCAGGCTGGAGTGCAGTGGCAAAATCTTGGCTCACTGCAACCTCTGCCTCCCTGGTTCCAGCAATTCTCCTGCCTCAGCCTCCCAAGTAGTTGGGATTACAGGTGCCACCACCATGCCCGGCTAATTTTTATACTTTTAGTAGAAACGAGGTTTCACCATGTTGGCCGGGCTGGTCTTGAACTTCTGACCTTAGGTGATCCTCCTGCCTTGGCCACCCAAAGTGCTGGGATTACAGGCGTGAGCCACTGTGTCCAGCCAAGTGGAACTCATTGGACTTTGGCCAAGGTGACTGCCTTATTCGAAACACCTTCAGTTTAGGATTATATTGCTGCATAGACACTAAAAGAGTTATAGCCAGATTCCAGAATATGTACAAACTTTATGTGTATTTTTAAGAAATCACAAGTGTGTTAAAAAATGTAAATATAAGGGAAAAATATCAAGGCTATGTGTCAGAGACTTGAAATAGCACATTTAACATTGATCATAAAAGGGGCCTCTTGCAGATTGCGAAGTGGTGGTTTTTAAAATTAGAAGCCGGGTATCTGGCAAGCTCAGAAGCATATGACATAGCTGTTGCTAGGGTAAGCGTATTGCCTTGTGCCAATAGCTGAGTAAATAAACAAGATAAGCCCACATAAATTGACGGCTCTGGTCCTCCGAACTCATTGGCCATCTGCTTATTATTTTTTTTTAATCCTCTGTTTTCTCACCCTACATTGTCTATGTATCTGACACTTTGGAATTCAGATCTGCTCTATGAGATTAGTCCATCATCTTTGTGGTTCTGCTGTTTGCTTTTCAGTGAAAGTTTGTAAAACCATGAAGGCCATGGAATCAATGATAAGGCAGAACATTTCAGAAAGTCACGTTCTGAAACTTGTCTATAAGCTGTGAATGTTACTTCTCAGATTTTTAAAGTGTGACTTACTTTTAGGAAGCTAGCTCTTTATTTTTAATATAAAGAGAGTGTAAGTCTTTTTCCTGCATGTTATGTCCTGTTGGCGTGTTCAGCTTGGTCTATAAGCATTTTTGTGTTGGACACATATAAAAACTGGGAGGCCTGGCCGGGTGCGGTGGCTCACGCCTGTAATCCCAGCACTTTGGGAGGACTAGGCGGGCGGATCACCTGAGGTTGGGAGTTCGAGACCAGCCTGACCAACATGGAGAAACCCCATCTCTACTAAAAATATATAATTAGCCGTGCGTGGTGGTGCATTCCTGTAATACCAACTACTTGGGAGGCTGAGGTACAAGAATGCTTGAACCTGGAAGGTGGAGGGTGCAGTGAGCTGAGATCGTGCTATTGCACTCCAGTCTGGGCAATCAGAGTGAAACTTCATATAAAAAAAAAAAAAAAAAAAAAAAAAAGTTGGGAGGATTGGTTGATTTCTTCAGGTGTTGCATTCTAGGTTTCCAGAAGGTGTTGAAGCCTGCGTTGACAACCACGAAACAGCGACTGCGCTAGTGACACAGGCAGCATGCAAGCGACCTCCTGGAACACTGCGTCGGGGGCTGTTTCCATAGGTATTGTGGGATGCTCATGCCTCTTCTGACTGTCTCTTGGGTATGTTGAAACCAGGAAGTGAGACAATGCACCTGAGCATGCTTTGAAATCTTTGGAAGAAAGCTACTTAAATCAGGCATATAATTAGTTTCATCACCATTATGCATGTGCTTCTCCTGAAAATCGCCTGGGGAAGCTCCACAGTAAGGCAGGGCTGTAGCTGTGCAAACACAAAGCTGCCAGGACTGGCTGCAGTGGGAACGGTGCTATTTCCCCGGGATTGGAACTCCAGCGCTCTGTCATGAGCCTGAAACGACATCTTCCCTCTTCCCCTCTTCCCCTCTCCCCCCTCCCCTTCTCTCCTTCTCCCTCTCTCCCCCCACCCCCTCTCCCCTTCTCTCCCCCTTTCCTTCCCCCCCACTTTCTCTCTTTCTCTCTCTCTTTCTTTTTCATGAGACAGAGTTTTGCTCTTGTTGCCCAGGCTGGAGTGTAATGGCATGATCTCAGCTCACCACAGCCTCGGCCTCCTGGGTTCAAGCGATTCTCCTGCCTCAGCCTCCCAAGTAGCTGGGACTACAGGCATGTGCCACCACATCCGGCTAATTTTGTATTATTATTATTATTACTGTTATTATTTTAGTAAAGACAGTGTTTCTCTATGTTGGTCAGGCTGGTCTTGAACTCCTGACCTCAGGTGATCTGCCTGCCTCAGCCTCCCAGAGTGCTGGGATTACAGGTATGAGCCACCATGCCTGGCCCATGGTTTTGTTTTCTGCTCTTTATTGACAGCACTTCCCCAGGGGCCAGTGGCTTTTTCTTTACCCCAGGCAAAGCCTCCCATTTTAGGGAAGAGCCTGTGATAGTCTGGGAGCCTGCTTCCTGGAGCACACCCTCTCGTTGTGTGAGAGCCCGAGGCCTGGTGGAGCGGGCTTTGCAGACTTCCCCTTTCATGCAGCGGTAATTGGTGTCTGGTTCGCCTAGCCGTCTGCGAAGATTTAGTGCCAGCCTGTGCTTTGTCAGAGAAGGATGAAGAGGAGGGAACACTTAAGACCCGGGTCTTGAGAGAGTGAGTTCTGCTTGTTTTAGTCTTACATGAGCACTGTTATTGTTATTTTTGTTATTATTATTGGAGACAGGCTGGAGGGAAGCGGCATGATGGGGGCTTACTGCAGCCTTGACCTCCCAGGCTCAAGTGATCCTCCCGTCTCAGCTTCCCGAGGAGCTGTGACCACAGTTCCATGCCACCATGCTGGGATAATTTTTAAAAAAAATTTATTTGTGGCCCGGCGCGGTGGCTCAAGCCTGTAATCCCAGCACTTTGGGAGGCCGAGGCGGGTGGATCACGAGGTCAAGAGATCGAGACCATCCTGGTCAACATGGTGAAACCCCATCTCTACTAAAAATACAAAAAATTAGCTGGGCATGGTGGTGTGTGCCTGTAGTCCCAGCTACTCAGGAGGCTGGGGCAGGAGAATTGCCTGAACCCAGGAGGCGGATGTTGCGGTGAGCCGAGATCGCGCCATTGCACTCCAGCCTGGGTAACAAGAGCGAAACTCCGTCTCAAAAAAAAAACAACAAAAAAACAAATTTATTTGTAAAGATGGGGTCTTGCTATGTTGCTCAGGTCCAGGGAGGAGCGATCCTCCCGCCTCAGCCTCCCGAAGCCCTGCGCTTATAGATGTGAGCCCCTGTACCTGGCCACATGAATACTTTAGATACCGTTGACCAGACGCCCCAGGTCAGCTAGAATTTCTCCAGGAGCATTTTGCCTGTGTTCACTCTGAACCCCGTGAGTTCGCCAAGAGGTGCAGATCTCTCGATGACCCAAGTGCTGCGTCTTGCCGATACCCGAACCCCGTCTCTGGCACGCACAGTTCTCTGACAGAGACTGTTGTCTATAATTCGGACTTCAAGGGGCGACGCCCAGACGGGCCGATGCGTTACCCCCAACTTGGCCAGGTCCCAGGCTCCTGGCCGCCTCCCGGACTGCGAAGGCTGTGCATGATGGCCTTCCAGAGAGCGCGCGGCAGGCTCTGGAGGCCTGGGCTCGTTTCCTTCGGGGAAGATGCCAGCGTTGGCACAGCCCCCTGGTTGGCTCTGAACAGTAAGTGAATGACGGATCGGCTTTTTGGTTTTCCTTGTTTATAGTATTCATAACCAGGCGTGGAGCTGCCCCAGAGAGGAGGTTTTTAAAAGTGAAAGTAGTCATGGCGAGGACGGGTTGCCAGTGCCAGTACCAGTGGTCTGAAAGGTGCCACGGCCCCACCTGTGCGGAGGCAGCCCCTCGGGGTGCCTGCCGAGCTGTCAGCAGTTCTCATTGTTCCACTGGGGACCTGGCACCTCCCGGCCTCTCTGCTGCTCCCCAAGTTGTTCACCGCTGTCCCTCCCACCTTGTTGTCTGCAGAGCCAGTGGGGTTGCCAGGAAGGTCATGGACACCAGTGAACTGGGCCAAACGGGGACTCTGTTCTGACGTTCCTTGAAACATGCACGAAGCCCTGTGAGTTCCACTGTGGTGCGGACCGAGAATCCTGTTTCTAGAGTTAGAACGGTTTGCAGCAGTTCCTGGATCTCGAACATGGCGGGGCCATTCAGTCTGTGTGCTGGGGAAGGTCTTGGAGAATGTGTGGCTCTCTGTTTTAACAGTTGTTTTCTGGGTTTACTCTAGCAAGTTGAGTCCTGGTTTTGAGCCCTATTGGGCCACCACTCGGCTTCAGGAAAAAAGGCCCATACTAAGATACTGTGTTTTTTGGTTTTTTTGATGCTATGAATCTGTAAAACTTACCCAATTTCGAAAAACACCATGAGGACCAAAACTTAAAAATTACACATGGGCAGAATTTAATGAGTTTTCCATTTTTGGTATAAAAACAATTGCTTTTAGCTCAAAGTTCTGTGAGTCTTGATTCTTGCCTGAACTAAACTCTTGCTTCTCAAAAGCGTGTGGTCTGGGGACCAGCACACCAGCATCTCCTTTGATCTCAGGAGAAATGAAGACTCTCAGGTCTCCACCCAGCCCTACAGGATCTGCATTTTAACCAGATCCCAACATTTCCAGAAAGATGATGCTGACATGTATGTTATGAATCCGGTTTTCAGGTTCCTGCACTGACCAAAATAATCAATGGGTCAGAATATATGAAGATTACTTTTGAGGAAGGGAGAGGATAAGGGCTGTGACTTTGTTGCAATGTCATTCTGCGTGCTCTGTGTGCATGCTTGCCATAGTGCAGTGGGAGGCATGGAAGCCTTGAGTTTCTGGTTGATGATAAAGGGTTATTAACTTTATTAAGAATTCTAAGCACCTGCTTCATGCCATACTTTCCTGCTGCTGCTG
>NW_016107326.1:4568654-4590378 GCF_001604975.1 Cebus imitator
GTGATCTCGGCTCATTGCAACCTCTGCCTCCTGAGCTCAAGCCATTCTTGTGCCTCAGCCTCCTACATAACTGGGACTACAGGTGCCCACCACCACATCTGGCTAATTTATTTTTTTTGTACTTTTAGTGGAGACGAGGGTCTCACCATGTTGGCTAGGCTGGTTTCGAACTCCTGACCCCATGTAATTTGCCTGCCTGGCCTCTCAAGGTGCTGGGATTACAGGTGTGAGCCACTGCGCCCGGCTTATGCCACACTTTCACGTAATTTATCTTATTAAGCCCTGACAACAGTATTGTGAGGTAAGAATTATGGCTTGAAGTTTTTAGACACAGAAACTGAGTTGCAGAAAGCTTGAGGAGCCATCCGAGGCTGCTTGCTTGCTAGAGAGGAAAGAGCTTCATTTATGAACACTGCCATGGCCTGCCCTTGCTGGAGACATTTTTAGATTCAGTGAGCCTGCCTCATAAAGGTGCCATTTGTATAATTTCCAGGATTAAGAGAAACTAAAATGCAGGCCTTATACTGTTGCTCCAGGTTTATTTATGATGTTATGTTTCTTGGTTGTTTTTTGAAACAGCTGTTACTTAGTCTCTCATTGGTGGTTTTGGCCATGGGAAAGTGAGAGCAGCTACAAAATCAGAAATATTTGTCACTTCATAAGAACCAATTATTCTGTTTTAACAGTTGTTTTCTGGGTTTAATCCAGCAAGTTGGGTCCTGATTTTGATTTGGAATTAGAATTACAGACAATAGCAAATTGGGAACATACATGCAATGTTGGTCTTGTAAGAAAACCAAATGAGTGTGAATTTAAAAGACCTGTACATTGTGCACCTTTAATGAAAATTTTTGTGTGTGTAATAACCTCTTCAATATAGTATTTAACATTTCAAAGGATCGTGAAGGACTCTCCCTTCTCAAAAGTTACCAAAGATTTTAGCTATTGTCATCATTAGACTTCAAAGCAGAAACTGCAGGCTATTTTAATGCCAATGCTTTTAATCCTAACCTTTGTATTGAGATTAGGAGCACAAAGCATGGCCCAGAAGGGGTGAGACGAGTTTTTCTATTTTGTTTTGTTTTTCTTACCAGAGATTTACGGTGAAAGCTCTGCACTCTAGAATTGTTCTTTACTCAAGGCTAGATTGGTTTTTCTACGTCTAAACTATGTTGAAATCTGCATAATGGTGTCTGTTATTGAAAAAAGAATATCTGCAGTAATGAAAGAACCTGGCACTTACAGATAGTTTCACATGCCCACAGCCTGTTTCTGTAAAAGATCAAGAACCACAAATGTCTCCCAAATTATCTGTGTTTGTTATTATTTTAGTGTTTGAAGAGTAGACTTGTGTATGGGGTGAAGGAGTTGGTGAAAATTACCGGCAGGGACCCCCAGCAGGCTCAGGCCAGCCTCTGCCAAGGCCCCTCCCGGGCCCCACTGCCACCTCTGTCTCTCACCATCTCATTCTTCTTCACCTCCACGGGCCCTACGCACACCCCTCGTACCCCTTTCTGCTTTCAGCCCGTACATCAACCACAGAAGTATTTGTGCAGTGTCCTCACGGAGCAGAAACTCTGCAGAGGTACACAGTGGCTTCATGCTGGCTTCACTCTGGAGGAAACCACAGAACTCCTCCAGTGAATAGTTTCTCAGGTGCGTGTGCACCGCCTGAGTTCGGAATGCGGCTGGGCAGTGGTATACAGGGAGCGACTTTCTCTTCCCATGGTCCCTAACATCAGGCAGGCCGCGTCGCCGTAAGTTAAGTGAGCAGCATCTTCATGATCTCCTCTGTCACTGCTGATGTCAGTTGCCTTGCTTTGGTGTGGCACCCTTCACCATTTCTCCAGGACAACCCATCTATTCATTTCTTTGAGAAATCTGGAGCCCAGATTGAGGGGGCTCAAGCGGTGTAGTCGATTTGCTGCTGATGAGTCGAGGGGAGGGTTAGCGGGAACCTGTTAGGCCTACGGCCAGCTTTAGAGGAGGCTTGGGCGGATGGGAACAGGATGCCAAATACGGGGAAGAGGGACGAGGTGCACTTGAGAAGAACTGGGGGGCTGGCGCATGGCGCATGATAGTGTGACGTGGTACAAAAGCACCGTGTCGGAATCAGAAGCCAGAGACTTAGAGCCTAGTCCACTTTGTGCTGCTAACTAGCTACCGCCTTAGGAAAGGAATTTGGTGCCTCAGTTTCCTTAACTTTCTTTTTTTTTTTTTTTAATTAAAAAAATTTGTTTTTAGCGACAGAGTCTTGCTCTGTTGCCCAGGCTGGAGAGCAGTTGCGCAATCTTGGCTCACTGCAACCTCTGCCTCCCAGGTTCAAGCAATTCTTCTGCCTCAGCTTCCCAAGTAGCTGGGACTACAGGCATGCACCACCATGCCCAGCTAATTTTTGTATTTTTTTCAGTAGAGACAGGGTTCCACTATATGTTGGCCAGGCTAGTCTCGAACTCCTGACCTGAGGTGATCCGTCCACCTTGGCCTCCCAAAGTGCTGGGATTACAAGCATGAGCCACCATGCCTGCTGAGTTCGTTTATCCATATACCGTGAGTACAGGAGCAGATGGGTTGAAAAGTCTTCAGATTTAAAAGTCTTCTTTTTTTCAGTTATCAGGAGATTTGATTCTAAAGTATCCAGGCATAAACCAATCAACAGTTAACCAACTGATCAAAGAAGCTAAAAGTCTTGTCGTGGAGGAGAAAAACATTGTGCTAATTTTGCAGAGCGATTGGTTGAGAGATAGTATTCGAATTTTAAGAAGAGAATGTGGCAGCCAGATCAGAGACAAAGATAATTTTGTCATCTACATTCAACATGTCCAGAAAATGTGTGTTTGGAGACTAGAAGGAAAGATGGCAGTAAAATGTTTAGGTTAGAATTAACTTGGGGCCTTTGTCTGATAAAATGAGAGCTGAGGCTGGGCGCGGTGGCTCACGCCTGTAATCCCAGAACTTTGGGAGGCCGAGGCGGGTGGATCACGAGGTCAGGAGATCAAGACCATCCTGGCAAACATGGTGAAACCCCGTCTCTACTAAAATACAAAAAATTAGCTGGGCATGGTGGCGTGCGCCTGTAGTCCCAGCTACTTGGGGGACTGAGGCAGGGAAATTACTTGAACCCAGGAGGCGGAGGTTGCGGTGAGCCGAGATTGCGCCACTGCACTTTAGCCTGGCAACAGAGCAAGATTCCATCTAAAAACAAAACAAAACAAAACAAAACCACCAACAACAAAAAACGAGAGATGAAGAAAAAAGGATGGAGCCAGAAAAGTTTGTGAAAGAGGCAGCAGGCAGACCTGACGATATCTCTGTTAGCTATTTTCTTCTCATTTGAAAATTTGAACAACCACGGCGAAATTTCAGCATTTTACCTTGGACAGATAAAGAACATTATGGGGCAATAATTTTGCCTGTTTCATAACTAATTTCTGACTAGAATTTTTTTTCACCTGTCTACAGACCCTAAAGAGGAAATGTTTTCAAGAAATACACATGATTGTTGGAGAGTTAAAATTTAGACTGTTGTATACAGCTGTTAGCATCTGTCTCTTTGGCTATGGAAAGAAGTGTGAAAACATTCTCTAAAGATAATCACCAGAGCTATGTAGGGTGGTGCAGGTCTCTTTAAGAGCCTTTCTGCCTTCAATGAGACTAAAGGAAATTGCCTTTTCTGAGTTCCCCAAGGGCTGTTGAAGTCACCCACAAGCTCAGAGACTGACCAGGAAAGAGATACAGCCTCACCATCAAGAGGTGAGGAAACTTAGGCGCAGTAGTGGAGAACAAGAAAAGCATTGGTGAATTGAAAGGACATCACTGCCTCACACTTTAAGCTTTTTATATAGTTGTTAAAGCACTAAATGGAATTTCTTCTGAAAACTGGAATTCAACATGAATTATTACCCAGGGGGCATAGAAAAACCTGATAAAAATATTGAAATCTCTGTTTAAGATGATGTCTGGGCAGAAATACACAGAAAGAGTACTTTTTCTATGTTTAATTATGTTAGTCTCATCCTATCCTCACTCAAGCGGATTTCGTAACAACATACAGATTTTTCATCTGATTTAATTCTCTGTTGTGGCATGAGCGCCGTCATCTGTGTATCTTCAGAAGGCTGACAGAGAGTGAACAGAATTATTATAGATGGAGACGTCTTTGGGCATTCTCCATTCTAGAAGTGAAACTTAATTTGAACCAACAGCTTTAAAAGTAACTTATTTCGACTGGTTTGAACTTGAGCTGACCTAGAACTGAATTAATTACATGTAATGAGAACCCCAGCCAAGGCCGCACTCTGAAATATGCGCTGTGGCCAGCAGAGCTGTGTGAGAAGTGTGAGTAAGTCAGATACGAAGACTTCAGGTCTGCTGTACACTGACACCCAGATCAGTGTTCTGGAAAATCACAGTGAAAAAGTTTGTCCGAAAACAGATTCCAGCCTGTTCTCTTTTTACAAGGACTTCCAGGAATTTGGGAAACTGAATCCCTGAGATAAAATGCCATTTCCTTCATCCCAGTTAGACCCTTCCCTGTTTTTCTGTATGTGGAATTTTCTGTTATTTGGTCCTTTACTCTGAGAACACATTGATCTTTATGGGTTCCTAAGTGCTAGGTTCCCACTTTTTAAAGCAATTATAAAAGAAGAAACAGGGCACTTCCCAGACATAAAACTTGTTCTCATTTCCCGGTGGGTCAGTTAATCCTGGGATATTACAAGAGTTCAGTGAAACCTAATTCAATTAACTTCTATCACTTCATTGTATCCCAGTTTGAGTATGCCTTTGGCTGCATAAAGTGGAACAAAGCCAAGCTTTTGGTCAATGTCAGATAAATATCTTTCTCCCAACATTTAGGTTGAATGATTGGTTTCTGTAGTTGACCAAATGCACTGTAGACTTGCGGCAGCTGTCAGGATTTACTGTGCCTCGGTTGCACTTTTGCTGCTTCCTTTTAAGTGGGCTTCATATTTCACTGACTCTTATAGCTGGAAGAGACCTTAGAATACTTCTGGTCCGACACACTGGTTTTATATAAATGAAGTAATGAAGCCCACAGAGGTTAAGAGACAGGCTTACGGTCACAAAGCTAGACAGCGGCAAAGCTAGGGCGAGAACAGCAGTTTCCCACCTCTTGCCCCAGTGTTTTTGGGAAGTTACTTCTGAGTAGGATTTAGTGATATTCTTTACCTCTGTCCAGACTCTCGGTGGAAAAATTGCCAAGAAATGCTAAAAATTATTGTTGGAGATTTAAAATTTAGGCCATTTTGTATAACTTACTTTTTTTTCTTTTTATCATGTGCAATTTCTAGAATACACAGAAGTAGAGAGAATAGAAACACAAACCCAATATCGGACTTCAGCAATTTTCAACTTGTGGGTCATTATGTTTCATTTATATCCCTATCTGCTCCCTCCTCCCCCCAATTATTTTGAAGCAAACCTAGACATCATATTAATTCACCCATAAATATTTCAGCATACATCTCTAAAAGATAAAGACCTAGACATCATATTAATTCATCCATAAATATTTCAGCATACATCTCTAAAAGATAAAGAAAAATAACCACAATACTATTGCTAACCTGGGCAAGTTAGCAGTAATTCCATAAAGTTATTAGATATCCCATAGTTGGCCGGGCATGGTGGCTCAAGCCTGTAATCCCAGCACTTTGGGAGGCCGAGTGGGCAGATCACAAGGTGAAGAGATTGAGCCCATCCTGGCCAACATGGTGAAACCCCATCTCCACTAAAAATGCAAAAATTAGCTGAGCGTGGTGGCACGCGCCTGTAGTCCCAGCTCCTTGGGAGGCTGAGGCAGGAGAATTGCTTGAACCCGGGAGGCGGAGGTTGCAGTGAGCTGAGATCGCGCCACTGCACTCCAGCCTGGCGACAGACCGAGACTCCGTCTCAAAAAATAAATAAATAAATAAATAAATAAATCCCATAGTTGTTCTGTTTGATTTGTTATAAATATTATATAGTCATTTTATTTTCAAATATGTTTTCTCTTTCAAAGGGGAAACAAACTGGTAAGAATGGTGGGTGTTTTAGGTGAACGGAATAAGGGAGGTACTGTAAAGATGTTCTTCAAAATCACTGATGAAATGTGACATGACTTTACAGTTAATGAGGAATTTACGAGATACTAGCTTAGTTTTGGAGTGTTTTAATTATCTTTTCCACCAAAACTAGTAAATTTTATTTTATTTTTTTGAGATTGAGTCTCACTGTGTCCCCCAGGCTGGAGTGCCGTGGTACACTCATCTCACTGCAACCTCCGCCTCTGGGTTCAAGCGATTCTCCCTGTCACAGCCTCCTACGTAGCTGGGAATTACAGGCACCTGCCACCACACCCAGCTATTTTTTTGTATTTTTGGTAAAGATGTGGTTTCACCATGTTGGCCAGGCTGGTCTTGAACTTCTGACCTCAGGTGATCCACCCACCTCGGCCTCCCAAAGTTCTGGGATTATAGGTGTGAGCCACTGTGCCCGGCCCTAAACTAGTAAATTTTAATATGATGCTTTTCCAAGGTACTGCAGCTGTTCTTTTCATATCCCTTTAAGTCATTTGAGTATCAGTATATTAAAGAAACTTGTCACCACAGAAAAGGAGAAAGCCTGGGTCATCTTTGCTGGTTGTCTCTCTCTCTCTGTGTGTGTGTGTGTGTGTGTGTGTGAACAAATGTGAATACTTTGAGCTCCTACGGTCCAGTAGCATGAGACAGAAAATATTTTATTGGTTTGAGAGGCTGAGGCAGGTGGATCGCTTGAGCTTGGGAGTTGGTGACTAGCCTGGGCAACGTGGTGAGAACTTGTCTCTATTTTAAAAAGAAGAAAAAAAAAGTTTTATGATTAGATAAATGTCCTATTCACTACAAAGTCTATTCCAGCAAAGCATTTTAGGGGAGGTGGGTTGATCCTTTTGTGGGATCCTTTTGTGAAAGTGATTCTCATTTCTTCAGCTTCTCCTTCTATATTTCTTTAGTGATGGAAGCCACGGGCAAGCTTTGAATGAGTCTCCCATCCCATTCACACGCTTAGGCTGGCATGACATTTCGTGTTGTAGAATATAGGGTACAAAACAGAAATGTCCTCATCACTTGTCCGCTGTGATGAGAAAGCTACAAGTTCGTCAAGCCGGCTAAAAGCAAAAACAGTGACTGCCTCAGAGAAACATTAGGGAGAGTGGGGTCCTGGGAGTGACGCTCCAGAAGCAGGATTTTCCTGAGAGCAGCAGTCATGAAAGTAAACCCTGGTGAATGAGCAGGCTGGGAGAAAAGAAGAAAACAGACCAGCCCAGTCCAGCTGTGTGCTTGAGTGCCGTGGCCTCGGCGCCACATGTCCCAATCCTAACAGCGCAGAGACGCTGAGCTGAAACTAGCTTAAGGCTTGCTCTATCTAGGTCAGACTGACTTCCAGGGCATAGTAAAGACCCATGTCCTCTGGTAATCGGGGCCGCAGACATTCCTTGTGACTTGCTTAAAATGTTTCCTCGTACTCCCTCATTGTGGCCATAGTTGCCCGCTACCCCCCACCCACCTTTCAGCATTTGGAGAAACTCCTTTGTCTTCACCTTTCACAGTGTTTGTAGTTGGCGTGCATTTGTTTTACCATTTCTCTCTGCCACTGGCTTTGGCTGGTCCAAGAAGGACAAGTGTTTCAGAACAAATAGGGAGGGAGCAACAGAGAGACAGAGACATGTAGCTGATGCGTCCGAGCCGGGAACAGCTGTTTTGTGACTTGGGAAACACTCGGATGTCCAGAGGCCTGCGCTGCGTGGTCACTGCGGCCTCCTTGCCATGTTTGAGTGATGGCGATTTTGGTTCTGCGCAGCGAGACGAATGAGGAGCCTCCTTCTGTGGAAGCTGTGCAGGGTCCCGGCTGCCTGTGTTTGCTTTGTTAGTAGTGCTGAGGAAGAAAGAAAAACGCCGCAGCTTCTGGAAGCTAAACAAAGTGGACGTCTAGCCTGATGGATGAACAGAATTTCTGTATCTCCCTTCTCTGATAGTCCATTCATCCAAGGCCCTGCTCCTAAATACCTTGGTGTTTAATGCTCTGACTATGGGCTTTGTAAGACCTCCTTTTTAAAAATGTTTTTAATTTTTGATTTAATTAATTTATTTATTGAGACAGAGTCTCGCTCTGTTGCCCAGGATGGAGTGCCGTGCCGTGATCTCGGCTCACTGCAACCTCTGCCTCCCAGGTTCAAGCGATTCTCCTGCCTCAGCCTCCTGGGTAGCTGGGACTACAGGTGCGTGCCACCACACCCGGCTAATTTTTTTATTTTAAAATTATTTTAGTAGAGACGGGGTTTCACCATTTGGCCAGGCTGGCCTCTAACTCCTGATCTCAGGTAATCCCCCGGCCTCGGCATACTAAAGTGCTGGGATTACAGGCATGAGCCACCACACCCAGACTTTTGTTTGTTTGTTTTTTAAAGTTCATTGATGATAATTGACCAATAGCCAAATGCCCAAACCCAGTGGAGGACCTTAGTCCCCTTTATAGCACTGTTTGCATGGAAAAATACTTTAAGAGTTCCAATGTCAACATGCATCTTACTGCTCCATTATTTGAAACTGCTGGCTGAGGGAGGAACCCTTTCCTGGTCCCAGCCCATGAGTCTGCAGAGATGGAGGCCCAAATGACAGGGTGGACACAAGGGCTCTGAGAAGGGTCCTCCAGAGGGTGAAGGTTCAGATGGTTGTTGGATGCTGTAGGCGGATGCAAGATCAGGGTCACTAGGGTTCATGACAGAAAGGCTGGGGATGAGGAAGGGCATCCTTGGAGACGGGTCTTGTGCCTAAGAGATGCTTTGACAATCGAATGCGTCTAAGCAGGGGACTGCCTGAATTTTTCAGTAGTACAGACTGAGAAGAAATTCTGCCTGCATGCCTGTGAGTTCATTGAGGGCACTTGGGGACACAAGAGAAAGGGGAAAAAGGCTACTGTTGGAGCAATAACCACACGTCTGCAGCTCTTGGCACCCTGTCCCAGCACTGCCCAGGCGCGGGATGAAAGGCAACCAGACTGGACTTAGGCAAGCAGTAGTGGGGTAAGATGCATAGCAAAGACCAAGGCTTTTTCTTCTAAGCGTCTTTCTCTGCAATTCCACTTTTCTTTTTGAACAGCCTTTCCCCAAGCACAGACGACTCATTAGTTGAACATAGAGCAAGCAATCCCTAAAGATCACCGTCTCCACCATCTTTCCCCCTCCATTCCACAGATGTGCATTCAGTACCTTCTACATGCAAAGGATAATGCTAGATTTTTTTTTTTTTTTTTTTTTAGACGGAGTTTTGCTCAGGCTAGAGTGCAGTGGCATGATCTTGGCTCACTGCAACCTCTGCCTCCCAGGTTCAAGCGATTCTCCTGCCTCAGCCTCCTGAGTAGCTGGGATTACAGGCGCACGCCACCATGCCCAGCTAATTTTTGTATTTTTAGTAGAGATGGTGTTTCATCATCTTGGTCAGGATGGTCTCGAACTCCTGATCTCAGGTGATCCACCTGCCTAAGCCTCCCAAAGAGCAGGGATTACAGGCATGAGCCACCGCATCCAGCCCTCCCTAGAGTTCTTGATCATGATGTGGCCAGGCTGATGTTCTAAAGTGTCAGTTAGACTCTATTACTCCTGCTAAGAACTCCCAATAGCTTCTCCTTACTGTTGAAAGAAAATGCAAACTCCTACAAGGGCCTTCAACCTCATCACTCTCCTACGGTTCTCCCCGACTCACTCAAGCTCTTCCCTCTGCTTGATTACATAGGCCACACCACAGCTTCAGTTCCTTCTGCCTAGGGCACTCGGCCCCGGAGCTGGCCTAGCTGCCTCCTTCCCACCCACCATTCAGGTTTTAGCTCAGATATCACCCCCTGAAAGAAGCCCTCTCCCGAATACTTAATTTAAGGCCCTGTTCTCTCTTTACTTTGGTGGGGTTTTTCTGTTTTTCATTTCTTAAACAGAGTCTTGCTCTGTCACCCAGGCAGGAGAACAGCGGCATGATCTCAGCTCACTGCAACCTCCACCTCCCAGGTTCAAGTGATTCTCCTGCCTCAGCCTCCCAAGCTGGGATTACAGGCATGAGCCATCATCCCCAACTAAATTGTATCTTTAGTAGAGACAGGGTTTCGCCATGTTGGCCCAGCTGGTCTTGAACTCCTGACCTCAAGTGATCCGCCTGCCTCAGCCTCCCGAAGTGCTGGGATTACAGACATAAGTCACTGCACCTGGCCTTCTCTCTACTTTGTGCCGTTTTCTTCAGATTACCTATTGCCATTAGATTTTATCTTATTATTATTGAGATGAAGTCTCACCCAAGCTGGAGTGCAGTGGTGTAATCTTAGCTCACTGCAAACTTCGCCTCCCGGGCTCAAGCAATTATTGTGCCTCAGCTTCCCAAGTAGCTGGGACTATAGGCACGTGCCACCAACCTGGCTGATTTTTTGTATTTTAGTAGAGAAGGGGTTTCACCATGTTGTCCAGGGTGGTCTGAACTCCTAAGCTCAGACGATCCACCCAACTTGGTCTCCCAAAGTCTGAGGATTATAGGTGTGAGCCATAATACCAGGCCTATCTTATCTATTTGCTTACTGGTTTTTTATCTGCCTCCCCTCGCACCTACTGTTAAACAGGGAATTTGTCTTGTCACCTCTGCAAACCAGAGCCATGGATGGTGTCTGGGATCAAGAGATTTTTAGGAATGCTGGTGAAAACACCAAGAGTACAAAGGGACCAGGCCATGGAGAAGGCTCCAGGGTCTAGTGCTGCTCTTCCCTGTTTTGGTTTCTTTTTGGTGAACATTTACTCTCATTTAAACTTCACAACATATGGATGAAAATTCTATTATTATCATCCCCAATTTGCAGACAAAGGATACTAATGTGTAGGGCCAGGATTCAGACCAGGTCTGTCTGCCTGCAGATCCTGGGCTCCGAAAGGTATAATGCCCTTCCTCAGGAGCAACTATGGGCACAGGCTACCTTCAGCCAAGCCTCTGCAAACACCTCAGCTTTAGGGTGCAGTATGTAGACCCCTGGGACCCAGCTCACCTGTCTCCTGCTGACCTGGAAAGCAGGAGACAGGCTCGGGAGCCACTCACCTTGATCCCATCTGCTGCGTTGTGTACCACAGTGGTTTGTGGCTCCTGTGAGAGAAGATGAAAATTATCCTTCCAACTTGGGGACAGACTATGGCTCTTCCCTGAGGAGCCCCACCTGTACCCCATGACCCCTACAGACCCTATAATGACCACTGAGGCCTGCCCACCAGCCATCTCCAGAAGACAAAATGTCCTGGCTTAGCTGGGGTTCTGGGCAGCTTGGAAAGCCCTGGGTTTTGGCAGCAGCACTGGCTAGTAAGAAAGAGGCCCGGCAGGTGCAGGTGGGTGCCAGGAGAGGACAAGGGCCTCTGTCCCTGATTCCTGTCGGTCCTGAGGGCTCTTTTCACATAGGGATCCCATGGGGCAGGTACACTGGAGGAGCTGTGGGACTGAGGGCACAGCTCAGTGTTCATCATGAGGAGTGTGCAAGGCAGGAACATGGGGAGAAGAATGAGGAGGTCTCCCAGAAAGAGCCAGGACACGAGGCCCCCTCAGCAAGCTGAGCCCAGAGAGCTGTTCACTGTGCCCGCCCTCTGCCTTCCCTAGTTCCTGGCCCCACCACCACATCAGGAGGCACAAGGGTCTGCAGGAAAGAGGGGAGTAGCCGGCACCATCACCCCTCTGTCTTTCCCAGTCACCCCCTGCTGACTCTCTAGTTAGCCACCACTAGCAGAGGGAGCTCCAAGAGCACAAAGAACCCCTGGAGGAGCCCAGAGAGAACTCAGCCAGCACGAGGTGCTCCAGGAGCCCAGGGACCTCAGCAATATCCAGAGGTGGGGACCCCAGCCCTCTTTCCTGTTCCTGGCTTTGCAAAGGAGAGGAGGAGGCAGGTTTTACAATGAGGCCTCCATGAACTGATGTTCAGGTTTCAAGAAAGCTCCTACCCTCTCCTTTCCTAAGCAACTCACCTTCCCAGCCCCCAGAGAAGACCCATTGGGGGTCCCGGCCCAGGCCTGGGAGGTTCAGCAGAGAGCCCTGATCACTCTTCCCCCCACCAGCAAAAGGAGCAGAAGCAGCAGTTCTGCCATGCGGGATGGAGCACGGCCAGGCAGGACAATGAAGGGGAAGGGGCCTGCAGGGCAGCACACAAAGCGGCCTGCTCTACGGGGACCAAGAAAGGAACAGGCCCAGGAGGCCAGGGAGGGGGCACAAGAGGAGAAAGAGGGAAGGGGCAGGAGGCAGCTGGGGGCAGAGGCGGAGAAGCCGTAGACAGGAGGTACCATGGCCGTCTGCAAGGGCGCGGGCTCTTGGGCTGGGCTTACGAGACTGTTTTTGTTGTTGCTCTGTGGCTGAGACAAGAAAACAGATGGTTTAGTTCCTCCAGAGTCCCCAAAGCCACTCACGTTCAACTCCCAGACCTCCCTTGCCCCCTGGCCTGGCCTGGGGGAGCTAGGCCTGAGGCGGCCTCCATAACGCTGTGCAGATGGGAGCGATGGCTAGAGAGATGATCAGAGGAAGGAAGTATTTGTGGGGCCCAGAGACCTGGCTCTGGGGACACCTTCAAGGTGGGACCAGCCCAAAGACTTGTTTTAAAGCATCTCTCCAGAAATCTCTGCTTACACCAGGTGCCATGTCATTGCACAATCAGCATCTGACCCAAAGAAGTTCGAGATCTTCCTCCTACTGTACAGGGGAAAGGTGGGGGGTAGTTTATAAGAAAGAACAAAATTCAGAAACTCTGGTCCCCTATCTGTGGGCAGCCTCCTGCTGCCCTTTCAACTCAGCACCTGTATGTCCTTCTTACAACACCAGCTTGAAGCCTGAAACAAAGATGAAGGAGAAAAGAAAGTACACCTGGCCTAAGAGATGGTGTCCAGGGGATGGGGGTGGAAGTCCATTTCAGACACAAAATGCATTCACTGACCCCAGGGAGCAGATTCAGGGCTGGGCTGTTCACCTTTCTGCCTGACAAATCTTAGAGCTGGTCGGCTAGAAGTAAGGACAGTGTTCCGAGGAGGGGCAGGTGAAACCCAGCAGGGCTGTGGCTGTAGACCCAGAATCCAACACCCAGGACAGAGTAGGCCATGCACAGGCCAACATTCCCAATAACACCATGACCACCAGGGATATATCCTTGCCTTTCAAAACTACATGGTGTTAGCCAGGTGCAGTGGCTCACGCCTGTAATCCCAACACTTTCGCAGGCCAAGGTGGGTGGATCACCTGAGGTGAGGAGTTCAAGATCACCCTGGCCAACATGGTGAAATCCCATCTTTGCTAAAAATACAAAAATTAGCTGGGCATGGTGGCAGGTGCCTGTAATCCCAGCTACTTGGGAGGCTGAGACAGGAGAATTGCTTGAACCCAGGAGGCAGAGGTTGCAGTGAGCCCAGATTGTGCCACTGCACTCCAGTCTGGGTGACAGAGCAAGACTCCATCTCAAAGAAACAAAAACAAACAAACAAAAACATTACACAGAGGGCACAACAAGGGAGGGGCAGAGGGAGGATGGAAGGAAGGAAGGAGGCCGATCTCCAGGGCAGGGAGCCATATCCATGTGATGTTCTCTGCCTCTGATAGTTCCCTAGCCAGCATACTCAATCTCACTGAGGTCCAGTGGGGATGGGGGCCATTGAGGCGCAACCTGATGCCTGCAAGTTCTTCAACAGGCAGTGAGACAAATGCGTGGCTGCTGTCCCTGCACAGGGCACAGCTGATACATCGACAGATAGAATGTGTGTCTTCTCTCCTAAGACATACACAGAAAGCATTCTGACTGTCCTGATTCTTGCCTGGAGGCCTCTTGGACCAGACCTGAAGCCATCCACCGCCAGCTTGCTGTCAATGGCTCAGACATCCCCAAACCCAGTCTTGGAACCTCAAGCCAGGCACCAAGTGACTCCACCGAACAAGACTCCACAGACCGTGGTAGGCTAGAGAAGAGGAGTCCCAGGAGTAGCGAGACGGTGGGTCTAAACTCACAGGAGCTCTGCTGTCTCCCATTCCCAGCAGGAAGAAGGAAAGCCCACCTAGCTCAGTGACTGATGCTGACCTGTTTGGGGCTGGTTAGAGAGACCTGCCCTACCTGTAAATCCCAGCTGAGGCTAAGACCCTCACAGGGAGCAAAGACTCCAGGGTGCCCATAAAACCTGCAGAGAGCTGGGATGTCACCCAAGTGGCCCCACCTCTGGTTTTAATGGATGGTTTCGTAATGACTCAGGCTGCTGTGTTCCCCTTGGTGCCCTGTGTCCCGTGAGAAAGATGAGTTAGCTGTCTCCCTGAGGGCTAGGTGGGCAGGATAAAACACTGGGCACAGCTGGAGAATGGGATTTGCACGGGGGCAGAGCCAGGAGATCGAGACTCACAGGTGGGAGCCTGCAACCAGCCCCTCTGCCCACCACACAGTTGCCCTACAGCTGCCAGTCTGTAAGAAGCAGCTGCTCATGCCTGGGAAGCAGGGCCTCTCCTTCTGAGCAACAGTGAGTGAGGGTCTCTCCCTTACTTGCCACCTGGCCCCAAGTCCCTACCAGATTCATGTCCTACACTGGGCTGCTGGGGGCTGTTGAAGCTCCACAGCAGGGGGTGCCGTACCACCCCTTCCAATACCCACTTTTTAGGCCACTGGGTGACCTTGGGTAATGGCCCCCGCCTGGCAGGACAGGCCACACCTGCCCACACAGCACAGACATGCAGTGAGGATGAGTGAGGCACACGCACATGGCAGAACAGGTTTGCGTGGCTGGCAGGCGGGCGCAGGCAGCATGGAGTGGGCAATGGGTGGGCAGGCAAGGCTCACCATTAGGTGCACGCTGGAACTCGACTTCCTTTTCTGGACACACCACAGCAAAAGGGAAAGAGAAGGGGAAAGAGGAGGTAAGAAGAGAAGCACAGAGACGTTGCAGGTTAGCGCACCAGCGTGGGCTCTGCATCAGGGAGAAAAGAGCGGAGGGAGACCCAGAGACCAGCACCAGAGGGTTAAACAGACGTGGACCAACAGCACTCACACCCTCCAGACCCCAGGAGGGAAGAACTCTTTTGTGGTCAGGTTGGTAGACACAGATTTAGTATCTTCTAGAGATGTCTCAGCCTTGTTCAGAAAAAGCCTCCTAAGGAGATTGTCACAAGTCTGTGAGGGTAAGTAACATTTTGCTACAAATTTACAGATCTGGGTTCATAGGATTAGCTCACCCTGTAATGTTATTTATTTTCTCTCATTACCAGAACTGCCTGAAGTTCAAGGGAGCAGCCACCAGGGAAAAAGCAAAAGCTACCATAGGCTGTCCAGCTTTAATAAAATTTGACTTCTGACTTTGCTGCACCCCTAAACTGCTTTTTAGAACAAGATGCTGAGCTTTTGAAAATCACCTACAGTTAAATGTTGGCCTCCTTTGTCGGTATAGCCACACTTGTTTAAAATATTTGAATTTTTTATTGCATTTTGCAATTCGTGAGAAATGGAAACACAGGAGTGCCAGTGATTACTATAGTGATCATAAAATGGCAGGGATGTAAGCCACAGGGAATGTTGAAAGCAGTGATTCCTCAGCCTCAACTAGATGCTCACAAACTTTACGTTCAGATGTGAAACAGACACATCAGGATGAAGACCACGTGGAACACTAAAGATATATCCCAGAAGACTGCGTCAAAAAGGTGAAGAGTAATTATTAATTTCATAATTAGCTCACTGGGGGTAAGGTCCCCCGGAACATGTCTGTCTGTTGTTCAGCTTTTGCACATTCATTGGACAATGCCCAGCAAACACTGAGGGCTGTTTCAGGCACAGTGGACAGAACTGATAAACTGTTCCTGCCCTCAAGGGCCCAGCATTCTTTAGAAAACATTTTCAGGGATGTATTATAAACAAAAGAAAGAGGCTACAAATATTAAAACTAAAGGAAAAGAAAAATCTAAACATAGGTGTCTTTTACATTGGCCTTTTATGTATGCATGTATGTATGTATGTATGTATTTTTTATTTTTATTTTTGAGATAGAGTCTTGCTGTCACCCAGGCTGGAGTGCAGTGGTGCGATCTCCACTCACTGCAACCTCTGCTTCCCGGGTTCTTGCAATTCTCCTGCCTCAACCTCCCGAGTAGCTGGGACTACAGGCGGATGCTACCATGCCTGGCTAACCTTTTGTATTTTAGTAGAGACGCAGTTTCACTGTGTTGCCCAGGCTGGTCTCAAACTCCTGAGCTCAGGCAATCCACCCACCTCAGCCTCCCAAAGTGCTGGGATTACAGGCATGAGCCACTGTGCCCAGCCTATTTATTTATTTTTGACCAAGTCTTGTTTTGTTGCCCAGGCTGGAGTGCAGCGGCACGATCTCGGCTCACTGCAACCTCTGCCTCCCAGATTCAAGCAATTCTCCTGCCTCAGCCTCCTGAGTAGCTGAGATTACCGGCACCCACCAACCACGCCCAGCTAACTTTTTGTATTTTTAATAGAGCCAGGGTTTCGCCATGTTGGCAAGGCTGGTCTTGAACCCTTGACCTCAGGTGATCCACCCACCTTGGCCTCCCAAAGTGCTAGGATTATAAGCGTGAGGCACTATGCCTGGCCTTAAATTGCCCTTTTAAATATACTCAAATATGATATTTTATTTCTAAAATTATCCCTCAAAAAGAGGGAGTTTCCTTATATTCATATATATATATAATAAAGGTAGGTGTGTGTGTACCTCCTTATCCCGTTACCCAACTAAAGTGTTACCGCTTTCAGGGAAGGTTCCTATCTTATATATCTTTGGAATTTCCACAGTACCTAGCAGCATGCCTTATAGTTAGCATACAGGCAAGGAAAGTTTGCTGAGTTGAGCTGGGTTTTCTGACTTTGGTTTTTCCCCAGGCTACAGAAGAGCACAGGTTTCTAACTTGCACTGAATCATAGCAGCAAGAACTCTGCACAGGCACTCACTCACCAAGCCCAGTCTTGGTTCTAGTGATTTTTCAGGGGCATGTTGTCAAAGGCCATTGCAGGATCTTGACCTGAAGCAGATTTTTGACTAATGGGGAGTTAAGTTCTCAGCTTTCTCCTGGCTCTCTTTTTCCCAAATTGTCTTGCATGAGAACCTGAGATAACGCTTTTCCAAAGACTGTTTCTCAGGTTAGTGAACATTTTTCAATTTCCCTCTCCATTCTCTCAGGGATTTGCCCTTAGCCATGCGTAGCTGGGCTCCCTCCGAACCAGCACACTACCACATTGTCTAAATGTGAGATCTTTTTTTTTTTTTTTTTTTTTAGTCCCAAGAAGAACTTTTTGAAAAATTTTTTTTTATCTCTAGAGATAAGATATTGCTCTATTGCCTAGGTTAAAGTACAGTGGCATGATCACAGCTCACTTCAGCCTCAACTTCCTGGGTTCAAGGGATCTTCCACTGCAGCCTCCTGAGTAGACAGGACTACAGGTGCACACCACCGTGCCTGGCTAAAGGCCAGATGGGTTCTCAAGAATCGTATCTCACTTTTACTTTAAAAACTCTGTGTTTATTTAAAATGCTAAGCTAGGAAAGAGTTCAAACCTCTTTCCCGTAACTAAACAAAATAATTCATATAGTACTTAGGGAAATAACTATAACCTTTCCTTTTTCTTGCTTTTTTTTTTTTCAAAGACAGGATGGCCATTCTGGCCTGGTATTAGCAGAAGGCATGAGTTGTCCTACACTCTCAGGATGTGAGTTTGTGGTCCCTTCGGTCTCATCCTCACAAGTGGCTCTTACTCTTCCACAGACCCTGGGTCACTGGCATCCACTTTCAAAGAAATCGAAATAGAAGTTAAGTCCCCCAAATCAAGAGCACAAGATAGACTAGCTGCTCAAACCAAAGCCAGTATTTTGAACATCTTGCAGAAAGCTTCTGAACAGTGAAAAAGAAATCACCCTGTGGACACTTAAGCCATAGGAATTGAGGAAGGCAGAGCTGGGAAGGGAAGACAGATCAAAAGAATCCATGATGGTGAAAGCTCAAGACCGTATGAGAACTCCACAGGCTTCCCTCCTAACAGTGATCAAAACCTTGACTTTCAGGAGAGCCTGGAAAGGCTGAACTCCAAACATCCTGCTTTGTCCTCTCCTTTTCATTTCTTGCCCCTTTGATGCAGCCACAATATTAATTGTTATTTACCTGTTGCATATTATAAAAGGACTTCAGCTAGTATACAAGCAATATGGAAAACAGAGAAGGGGTATGGGAAAACCACTCGCACTCCTAGCAATCTTCCAGTCTTTTTAAAAAATGCAGTCTTTTAAGATGTCATTATTGCCCAGGTGTGGTGGTTCATGCCTGTAACCCCAGCACTTTGGGACGTCAAGGGAAGCGGATCACCTGAGCGCAGGAGTTCAAGACCAGCCTGGGCAACAGGCAAACCCAACTGGCGAAACCCTGTCTCTACTAAAAATACAAAAATCAGCTGGGCGCAGTGGCACACGCCCACAGTCCCAGCTACTCGGGTGGCTGAGGTGGAACAATCCCTTGAGCCCAGGAGGCAGAGGTTGGAGTGAGCCTAGATTGCACCACTGCACTCCAGCCTGGGGGACAGAGTGAGACCCTGTCTCAAAAAAAAAAAAAAAAAAAAAGAGATCATTGTAAGATATAATATACAAGTATATGCCTTACCTCTTTTTTTTTTCAAATTGAGATGGAATCTTGCTTATGTTGCCCAGGCTGGACCTCCTGGGCTCAAGCGATCCTCCCACCTCAGCCTCCCAAGTAGCTGGGATTAACAGGCATGAGCTACCATGCCTGGCATTATGCCTTACTTAAAAATATATATATATAATATTTTTAAAAAATTCTGATAACAGTAGTGCACAATCTAGATGAAAAATGTAGAATACAGAAAAATGTATAAGAAAAAAAGTTTCTCAAATTCCCATTACCCAGTGAAGTTACTGTTGACACTTCAGTGGGCTTTCTTCCAGTCCTTTTCCTCCCCACATATTATATACTGAATAAATATCCACACACACATTTTTTCAAACCAAATTTAGATGATAGTGTATGTACTCCTTTATTTTATTTTTTTGAGACAGAGTTTTGCTCTGTCACTAGGCTGGAGTGCAGTGGCGTGATCTCGGCTCACTGCAACCTGGTTCAAGTGATTCTCCTGCCTCAGCCTCCAGAGTAGCTGGGATTACAGGCGCGTGCCACCACGCCCAGCTAATTTTTGTATCTTTAGTAGAGATGGGATTTCACCATGTTGGTCAGGATGGTCTCGATCTCTTGAACTCGTGATCCACCCGCCTTGGCCTCCCACAGTGCTGGGATTACAGGCGTGAGCCACTGCACCTGGTTGAAAATTAACTTTTTAATGGTTTATTAAATTTATTTCCCATAATTATTTAGTCATTTATTGGCTTTTTTTTTTTTTTTTTTTTTTTTTTTTTTTTTTTTTTTTTTTTTTTTTTTTTTTTTTTAAGACGGAGTATTTCTTGCTCTGTCACCCAGGCTGGAGTGCAATGGCGCGATCTTGGCTCACTGTGGCCTGCATCTCCTAGGTTCCATCTATTCTCCTGCCTCAGCCTCCCGAGTAGCTGGGATTACAGGTGCACGCCACCACGCTTGGCTAATTTTTGTATTTTCAGTAGAGATGGGGTTTCACTATGTTGGCCAGACTGGTCTCAAACTCCTAACCTCAGATGATCCATCCACGCTGGCCTCCCAGTGTTGGAATTACAGGTGTGAGCCACTGCACCCAGCCCATTTATTTGCTTTTTAAAAATCTTTTTATTTTTAAATTCAAAAACATTTTTAAGAGTTGAAGGGTATCACTATGTTGCTTGGCTGGCCTCAAGTTTCTGGGCTCAAGCAATCCTCTCCTGCCACAGTCTCCTGAGTAGCTGGGACTACAGGCATGCACCACTGTGCCTGGCTCCTTACTGGCTTTTGAAATTGTCTCCAATCTTGTTTTTGAAACAGAGCCACACTCTGTTATCCAGGCTGGAGAACAGTGGTGTGATCGTGGCTCACTGTTACCTCAATCTCCTGGGCTCAAGCAATCCTCCCACCTCAGCCTCCCAAGTAGCTGGGACTATAGGCATGTTCCACCATGCTTGGCTAATTTTTCTTTTTCTTTTTCTTTTTTTAAGAAATGGGATCTCACTATGTTTCCCAGGCTAGTCTCAAGCTCCTGGGTTCAAGCAATCCTCTCACCTTGCCCTCCAAAGATTATAGGCATGAGCCACTGTGCCCAGCCTCCAATCTTTTCACAGTTATAAATAATGTCATATTGAACATTCTTCTGCTTTTAGCTTTTCCCTATTTTGAATTATTTCTTTAGGAAAGACTCCCAGAAGTAGAGTTACAGGGTAAAAGAGTAATTTTTATGGTTCTGACACACAGGCTGTTTTAGAAAAGACCACTCTGGTTTCACTACTATCACTGACTAAAGAGTCCAAAAATGGCACCTTGCTTCAATTTACATTTCTCTGATAATAGTGAGGCTGGAAAATTTTCCACATTTGTTATCCAGTTCTACTTCCTTGTTTTCAGGTTGTCAGTTTATTTTCTTGATCACCTATCTACTGATTTTGTTTTGTTTTGTTTTGAGACAGAGGGTCGCTCTGCCCACCAGGCTGGAGTACAGTGGCATAATCCTGGCTCACAGCAATCTCTGCCTCCCAGGTTCAAGTGATTCTCCTACTTCAGCCTCCGGAGTAGCTGAGACTACAGGCGTGCACCATCACACCTGGTTAATTTTTGTATTTTTAGTAGAGACAGGGTTTCGCCATGTTTGCCAGGCTGGTCTCAAACTCCTGGCCTCAAGTGATCTGCCCGCCTCGGCCTCCCAAAGTGCTGAGATTACAGGCGTGAACCACTGCACCTGGCTTATCTACTGGGTTTTAAGAGGGATTATTTGTTACAAAAACTCTTTCAATAAAAATATTAACCCCTCCCATCACAATTGCTGTGAACATGCGGTTGGCCTTTTAATTTTGGGTAGTCACTGGCTTCTGGTCCCAACATGATATTGAAGCTCTTTTCTCAAAAGAATGTGGCATAAAACTCATTTACTGAGCACATATCTGGGTCAGGCACATAACACATCACAGGGCTAGGCTCACCACACGTCCTCATTTAGAGCCTCTTACCTAATGATCTGTCTGCCCAGCTCTGGTCCTCAGCATTCCTGGAAAAGCTGCTGCTGCTGGACATGTCTATTCTTCCTCCACCTTTCTGTTCTTCCTCCATTTCCTTTGCTGACTCTTCTAGACTTTTCTTAACACAGAATCCCCAAATTTTGCCTTTACCAGACCCTTAAATATTCACGTCCTTTGGATTCATGAAATTCAGATTTTGCCTCCTAGCCAAGGTCTCCAGAAAGTGAATTCCAAGCTGGGCTCTGGATGTGCATGGTTTTAGCTGGCTCCTTGGGCAAATCTTACGTGGCTGCACGTGACCTTCATCTTTGAGACCAGTAGTATCTACAAAGTTCAGCGAGAAACCTGTTCCTTAGCCAGGCACAGTGGCTCATGCCTGTAATCCCAGCACTTTGGGAGGCCAAGGCGGGCGGATCATGAGGTCAAGAGATCGAGACCATCCTGGCCAACATGGTGAAACCGTCTCTACGAAAAATACAAAAATTAGCTGGGTGTGGTGGTGCACACCTATAGTCCCAGCTACTCAGGAGGCTGAGGAAGGAGAATTGCTTGAACCCAGCAGGCGGAGGTTGCAGTGAGCCA
>NW_016107326.1:4591216-4600536 GCF_001604975.1 Cebus imitator
TTTTTTGCAGAGACAAGGTTTTGCTATGTCACCCAAGCTGGTCTAAAACTCCTGGACTCAAGCAATCCTCTTGCCTTAGCCTCCCAAAATGCTGGGATTATAGGAGTGAGCCACAGCGCCGGGCTTGCCAAATCGTTTCTATCAGCTCTCTCACCATAGCTTCCCTGCTCAGTGGCCTATGGTATTTCCCATGGTCTGACACAGAAATTTCCTATTCTGCCTGATAAGACTGATCCAACCATATTTTTGACATCCCTCTACCACATACCCTGTGTTCTCACTGGGCAGAGAACATCAATATGTGCGAGAAGCCATACAAATATAATTTGTTGTTTTTAAGTTAAAGAAATGGCATGTTCTCAAATTTATTTATTTTATTTTGAGACAGAGTCTTGCTCTGTTGCCAGGCTGGAGTGCAATTGTGCGATCTTGGCTCACTGCAACCTCCGCCTCCCAGGTTTAAGCCATTCTCCTGCCTCAGCCTCCCGAGTAGCTGGGACTATAGGCGCACACCATCACACCCAGCTAATTTTTGTATTTTTAGTAGAGATGGGGTTTCACAGTGTTGGCCAGGATGGTTTCAATCTCTTGACCTTGTGATCCACCCACCTCAGCCTCCCAAAGGGCCTGGATTACAGGCATGAGCCACCGTGCCCAGCCTATTTTTTATTTATTTATTTTCAGACAGAGTCTTTCTCTGTTGCCCAGGCTGGAGTGCAATGGCGTGATCTTGGCTCACTGCAACTTCTGCCTCCTGGGTTCAAGCCATTCTCCTGCCTCAACCTCCTGAGTGGCTGGGATTACGGACACCCACCATTATGCCTGGCTAATTTTTGTATTTTTGTAGAGACGAGGTTTCACCATGTTGGCCAGGCTGGTCTTGAATTCCTAAGCTCAGGTCATCCACCCACCTTCGACTCCCAAAGTGCTGGGATTACCGGCATGAGCCACCAAGCCTGGCCCATATTCTCAATTTAAATAAAACATATAGTAGTAGTAGAAAGTAAAACTGCAAAGTGAGTCTCACCTTTGTCCCTGCAGCCTTCTCCAGTAACCTCTCTCCTATGAGTTTCCTGGACTGAACTATCCCACATGGGTCCACTAGCCATGCTCAGCTGACTCTTGGCATGGTCCCCTTCCTACAGTGACTGAAAGCCGCACCCCCTCTTACACCTCTGTTGTGTGCCCCTCAGAACAGAATGCTGCATGGACCTCTGATTGACAGGTATTTATCAAACACTTTCTCCAACTAAACTTGCCCCCTTTCCTGACCTGGTTCCATCCATCTAGCTCAGGGGCAGAGCTTGGGGACTGCATGATACCCCCAGCTCCATGTCAGAGGGTGTGCGCGGAGCCCAAGCTCCCCTGCGAGGGGCAAAGGACACAGAAGCAGGCATGCAGAGAATGAGGGAAAGAGGAGGGAGTGGGGAGGGAACAGGACATGTGTGTACATCTCAGCTGTGGACACAAGATCCTGGGAAAAGGCCCAGTGAAAATTTCTGGAGTATAAGTTGGGAGGCTTCAAGATAGCATGAGTTCCTACCCAGGCCCTAGTCCCAGGATCCTTTCTGCTCCCAAAGCATCTACATTATGCATTGGGTCCTGTGGGTAGCCCCAGCCACCTCTCCTCTACCTTGGCCAAGCAGCCACTCCCAGCAGAGCTCCTGATGGGTCCCAGGTCCCTCCTCTTGCCCCAGTCCCACGGGAAAAGCTCCCTCACCCAGTGGGAACAAGCCGTGATCCACAATGGCCCTTTTCTTTTTCTGAGGAGCCTATGCGTCAAGAAAGCTCGAGACTCTTGCACTCAGTGGGATCTGAAAGTGTTGTAGAGAGAAGGAAAAAGACCAAAAGGAGAGTGGTTTCAGGTTCCAAGCCCCATACCCTGCCTGAATCACTCAGGCAAACTTGGCTTTCATTTGATTAAAAAGGTCTGTGCTTTTAAAAGAAAAAAAAAAAAAAAAGATAACCAAATGACCTAAAAAACCCAGAGTCAGGCCCTGGAGATGAAGCATTCGTGTGGAAGTCAGGTTCCGGATTCAGCTCTGCTATAAACTATGACTTGGATCACTTCCCCTGAGTCATTCCCATCCAGCTAGGGCCAGGAAAAATACCTCCCTACTTCCCTCTCAGGCCAGCGGAACCTGCTGTTCTGTGCACAAAGGCATCTGGTTTAAAGCAGACTAGCAAAGATAGGAAGATTCCCTGGGAAAAGGGGAATCAGGTGCCAAGAATTCCCATAGTGACTGTGGGGAGAGAAAGGCCAATCTGTTCAGAGGCTGGAGACACTTACCTTGACACCACCATCTGACTTCTTGTTCAATAGGCTTTTGGCAGCTGTGAAAACAAAGAGGAAAATCAAGTCTCCTGCATTGTACCCTCTCCCCAGCCTGAAGTCCAGCAGCCAGATCCACAAGAGAGTGCTGTGTTTGACAAGGGGGCCAAGGGTCTCCAAAACCCCCAAAAGAGGCACTTCCCAGTAGCCGCTTGGCAATAAGGGCATCTCGAGTGGCGTCAGAGCCCTCAGGGTGGCACCTCAGGATCTCCTCTGCATGGAAGAGGGCATGGACGCACAGCACTTAGAGGAGAAACCAGGCTCAGTACTGGAGCTGCCTGGGGCACTGGCACTGGGGACTCTGCCTTTGACAGCTTCGACCCAGGCCTGGAAGCAGAATGCCAGGGTGAAGGGATGAGGGCTCCATCCCTAGGTGCCATGGAAGTTCTCCGGATGGCCAAACTGCAAGGATGCAAGACATCTCCTGAGTGTTCTCAAGAAGCAGAGTGTCACAGTTCACACAGGAGACCAGAGGACAGACAGACAGTCACAGACACAGAAACCAGGACCACCTACAGGAGGGTTTTGCCAGGAGGTTGAAGCCTTCACTGGGCAGGTCCTCACCAGGTTCACTGGATCCTAGCTGCCACCCTTTCCCCAGTGTCCATTCTCTGGACCTGTGAGCAGGAAGGACTGGGCAGAATAATGAGCTATCAAACAGATTCTAGCCAGGCATGGAGTGACGCTCCAGGCTGATGAGCTCTGTGCCAGAAGGCTGGTGACATCAGCTGGTCACAAAGGTCACAGGAAAGCAGCAGACAGTGGGGAGGAGAGTCTGGGAGGCACAGGGAGAGGGAATCAGCTAAACTGCCGGATCCACCTGGCCTGCCTACCCTGGGTTTGTATCTTGGTTCCACCGCTTGCCAGCTGTGTGACCTTTGGTGAGTTACTTAACCTCTCTGGGCCTCAATTTATCTATAAAATGGGATAAAGTAGGGCCTACATCACAAGAGTGGTGGGGATCCAGTGAGATTATGCATGAAAAGCACTTAGCAGGGTGCCTGGCAAAGAGTATAGCAAGTACTCAGCGTCTACCATTGTTGTCACTACTGCTGCCACCCTCCTGCCCTTTGGGTAGCCATTCCTCCCCAAGCTGTGTCCCATCTCTCTCCAGTGAGAATAGGGGTCATTCCATTACAAGAATTCTGACTCCAGAAAAAGGCCTTTGATCTTATCTTGTGGTGCTGGGTTTGAAAGTTGCTTTTTAAATGTGTTGACTCCTGTGCCTGACCTCCTACTGGCTGAGTGCTTTCCGTTTACCAGCCAGCTCTTAACACGGGGTGCCCATTAGGATCGCCTGGGAGCTTAAAAAAAGTGTATACCTACCCCATCCCCAAAGGTCTGATTTTATCGTCTGGGGTGGGGTCCTGGCATTAGGATTTCCTGCGAGCTCCCAGGTAATACCTGTACTGTACAGGCAGGGCTGAGAGCCTTTGACAGGGTGATCTTAAACACCACCATGTTATTTATCATCCCCATTGGAGAGGTGAGGACACTAAGGATGGGAGAGCTGGGGTGACTCGCTCACGGTGTGGCAGGGCTAGGATCCAAACTCAGGAACAACTGGCTCTGAGGCTTCTGCACTCTGGGGCCTTTCAGACCTGGAGGCCTGCAAGTGCCAGACTTCACAGTTTTGAGGGGCGCAGCTCCTCTGTGGGATCTGAAACAGCGCTAGTCCTAGCACTGGGCAGCTCAGGGCAATGCCCAGCACTGTCTCTGAGGGGCCACTGTCGGCTGCAGCCCTCCCAGGGCATCAGCCTCTCGGCAAGGCTCCCACTGCCCGGCTCCACGCCCCCAGGCTATTGCCTCCTGAGAGTTGGCAAGCGCCCAGCATGCATGGCTGGTTAGGGGGCTCCATAACAACGATGCGCTCACAGATGCCAAGTTAGGTAGTCTGTCCGGCATGCCCATCTCAGCCCGCAAGCATGGGACTCGCCTCCCTGGTGAGTGGGCCTGGCATGCTGGCCCTCCTGGTGGGGTGGCAGGGGGCCGAGGCAGGCGGTCGGGGAGGACTCATGCCACGTACCTTGCCCGGCCAGGCCGGCGGCGCTCGCGGCAGGCGAGGCGGGGGCGGAGCTCTGCCTGCCAACTGAGGGGATACAGTCTCTCAGTGCACAGAGCCCCGCAAAGCCACGGGGCCGACAGCAGCGAGCATGCCCCAGCGCGAGGCGCAGCCCAGGCGGCGTGGCCAAGCCAGCCGAGCTGGGGGAGCGGAGCGCCGGGGGCAGGCCGAGGAGGCAGGCGCAGCCAGCCCTGCAGCAGTCTGGGGGCCTGGGAGGACTGTGCTGGGCCAGGGCATAGGGAACACCACATCTCCACCAGATGGAGAAGGCTGCAGTGCCTGTCCCATGACCCCCTTTGGGGAGGGTCCGGGGCGAAGTGCCTTGCTCTTCTGGGGTAGCCCGGCCCTAGCTTAAGGCTGTGAGGAAACACCTTCCCTTCTGGTCCTTCCTTCCCTAGAAGCTAAATGAGCCCACGGTGAGAGAGCCAGGGGCGCAGAGCAGCTCTCTCCCCTCTCCACATCCCACACACTAGAGGGACTGGCACGCAGGGCCCAGGGAGGGTTTGTGGCCCTTGTGCAGCTAAGTTTACTGACGGGCCCCAGCTCCATGGCCCCCAGCGCCTCAGAGACACAGGTCCCTGTCTTAAGGGAGGTAGCTGGGAGAGGCAGCGTTCTCAGCCTATGTGTCACAGTGTGCTGAGGGGAAAAGAAGCCCCAAGAAAGAAAACAAAGGCTGCTGAAGCCATACACTCTGGAGGCCCCAATTCACTGTTGGCCAAATTGTTGAAGTCCAGGCTGAGCCACAACCCCTATTTGGGGTCAACTCAAAAAACAGCCCTAGGGAAACACACAGGTGCCTCCTCCTTCTTGACTACATCCATAGACACCTCTTTCTGCAGAAGCTTCCGGACAGATTCTGTCCTCACCTGTCCCAGAATCAGGGCAGAAGAGGCCATCCTGGAATGCTCACAGCATTGTCTGCCTCCTCTGACCCAAGGCAAAGTGAGCTCAAAGGCCAGTCGAGGTCTGGCCAGTAACAGAAGGCTCTATAGGGATGAATAAAATGCTTTGTCCTAATGCCTGACTTCCTGAAACCAGGATGCCAATTTCCCGAAATGGAGGGGGAGGTTGACGCAGAGGCCGGGGGCCACAAGACAGGACCCTTGCTATTGACTGGCCGGGCTGAAAGAGAAGCAGCAGCCTGTCTTCACATTTCTTCAACTCAGAGCGGGAAGACGACAGAGCTTTGCTCTAGGGGCAGCATAGAAATGCCCTTCAGTGTCCTCTGGAAAGGCTTGTAGACCCAGAAAGTAGAAGCTGCATCATTAGAGGACAAGAAGCACGGCGTGGGACTACAGTTCCAATGCCACCAGAGGCAACTAGCCATGCTTCCCTGTTTCCATCTGCGAGAGGTGGGTCCGGAACACAGTCTACCTGTGGTGGGTACCCACAACACAAGAGCAAGCCCCAAAGCAGGGTCAGAGGAGAAGGACTGAGGCAGGGCACTGCCCACCCTGGGCTCACTATCCGGCCCTCCGTGGCTCTCAGGCTACACCATGAAGCCCTAGACCTCCCTGCCTGCAGCATCCTCACAGCCAAGGCCCTCGGGTTACCTGAAGCGAGCGCAAGGGAGCACGTCAGGACGGGCGCTTGGAAGCAGCTCCCACCAAGTGGTGGCTTGGTTTCCCGCACAACCCCATTTCCATAATGCTGCCAAGGGGAAGCAGGGGAGGGAGTCTTGTTATGGGAAGAAGGGGGGTCTTGAACCAAAACAGTGAGGTGAAGGGTTAGAGGGAGGGAGGATTGGGAGAGACGGCAAGCTGGGCAGAGCCCTCTCTGTCTTCAGTCTTGACATTAATCTTTTCCTCACAAAAAAGCCACTGTGCTTCCCAATTGAAGGCAAACAATAATAGGGGCTGGGGTGAGGATGGGGGCAATGGGAGAGTGGAGTGTCTTGCATCTTAAAAAGAAACGTCAAGTGTGATTTACAAATTACTGGTCCCACCTCTCCCAATTCTTTATGCAAATTTAAGCAAGTTCCTTTCCCTCTCCTGCTGGTCTTTATTTCTTTACTTTTATAGCTAGTGTCATACGGAATATTTTAAGCACAAGTCGCTGCAAAAGGTTTAAACATCTGGAATAATTTCTATTAGTCATCTCCACTTGGACAAAATGAAGAGATCATCCCAGCAGGCAAGTGAATGGCGGCAATTTGGCAACTGAGAAGACTCGCTGTCCCTCACCTCTCTTTTATTCCCCCAGCACATTCTCCAAGACCCTAGACTGGCTAAAATCTTTAAAGTGCTGAGAGTCTTCAGAGAGTTAAATAAGAATCCAGAGAAACAAGGTACACAGCAAGCTGGGCATGGTACTCCCTGGGGGATTCTAGAAGACAGAATTCACAAATGTGAGCCCAGCCCCCTGAATCTCAGGAGCAGGACTCAGCAGCAGCAGCAGCCCCTCAAAACAGGATCCTCGCTCGATCTGGTCAAGGTGTGGCCCAGGACACCCAGCAGTGCCCAGGATGGCAACAGTCCACTCCCGACCCACTCACCTCAGCATAATCAAAGTACACAGCCAGGAAAACATACCTGAGAAGTTCCTGGAGACAAGCATAGTCGTGAGGATGGCACCCTGGGGAAAGAGGAAGGTCCTGTGAATTCACTGGGACCCCAGAAAAGGGCAGGCTGGTCTCAGGCAAAGGCAGGTCCTGGCTAGAGTTGGAGGACATCAGGTCTCTGGGTCCTCCCACCATGCCCCCGAGATACCGAGATATGTACAATCTTCAGAGCCCAGCTCCAGCCAGGAGGGGAGCTTTCTTCTATGATGGGGCAGGAACCACATTGGTGCAAGGCATGATGTCAAGGAGGCTAGCAGCACAGAAGCGACACTCACCTTCAGTTTTCTCCGGGCGTTGAACTTGCGCAAACACTCCACAGTCTCCTGACGATGCATCATGGATGCCACTGTGGATCGTTGCTATAAGCCAAACAGACAGGGCATGAGCCCCAGCCCAGATCCTCTGTACCTGCCACAGTCCCAGCACTGACACCATGCCCAGGACAGGGTCATGCACTCAGCTACCCCAGAGTTGCTCTGAAGATGAAATGAGGTCACACATGTGAAAACGCTTGTAGAATAAAAGACTACCCCAAACTCAAGGCTATGTAAGAACAACATGAATGTGAGAAAGCCATCACTGATGCTAGGTGGGGTTGCTGACAGCGTTCTGTTCTTCCTTAGGAAGCAGAGGCTACGGAACAGGAGAGTACCCTGGGGGCTGTGATCCTCATTCAGTCACTTCTTAGGCAACTATTTACTGAGTACCTACTGCGTTCCAGATGCTCAGCAGTGAGAGCAGGGTTCCTGCTCTCTGTAGAGGACATTCCTTCCTTCCAAGAGCCCCTCTCAACACACCCCCAGCAAAGTCCTGAATGAAGCCATGATCCCAGAAGCTAAGGATCATCACCTTGAAGCATCAATTCTTTTCATCATTTTGGATGGGATTGATTGATTGATTGATTGATTGTGATGGAGTCTCACACCTTGTTGTCCAAGCTGGAGTGCAGTGGCATGATCTCGGCTCACTGTAGCCTCCGCCTCCCAAGTTCTGCCTTGGCCTCCTGAGTACTGGGATTACAGGCACATCTCATCACGCCCAGCTAATTTTTGTATTTGCAGAGATGGAGTTGGCCATGTTGGCCAGGCAGGACTCAGACTCCTGACCTTAAGTGATCTTCTCACCTCAGCCTCCCATAGTGCTGGGATAACAGGTGTCAGTCACCACACCCAACCTTTTTTTGACGGAAATTTGTCTTGAATATATTTACTGCTAACTTCCGGGACTCCTTAAACAGAGTCCAAGGGATACAGTCTACATTTTCTTGATGACTCAGGTGTCCATACAAGCATCAATTGTTATGTCATTTCAGAATACAGTGATGTCCTTAGGGACTCGAGATACACAGGACTGCAGAGGGTAGGGCCTGCAAAAATGACCCCAGAACAGAATATTTCCCCCATTCTTGGGTGCCCATTTCAGGTTGCTCACCCTCTCCCCTTGCTGTTGCTGTCTTCATCAGCCTGATAGAAAAACCAATCCTGGCACCTGCAGCCCGGTGCCCCCAACCCCACAGGGCCTGCTGGTGATCCTTTCCCTTACTCTTTCCAGGTCTGGAAACAACTCTCCCCACCTTCTCTACCTTCCCCAAGTCTCTAATTTCACCTCCTCCTCAGTGTTAATTTCTCCAAAAGCAAAATTAGAGGTCATTAGCAAGAACCCCTTTTGCTCAGACTCCTACCCAGGAGCCAATTTTCACCTGCCACCACCCTAACAGAAGTCTCAGGGGGATCAGGCCTCATGCCTGGGATGGACCTCTTGCCCTGGGCTCAGGAGCCCCTCTCGCTGCTATCCAAACCTTTGCTTCCTCAATTAGCCAATATCTTCAACTCCTTCCTCTGAACTAGATTCTTCTTTATACATTATAGTTCAGCCTCTCCTTAAACAAACAAAAAAAAATTTTTTTGAGACAGCATCTCACTCTGTTGCCCAGGCTAGAGTGCAGTGGCACAATCATGGCTCACTGCAACCTCCACCTCACTAGGCTCAGGTGATACTCTCATCTCAGCCTCCCAAGTAGCTAAGGCACATGCTACCACACCAAGCTAATTAAAAAAATTTTTTTGTAGAGATGGGATTTTGCCATGTTGCCCAGACTGGTCTCAAACTCCTGGGCTCAAGTGATCTACCTGCCTTGGCTTCCCAAAGTGCTGGGACTACAGGTATGAGCCACCGCTCCTAGCCAACATAATCTTTAAAAAGAAAATTTCTTTTTTTAGAGGCAGAGTCTCCCTCTGTTGCCCAGGCTGGAGTGAAGTGTCATGATCTCGGCTCACTGCAACCTCTACCTCCTGGGTTCCAGTGATTCTTATGCCTCAGCCTCCCAAGTAGCTGGGATTAAAGGTGTGCACCAACATACCCAGGTA
>NW_016107326.1:4600751-4613139 GCF_001604975.1 Cebus imitator
ACGGGGTTTCACCATGTTGACCAGGATGGTCTCGATCTCTTGACCTCGTGATCCACCCACCTCGGCCTCCCAAAGTGCTGGGATTACAGGCTTGAGCCACCGCGCCCGGCCCCCAGGTAACTTTTTATATTTTTAGTAGAGATGGGGTTTCACTATGTTGACTAGGCTGGTCTCAAACTCCCGGCCTCAAGTGATCTGCCTGCCTCAGCCTCCCAAAGTGCTAGGATTATAGGCGTGAGCCTTACATTAAAAGCTCCGCTGGTCCATCTTTCTCTAAGTAGCACCATTTATTTCCCTCTTCACTGCCTAGCTTCCCATTCCCCTCCTTGCCCTCACTCCCTCTTCGTCTCACTGAAAACAGGCTTCCATCTCTCTCATTCCACTGCCTCAGTGAAATGATGAAACAATGGCATCTAATGGTCAGAGCCAGGGGATTCTTCCCCAGCTCAATCAGGGACTCTTCTGCATCTGATTCCCGATGCTCCCTTACTGAAGCCCCCCGTTTCTTAGCTTCTGGGTCTTCTGGAGGGTCTCACTCTCAGTGCCCTTTGCTGGCCCCCCAAACTCTCAGTGTCATTAAATGCTGGTGTGTAGTGGCCATCTCTTCTCTACTACAGCAATACAGGCTCACCATAAGAACTCAACCACCATAGAAGCAGCCCCATCTATTTCTACAGCCTCACTACCAACTACACAGAAATGACTACAACCTGAATTTCCAATTTTTAGCTTCTTTTCTAATCTCTAGGACCATATTTCTAACCACCCACTGGATGTGTCTGGCTGGAGGTTGCCAGACACCATACTCAGCAGGCACAAAATTAAAACCATCATCTTGTCTCACAAACAAGCTCCTCCTCTGGTTTTCTTCTGGGTCAGTGAGGGTACAACCCTTTGCTCAGGGACCAACTTGAAACCTGGCCATTCCCACAGATCCCTCTCTCTCTTCTTCACTCCCCCATATCCAACTGGAAAAAATTAAATCCTTTAGGTTCTCTCAAATATCTCTGGAATCTCAACACACTGCACATTCCCCCATCCTTACCCTCAGCTGAGGCCTCACTTGGTTTTGCTTAGACTATTACATCTATTACAAAAGCCTCCTGAGCTCTCTGTCTCCAGTTCTTTTCTTTTAAAAAATTTCAATTCCCTTTTTTTTTTTTATTTTAAGAGGTGGGGTCCAATCATCTTTTCCAGGCTAGAGTAAGGTGACTGTTCACAGGTTCAATCATAGCTCACTACAGCCTCAAATTCCTGGGCTTATGATCCTGCTGCCTCAGCCTGCTCAGTAGCTGAGACTACAGGTGTGTGCCACCGTGCCTGGCAATTCATTTCCCACACAACTTCCAAAGTGATCTTTCTTAAATGCAAATTTCATTCCTTCTTTAAAACCCTTAAATGGTTCCCTGTTTTCAGAATAAAATCCAAACTCCTTAGGCAGAAGCTTGTATGACAGGGAATCTTTTGCCTCATTCTCTTGCATTCTGATAGTTGCAGCCTCGTCGACAACCAAACAACTCAACATTCCTTCAACTCACCACAATTTCCCATTACCTCTCACCATGCTAACCTCTCTCTTCAGGTTAACGTTCTGAGGACCTCCTAATTATTTGCCAAGAACAAAGACTGAGGTCACCTCCTCCAGGCAGCCTTCAGTAACCCCACTACCTGCCAGAAACAGCAGGACCTCCTGTACTCTCATTAGATTCTTGTACGTACTTGTCACATTGTAGCATGATTGCCTGTTTGAGTGCTTGTTTCCCTAGATGATCTTTGGGGGCAGGGACCATACCTCTTTCATCTTTGTATCTCCAGCACCCAGACGGTGACCAGCACCAAAGAGGTATTCAATAAACACAGAATAGACAGATAAATAATGCCTCATGGTTATCAAGATATCTAACTCTACCAGTTCCTCTTCTTTGTCTGAAAGTAGGTATTTCAGCTTGACGGCATTATATATGAAAACAGAGTACATTAACCCACACTGATAGCCTAGGGGACCCTCCTAGGACTTCAGCGCAGAAGCTTTATGCCTGAGCTTTCATGCTTTTAATGACTCAGAGACCCCTTCTGTTGCTTTACTGGGCTCTGGTCACCATTCCATTGGAGTTGAGATCTGAGTAGGAACCCCCAGCTTAGGGATTCACTTTGGGTTCTGCCAGCTGCTTTCTATCACCAGCTACCTATAGTCTGCAAGGGTCAACCTGAGCCCTCATCCAAAAACAGAACCAATCCCAGCCTGAGTGGGGGAGAGAGGAGTAGCGACCCACCAGCCGCATCAGCCTCCCAAGTCTCCCTGGTGACATTTACTGACCCTGGGCCTCAACAGTCCTCTGCCCGCCTGCTCAGTTCTTGCTCAGGGCCCAGAATGAATCTCTGCTGGCAAGAAGGAGGGGGTGGTGCCAAGGGCACATGGAGGGCTGACACCCCTGAGCTCCTTGGCCACCAGCAAAGATACTTACGCAGACCCACGGGTGCTTGAGAGCCTGGTCAGCCGTGATGCGCTTCGCTGGGTTTATGGTCAGCATCTGGTTGATCAAGTTCTTGGCTTCAGGAGTTACCGTGTCCCATTCTGGTGATGGGAACTAAGGAGGAGGAAGAGGGAGAGGAGGAATATGATACTGGTGAGCTTCGCATCCTGAAACATTGGCTCTGTCTTCAACCCAACTCCTATAAGTGGGATACTCTGTGGTACCTAAAGCTGTGACCAGCAGAGAGTTGGGGAAGCCCTGGGACTATCCCAGAACTTGTGTCAACTTAAAGACTGGGAAAGAAACACTGAATAGTCGTGGTTAGAATGCCAGAATATCACGACTCTAACATTCTCTGGTGTAGCCCAGCTCTCTACTTAGGAGGGAAAAAGGACTCCGCAATGTGTCCAAGGTGCCACTGCTGTGGAGGAGTCTCCAGGCTCTAATCCCTGTGTTACACACAAATGAGGCCGCTCCACTCTTTGCAAGTAAAGATCAAAGGGCTTCAGTGGGTTCCTCAATTTTAGTTACCAAGAAGGCTGTGCAAAAGAAAGTTGCTCCCTGGGACATAGGGTGGCAAGAATTGAGCCCTGTATGCCCATCCCTGGGTCCTCAAAGTCCTCTGCCACTCCCTGTATCATGTGACACACTAAACAAGCCCACTCCCTTGGACAGAGACCGAGGAGCAGGACATCTGCCCTTCCTGGACTGGCTACCCGGCTCTCCGGTCCTTACATCATAGGCTCCAGCCTTGATCTGCTGATACAGCTTGTGCTGATCCTCATCCCAGAAGGGAGGGTAGCCCACCAGGAGGATATACAGGATGACCCCTACGAGACAGAACACACAGGTCACGGGGGTCAGTCGCCTACTTCCCTGAGGAACCAAGAAAAGCCATGCAGGGCTCAGAGCCACCCAGAAAGGCAGGGGCCATACCAGAGTCGGAAGTGGATGCCAGCCAATAATGCTGTGCTACCAGCCCCTCCTGCTATGCCTCACTCCTCACGTCACCAGGTCACATCAGGGATTTCTTTAGGCACAACCCATCCTCTAAGGCACGAGCAAATCCCTCTCCAAGAAGGATACAATGTAATCCCGGAAGTATTCAGGGAGGAGGGTGTGATGGGAACAGCCATCCCAGGGGCACTAGAGCAAACACTGTAATTTTACAAACACCAGGCATGTGTGCGACCCACAAGGAATAGCGATGTCTCTTTCTTGCCATCATCAGAAGTGAGGGCCCTTAACAGCGAAAAGCTGGGAGTATGGAGTGGGCTTACCGCAGGCCCAGATATCCACAGGTTTTCCATAGGGATCTTTCCTCAAGACCTCAGGGGACAAGTAACCTGGGGTGCCAGCAAAACCTGTAGCAGAAGAGAGGGCAGAGGCACACTGAACCCACTTTCTCTCTCGTTAAATCCACGCCAGCAATTTTCCCCAAGTCCCTTCTCATTCCTGCTGCTTTTGCTATATCAGCTTTCAGCACGCAGGCAGCAAGAGCTGACAGGCTGGGCTTCTTGCAGTACGTGGAATTTGAATTAGAGGACAAATCCATATGCCTACCAGGAACTCCAGCTTCTTCCCAGAGGTAGCAAGAAAGTAGTGCTGACAACAGCTAGACTCACTGTACTAAGTCATGTACTGCCAAGAGAGACTCTGCACCCTCCCACCCTCCGCCAGTCTCTGAGGAGGCCAGGACCATTAAGGGTCTGGTTTCCAGTTCTAAAAGAGGAAGGCAGAGGCTAGGCATGGTGGCTCATGCCTGTAATCCCAGTACCTTGGGAGGCCAAGGTGGGTGGATCGCCTAAGGTCAGGAGTTCTAGGCCAGCCTGACCAACATGGTGAAACCCCATCTCTACTTAAAATACAAAAACTAGCTGGGCATGGAGGCGGGAACTACTCAGCTACTCAGGAGGCTGAGGCAGGATATCACCTGAACCCAGGAGGCGGAAGTTGCAGTGAGCCAAGATCATGCTATTACACTCCAGCCCAGGCAACCAACAAGAGCAAAACTTTATCTCAAAAAAAAAAAAAGCCGGGCGCGGTGGCTCAAGCCTGTAATCCCAGCACTTTGGGAGGCTGAGGCGGGTGGATCACGAGGTCAAAAGATCGAGACCATCCTGGTCAACACGGTGAAACCCCGTCTCTACTAAAAATACAAAAAATTAGCTGGGCATGGTGACGCGTGTCTGTAATCCCAGCGACTCAGGAGGCTGGGGCAGGAGAATTGCCTGAACCCGGGAGGCGGAGGTTGCGGTGAGCCGAGATCGCGCCATTGCACTCCAGCCTGGGTAACAAGAGCGAAACTCCATCCAAAAAAAAAAAAAAAAAAAAAAAAAAAAAAAAAAAAAAGAGGAAGGCAGATCAGGAAGAGGAGGAAGGGCGGGGGCTGCAAGGGAAGACAGGGTCACCCTTACCAAACCAAGCCTGCTGCTCTCCCTGCACTTCGATGGCTAGGCCAAAATCAGCCAGCTTGACAGCGGCACCCTTGCATTTACTCGCCAGCAGCAGGTTCTCAGGCTGCAGAAGGAACAGAGAGAACCTTGTGAGTACCCACCCTGCAGCCCAAGAGGGAGCCTAGATTGGGTCTACGCAGTACCACTATCTGGCACCAGGTGGTGCCAACACTTCACCAGCAGAGGCCAGTGGGGAGACTGGGTAGTACCTTTAGGTCCCTGTGGACAATGTCATGCTGGTGGATGTGGTTAACACTCTCCAGAATCTGATGAATACAGTGGCTAGAAAAGCAGAAGGAAAGGAAATGTCAGTGCAGGGTTAAACTACCTCATCCATATCCACAAGCACACGCTCAGACTAAGGCATGTGACAAGGGGCCACGGATTTAGAGAATCACTGAACGGCCAGCTGGAAACTTAAGACTGCACATCATCTTGTTCAACCTATTTAAAGAAGAGGAAATCAAGGCCCAGGCAGATTCGATGGTTTTTCTAGGATCACTGCTAGAACAGGGGGTTCATCTCACCCGCTTTTGACTGGAAAGGTCTAATACAATCAATTCATTTCCAAGAGATCAGGAGACAGCCCAGAATCCTGAGGAAGATGAGACCATGCAATACCTGCCTTCTTTCCCTTTCTCCATATAGTAACTGTGTTCTTGGAGAAGAGGCTTGTGCTGGAAACTTAGGAAGGAGAGCCCAACTAAACACCTAAGCTACTGTCGGGGGTGGGCGCACTCATTTATTTCCTTAAATGTTTATCGAGTGTCTATCAGGCCCTGTGCTTAGGATATGAAGACGGACAAGACCCAGCAGCTGCCCTGAAGCCTGGCACCTAGTAAGGCAGCTAAAACAAGTATACACATACCTTTAAGAAACAATGTACTTAATTAAAAAAATAAAATTAAAAATTAAAATTAAAAATAAATAAATAAAAGAAACAATGTACGTAAGAGTTTCCAAACAGAAAACTTGAGGAATATTTCTGATGATTTTGCATAAAGAAACAAACCCAAAGTTATATTATTTTATTTATTACTATTGTTTTTATTTTTGAGACAGGGTCTCACTCTGTTGCCTGCATTACAGTATAATGCCGTGGACATAGATCACTGCAGCCTTGACCTCCTGGGCTCAAGCAATCCTCCCATTTCAGCCTCCTCAGTAGCTGGGACCACAGGCATGCCCCACTATGACCAGCTAAGTTTTGTATTTTTGTACAGACAAGTTCTCACCATGTTGCCCAGGCTGGTCTTGAACTCCTGAGCTCAAGTGATCCGCCTACTTTGGTCTCTCAGTGTTAGGATTACAGGGATGAGACACTGCACCCAGCCACAGTCACACATGTGCATCAGACTGTCCACACTGCAAACCATCCTGCCATCCCCGTTGTCAAACTCCTGGCAGGGAGTGAGGGCAATCTAGAGCAGTGGTTCTCAACTGGAAATGAATGTGCCTCCCCCCACCAGGGGACATTTGGCAACACCTGGAGACATTTCTGGTTGTCACAACTGGAGGAGCAGTGCTCCCAGCATTTGGTGGGCAGAGGCCAAGGATGCTTCTAAATGTCTGCCACAATGCACAGGAGAGGACTCACCACAAGGAATTATCTGGCCTAAAATGTCAGTAGCACCAGGGCTGAGGACCTTGGCCTACAGCATAGACCCCTGTCATCAGGCACTAACTGGTATGCTGTGCACGTCTGTATAGCGTCCTGGTGTGCTGGGCTGGGTGGCCCAGACTTACTATTCCTTTCTCTAAAATCTGATGCTGGGGCTCCCATGAGAGCCAAGGGGTCCTACTGGGTCCCTGGGGGCTGAAGCTCAGGCCTCCCCATAGGACACAGCCCAAGAGTGGAACACAGAGACTTTAAGACTGAGCTATAGAGGCGAGTCTCCACAGAGATGTATAATTAGAACAGAGCCGGGCTAGCAGGGAGCGCCTTCTGGCCAAAAATGGCAAAAGTGCGAAGTGTCCCAGCAGAGCCAGGCCAAGCCCACTGGTACAGTCACCCCCCTCAGGGCCCCCTCCCTATAGCTCCCCCTCCTCCCCACAGGCTCCCTGAGCCATCACTGCCTCCTCCGTCCCAGAGCCTGGTCCTCCCCTGCTGGCACTGGAATTCATCTCCCCAGTTGAGAATTCTTCCCAAGGCTGAGGCATCTGAAGTTGATCAGCAAACATTAGCCTCTCAGGGTTGAGAAATTCGTGAGGAAGCTGCACTCCCCCACTATCCAGAGGCAGCCAGAGCTGCCACATAAGCCAGATAAGCTGCAGGCAGCATGATCAAAACCAGGTTGTAGGGACATCACCCTCTGAGAAAGCAAGGCTGGGGGAAGAGCCAAGGTAGGGAAGGCAGGCTGAACAGGCACCTGAGAGTGTGGGTGAGGGAGGAACCAGGATTCCACGGAAGGCAGAAGCTGAGGCGTGTGGCTGGGGAATGGTCCTCAAGTTGGAAGAGCCCCAGGGTAAGGCTGGTCACGGTGGTGTAAGGACAAGGTAACAGAGGCTCAAAGCTCCTGGAGCTCTTTGGTTGGATTATTAGCCCAGGGCTCTCCCCACCCCCTCAGGATAGAAACCATGTCTTCTGCACCTCTGGATCATGCTAGGGCCTCAGCGCAGTGGCTTGAGCACACTAGGATTTGTCACAGGAAAGACGGGGGCAGAGGGAGACATTGGGCATGCTGCTGAGTACACAGTAGTGCAAAAAAAAAGTATTTCTGGGGTTGCAGGGTAAAGGAGACTTGGAAAAGCTTTGTAAAACATTCATCTGGAAGTGCTGGTTTATTTTTTATTTTTTGGCCAGGCGGGGGTACCTAGTCTTACTCTGTTACCCAGGCTGGAGTGCAGTGGCATGATCTTGGCTCAGTAAAACCTTCACCTTGCAGGTTCAAGTGATTCTCCTGCCTCAGCCTCCCTAGTAGCTAGGATTACAGGCGCACGCCACCACATCTGGCTATTTTTTTTGTATTTTTGTATTTTTAGTAGAGACAGGGTTTCACCATGTTGGCTGGGCTGGTCTTGAACTCCTGACCTCAGGTGATCCATCTAACTCGGCCTCCCAAAGTACTGGGATTATAGATATGAGCCACCGTGTCTGGTCAGGAAGTGATGAATTTTTAACTTCTAATATCACCCACAGTATGCAGCCCCAGCCCAGCTCAACAGAATCTTTCTCCAGACAAGAGCTCTTTCTGATCCTCCCCAAAGATATTCAAACAGGCACAATACTCGCCCCCGAAGGTGGCCAAAACTTACTTCAGTCCTAAACTCTAGAGCTACACTTGAATTCTTGGGCCCTCATCTTACCTGGCATCTGCTTCACTGTAGTACTCTCTGGCCACAATGTCTTCAAACAGCTCCCCGCCGGTAACACTGCAACCAACAGAAGCAGAGGGTCAAAGGTGGAAAGGGTTACTTGTCCAACCCCAATGTCCAAGAAGAAACAGGGTCACCCTGTAGAATGGCTTTTAGAGAAATCACAACCCAACTCCCCATGCATTTCATCTGAGAGCCCAGAACACACTTGATCCTTCGGTGACACCTGGATTCTCCTTGAGGTATCATGGGCCCTCCCTTCCTTCTGGACATTTGTTTCCAAAATCCACAGATTCACTAATAGGCAGAGATGAAGATACAGGGATCTAAGAGAAAACAGTCAACCTACCCCAAAAGTCACAGCTTTGAGACCAACACGAACACTAAAATATCGCTGCCCAGGAAGGACAGAGCGACTACTGAAGCTGAAGAGTAATGAGACCAATGACACAGAGACCCAACCCTGAGAATCCTGAAGAGGAGTATCCAGGAGGTGAAGAGCCGCTTTTAAGGCATTAAACCACAACCAACGTGGAGGACAGACCCAATCCAAAGGAGCCTGGCTTACAACTAATGAAAGCTACCTCCGATTTCTCAGGGATTTACGGTCATGCAAAGAGCTGTATTTTATTTCTCCAGTAAGGACAGCATACTGAGAAATAAGACAAAGGCATCTGTGCAAGTTGTGCTGCTGAACAGAAGTACGAGAGGAACGCAGTCCTGGGGTTCAGAGCCCTGGGGGGAAGCTGGGGTAGCATGGAGACCCCCTGGGGGGAGACCCCCTGGGGGGAGGCAGCAATCTGCCCCAGTCAAATCCTTTCCCTCGGCAAAGGAGAGGGCCCTGGGCAGAGGCTGGAGAGCCTGTTTAGGCCTCTTCCTGAGCCTTCATCTCGAGCCAGCTGGAGGGAAAGGCCCCCACACCCTCAGAAAGTGGCACTTACAGGTCAAACACGAGGTAGTGAAACCCTTCTTCAGAAATACTGTCATGGAGGCGCACTGCAAGAGAGGAGATGGGGACAGAGATTAACAGAGAGAAAATTTGGAAATCCTAGGCTTCTCCTGCTTAGCAGCCCCACCCCGGCCCCATCCTGTCAGGCTCACAGGGCTCTCCAGAAGGAGCAGTCAGTGGGGGTGGGGAGAATGGCGACATGCCCAGTGCCCCCCAGTGTAAAGCTACGCGGCCTGGGAGCCAGAGCCCGGCGCTCTGGTTGCTACCTCAGACTCAGGCAAAGAGAAAAGCTTCATGGCTAAGAAGTCAAGATGGAGAAAAGCTGAAACCTTCCCAGAGGGCTGGTCTCCGTGAAGGTGGTCCTGGGCTGTGATACAGGATGGTGAGATGCGGTGTGGGCAGCACCTAGCAATGTTGACGGCAGGGGACAACAATGACCAGATGGGAAAGCTGGAGAGCTCTTCCAGGGCAGTAAATGGGAGCAGAACTAAGGGGAGGGGAAGAAGGCAGAAAGGCAGAGCTCAGCAGGAAGGCACGCAGTGCAGGATAATGGATGGTGAGCCTGGAAGGCCATGCGCACATTCAGGCAATGACGACAGTAACAGTGTATTAAGTGCTTACTATGCCAGGCCTTGTGCTAGGCTCTTGCATACATTACTGATTCTGCAAGCATTTACTGAGCGCCTACTGTTTTCTGGACCTTGTGCTAGGTAAAGGGATTCAGACACGGTGCCCGCCTTTGAGGAGGTGATGACTCTTTTCGACCACCTGAGATGAATGTTATTCCCATTTTACAGATGAGGGCACCAGAGGCTCAGGGACACAAAGTCTCTTGACAAAGGCCAAAGAGCTTCTAAGTGGTGGGTCAAGATGTAAATCCAGTGCTACCTGACTCCAAAGACTATGGTCTACACCACTGCTTCCCATAAGAAACATGGGACAGCCCCCGTATCCAGGCAACAAAGCCCTGGCACCCAAAAGAAAGACCGCTCACAAATGTCCCTAAAGCAGCATCATGGACAGGTTCGGGAGGGCACTGCAGGGAGAAGACTTGGGCGATGCACCAGCTGCGAGAAAAGGCTGGCAAGTGGAATCCCTCCTCACTCCCTGCCTCCAAAGCTCTTGGGCAAAAAACCAGCCTAAAGTCTTCTGAGGTCTCCTCTTCAAGCTTCTGCCCACAAAGCCACCTCTGGGTTAAATGCCAACCCCTAAGCATCATTCTAATGCAGACATGACTCCGCTTTGGCTGACTGTCCCTGTCCCTCCCCTCACCTGAACTCTCTTGAGGGGAACCTCTGTTCCAAAGGCCACCCTCAGTCTGACCCTTGCTCTAAGCCTTGGCAGTTATAGGCACACCTCACGGAGCACTTCAGGAATGGCCTGACACCTAACCAACTGGTTCAGTGCTTGGAGACAAAGGAACTGCCATGTCTCTTCCTGGGTGGGCCCAGGCTGCTTCCGTTTCCAGTGTCACACGTTTCCTCAGGGCTGAGGCGCCTCCCTATGTCCCCTCCCCACAAAGCAAGATCATTCAGAAAGCAAAATATACAACCCAGCCGGCACAGTCCCGAGGTGCTGAACTACCACTAAGGTGGTTCACCATAAGGAGAACACCCCTTGTTCTCTTCCCTTGACGAGTGAGGACTCCGAAGCCAGCCAGGGCCAGAGCCAGGCCCTCACGACTGTCTTCGAATCCCATTCCCTACCCTAGTTGATCTGATCTAGTGACTCAATCCCAAAAATCCCATCCCAATCTCAGTATTTCTGTGAACAGGATCAAAGGCAGGTGATACTTCCAATATCCCTCCTCCTTAAAACATTCTCTCCTAGGCAAACAAGATGCTTCCCTAGGCCTCCAGATGACAGAGGGGGCTTTCAGGACAGGAGGAGGGAGCTAGCACCAGGTCCCTGCCTTCCTCCTACACAAAGTAGCCTGGGCACACTCCATATACACTTCATCAAGTCCTCTCGAAGTCCTGCCGCTGCCTCCGCCCCCCTCACTTGTGCACCTCTGGTCTAAGACAGTGCCTCACACTGAGTCTTGCTGCAGCTGCTGCTCCCTCGCTTCCAAAAGCACTTTCCATTTAATTAAAAATTTGCTATTAAAAAGCATTAAAGTGTGTAATACAAATAATCCCCTGGAAATCAGCTGTCCCAGAAGCTAAAGACCAGCTCCATTAGAGAGGTGACTAACAGCAGCAGCATGGGGAGCTAATGGGACAGCAGGTATGATGCTAACAACCACCCCAGAGAAGTGGAGCTGCTCAGCCCTGCCTGGACTTGGCCCTAAGCCCTGCCTCAGCCAGACCCTGCCCCATGCCCAACACCACCCCATGCCCCATGCCACCCTGCCCAGCACAGCAAGGCCAAGAACAGGGCAAGAAGTGCAGGTACCCAGGCCTCTGACTAGACATGGAGTCATTGGCATCTCTCCTTCTCCAGGAAGGCCACACACAGAGCCCAGGTGGGAGGAAGCCGAGGAAGGGAATTAGAAAAGAGGAGCAGCAAAGGAAGACTAATCCTTCTAGGCCACCCAGCGGAGAGAATAGCTTTGATGTGTGCCCCAGAGCAAGGCACCAGCCAAGACAAGGAGGGATGGAGGGGGGCCGTATCTGAATAAGACTGCTATCAACGCTTTTTTTTTTTTTTTTTTTAAATTTGTAAAGAAATTAACAGAGCACTGAAGACAAGAGGAGAAACAACTATGTCATTCTAAGTGCCTACTTAGCAGTAGCAGATTCTTTTTTTTAAGAGACAGGGTCTCCTATGAGGCCCAGGGTGGGCTGGAGATCCTGGGCTTGAGTGATGTCCTGCCTCAGCCTCCTGAGTGGCTGGGACTACAGCTGTGAGCTGCCATACCCTGTCAGATTCTGATAATAACAATCGAAATTCTAACAACACTTAGTTGAGTTGTCCCTGTGTGCCAATGTCATTCCATGGGCTCCACGTGCATTACTGTATTGAACCCTCATGCCGCTGGCTCTGCAGGGTACTACTTACATATAAATAACCCCATCTGACAGGAGGGGAAACTGAGGCTCCATAGGAAACCTGCCCAAAACAACACTAAGTGGCAGAACCGGGACTTGAAGCCAAGACAAACCAATGTCAAGATTCCTGATATTGGCCGGGCGCGGTGGCTCAAGCCTGTAATCCCAGCACTTTGGGAGGCCGAGGCGGGTGGATCATGAGGT
>NW_016107326.1:4613354-4635445 GCF_001604975.1 Cebus imitator
AAAAAAAAAAAAAAAAAAAAAAAGATTCCTGATATTACAGAGTCACTCGGGAGTCACCTTCTCAAACTCAAGCAAAGGAGCTCCAATTTGTCCCCACTACCCCTGGCCATTCTGACTGGCTCAACAATGTCCACTGGGCAGCTACCCTAAAGCAGGCGAGGCTGTACATGCTACGAATGTGGCTGTGAAGAAGAGGAGCCAGCCCTACTACCCAGAGCTGCCAGGCAAAGAGGGAAGATGGGCTTTAAACCAGCAATTACACAAATGTGTAACTAAGCACAACTATGTCGTGCTGTGAGGCAGGAGCAGAGGGACTATGGATGCGTGCAATCAAATAATCTGACACTCAGCCCATTCCAGAGTAATGACAGGGTATGAAGGCCAATGAGGGCCAGGCCACGTCCATAGACAGGAAGATCTGGGGAAATGAGTATAAAGCATTCACTGCATTTCAGCAACAAACCTAATTACTGTTCTTTAAAAACAGTGGAAGACAGAACAGGCCAAAACACCTACAAACCTTTACTTGATATTTCATGTCTTCAAGGACTGAGATAGCCACAACCCAAATGTTGTGGCTATTTCCAATTCTTTAAAAACCACCCAACAATATGCCACATTTTAACTAACAAATCTTTCTCCAAAAAGCACTGAAAAAGTGTCGCTGTTAAAAATATCTGCAGCAATAACAAGTGGGAAGGAGGTCCTGTTGCCATGGGGGCTTGTGGGGGACTGAGCTGCCCCTCAAGAGCTTGCTGTGGCAGGGCTCCCCCCACCCCCACCCTGGAGGCAGGGATGTAGGAACTGCTCAGTCATGATTCAGTGTTTCTTTTTTATTTGCAACTGTTTCTTTGCTGCACTCACTGTTAGCTGAATGGGCCCTGGGCTCAAGGGTAAATGGCCAGGCTTGAATAACTTGTGAACTGAGTCAAGGCTGGGGGTCTTGGAAAGATTACTTCTAGGAGCTGGAATCTCCATTTTCATCATCTCCCTTCTAAAGCCTCCTTTCCTGGCTGAACCCTTTCATAACAACTCCACGAAGGGACCCAGATAACAAAACAGAGGCAGGCACAACAGAGTTAAATAACTTGACAGAGGTCACAGTTACTAATTAGCAAATCCCAGATTCAAACCCCAAATCTGGATGTGACTCCAAAGCCGCAAATCTTGGCTTCTCCAAGTACAGACCAGGAGGCAGACCACTAGCATGAGCATCACCTGGAGACTCAGGTCCTAATCCAGACCTCCTGAATCGGAATCTGAATTTTAACATGATCCCTGGGTGAGTCATAAGCACATAAAAGTTTGAGAAGTGCTGCTCTAAACCGCAATGCTAGACTGTGATAGAAACTGCTGGGGCAGCTCAGCACGAAGGAAGACAGAGTCTATTCATCGGAGGACTTGAGAGCAGGGAGCAGGCAGATCACAGGTAGAACGGACTTCATTCAGACCTCAGACTTCACACCAGCATCTCCTCCTCTCAACTCCCCACTGCTGGCCACACTCCCAGCACTGTTTGGAGGTCGGCAGTGTGCCTTACACCCAACAGGCATTTTGTTGTTTGTTTGTTTGTTTTTAATTAATAAACTTTATTTTCAGAGCAGTTTTAGGTTCACAGCAAAATTGAGCGGAAAGTACAGAGTGTTCCCAAATACCCGAGAGCATTCCCAAATACCGAGTCCCCACACGCACATCTTCCCCCACCATCAACATCTCCCACCAGAGTGGTGGATTTGTTGCCATCTATGACCCCACACTGACTCATCATCATCACCCAAAGTCCAGAGTTTACATCAGAGTTCACTTTTCCAACAGGCTTATAACTCCTGAGACAGAATATCTAGCTATTAAGGGGAAAACTGGGCATGGCTGGCCCCTAGCACCAAATGCCCCATCTGAATTCCATGCCTCCGAGTCTGACCACAGCCTGGGCTGACCACATGCTCTCTACTCTCAGCTTCCTCGACTGTGCACTGTTCTTGGGCTGGCCCGTTTGTTTCCCTTTGGGATGGAGTTCAAGAGGCCAGAGCCAGAAGGGTCACAGTTCTGAAGGACGGCGCAGTGGACAGAGGAGAGGAATAGTGAATTAGGGGCACAAAACTGCCTCCTCTCCCGCCAAAAGCCAGGTCCAGATCCATGGCAACCACAGCTTCCTGTTCCTGCAGCTACGCCACATCTCTAAGAGCCCTGGTCCCCACAGGATGCTGGAGCTCCCAGGACACAGTCTTGACTCCCCCCTTCCCTCTGCCCACCCTTGACCCCAGAACTGTCCTCGGACCAACCTCTCTAGGACTTGGAAGCAGTCATGAAATGGAAGCACAGTCTAGGAAATTAGAGGCCAACAGAGTAACTGGGCCCTGCCTGGCCTCTGAGCAGACGGCCAGGATGGACAGTCCCTCTGCCTGCCTCCATTCTGAGCTGAGGGCAGATGGTGAAAGGAAAGGGCTACCAAACGAAGTGAAGTCTAAGAGGTCAAAAAGTATGTATTTAATTCTAGAAATACATAAAAAGAAGGCTAGAGCTTTTTTCAGATAGAATCCTATTTTTGTCCTTCCTGTTCATTTCTAAATTGTCTTCATTATACCCTGACCCATCTGTGGTCAACCCGCCCACATGGTGGATGATGTGGACATGGCATGGTTCTGCCTCCTGCATCATCGACTCCGGCCACTGGTCTCCTGCCTACATGAGGACTTATCATTGCTATACCAGTTGGTCATAAGGAACATAAAGGAAAGGACGTTACCCTTCTCAGATATTGCGATACAGGACTGGAACATCAAAATGCTTCTGGGCTTATGGGTGGCTTTAGTCACGCACATGCTTTTTCTTCCTGTTCTGGAACTTCTAAGTCAGAGATCACAAGCTTGCAAGGCCTACTGGGCCAAGGTAGGCAATGCAAATGTGAGCTCATAGTGGGTCACAGGGATGGTGGCCAGCGGGCTGAGGGGGCAGCCACCATTCCCCACAGCTCCTTCTAGACATGCAAGGTGGGGGCTCAGCAGAGTGAAGCCTTCTGATTGGAAAGGCAGGGGAATAGATTTTTTTTTCAAAATGTGAAATCTCGTTTTTAAATATTGGCAAATAATAAAAATATTTTTAGACTACTGAGCCAGCCAACAAAAACATGCCTGTATCTGTGACTGCTGTTCTAGGTGTTTCTCTCTGTGGGCCCTCTCCTACCCAAGGCAACACGTCAGTCCCCACTGTGCTGTTTTCAGGTGACCACCTAGGTGCTCCTCTAGTTCTGAGGCCAGGAACCCACCAGCTGAGAGGTGCTGGCTCTGCAGAACAACACACTGCACCAGGCAGAGCTGATCGCCACCAGCCATGCCAATCTGCTTCGGGTGTAATCCAAGCTGCTGACTACCATCAACAAAGCCCTGCATGGCTGACATTCTGACTAACTCAGAGCTGCTCCTCTCCCAGTGGGATAGAGCAGGACCTCAGCTCTTCCACGACAGGGTTCACTTAGAGCATTCCAGCCCAAGACCTGGGAAGCCAGGGGCTGGGAAGCTCTGAAGGAAGTACTAGGCTTCAGCAAGTCACCTCACAGCCCTGACTGCCAACAGAGCAGAGCAGGCGGCCTCTGGGGCACGGTGGGAGCCCCAATATTTAGGCCATGCCTGAGGAGCACAGAACACGTGTTGTCTTTTGTGATGACTCAGGGCTTTCAGGGAAAACCTAGGAGATGCGCCCTGCTCTGCCTCAAGTCAACACTGGGGCTTCTGCTCAGACACTGCAGCCAGCACAGTTTCTGTCCCTTCTGCAAGGAGCACCAAATCAGGGCCAACGCTTTTGGCAAAGACGACTTCAGCTGAACAAAGTAAAACTGTGCCAGAGTGGGCTGAGGCAGGCAAACCTCCTCAGGCTTTAGCACAACCAACAATGTGCTCTTGTCCCCCCAGTCAGGGTGGGAGCAGGGAGAAATCCTCTTTTTTCTCCTTATCCATCTGAGTGGTTCCTGCCATCCCTTCTCTAGAAAAGCCAGGCGGGGGTGGGGGGAACGACAACGCGGGCAGCTTGTTTTCTTGGCTCTAGGGAATACAAATGGGAGCACCATGGAAACCCCTAAAGTGTGCAGGACACCGCAGCAGGAACAAAACTCTTTCAGGTCCACAAACAAAATCCTGATCCTTTCATGAACGCTGTGGATGGCCCTTGGTGAGGGATGCTGGCAGGCTAGGAGCCTGGAACCTCACACGCTGAGGACCCTGGACCTCAGCCCAAAGACAGAAGGAGAAAGGGAAGAAATAGCGTCTGAAACCTATTCTGATGCCTCACACCCCAGCCCTGAGACGCGCCGCAGTGATGCAGATACTCAGGTCTCTAAACTAGAATGCCCCAGAATTCTGAGACACAGCAGCTATCCTGCTCATGCAAAAACAGACACTAGGTAAAGGTCCATAGACAGAGGTGATCCCACACACAAAAGCAGTGGATGTCTGCTCTTCCTGCTTCTACAAAATACCCACAAAATGCTCTGTGTCCAGGCACTCACCGATGTTTGGATGTTTCAGAAGTCGACATATCCGAGCCTCACGTTCTAGTTTCTGGTGATCTAAAAGCAGAAGAGAAAAAACAAAAGCCATTAACCATCCACGCTCTTTGTGGTCACCTTGTTACTCATATTCTTTCAGTTCTTAGGTACCAACTATGCACTTGCGATGATTTGCTGAAGTAATGCAGCAAGTCATGGCAATCCTGGAGATGGTTTGTTTTCTTTTCATTTTAGGGTCTTACTCTGTCCCTCAGGCAGGAGTACAGTGGCATGATCACAGCCTCAAACTCCTGGGTTCAAGTGATCCTCCCACTTCAGCCCCCTAAATAGCTGGAACTATAGGCGCCAGCCACCAGGACTGGGCCAGATCGTTATCATGACCACCTTTTCCAGATGAGAAAATGACTCAAGAGGTTGCACATTTCAAGTCAGTGAGCAGGAGAGCTGGGATTTGAATTCAGGTCTTCAACTAAAACTCTGGTGCTCTTTCCACTACAACAGGGTTTCAGTGGCCCAGTGTCTAAAATCTCTTTCGTATTTTTGATTTTTGTGACGGAGTCTTATTCTGACACCCAGGCTGGAGTGCATTAGTGTGATCTCAGCTTAATGCAACCTCTGCCTCCCAGGTTCAAGTGATTCTCCTGCCTCAGCCTCCTGAGTAGCTGGGATTACAGGTACACACCATCACGTCTGGCTAATTTCTGTATTTTTAGTAGAGATGGGATTTCACCATGTTTGCCAGGTTGGTCTCAAACTCCTGACCTCAGGTGATCCACCCACCTCAGCCTCTCAAAATGCTGAGATTACAGGCTTGAGCCACTGCACCTGGCCCAGAAGCTCTTTCTTCTTAGGAATACTAATAATAGTTAAGTTATACTGAGCACCTAATATATACTTGGCACTGGCTAAGGGTTTTGCATATATTCTCTACATAGACAAGCCTGAAACATAATGATGCTGATAATAAAGACGTTGATGATCAAGATAACGATGACTTAAAAAAATAATAGCTAACATTTACTGTATTCAGAGCTTACTTCTACACCAGGCAGCTGCCTCTTTTAATTTATCCTCATAACACCTCTAGGATGTTGGCATTAGTATGATGCCCATTTTATAGAAAGAGAAACCAGGAAACAAATCCTGCCTCTCCCCAGGGTCTTCTTGGCCACCACTGCTGTGAGCTTTGACCTGTTCACATTCAGACCCTGGGATTACTCAGTTTTGGTGGAATAATCAGAAATCCATGAGTCCCCAGATCCAAGTGAGCTGCGTGGGTCAATTCCTTCCACAGGAAGGCAGAGCTCCAGTATGTGGGAAGAGAGGATGCTACTCACAGCACGGAGGCCTCACAGCCCTCCCCCACTGTCCTTCCCTCTTTCTACTTGCTGAAATCCTGCCAAAAGTCACCTCCTTCATGAAGTCTTCCCTGCTCCTCCCGGTAGACTGTGACTTCTCCCTCCTACTCCACCCCCGCAATTTCCCAATGCACTTCTCACGATTCTCACATCATATATTACATCAGTTATCTTTCAGTTGCAAGCTCTCCGAAGGGTGGGGGTACCTTTCCGGGTAGTGCTTTCTAGAGTTCTTTCTGTAAACAGGGGCTAAATAAGGGTTTACCAATAACAACAGAAGTAGTCATAACAATCGCTTACTAAGCAGTGACTACATGTCAGGCAGAGGCATGGATTACCATATTTCATACCTATGGGAAACTCTGTGAAATAGGGATCTGATTAGTTCCATTATATTACAAATGAAGAAACTGAGGTTTAAAAAGACAGAGTAACCTGCCTCAGGTAACACAGACAGGCAGTGATGCAGGTGGTCTGAGCCTAGAGCTCTCTTTCTCCACACCTGCGCTATGATGACTGGATAAAGAATGATGAGAATAAGGCCAGGCGCGGTGGCTCATGCCTGTAATCCCAGCACTTTGGGAGGCCGAGGTGGGCAGATCATGAGGTCAGGAGATTGAGACCATACTGGCCATGGTGAAACCCTATCTCTACTAAAATACAAAAAATTGGCCGGGCGTGGTGGTGTGTGCCTGTAGTCCCAGCTACTCAGGAGGCTGAGGCAGGGGAATCGCTTGAATTGGGGAGATGGAGGTTGCAGTGAGCCGAGATCATGCCACTCCCCTCCAGCTTGGTGAAAGAGCAAGACTCCATGTCAAAAAAAAAAAAAAAAAAAAAAAAAAGAATGGTGAGAACTGAGTCAAGACTCCAGGCTTTGGAGGGGGTCCAAAAGGAAGAGAGTCCAGTTCACCTGAATTCTCCAGGCCTGCACAAGTGCCTTCATATCCACAGCTGCCAAGCTCTTCCTATCTCCCTGCCTCTACCCTACACAGCAAAAAGCCTCTGTAAAGCTTCCTGCGGCCCTCCCAATGATCTCATCAGGGGAATGCTATGATTGTCCACATTTCTAGATGATGGAAGAAATGGAGGCCCAGGGAAGTTAAGTAACTTGCCCAAGATTCCACAGCAGGAAAGAGATAGAACTGGGATTCAAACCCAGGCCTGTCAGTTTGAGATAATGTAGGGATTGTGGACTAGAAGAAATTCACATTTATTGTTTCACTAACCAAACCCAGCTTTGTCTCAAACTTTCCCTCTAGCAACAGCTCTACTTTGTGAAAGGAGGTGGGGACAGACAGAGATTAGTTCCTGCTGCCCAGCTAATCCGTCCCAGCTGCCAAAGATCTGGGTCAGGCCTTCCTTCCTGTCCCTGGGTTCAGCATGACCACTGACCAGGATGCAGCCAGGAGAACCCCAGGTAACCCCTAACTCCCAGATCACCTGGCATCCCTTGGTCTCAGGCACAGGATGTGGCCAGCAAACTCCAGAAGTGGGGCACTCAAGGAGGCTTCAAAAGCCTTGCCTGGTGGCTGGGGGGCTTGCTTATTCTAGATCTGGCAGGATGTTGACATGACCCCACCTTCCATCCCTGGACTTGAGATGGAGGTACCAAGCTAGCCAGCCCCAAAGTAACAGATCCATGGCCCTCTCTCTAGGCATGCACCTCTCCACCCTCCAGCCCATAACTCTCGGGCTTGGTTGCCTGGACAGGTGCAGGAGAACAGCATCTTGCAATGCGGAGGTGGCAGCTGAGGGAAAGCCCAGAAGATTAATGTTTATCTCCTTCCTTAAGTCTCTTACTAGCTAATGGTTACAGTCCCACAACAGCAACACACTAAAAATAAGGGCACTCTGGCTTTAGCAGTGACTTTGAGTGAAGAGGAGAGACACAGACTCAGGCTCTCAGCTCCTCGAAGGAGCTGCTCAGCGTCCAGAGGGTCCTCGTTAGCCTCTTAATTCAGCCTTAACTCCAAGGAGCTAAGCCCCATGTTCCCAGCAAGGCCCAGGTCTTCTCTGAACCCCAGGACTGTACCTTGGTCCTCATTCTGATTCTAAGCTGTGGAGTATGGCAATTAACAACTCATTGGTTTTAGAGTCAGACAGCCCTGGATTGAGCCCAACACTGCCACATCCGGCAAGCTATTAAACCCACCAGAGCTTCATTCATTCCTTCATGAAATATTTACTGTGGCTGGGCATGGTGGCTCACGCCTGAAATCCCAGCACTTTGGTAGGCCAAGATGGGTGGATCACTTGAGGTCAGGAGTTCAAGACCAACCTGGCCAACATGGCAAAATGCTGTCTCTAACAAAAATACAAAAATTAGGCAGATGTGCTTGAACCCAGGAGGTGGAGGCTGTAGTGAGCCAAGATCAGGCCACTGCATTCCAGTCTGGGTGATAGAGCGAGACTGCGTCTCAAAAAAAAAAAAGAAAGAAAGAAAGAAAGAAAGAAAGAAAGAAAGAAAGAAAGAAAGAAAGAAAGATTGATTTACTGAGGCCTACTATGTGACAGGCATTATTCGAGATGCTATGAAGACAGGTGAATAAAACAGACAAAAATCCCTGCCCTCATGGAGCTGACACTCTAGTGGGCTGCATGTGGGGAAAGGACAGACAATAAAAAAACTCAATGGCACATTAGATGTCATGGCAAGTACTGCGTAGAAAAACCAGAGAAAGGGGAAGTGTAGATTTATGTAGGGTGGTCCAGGAAAGCCTCAGTAAGGAGGTGACATTTGATTAGGATTCAAAGGAGGTGAGACAGTGAGCCACACATTATTTTGGAAGAGGTTCCTCACTTCTAAAACGGAGATAGCAAGATTTGAGGTTTAACTGAGGTGGTACAGGTTAAGAGTTTTGCATAAGGCCTGGCATATAGCTCCTTTCCAAGGGCCCAGTGAGAAGGTGGATAGGGTCTCCTGGGCTGGGCTTGTGGTCACAGATATCACCAGGGACACTGTGAATGGAACCCACAGTCCCCTGTACCCAGGCAGAATCAGGGTCTGCAACACAGCAACCGAGCCCTCCTGCCTGGCTTCTGGACTCCCCACATGGTCCTCGTTGCAGTCCTGGGGGTGGGGTATCCCCCTGTTTTGGTGGGGCCCACCTGTGTCTATAGTCTGCAGATGATGGGCAGCAACAGGGGCTCCTCAGAGAATGGGGACCACCACAGGAAGCGTCACTGCCCGCTTCCCTCCTCTTCCTCGCAGCCGTGGCATCCTGCCATCCACAAGCTCTCCTCAATGAGCAGAGCAATTTCTCCCTGCCATCATGTACCACCCGGCCACCACCCAGCCTCTCCAGTTGTTGTCTCCTGTCTCTTTGCCCCGCACTTCCTGTCCTGTAGTCAGTTCCAGGGCTGGACCACAGCTGGGAAAAAGCTGAGGGTCCACTCCAGTGGCAGCAACAGCGGAGGGGTTCCAGGATGGAGTAGTGGTTTCTAGAGCATCTTTGCCAACTGCAAGAGCATCCCAGCTGGAAGCAGCATCCCCAACCCCAAAAAGGGTGAGGCCAACTGAATGGACTTGGTCCATAGTGGGAGGGCCCTGGCTCGCCATCCCAAGGTGCCACAAAGGTAGCTGCCTCCCTTGAGATGCCCCCGCCTTCCAGTGACCACTAGGGAGCGGCTGGGACCTTTCGAAGTAGACCCTCCTCCAGCCACCTTTCTACCAGGCTCATCACCGCCCCTCCCACAGCCCAGCCCCCCCTTCCTGTTTGACAACAGCCACTTCCCGCTTTTGCACAGGGCCACTTCCTGCCCGCCTGTGTGCTACTGCCATGGAGAGACCCACCCCTGCCGGCCTTGAGCCCAGCTCCAACCACAGCCCTCTGCAGGTTTTCCCCGTCATAAGCAGAGGTGGCAACAGGAGCAAAAAGCAGAAGCAGCTCCAGCCCTTCCCCAGCAGCCTACCCAGGCCAGAGCCTGGCCCTGGGAAACAAGGATCCTGGAAGCCCAGCCTCTCCCGCCTTCTCCCCAAGTACTTCAGGATCTGGTCCAAGGCACCACAATTTCACAGGAAGGGCAGCAAGAAGTGACCAGATGCACCGAGGGAGGCAGAAGAGGAAGCAGATAGGAGGTGATAGCGTGCAGCCAAGGGGTACACTGAGCCTGCCCTTGAACCACCTTCCCCTCTGGCCTGAAGATAGAAGCCTACTCCAATGCCCCTTCCTTCCTCCACCAGGTCAGGGGGCCAGGGAGGGCTGGCCACAGACTCTCCATGGCCCTGTCAGGGATACGCCTGCTGACTTAGTGACATTTTCCTAAAAAAAACCCCACAAATGCCAGCACTAGCTTCAAATAAGATCCTGCTGCCACCTAAACATACAACTTTCTGTCTGAGGGAAAGGATGCACATTTCTACGCTGGCTGAGGACAATCCGAAGTTCCAATCTCAAAGACATTCTTAACTTTGCAAAGAGCATTTTGCAGTTCTGTGCCTGAGACCCCAAATGTGGATGTGAGATGCTTCCTGCAGCCCCACTGATTTCAGGGCTTGATGCGAGGCAGCCTTACTTGTGCCCTCCTGAGTGCCCCTCATCTCCTTCCCAAGCAGCAGAGGCCCCTGTCCGGTCCCCTTAGGCACCACTCTGAGGAGCAGAAACAAGGACAGCACAGGGATTTGGTATCATAATCCACCTTTCCCAGCTGCTTATGCACAGCCCCAGGTCTGGGGCACCAACCAGTGGGAATCCCAAGCCACAGTCCCACTGACCTCACCCTGACACTGCGATGCCACATCCCTTCCTCTTTGAATCTCACTCTAAAGGTACAAAGAGTCTCCAATTAAAAGCAAAGTCCATCCACCATGTAAGAGCAAGACCATAGTTTCTAATTTCCTCATACCCGTACAACCGGTGACTAGCTAGGGGCTGTGAATAGAGGGACGGGGCCTGAAACATGCCCATGTGAACCCCCAAGGCTCTGTGCAGTACCCAGCATCCTCCCCTTCTCTTCAGCCCTCACTCAAGCAATTTTAACAGGGTGACACGAAGAGCTGAGCCCCACTTTGGCCGCTAGATCTCAAGGCAAGGGAAGCTATAACTAAAGAGGGAAAGAGGCTCCAAGAAATGCCCCACAGCAAAACGGCCCTAAATCAGCTTTGACAGAGAAAATCCCCATGGGATCACTAGCAAGCCCCAAGAAGGCAAGGCTCTGCCTGGGGACACTGGCCACTCTCAAGGGCCAGAACAGGATCAGCCATCGTGTTCTCCATGCCCCCGGCAAGGCTCCTGGTGCCTGCAGCCTTTGCCCACTGTTTTGGTGACATTTCCTTCATGGTAACCAGCCCCAAGTAAAACATCCCAGGAAGCAGCCCCTAAAAATAGCTCCTCCCAGGGCAGCAGCAAGCAGGGGGGAGGGGAAAAAAGGGAGGAGAAAAGAGGGGAGCAGATGGGAAGCTGCGGCTGCTGCTGATAGGGCCCAGGAAGCGGAGATGGTGTTGGGGAGGAGTGGCTGGAAATCTCCCCACCGCACAGCCCAGAGAGGTGGGTACAGACGGGAATGGGGCCTCAGCCAGCAACGAGGAGGGATTTGCTCCACCAGGCTTGGAGCTCAGGGCCTAGATGGAGAGGTGTGGGGTGATGCGCCAAGATTCATCACAGGAACAAAGTATCCAGAACCTGTGTTTTAAAGAAAGGCGCCAAGGAGTGGGTGGAGGCCACACAGCCTGAGGACGCTGGGTCTAAGCCCTGGCAAAGTCACGGGCACCTGCAGCGCAAAACCAAAAAAACAGACCCCAGACAAAGCTTTGTGCCTTGGTTTCCCCACTGGTCCTGGGGCAGATCTGTCTGGCCATGGGCAAGATGACAAAGGGCCTCTGTAGAGAGGCATTCAGGAGGTGCAAAGTGCCCATCTCCTCCTGTCACCATCCTTTTGGCATCCATGGGATCAGGCCCTTGTTAGTCTGCCAAAGCTGTTCAGAGAGCAGCAAGCACAGAGATGGGGACAGGAACGATCATACCCAGCCTCTCCTTCCATGTCTCCAGCCTTGGCAGAGAATGGGGTCAGCCACTCACCTCTAGGGTTTCAGCACAGCTTCTGACAAGGGTATGATGCGAAGTGACCAGAGGAAGCAGCAAGAAGGCAGGGGCCTCCTTGACTGAATAGGGCCACCTTCCCACCTCCGTCCCCACCCCCTGATGTGGCACCCCAAGTCACTCCGGGAAGGCAGGTGAGAGGGGAGGGGTCAGGCTAGTGTTGTGTGCACTAAGGCCCACAGCTCAATGTGACCGTATGACAAAAGCCACCCAGCAGAAGCCTTTACACAGAGGAGGGACCTGCAGTCGGCTTCCATCCCTTCAGGAGAGAGGTAGAGGAGTTCCATCGCTGATATGCAGGATGCCCATTTCTCTGTTTTACAGAAATTGGCCTGTTTTATCTTTAGGAGGAAAGCATGGTTTTGCAAACACCCCACTAAATGCTTCCTCGAGGCCCGTGTTCCAGTGCTGCGTGGATTTCTCTTCCTTCTCCCACTCCCTGCATTGCTACTTCCCCCTCCCTTCTCTTTCCCTCACTTCACCCAGGTCCTTAACAGGAAAGTCTCACTTGGAGATACCACAGGGGACACAAATGTCATGGGGGCTACTCAGGCCAACACTGGGAGAGGCGGGGACTCTTAGCGGGCACCATCCAGGGGGATCCCATTTCAGTCCCCAGGGCCAGCTGGACCCAGAAAGGGACAGCCTTTACCCTTCTGGTGGCCAACATGCCACAACCCCAGCCACCCAGCCTGCCTTAGCCTCAGACACAGACACCTCAATTCGGAGGCCCAGAATGAGTCCCCTAATCACAGAACAGCCCATGTGCACAGATGGCCACACAGCAGCAGAGGCACAATCTGGAGAAGGCTGGGCCAAGGTGTGTCTATTGAATTCCAGAGGGCATGGCAAGAGCAACTGTCATTGTTGTTGCAGATTTTAGGTGGCATCTGTTAAAGAGTGGCTCATGCCTCACCTGCATGAAATTCACTGGAGCATGTGTTTAAAATGCAGATTCTGTGGCCCCGCCCTAGACTTCCTGAAGTAGAATCTGTAGATAAAGCCCAGAAATCTGCATTTTTTAAACCAGTTCTCAGGGTGATCCTTATGCACACTAAAATTGAAAATCACTGCTTGGAAGAGATCCCAACAGTGGCCCTATGGTGCCCTTGGTGACAAGGAAGGAGGAATCATCAGCTAACTGTCTGCCTACATCTCCCACTCTGCCTTATGCCCCTAACACAGGTCTTTATCCTCATCTGTCCTCTCTTCCAGCAGCCGTATCAGGTCTGCAACCTGGCTCCCTGGATCAGAACGGGGGACCCAAGCCAGGAGCTGGGTACAAGGGCTTTGGCAACTTGACTGAGTTTCCTGGGAGCCAAAGCCAAAAGGCAACCACGATTGGTTACACAGTCCTCTTGACCCATTCATTTAATGCATATGTGGCTAGCATACGTCAGGCACTTCACTAGGGCCTACCCACGCAGAAGTGAAGAAGCACATAAGGACCCTTCCCTCACCTCCCAGGTCCTCACAAAGAGGAAAGCTTTTGCTTACATTTAGCTTCAAAAGAAGTTTCTTCAAACAGGGTGTACAGATTAAATACACTTAAGTGTTATAACAGATTTCATAACACTGCTTCCGGTAGTATCTCTTAGTAAGGCCAAGGGCATTACCCCAGTAACCATCTCGGATAAATCCATCTGGATTCCAGAAAGCAACTAGAATCCAGATAAATTGTACAAATACAGAAGTTTCTTGTGATGCTGATAGTTTTAGGGATAAATCCTAAACCATGTAGAAGAAAAGACCATTTGCCCTTCAACTGTAGCAATATGGGGGAAATGCTTTGGATACAAGCAAAGAGAGCAGGATATAAAATGTTATGCTCCACGAGGTGAAAATCTGTATGCATATGAATAAAGATAAGAAGGGAATATGAAGATTTAAAAATAAAAAAAGACATAAGGGCTCAGGCTCCTTGAGGGGGGTGCTCTTAAATCTTAAAATAACGACTTATCATTGCCATCACCTGGCCCACTAGCTCCTGCATCCAAGCCTATTTTAAATGCCTCCTTCGGCCTAGCGGCGCTAAGCTTGGAACCACGGGCTCCCTTATGAGCCCAGCTCCACTCGTATAGCAGCTCTGAAGCAAATAGAGTGACGTTATGTGACTTTCAGTGACTTTATGTAGACAGGCAGGCAGACAAAGATAGTGCTCAATGCACATCTGCATGAACTCCCCACCTCGCCACCCCAACTGCCAATGTGGGCCTCTGAGGCCACAGTGACAAGACACAACAGCCCAAAAGAAGGCTTCCCATCTAGGTCGGACCCCCTAGAAGACCAGGTGATCTCTCTCTCTGCCTCCTGGACCACCTCACCAAGGATGCCAAGGAGAAACAGCATTATACCCTCTTTCTTTCTTTTCAGTTTGTAGCCCAGAGAATCACAAGAAAGACAGTAGGCAGGAAGACCCAGCAAACACAGCAAGCCCCTTCAGACCTTCACAGATGACCCTGGTGGGCCCACGACATTTCCAGACACAGAAATCCAACACCTGCAGAGCCCTTGACAGACAGACAGCAACGAGTGAAACCCAGCCCCAGCGGCTGCACCTTTATAAAATATATAGTGTAAACCGAGAGGCTTCAGGGAAGCCATGGGCCCTCACTCCTAACCCCACGGGCACCGGCCCATGGCTACCCTGGCCCAGCTCTCTCCAGGAGCTCACATCCCCTGTGCCCAGACCACCCTGTTCCCTCCATCTCCAAGACAGCCCCTTCCTACTCTCCCACCTCCACACAGTACTGGCTGGCACTTACACATTCTGACCCCTCTGGCTGGCATCTGAGCCTATCATCTGTGCCTCTGTCCCAAAGTCAACCTGGCATACAAGGCCACACAACAGGGCCCAGTCTTAGCATAGCCATCTCGGGAGAGGGGGAGTTCTGTCTGATGCATATACTTTTACACAAGAATCCTCTTCTTGAGGGAAAAAAAAAAAAATCAAAGAGAAATCAAACCTCATCCAATTTGGCCAGGGAAAGAAAGATATCCACTGGGAAAGATGGGACAAGGTTGAAAGGAGGTGAGGAAGGGAACGGGATGCTATGACACAGGTCATGGAAGTTCAGGCGGGTAGGGGAAGAGTAGGAAATGAAAGCCCCAGTCAGGTAGCTGCAGGAAGTCACCACGTCACCTATCCTCACATCCCAGAATTTGGCTCCCGGCTGTCTCTCCTTCCCTTACTCCAGGGTCAGAGAACACTGGTGAGATAAGGAGAGAAAAGCATTGCGTCATCAACTGGAGACACCAGACACCAGCCCTGTTTCTGATGCACCAGGGCTCTGCTGTGTGAGCATGAGAGGTATTCAGCCTGAAGCCATGGTTCCTGCCTGCACCTTCCATCCTTGGCCAGGGAATGTCTGCCAGAGAGCTCAGCCCCTGTTGTCTGCGCCCCCTCCTCCCCAGGGGAGGAGGGCATTTGACTGCCCACATATCTCTATGGCAACCATCCTCAGACTCAAGGTACCCAGAGAGAAAGAAAACAAACAAGTCCAACTTTATAGGCAATGCACACGAACAGCAAGAGATTGAGCTGGATGGGAGTCAGCAATTCGTGCCCTACTGGGGGGATGGAGAGAGAGTACCCAGCCGGGGGGTGAAGATGGCCCTGCTAAACAGGTCCCAGAACAACTGCCAACATGACAGAAGCCCACTGTCATCTCCATGGAATTTTAGAGCTTCTCTGAGCCCTTGGGACATCTACTATGTCTCTTATCCCAGAGAAGCCCGTGTCATTATTGGCCAAAGCCCATGTCTTCCCCAGGGCATGTGTCCTGGCTCCTAATGTATTTATGGCATCCAACTGTCCAGCCCTAATTCCCTTCTCTGCATCTCATAACCTTTGTTCCCCAGCTGCGCCCTGCAGCCCTCCAAGATCTGACCTCTATACTCACCAGACGTGTTCACAGAGCACTTCACACATTGCTGGGTCTACACCTATCAGATGAGGTAAGTTTGGCAAGCACCCAATAGGAGGTTCAGAGAGTGCAGGTTCAAGGTGTGAAAGACAGGCCCTGACCACCCCCCCCAACACCCCCGCCCACCTCAGGTACTTGGGAGGATCTCGAAAATGAGGCCCCAAGGCCTGGGCCTTTATGTTCCTCAGACTCCGAGGTAGTGCAGTCCCTGCCCAAACTGGACCATTGGGATTTCTAGACCATGAAGCATCACCCTCCACCCAGGACAGACTACATCTGCTGCTGCACCACCAACTTTGTAATTTGATCAAAAAAGCAATCAAGTTCATCTGGCAGAATTTGTTCCTGAGATGCCCTCGCCATAGCAGCCTCCCCTGACGTTTACAGATTCCCTTCCCTTGGGAGTCTGTTCTGCCGCCTGGTGGGCAGGGGAGGCTGGCTTTGTTAGAGATGCTCACTTACTGCATTTCCATCCTAAGTCACCACGGGAGCAAAGGGACCAGGAAATGCCTGTTGTGGCCACCACTGCCCCAAAGGGAGAGGCTCCAAATGCCCCAAATTAAGAGTTCTCCCTTTCGTGCCACCCACTACTCCCATATCCTCCACCTCCCTGAAGACAACTCCCTTGAGCCTTTAGGGGCCACTGTAGCTACCTGCATTTCTTACTTCATTCTTTGCTACCTGAGCACTTCCAGTCCCCTCCACCCCTTCCCCACCTCCACCGCAACTCCTTTCCTGGCTTCAAAGTCCAACCAGTCTGAAATTCCAAGTCCTCTTCAAGTACTAAAAGGCACAACCCCCAATTCCTGGGGCTTGTTCAGATGAAGCCATGGCCGTTGGAGGCACCCTCAGGAAAAGGCCAAGACAGGGAACACTCACCCCGGGCAGACAACTTCTTGGTATTGATAATTTTTGCTGCATACTCCTGCGTGGAGGTTTTCTTCACACACCTGCGGACCACAGAGAAAGCACCCCTGGAGGGAGAAGGGGGAAAGAACTGGGACACGGAGCAGGGCAGTGACACAGACACACTTCAGGTCTGGGGACAATGATGCTCCCATCACCAGACCTCTAGTTACACTCACATACACACACACACCCCGGCGCTGCGACCACCACCATCCAACCCGAGGCAGAAGGACGTGGCCACCGCAGGACACTGAACAGATGTTGGTGGCCTGCTGCCCTCCCACTCTCTCATCCAGTCCCTGGGCAAGGCAACAGCCTCCGGGTGGGCGACGCTGAAAACACACACCTGCTGCATTTCAGACAGCCCTGCGGTCCCACCCAAGAGAACCAGGGCAGAAGGGACCAGAGAGACCCTGCCCTACTCTCGGCAGGAACATCTGAGGGTAGGGGAAGGAGAGATCAACAAGAGGTATCATCCCCTGAAAAAGTAATCTCCCTTAACCATGGGGCAAAGTGAGGCTCAAATCCCCCACAACTGGCTTCACCTCACTGCATCCCGCTCAACTGACAGCAAAGGAAGAGAGGACACAGTCTGACATCAAGAGCTCCCCTTCCCATGCTATTTTCCTTGACGTCCCCCCAAAATGGGAGCTCGCACTCTCGGCTCTGGAAACGTCTAGGGGGGCGGGCGGGGCAGGGGCTGCAGTGGCCAGGCTCGGCGGCGCGGGTGGGGGTGGAGGGCCGGGGCTGCTGCAGCGGCCAGCTCAGTGCGTAGGGGAGGGGGATGCTGCGGCTGCGGCGCGGCTCCTGGGACCACTGCAGGGGTGGGGGGAGGGGACGGGGGTGCCGCAGCACTGCCCAGACGCCGGGCTGGGAGCCTGGAGCTGCACTCGCGGGGGGCGGGGCCGGGTGCCAAACGGCCCCCCCAACGCCCGGGCTCCGCAGCGGGGCTGGGGCCGCAGGGCCGGGGAGGCTCCTGAGTGCGAGGCGCGTGGGACCTGGGTTCAGGGTGCGGAGTGAGCTCCCGGGCAGCGTGGGGAGGTGGTCGGGAGGGGGCGCCTGAATGGTGCGGAGGGGCGGGGCTGGAGGGCGCCCGGGAGCGGTCCGGGGGCTGCAGTGCCCGCGGCGGCGCCCGGGGTGCAGCGGCCCCGCCAGCTGCTGCAGAGTGCGGAGGGGCTGCGGGGCAAGGCGCGGGGGGCGCGGGGCCGGGGGGCGCGGGGCCGGGAGACGGCGGGCGGGAAAGGCCGGGGTGGGGCGGCCGAGGGGGCGCCGCAGCAGCCGGTGAAGGGCCGGGGGGCGGGGCGAGGAGCCGCATAGCGCCCGGGCGGCAGGGCAGGCGGGGGACCGCGGCGGGCGGCGGGCGGGCCGTACTTGCCGAGCTCCTCGAAGAGCTGGTAGTCGTCGGTGAAGCGGGTGCAGGTGGCAGTGGTGGCCATGCTGGCGGGCGGGCGGACTCGGCTGTGCAGCCCGCGCCGACGTCGGTGCACAGTCACCGCCGCCCGGCCGAGGGAGCAAGAGGAGGAGACGGGGCTGAGCCCGGCAGCACCGCGAGACTTTACCGGGGAGAGCGAGGGAGGGAGGGACACCCCCGCGCCGCCCGCCCGCCCCGCCCCCAGCCCCACCGGCCCCCCCGCCCGGCCCCCGGCCCGCCCCCGGGGAGGGGCCTCCCGCCGCGGGCCCCGCCCCTCGCCAGAGCCGCCCGCGCTGGGCCTGGCGCGCCCGGCAGCCGAGGGGAGGGGGCCCTCGCTCCGGGCCGCCCGCCGGGCGGACGGAACTGGAAGATTCGCGACCTATGGGCTCATCTCGGGGCGCACCCTGCGCGGGCTCAGGAACGTGCGTGCGAGGGTGCGTTAGAAGTGTAGGGGTCTGGACCACCGAGCTCTCTGAGGGGCCCCACACGAGGGTCCCGAGCCCCCAACCGGGTCCCTAGCATGTGGAGCGAGATCCAAGGTCAAGAAGCTATGCGAGGCTGCACGCCCAGAGGCGCCCCCAGCCTGCGCTGAGCCAGCTGCCAGCCACCTTCCCTCTGGGAGCTGACAGTCTAGACTTGCGCAAGCACCAGGGCCATTATTAGAAAGAAACCCTTCAGGCGAGGTTTGATCAGGGAGACCAGGCCAGGGGCAAGGATGCAGGTAGGACTCTGCCTTCCTGCACCACAGCTGCAGGGATGAAAGAGTGTTCTCTATCCGGCCAGCAATGAAAGGGATGAAGTGGGAAGACTTAAAAAGGCTTTGTGTAGTGGGGGCTAGAAGAGAAAGTGGAAGAAAGAGGAAATCCCCATTTTCTTGCAGGGCACCCTCGTGCTTTTATTTTCTGACACTTACCACGTTTTGTAGTGCATTGACTGGTATGAGGGACAGTAGAGCTATTGCATAGCTGTCTAACAGTGACTTGCATCAAACTGCCTGGCTTGGATTTCTGGGCAACTCACTGACCAGCTCTGTGACCTTGGGTAAGTCACTTAATGTTATTACTATTATTATTATTTTGAGATGGAGTTTCACTGTTGTTGCCTAAGCTGGAGTGCAATGGTGTGATCTCGGCTCACTGCAACCTCCACCTCCCAGGTTCAAGCTATTCTCCTGCCCCAGCCTCCCAAGAAGCTGGGATTACCGGTATGCCACAATGCCCCACTAATTTTTTGTATTTTTAGTAGAAACGGGGTTTCACCATGTTAGTCAGTCTGGTCCTGACCTCAGCTGATTTGCCCACCTTGGCCTCCCAAAGTGCTGGGATTATAGGCGTGAGACATCGCACCCGGCCGGGAATAATAATATTATCTATCTTGTAGGCCTGTGAGCATTAAATGGGCTAAAGCACTTAGACTAGTACCTGGTACCTAATTAGAACTACGTTTGCTGTTATTATTTGTTTCATATTTGCCCTCCCACTGAATTGTAGGCTCCAATAAGGTGGGGCCTCTGTGCCTTTTGTTCACCATTGTACACTCAGCCCCAGACCCTCAGTAACTGTTTGTGGGATGGCAGAGGGAGATATCACCCCTTCTTCTGTCCCCACATCAGAAGTTGGTGGGACAGAGGCACATAACTGTTTCAATGGGGGACAAACAGGCTAGGCAGGTTCCTAACCTGCCTGGGCAGCTGTCCCCTGAGGCCTGGCCCAGCTCCAGCTGGGCAGGATGGTACTCAGCCAGAGGCTGCAGCTCAGTCTTGATTACAGCAGGACACTGCCAGAGGAGGGAGCTGAGAGGTGTCCCAGCCTCCAAAGCTGCCTTCCTGAGGGGTGGGTGAGACAGAGCTCTCTGGGAGGGCTCCCCTCCTGTCCTGACCCAAGAGCCCCGTGAGCTGCTTTGGGAATCAGACTGCCCAGTAGGGATGATTAGGGAATGGGAGGTGGCGAAGCCCTAAAGGAAAAGCATTAGCAGTTCTCTTGGGAGGAGGGTAGAGAGGGCCAAGGGAAGGGATAAGGTGCCAAACCATGCCCCACCCTTCCCCAGGGCGACAGGAAGCAAAATGGAGAGTTGGAGAGTAAGGCCACTTCCTATCTCAAAGCACCTGGGTGAGAGCCAGGTCCCAAGTCCTAGTGTCCGGTAAAGCAATGAGATTGCCTACATGGGGATGCCAGTAATTGTTGAGTTTCTGTCATCCATCTTCAAGGCAGAAGCGACCTCGAATATCAGTTGATTATCAATGTGCCCTTCCCAAGTGCTTGAGGCAACTTGGTTCCTGACCTCCAGGCTGATATTTGAAACTTTCTATTCATGAATGGAAGGTGGAATGAGGAGATGGGGAGAGGTCAGAATAAGCACAGAAGAGGGCTGCCATGGAGTCCCCTAGGAGTATCCTGGGGCAAATGTAAGACAGGACTGCAACCCTGACCAGTCTCACATGCCTGCTGTGAGAGCAACAGCATCCTGGCTGAGGGGAAGGTTCAACACTGGGTGTTCCGGGGTAACCATATAAAGCACTTTGTATTGTGTCTCTAGGTAAAAAGAAGAGTGATGAGAAAAATATTGGGGTGAAGCCTCAGGGGTGACTCACAGCTCTATGTAAGTGGAGCTAGCTGTCTTTCAACAAATATCACTGCCTACCATAGGCTAGGTACTGCCTTTTACTTTGTAAAACATCCAATAAAGTAGAAAATTAGAATTCACACGATTAGAAGAAAACTCGATCCGTTGTCTTTTTTTTCCCCCTGAGACAGGGCCTCACTCTGTCGCCCAGATTAGAGTGCAGTAGTACTATCACGGCTCACTGCAGCCTCAGTCTCCTGAGTAGCTAGGACTACAGGCATGTGCCACCACACTCAGCTAGTTTTAAAATTTTTTGTAGAGATGAGGTCTCACAATTTTGACCAGGTTGGTCTCAAACTCCTAGACTTAAGCAATCATCCTGTCTTGGCCTCCCAAAGTACTGGGATTATAGGCATAAACCACTTTGTCCAGCCTCCGTTTTTCTTTCTATCTCTACCTCACTTCTCCCTTCCTCCCTCACTACTTCTCTCTGCAGCACAGCCTCTGACGCATCCACGGTGGTAGTTCGGAGCCTATAGACAAATCTGTGTGCACACACAAATACACACCCTCGCACACACACACCCTCCTCTATCCGCACTGCTGTAGTGCCCACACAACCTCCATCTACCCCACAGCAATTAGAGGGAAGATACACACAAATAATAACAGGCTCATCAGCTCCCTCCACTTCAGTATCTATGGCAACCTCCTGGGGTCTGTGGGCAGGGCTGCTGTGGTTGCAGCCTGTCCCCTGGGTAGCACCAGCACTCAGATTGTGTCCAGAGCTTGGAAACCGGGAATGGCAAAGATATCAATGCCTTGATAATCACCCAAGGCACCCCACTGGGTGGGACCCTCCATCATTCAGATCTTTCTCTTTGAAACCTCTGAAGTCTTGTGTCCATAAGGGGTTTTCCGTCTATATTCTGCAGAATCTGTGGGGTTACATGGCCAGGCCCCAACAGCTAGTTAACATATATATTGATGTTCCACATAAGATTTGGTTGCAGAAAAGAGTCCCTGACTAAAAAGAAGTTTGGAACCCATTGGACTTCTGGGTCCCTTCCAACTCTAAGACTCTATGATTAGTTTTGGAGAATTCAGAGTGATGAGATCATGACCTCTCTCCAAGGAACTCTGAGAGAATTAATGGTGAGGCATTTAAAACTAGAGAGAAGATGTGATCATGGAGAGAGGAAAGAGTGAGAATGCAAATACGACATTTGTTTTGTTTCATTTTGAGACAGTGTCTCACTCTGTCACCCAGGCTGGAGTGCAGTGGTGTGATCCTCACTCACTCCAGCCTCAAACTCCTGGGCTCAAGCCATTCTCCTGCCTCAACCTCCTGAATGGCTGGGACTACAGGTCCATGTCACTATACCC
>NW_016107326.1:4636110-4639293 GCF_001604975.1 Cebus imitator
GAGGCAGAGTCTTGCTCTCTTGTCCAGGCTGGAGTGCAGTGGCGCCATCTCAGCCCACTGCAACCTCCGCCTCCCAGGTTGAAGCCATTCTCCTGCCTCAGCCTCCCAAATGGCTGGGACTACAAGCACGTGCCACCATGCCTGGCTAATTTTTTGTATTTTTAGTAGAGATGGGGTTTCACCGTATTAGCCAGGATGGTCTTGATCTCCTGACCTTGTGATCCTCCGGCCTTGGCCTTTCAAAGTGCTGGGATTATAGGGGTGAGCCACCGTGCCCAGCTTTTTTTTCTTTTTTGAGATAGAGTCTCACTGTGTCGCCCGGACTGAGCAGCATCTATCTCTGGGGCTCAAGCAATCCTCCCACCTCAGCATCCTGAGTAGCTGGGACTACAGGCACTAGCCACTATGTCTGGCTAAATTTTTTTATTTTTAGTAGAGACGAGGTCTTGCTGTGTTGCCTGGGCTGCTCTTGAACTCTTGAACTCAAGCAATCCTCCTGTCTCAGCCTCCCTAAGTGCTGGAGTTACAGACATGAGCCACCGTACCTGGCCTGACTGTGGTATTTCTCAGAGGAAGGGCTGAGATATTTGAGGTAAAAAGCTGAGCTCCTGAAGTTTGGGACACAGAAGATTTTGGAATGAGAGGCTGAGGTGTTTGGGGCGAGGGCTGCAGCATCTGGTGTAAGGAACTGAGATGTCTGGAATAAGAGTTTGAGGCACTGGGGATGAAGAGCTGAGCTGAGAAATTCAGGTAAGTTTAGAAATATGTAACGTGGCCACATGGCCAGGTTCAGTGGCTCACACCTGTAATCCTAGCACTTTGGGAGGCCAAGGTGGGCGGATCACCTGAGGTTGGAAGTTCGAAACCAACCTGACCAACACAGAGAAACCCCGTCTCTGCTAAAAGTACAAAATTAGCTGGGCATGGTGGTGCATGCCTGTAGTCCCAGGTACTGAGGAGGCTGCGGCAGAAGAACCACTAGAACCCAGGAGGCAGAGGTTGCAGTGAGCCAAGATTGCGCCGTTGCACTCCAGCCTGGGCAACAAGAGCATTAATTCAATCTCAAAAAAAAAAAAAAAAAAAAAAAATGTGACTTGAGGAACTAAAGGCCTGATGGGAAGGAACTTCCTTCCATTTTCCAGCCAGCAGGCTGGTACCAAAGAGCAATGTGATCCTGGCCTTCCCACCTGTCAAGTCCAGGGCATGGCCCCCTCTTGACCCCTCTGCCATCCCCGTGTAGACTGTGAGCTTCTTGAAGACAGGGCATGCCTGATCTTCTTTGTATCCCCAACACCTACCATTGTAGGCTGGCACATAGTAGGTGCTCAGTCATTTGTGGAATGAATGAAGTATTGGGTGCAAGAGGCTGAGATATTTGGAGTGAAGAGGCAGGACCAGTGGACAAGTCTGTCATCAGAGACAGTGACAGAGCTGTTCTCAGAGGTACAAGGGAGGTACTGATGTGATGATGGGCAGTCTGCATGTGTCAGTGTGGACAGCCCGGGCAGGAAGAGCGGCGTATGGGGCCCCCTGGTGGGCAAATGGGAGGTGCGCAGGGAGCTGGAGAGAGGCTGGGAAGGGGAGCGTCAACAAAATAACAAAGGGAGGTGTGATGAGGATGACAGAACCCACTGGAGTAGCTAACACCTAGAGGAAGCTTGCTACTTACAAGGCATGTGCACTAAGCACTCTACAGAAGCTATTCCATTTAACCCTCACCGTCACCCTGCCTGTGTGGGAATTTTACAGAGAAGAAAACTAAAGTTTAGAAAGGTGAAGTATCATGCCCAAGGACAAATAGCTAACACAGTTTATGGTGGAGCTGGGAGAATGTGATTGAAGGGCAGTGAATAGAAAGAGTTAGAGGGGTCAGTAAATTGTATAGGGGGCAATTCAGATGGGCTCACACCACCAACACCATCTAGATTGAAACCTTAAACTCAATGTGGATTTATCTCAATCTAGTTCCAGGCCCCTGAATTGAGGCATTTACCCACAGGGGACATTTGTTCATTCATTCATTCATTTTATTGAGTTGCTCCTCTGTTCCAGTCACTTAGGAAACAGAAGAGAAGAATCCACCAAACTCTGCCTTGTAGAGCTTACATCCTTGTAGGCAGGCAGTGTACCTGGAAAGAGGTCATTTTGGACTTGAGTTAAGTCCTACTACAGAGAAAGTAAAATCAAGTAATGGGGATAGAGAGTAACAGGGTAGGGAGCATAGAGGGCGCCTTTAACTGAGGTGCTCAGACCTGGGTGCCCTCTGAATATGACTTTTAAGGGAGACATTTAGGAATAACATTTAGAAATGATAAGGAGGTAGTTGTTCGAAGATCCAAAGAAGAGCATTCCTGGTGGAAGGGGTGGTGACAAAGGCCTGAGATAAAAATCGGTCATGGTCCCAGCTACTCGGAAGGCTGAGGCTGGAGGATCACTTAAGCCTGAGAGGCAGAGGCTTCAGTAAGCCATGAGGGTCGCACTGCACTCCAGCATGGATGACAAAGCGAGACCCTGTCTCAAAAAAAAAAGTCATAGCATATTCGAGGGGTGGAAAGAAGGCTGGTGTGGCCAGAGTGGGCCAGGGGACAGCAGTAGGAGAATAGGACCCAGAGACCCTAATAAACCCCACCATCCTGGTACAATCACCCTGGTGTTCCTTCTGTGGCCTCAAACTCTACGACTTGCAGGGAGCCCACACGGGCAGGCTACCTCCATGCTCACAAACAAAGGAGACCTGAAATCCCAGCTCAGTGCAAGAAAACACATTCATTAAGGACGGACATAAATCTGGATCTGGAGCTAGAAGTGACGCTGTTCCTTGGCCCTTGGCCACCACAAAGGAGGGTGGTAGAGATGGCCACAGGATGATCCCTCACCATTCCAGGGACTCTGCTGGGGATGGTGCACTGGGAGGTTTCTGCAGAAACAGGCAGTGTCTCCTTAGTCCATTCAAACAACTGTCTCCCTGTCCTGGGTGAGCTTTAGTCCTAACCCCTTCAGAGGACAACAAAAGGCCAGAAATAGGTCCTGCCTTAAAGAGCTTTAATCACTGGGGACGAGAAGATAAACATGATAATAAAACAAGGATACAAGCCCAAAGATTAGTACCACAGGTGGCCTCTGGGTCTTTGCACAAGTGGCTGCCTGACTCACTCTTCCCTCCCCTCTTTGCCTGTCTATCAT
>NW_016107326.1:4640678-4642532 GCF_001604975.1 Cebus imitator
GTAGAGCTGGGGTTTCACCATGTTGTCCAGGCTGGTCTTGGATTCCTGACCTCAGGTGATCTGCCCTCTTTGGCCTCCCAAAGTGCTGGGATTACAGGCATGAACCACCGTACCTGGCCTGTGTTTTATGACTTGTCTGTGCCTCAGTTTTCTCACTGGCGAAATAGGAATAATAATAGTACTCATTTCATAGACCTGTTTTTTTTTTTAATTAGCATCTTATTTATTTTCACTGGCAAAAATTGTATATATTTATCATATACAACATGTTTTGAAATATGTATACATTATGGAATGGCTAAATCGAGCTGATTAACATATGCATTACTTCACATACTGTTTTTTGTGTTGAAAACACTTTAAAATCGACTTTCTTAGTGATTTTCAAGTATGCAGTACATTGTTAGTAACTATAGTCACCATGCTATATCTCTTTTTTTTTTTTGAGACAAGCTCTTGCTCTGTCACCCAGGCTGGGGTGCAATGGCATGATCTTGGCTCATTGCAACCTCTGCCTCCCAGGTTCAAGTTGAGATTACAGGTATGTGCCACTGGACCCAGCTGTTTTTTTTTTGTGTGTGTGTGTGTTTTTGTTTTTTTGTAATTTTAGTAGAGACAGGGTTGTACCATGTTGGCCAGGCTGGTCTCAAACTCCTGACCTCAAGTGATCCACCCACCTTGGCCTCCCAAAGTGTTGGGGTTATAGGCATGAGCCACCGCACCTGGCCAATCACTGTGCTAGATTGATCTTGCACATAAATAGATCTCATAAACTTATTCCTCCTATCTATTGATAGGATTTTATGAGGAATAAATTATCAGTACAAGTGAAGGGTAAAACGGGGCCTGGAATAGTCAGGACTCAATAAATATTAAACCATTAGAACTATTCCCCTTGCCACCCTTGGCCTGTTTTCTTCTCAGGATCCCTTGGCTCTGACAGTGACATGACTAGTCTGCTAATGACCTAAGTCAGAATCTTGGAGTCAATCTTGACTCATCCTTTATCTCCCTAAGGAGCCAACCTGGGTTTGAATTCTGGGACTGCTGCTTACAGTTAATACTTGTGCGACCTTGGACAAGGTACTTAAGCTCCCTGAGCTTCATGTTCCTCATTGGTAAAATAAAGATGTTGTAACTTTCACTATAGGGTTGTTATAATACTTTAATGATAGTATTTGTAGGTGAATGGCTCGAAGCCTAATGCTAAATAAATGGTAGTTGTTATTATTATCATCCTGTATATCATTAGGAACTGACACCCATATATTTTTCCCTTTACATGTCCTTGTATCCATGTCTTCTTTTTTATTTCCCTCCCACCATCCAGCATCCTGAACTAGGCCTTCCTCAGCCTCCCGAGTTTCTATAGTAGCCCTTCTTCTAACTTTGCTGACCCATTTTATTTATTTTCCTGTTTCTTTCTTTACTTTTCTCCTTCCTTCCTTCCTTCCTTCCTTCCTTCCTTCCTTCCTTCCTTCCTTCCATCTCTAAGAAATATTAATCGAACCCCTTCTCTTTTCAGGACATTGTCTCAGTTCTGGGGATATAGTAGTGAACAAGGCCGGGTGTGGTGGCTGATGCCTATAATTCCAGCACTTTGGGAGGCCAAGGCGAGTGGATCACCTGAGGTCAAGAGTTCGAGACCAGCCTGACCCATATGATGAAACCCCATCTCTACTAAAAATACAAAAATTAGCTGGGCGTGGTAGTGTGCACCTGCAGTCCTAGCTACTCGGGAGGCTGAAACTAGAAGAATTGATTGAACCCAGAAGGCGAGGTTGCAGTGAACCGAGATTGTGCCAGTGCACTCCAGCCTGGGAGAGAGAGAGAAACTCCGTCTCAGGGAGAAAA
>NW_016107326.1:4643707-4656557 GCF_001604975.1 Cebus imitator
CTGAACCCAGGAGGCGGAGGTTGCGGTGAGCCGAGATCACACCATTGCACTCCAGCCTGGGTAACAAGAGCGAAACTCCGTCTCAAAAAATAAAAAATAAAAAAATAACAATAAACAAATGAACGAATAAATATTTAATATATCAGGTGGCGATAAGTCTTACCAAAAAATTAAAGCAGGGAAAGGGGATAGAGAGTGGCAGAAGGGTACTATAATATAAGGTGATCAGGGAAAGTCTCTCTGCTAAGACAAACACATAGGCAGAGATCTGCAGAAAATAAGATCACTTTCAATGGGCTATTTCTTTGCTTAAATGCTGTTTCCTTCAGCATTAAGTATGAATGCCCATGTATAAGTCTCTGGAATCTGCGTGGCTCTAGTCAGGCTTGTGGTTTTGTTCTACTCCCACACTGCCCTGCTTTTCAGGCAGGCTCCACATGCTGAAGGATGTGCATCAGTAGGTTAATAGTTCCTATCTCTGAGACTGGTATCAGTGTGGACTTTTTTTCTTTCTTAAATGTGCCTTCAAAATTTCTTATGTTGAGTCCAGGCACGGTGGCTCATGCCTGCAATCCCAGCACTTTGGGAGGCGCTTGAGGTCCCAGCACTTGAGGTCAGGAATTTGAGACCAGCCTGGCCAACATGGTGAAACTCCATCTCTGCTAAAGATACGCTGGGCATGGTGGCGCGCGCCTATAATCCCAGCTACTTGGGAGGCTGACGCAGGAGAATCGCTTGAGCCCGGGAGGCAGAAGCTACAGTGAGCTGAGATTGCGCCACTGCACTCCAGCCTGGGCAACAGAGCCAGACTCGGTTTCAAACAACAACAACAAACAAAACAAAAATAAATAAATTTCTTATGTTGAACATAGATTGCTTGAATAACAATAACAATAATGCCATATTTTCTCCCTACTATCTCCTTTTAATTGTCACAACAACCCTACAGGGTAAGTTTTAGTATTCTCATTTTACAGATGAGAAAACTGAGGCAGAGAGATTGCACTGATTCTCTGAACTCACCCCTTGAAATGGTTGGCACCTAAATATGGGCTTGCTGTTGGCTTTCTTAAAATTTTGGTTTTGACTTCTCATTTAGATCATAGGTTCCTTAAAGACAGAGCCCTTGCCTTATCCTCCTTGTATCTCCTCCTCCCTCCTCATAGCTTGTGGCCGAGCACTAAGTACTGTAGTGAGTGCTTTTGAATGGGTCTGTCCGTTGGATGGATCCTGTTGTCCTAATATGGGCCACTTATGTTGCTGGTGGTGCCATCTTGAATGCTTTCCACTTTGGGCCCAAGGATGGAGAACCTGGAGACCGAGCGGGCCACAGAAGTGAGGAGGCTGGGCCTCCACCCCAAACGGGCAGTGATTCTGCTTGTCCACTAGAGGCCGCCTTAAACCCAGTTTTAAACAGCCAGAGCACTACCAGATTACTCAGCCCACCCCACCCCAGGAGTCATTTTCTTTTTTTTTTTTTTTTTTTGTCGGAGAGTTTCGCTCTTGTTACCCAGGCTGGAGTGCAATGGCGCGATCTCGGCTCACCGCAACCTCCGCCTCCTGGGTTCAGGCCCCAGGAGTCATTTTCAACGCCAAGTCTGTCTAAGAACCCAAGGCCCCACAGTCTATTGGTGCTTCCAGCTTTGGTTTCTTCCAACAGATCGCTAGGTCTTAGACATGGAATGAGCTCCAGAATAAAAGTTGCTGATGCCAGCTAGATAACAGAAGTGTTCTGGCAGGCTCCAGGTACCCCTCAATGAGCCAAATCAACAAATGTATATGGGGCACCCAACTGAGCACCTTCTGTGTATTATGCAGCATGCTCTACTCTGGGACTAGCTTGGTGAACGAGACCTCCCTTCTTACCCTCCCAGCTCTTATGATCTAATGAGGTACACAAACCTAAAATCAATGCATTATGTGATAAAGTGCTGACATGATTTCTGTTCCAGGGTTAGTTCTCTCTATGTCTCATTTCACTGTGAATTATCCCATGGGACACCTACTTGCTTTAGGGCAAGGAAGTCAGGCCAGAAGCAGAGAAAAGAAAATGGCCCACATTTGGAGAATCACTGCAGAACCCCTCCTTTCTGGAGGTAGAAGGATCTCCAGTGTCTTCTGGTAGATCTGAAGGCATCTGGGGTTGGAGTGGGTGCTGGGGACAAGGAAGTACAGGCCACCTGGACACAGCCTTCCTGCTCTTCTCCAGGTGGCCTGGGAGCTTTGCTTGGGAAGGGAAGCAGATTCCCCAGACTTCGGGGTGGGACCCGTCTGCTTGCTTTCTCACTGATTTCTGTTTGCCTCTTTTGTTTCTTTCTTGCTTCCTTTTTCTCAGATTATCTCAGTCAACATGTTTGTCAAATGAATGTGATATTTAGGGTACTCTTTTTCACCCGGGAGCCTGAGGTCAAGGAAATTACGACAGAGTTGGGGAGATAAGATACAGCGGAATAGAGACAGACTCCCACACAGTGCAACAGTTTTGTAAGTGCAAGTTGTGGCTGCCCATGGCCATTGCTAGGGATAGATCCCTGGGGTCTGAGGGGGTCTAGGAATGCTTCCTTCCTGGAGGAGCTCAGTCTTCCCAGTGGTGGGTTGCTGTGTGTAGGTGTTTTCAGAAAAGACAGAGAAGGGCGAAACACACCCCCCCTCCCCCCGCAGTTGTTCATTCCACTGTGCCTGGACAAGGGTCTCAGAGGCCCCAGTGCTCCACATGCCTGAGAAGCAGCTTCTGAGTCAGAGCCCCAGAAACAGCTGAGGCGGCTTCAGGCTGGAGTCTTGGCTCTGTTTTCCTCCATTCTGTCCAAATGCAACTCCCTCCGTAGCTATTTGGATGTGACCAGAAACCCAAGCAGGGCCCTGGGGTGGGAGCCTGGCTCAGCCAAAGTCTCTAAAATGGATTTGTTCCCTGCATTCCCTCCAGGGCTGCAGCCGTCAGGTAAAGGTGGGTGCCCAGTGACACTTGTGCCAGAAAACCCAAGGGGCACAGGAGACTCACCCTGTGCCTACAAGTTGCAGCCCCCAATGCAGCTATTGTTGGATTGCCTCTGGGAAGGGGGTCGTAATTAGGATTTGGCTTAAGTTAAGACAGCAGCATTCCCTGGGCAATCTGCCAGCACCTCCTCACTGCCTGGGCGTGGGGCCCAGGACATGCCAGGGCAATGCCAGAGAGCTGACTCAGGGGGCAGCATGAAGGGAACAGAAAAACCCTTCCCACCCGCCAGCCAAGAGAGGAGATGAAGCTGCCTGGGGGCCTGCTGTGATGGTCCCGCACACCCAGACCACCAGCAGGCTCTGTGTATGGGGCCACTCCTCAGGCCACAGAGCCATGAAGCCCCATATTTCCCAGGGCCATCAGCAGAAAGCCAGGGCTCCCCCTTCATTCTCTGAGTTCCCTTCTTCCTACAAAGACCTCTAGTCGTGCAGGTCTAGGTTCCCCAAACCCCCTTCTACATTAGCACAGGTCCTGCCACTGCCACTTTCTTAAGACTGTGGCCTTGGGCAAGTCACTTACTTGGCTAAGATTTAGATTCCTTACATTTAAGGTGGGGTGAATAATATCTGCGTGCCTCATAGGGCTGCAGTAAGGATCAAATGAGATAATGTCTATGAAGTTATCTTGCATATTAAAAAGCACATTTATAATAAGAGTATTATTGTTGTTATCATTTTTCCTGAGACAGAAATTACAGCCTCTGGCTCCTGAAGCTCAAAGTCCTCCTCTTTGCCTCTTTTATTCTGACAAGTTGCTCTGAAACCCAGGGCTGAAACCTAGTCGTGAGCCTTGGAAGCATTGACACTGGCTCTTCTGCCTGGTGCTACGGTGCCAGCTCAGGGAAGCAACCCCCATCACCCTAGCTCTGTTAAACCGGTTCTTTCTCTTCTAATCAGACTCCTCCAGCCCAGTTTGCCTGCAGTGATGACAAAGAAACCTAAAATAGCACAGGCTCTGCAAACACCGCTAGAAACTGGGCTTGGGGCATAGGGTGCTGTCTGTCACCCATGGGCCTGTCTGGGCATCCCAGCCAGGTGCAGCCCTCCACCCTCCAGGGTCTGGCCTGTCTTTCTTTATGCAGCCCCAGGATGACAGTGCCTCCTGTCAGCACTTTGGGTGGCTGAATTGGATGACTACTTAGGAAGCTGGCTTGGCTAGAGGTGCCAAGAGGTGCTTGGCTAGAGGCTTACTGCTCCCCCGACCAGGTCCTCACCCCTGCGCTCTTGGGACCTTTCCTTGTGCCAAGAGGCCAGGTAAGCTGGGCTAAGATCATGTGGAACGGTAGCTGTAGTTGTGGCCCCAGGGAAAGTTGTGGACTGGGTACCAGGAAAGCCTGATTCTGAGGAACCTATCTATGGCCAGCAGGCCCTGGCCTGTCACTGTAGCTATAGAACCAGTTTGGTGTGCAGCTGCTGGAGTGCTTGCCTGTGGGCCACTGGGCCTGGCTCGGCTCTGGGATTTCCCATGGGGCCTTCATATGACTTACCCTGGTGGGAGTGGTGGCTGCCAAGACCTGATTCAAATGAAGAAGCTTGCAGCTGGGAGCCATGGGCGAGAAACGCCATTGTAGCGGAACACTCATCATTACCCAGCCCTTTTCTAATTGACCCTATGTTAAGCTGTCATTTCCATGCGGCACAAGTCTCTACTTTTAGAACTTTCTCATCCAGCTCTATCTATCTTTCTTCTTCTTCTTTTTTTTTTCGAGACAGGGTCTTATCTCACTCTGTCATTCAGGCTGGAATGCAGTGGCGCAATCTCAGCTCGCTGCAACCTCCTCCTCCCAGGCTCACGCGATTCTCCTGCCTCAGCCTCCTGAGCAGTTGGGATTACAGGCACGCGCCACCATGCCTGGCTAATTTTTTGTATTTTTAGTAGAGACGGTGTTTCACCATGTTGGCCAGTTTGGTCTTGAACTCCTGACCTCAAATGATCTGCCTGCCTCAGCCTCCCGAAGTGCTGGGATTATAGGCATGAGCCACTGCACCCGGCTCTACTTCTTTTTCTTTTCTTTTCTTTTTTTTTTTTTTTGAAACAGAGTCTTGCTGGGTTGCTCAGAGCAAGACTCCACTCCAGGATGGAGTGCAGTGGTGCGATCTCAGCTCACTGCAACCTCTGCCACCCAAGCTCAAGCGATTCTGATGCCTCAGTCTCTTGAGTAGCTGGTTCTGCAGGCACCTGCCACCACACCCAACTAATTTTTGTATTTTTTTTTTAGATGGAGTTTCACTCTCGCTGCTGGAGTGCAATGGCGCGATCTTGGCTCACTGCAACCTCTGCCTCCCAGATTCAAGTGATTCTCCTGTCTCAGCCTCCCGAGTAGCTGGAATTACAGGTGCCCACCACCACGCCTGGCTAATTTTTGTATTTTTAGTAGAGACAGGGTTTCACCACGTTGGCCAGGCTGGCCTCAAACTCCTGACCTCAGGTGGTCTGCCCGCCTCGGCCTTCCAAAGTGCTGGGATTACAGGTATGGACCATCGCACCTGGCCTTATTCAGCTCTTTCTAAAACATTTTCTTTAGTACATGTGTTCCTTTGCTGGGTGGCTGCTATAAGAAAGACAGATAAAGTCTCAGTTTACATCAGAATCCCAAACTTTACGTCAAAATCCTGATGGTCTGTTGGTCAATGTAGCACCCAGACCTGATTTTGTTAACATGTACTATTTAATTTGGAAAAATTTAACATTAAAAAATCCAGGTTTCAGCTGGGCATGGCAGCCCATACCCGCACTTCCAGCACTTTGGGAGGCTGAGCAGGAAGATTGCTTGAGATGAGGAGTTCAAAACTAGCCTGGGGGACATAGCAAGATCCCACCTGTACCAAATAATCAAAATTAGCCAAATGCAGTAGTGCACACCTATAATCCTAGCTACTAGGGAGGAGCATCCCTTGAGCCAGGAGGTCACGGCTACAGTGAGCAGTGATTGAGCCACTGTACTCCAGCCTTTGTGACAGAGTGAGACCCTCTCTCTAACAAAAACAAAATCAAAACAAAACAAACCGAGATTTCAGATATCTTAACATTTGGTGTCCTTAGCTTGGTTTTTCTCCAAAGCAGACCCTGCTACAAGGCTTCAGTACCAAGTAGCTGATTTGGGAGTTGATTCTGGGAAACTGCAATAAAGGAACGGGGAAGTGAGACAGGGAAAGGAAGCAGGAGCCGGGTGTGGAGGTTCACGCCTGTAATCCCAGCACTTTAAGAGGCCAAGGCAGGAGGATCGCTTGAGCCCAGGAGTTTGAGACCAGCCTGGGCAACATAGTAAGACCCCGTGTCTACAAAAAAATTAAAAATTAGCTAGATATGGTAGCACATGCCGGTAGTTCCAGCTGCTTGGGAGGCTGAGGTAGGGGGATTCCTTGAGCCTGGGAGCTGTGGTTGTACCACTGCACTCTAGCCTGTGCAACAGAATGAGACTGTGTCTAAAAAAAAAAAAAAAAAAAAAAATCCGGCCAGGTGCAGTGGCTCACGCCTGTAATCCCAGCACGTTGGGAGGCCAAGGTGGGCGGATCATGATGTCAGGAGTTTGAGACCAGCCTGGCCAACATGGCGAAACCCCATCTCTACTAAAGATTCAAAAAATTAGCCAGGCATGGTAGTGTGTGCCTGTAATCCCAGCTACTTGGGAGGCTGAGGCAGGAGAATCACTTGAACCCAGGAGTCGGAGGTTGCAGTGAGCTAAGATGGCACCATTGCACTCCAGGGTGACAGAGTGAGACTCCGTCTCAAAAGAAAAAAAAAAAAAGGCCAAGTGCAGTGGCGCACTTCTGTAATCCCAGCATTTCGAGAGACCAAGGTGGACAGAAAGGAATTGAGGCAGTCAATAAGGGCGAGGTTTCAAGGAAGTACCATATGGGTAGCTGGAGTTTAATTCTCCTGGAGAACTCTGGAAAAGTGTCCAACATGTATTTCAAAGCTTTCTCACCTGAGAGGCAAGGGCATTAGGCTATTTATCCACCAAACTCATCAGTCACTGGTCGGGCGCTGACGCGGTGTAGGGGAGGAAGAGTAATGGCAGTGGTAACTCCTGGGGAACTTCCAGCCTGCTGTTTAGAAGGGGAGAGTAGGCTCCAGAGGCCAGAGGAAGCTGGCACTGACAGGATCCGCTACAATACAGAAGATCTAGCAAAACTAGTCTTCAGTTCCCATGTGGCAATAATCAGTGGGAGCTGATCAGCAGTTGCCCCTTTAGGAAAGGCGAGAACTGCACTCAGCTGCTTTCCTCTTGATGTTACCTGTGTAGCTTTGTGGCTGCTCACGTTCACAACTCCTGGTTTATGTGTGTGTAGGCAACTCCCCTACAGCTGTGAATCCCACTGTCTCTGCTTCCAATAGTTTGTTTCCTATTCTTCTATGCATTCCACGAGACAGCTAGCCCAGTGATTCCAAAAGATGTTGACTTGCTGGGCGCAGTGGCTCATGCCTCTAATCCCAATACTTCGGGAGGTTAATTTGGAGGATCGCTTGAGTCCAGGAATTCAAGACCAGCCTGGGCAATGTGGTGAAACCATCTCTAAAAAAAAAAAAAAAAGAGGAAGAAGTAAAAATACACAAAACTAGCCAGGCCTGGTGGTGTGTTCCTGTAGTCCCTGCTATTCAGCAGGCTAAGGTGGGAGGATCACCCACCCAGGAAGTCGAGGCTGCAGTGAGCTGAGATTGCACTCTAGCCTGGGTGACAGAGTAAGACCCTGTCTCAGAAAAAAAAAAAAAAAAAAGTTGACTGATTATTTCTGTTTCTCTAGCTCTGCAACTGAATTATTTAACTCCCTGAATCTCAGACCGCCTTCCCTCTATGCAGTTAAGTGCACTGTGTCAGAGCATGTGAAATAGATCCTCACTTTGGGGACTGATGAGGGGAGCCCCTGCATTATCTCTTTGACGTCTTATACCTGACTGGCTTTCTGTTCCTTCGATGCTGTGTTCCTTTCTGCCTCATGTCAATTCCTCGGCCTGGGAAGTTCTTCCCCTTTAGACAGGCTCCCTCATGGCCATTCTTCAGGATTCAGTGTCAATGTCACTTCCTCAGTGGAGTCTTTCACATCATTCGCTCCTCTGCCCCTCACCAGGTTATATCCCTCTGCTGTACATTCACACAAGGCCTTGTATTCCTCCTTAACATATTCACAATAATTACTTACATATTGGTTTAATTTGTATTTACACTGTGGTTCCATTGATAATGCAGTTCACTTACTCAAACCCGACCACACACTCAGCTGAAAGAGCCTGAAACAAATAAATTCCTTTATTTGAAGTCACATGCCACCATTAAAGCCAGATCTTGCCAGCTACTGCCCCAGGGTCACAACCAGAGTACAAGGAGAAATAGATGTTATTTTTCCGCTTTTATGCTTCTGAACGCCTGGGTCCTGGTAATGTAAGTGATTTTCAAGAGTAAGTTGGCAACCTTTATCTCCCAGACTGATTTTAGAATCTGTCACTATTCCCACAAATGCAGAAGGTGGAAATCCACTGTATTATCTGTCTCGCCTCTGGATTGAAGCTCCACAAGGACAGGTTACAGGCTTGCCTCTATCTTGCTGGATCCCCAGGGCCTAGCACAGTGCTGGACACATAGTAAGTACTCAGTACATCTTGGGTTGATGGACGAATGATGCTAGGTGGCTGATGGATGATGGATGGGAGAGGGATGGTCAGAGCCATGAGGACCAGCACAGTGCAGGATGTCCCTGGAGATAGGCTAATACTTGATCTGACTTAACTACTGGAGGTGGGGAAGGAGGATGAAGGAAATGAGATGGTTGCACTGCTCCAATAGAACTGTCTTGCCAAAGGCCTGTACTTCTGCAGATCTCCAAGATTTGTTAAATCCCACACTCTACTTTCCCCCAAACTAAGATCAGCGGCTTACAACCTTAACCAAGGCAGGGTAGCCACCTCTGAGTCACTGCACAGCACTGCCATACACCCTCAGGGCTCAGACAGTGTGCACCTCCTGCCTTGGATTCCTATCCTGACCCAAAAACCCCACCCAACCCCCTGCTGTGACCCTGCTTCTGAGACTTTCCCTGTCCTCACCCAAAGCTTTGTTTAACCCCAGTGCCAACCCCGATCTTGATAGCAATTGCTTTTATAGCCCTGGTGCCAATCCCAGCAATCCCAACCTTGATTCTCATATATACATATTTTAAAAAAATGTTTAAAGACAAGATCTTGCTATGTTGCCCAGGTGGGTCTAAAACTCCTGGCCTCAAGTGATCCTCCCGCCTCAGCATCCCGAGTAGCTGGGACTACAGATGTGCCACCATGCCCAGCTTTGATTCCCGTCTTGACCCTAACCTTGGCTTCTGATCCTGAGTACATTGTACATCCGTGCATCTGTGCCTTTTTAATTTTTTTTGGCAAAGGTTTTGCACACATTATTTGATTCGACATTTATAACTTTACATAATCATCCCCATTTTATGTATGAGAAAACTGAGACTCATTGTGAAAAATGCCCAAGGCCACACAGCTAGAACTGGGGGAACCTAGATCAGATTCAGGTTTTCCAGCTTTAAATCAGTACTGCAGGGGCAGCTGAAGCTCCTCATTAGGTCTCCGTTGCCCTTGTGAGGCCATGAATTCAAAACCGGCCTGGGAAACATAGTGAGCAATGCCAAGGATCTCAGGGTCCTAATAGCAGTGGTGATAACAATAACCTTAGCTTACTGGGGAATTTCTTTGTGACAAGTAAGAGTACTGAGAAGCTCTTCATGCGCTAGCTATCTAATCCCCACAGCAATGCTATGGAGCTAGGTAGCCCCATCTCACAGAGGAAACCATGGCTTATGGAGGTTAAATCACTTGCCCAAGGTAGCACAGCTAGCAAGAGTTTGAGCCAGAGCTTGAACCCAAGTCTCTCTGACTTTAATTGCAGTTCATGCCAATATTTATAAAGAAATGGGATGGGACAACAGGAAGCAGCTGGATCCCGGTCTTCTAACCCTGTGCCCACCATACCTTTCGAGCTGTAGTGCCAAATTCCAGGGCATTGTGTTTGATCACCAAAACTGGGTTAAAAATGAGTCAAGCCTTGGTAGAACTGACTCACTGTGGTGTCTGTCAGCTCTGAAAGGAGACAGGAAGCCTCAAGGGCAACTGCGGGCTGACCAGTGGCCAGTGGATGAAGGTCCCAGAAGCATCCCACCGCAAGCCCTGTAGGCGCTAAACATGGACATCCACGTGCCTGCCAAGGAAAAAAAGACTCAGACTCAAGGTTCATTTTTAAAATGTGACCTGTCAGTCCCCATTTCTTTCTTTCTCCCTACTCAGTGTTAAATTGTAAGTGTGATAGTATGGTGGTTATTTGCCTCCTTCATACTCAATGTTAAACTGTAGGTGTGATAGTATGGTGGTTATTTACGAGAAAATCCTTGTTCTTTTTTTTTATGGAAATCTTACTTTTATTATTATTACCTTTTTCAATTGCATTTTAGGTTTTGGGGTACATGTGAAGAACGTGCAAGATTGTTGCATAGGTACACACATGGCAATGTGATTTGCTGCCTTCCTCCCCATCACCTATATCTGGCCTTCTCCCATGCTATCTCTCCCCAACTCCTCACCCCCCACTGTCCCTCCCCTATTTCCCCTTGACGGACCCCAGTGTGTGATGCTCCCCTCCCTGTGTCCATGCGTTCTCATTGTTCAACACCCGCCTATGAGTGAGAACATGCGGTGTTTGATTTTCTGTTCTTGTGTCAGTTTGCTGAGAATGATGGTTTCCAGGTTCATCCATGTCCCTACAAAGGACACGAAACTCGTTTTTTATGGCTGCATAGTATTCCATGGTGTATATGTGCCACATTTTCCCTGTCCAGTCTATCATCGATGGGCATTTGGGTTGGTTCCAGGTCTCTGCTATTGTAAACACTGCTGCAATGAACATTGTGTGCATGTGTCCTTATAGTGGAACAATTTATAATCCTTTGGATATATACCCAGTAATGGGATTGCTGGGTCAAATGGAATTTCTATTTCAAGGTCCTTGAAGAATCGCAACACTGTCTTCTACAATGGTTGAACTAATTTACACTCCCACCAACAGTGTAAAAGTATTCTTATTTCTCCACATCCTCTCCAGCATCTGTTGTCTCCAGATTTTTTAATGATTGCCTTTCTAACTGGTGTGAGATGATATCTCAATGTAGTTTTGATTTGCATTTCTCTAATGACCAGGGATGATGAGCATTTTTTCGTATGTTTGTTGGCCTCATGTATGTCTTCTTTTGTAAAGTATCTGTTCATACCCTTTGCCCACTTTTGAATAGGCTTGTTTGTTTTTTTCTTGTAAATATGTTTTAGTTCTTTGTGGATTCTGGATACCAGCTCTTTGTCAGATGGGTAGATTGCAAAAATTTTTTCCCATTCTCTTGGTTGCTGATTCACTCTAATGCCTGTTTCTTTTGTTGGGAAGAAGCTGTGGAGTTTAATTAGGTCCCATTTGTCTATTTTGGCTTTTGTTGCCAATGCTTTTGGTGTTTTGGTCATGAAGTCCTTGCCTATGCTTATGTCCTGAATGGTTTTGCCTAGATTTTCTTCTAGGGTTTTTATGATGTTGAGTCTTATGTTTAAGTCTTTAATCCATCTGGAGTTAATTCTAGTGTAAGGTGTCAGAAAGGGGTCCAGTTTCTGCTTTCTGCACATGGCTAGCCAGTTTTCCCAACACCATTTATTAAACAGGGAATCCTTTCCCCATTGCTTGTTTTTGTCAGGTTTGTCAAAGATCAAGTAGTTGTAGGTGTGTGGCGTTGCCTCCGAGGCCTCTATTCTGTTCCATTGGTCTATATCTCTGTTTTGGTACCAGTACCATGCTGTTTTGATTACTGTAGCTTTGTAGTATAGTTTGAAGTCTGGTAGTGTGATGCCTCTAGGTTTGTTCTTTTTGCTTAGAATTGACTTGACTATGTGGGCTCTCTTTTGGTTTTATATGAAGTTTAAGGTGTTTTTTCTCCAGTTCTGTGAAGAAGGTAATTGGTAGCTTGATGGGGATAGCATTGAATCTGTAAAATCCTTTGGCAGTATGGTCATCTTCACAATATTGATTCGTCCTAACCATGAGCATGGAATGTTTCTCCAACTGTTTGCATCCTCTCTTATTTTGTTGAGCAGTGGTTTGTAGTTCTCCTTGAAGAGGTCCTTTACGTTCCTTGTTAGTTGTATTCCTAAGTATTTTATTCTCTTTGTAGCAATTGTGAATGGCAGTTCGTTCTTGATTTGGCTCTCTTTAAGTCTGTTATTGGTGTATAGGAATGCTTGTGATTTTTGCACATTGATTTTTTATCCTGAGACTGCTGAAGTTGCTTATCAGTTTCAGGAGATTTTGGGCTAAGACGATAGAGTCTTGTAAATATACAATCGTGTCATCTGCAAATAGAGACAATTTGACTTCCTCCTTTCCTATTTGAATACTCTTTATTTCTTTTTCTTGCCTGATTGCTCTGGCTAGAACTTCCAATACTATACTGAATAGCAGTGGTGAGAGAGGGCATCCTTGTCTAGTGTCCACCTCCCAAGTTCAAGCCATTCTCTTGCCTTGGCCTCCCCAGTTGCTGGGATTACAGGCACATGCTACCACATTTTAGTATTTTTAGTAGAGACAAAGTTTCACCATGTTGACCTGGCTGGTCTTGAACTCCTGACCTCAAGTGATCCACCCACCTTGGCCTCCCAAAGTACTAGAATTACAGGCATGAGCCATTAACTATTTTTATTTTTATTTATTTATTTATTTATTTTTTGAGACGGAGTTTCGCTCTTGTTACCCAGGCTGGAGTGCAATGGCACGATCTCGGCTCACCACAACCTCCGCCTCCTGGGTTCAGGCAATTCTCCTGCCTCAGCCTCCTG
>NW_016107326.1:4656752-4666372 GCF_001604975.1 Cebus imitator
AGAGACGGGGTTTCACCATGTTGACCAGGATGGTCTCGATCTCTTGACCTCGTGATCCACCCGCCTCGGCCTCCCAAAGTGCTGGGATTACAGGCTTGAGCCACCGCGCCCGGCCACATTAACTATTTTTAAATGTATAGTTCAGTGACATTATATTCACACTGTTGTGTAACAACCACTGCTATACATTTTCAGAACTTTTTCATTATCCCAGAACAACATTCAGTGATGTGAACTAAGATGGGGGTGGGGCCTGGGACAGAGAAAAAGAAACCTGCCTGCAAGGGACAAGGACCAAGTGTAAGTGTCAGAGATGAAAGAGAAGTTGACCCAAATGGAGTTCTGCTGGGGATATGGCTGACAATTTCAAACTTTTTTCATATTTGCATTCTCTCTCTGCTGCCCACCTCCACACAGGGTTGCCCATGTGTATGCACCTAGTTTTGATTATTTTTTCCTTAACAGTTTGAAAGTAAGACATTGGGACACTTCACCCCAAACACTTCAGCCTATGTCTCTTATGCAGAGATAGACTGAGAAATAATATAGACTCTAGAAAGAATCTAACTTTATTTCTGAACCCACAATCTTCTGAGTTTCTTTTTCCACATAGTCTTCCAGACCAGAGGCAACGATGCTGACTCCATGGGGGCCAGCTATGGCTTTGACCTGCCACTGACCTCAGAACTAGAACAGCATCCAAAGTCTTGGGCAAAACTGTTTCTTGGTCCCATCAGGACCCAGGGGAACATCTTATATTGCTCTGGCTACAACCCCATGCTATTTGGATCAGCCCCTTCCTTTGCTGAAGCTCATATCTGGGCTTAGGTCTCCAAGACAGACACTGGGTGTGGTGATTCACCCTCTGTCTGATCCTCATGACTCTTCGAGGGGAACTTGGAGACCTGGAATTTTGGTCAAGAGTCCCTGTTCATATTCCCAGAACCCAGGCTCTCTGGGGTAACATTTGTTTATGTTGTTTAATAGTTACATCCTCTCCATGGCCTTCTGATGTCAAGAGCAGGCCAAGTCAAACCCGGCCCCCATGTCCACGTCAAACCTGGCCCCCATGGGCTGCAGATGTCTTGGGCTTTGCTTCAGCCCAAGCCTCACCCCTTTGCTTACAGGTACCTGATGAAAATTTCTTTTTCTTTAGCTGCTTCTGTCTTCTGTGAAAGCAGGTGGAAAAAACGTTTTGCTGCATTCCACGAAAGAGACAACAGGCCTATAGAGGGAAGTGACTCAGCCAGGTTCATGGATGGAGTCAGCCACCACGCCAGGAATGGAGCTCTATCCTCTGACTCCGAAACCACAGCCTTCACCGTGGCAGTCACTCCTTTCTTCAAGAGGATATGGCCTTTGGACTTGACAGGTGCTGCTGGCATTGTGCAACGGGGCTTTCTACCCCCGGTTCTTCCTACTCCAATCCAGCAGACTACTGGCCTTCAAATATGAATTTCAATAGTACAGCCCTTTAAAGGAATTTTATAAGACTCTTCCTTTATTTTATTTATTTATTTTTTTGAGACGGAGTTTCACTCATGTTACCCAGGCTGGAGTGCAATGGCGCGATCTCGGCTCACCGCAACCTCCGTCTCCTGGGTTCAGGCAATTCTCCTGCCTCAGCCTCCTAAGTAGCTGGGATTACAGGCACGCGCCACCATGCCCAGCTAATTTTTTGTATTTTTAGTAGAGACGGGGTTTCACCATGTTGACCAGAATGGTCTCGATCTCTTGACCTCGTGATCCACCCGCCTCGGCCTCCCAAAGTGCTGGGATTACAGGCTTGAGCCACCGCGCCCGGCCTTATTTTATTTTTTTATTTTTTGAGACAGAGTCTCTTTCTGTCGCCCATGCTGGAGTGCAGTGGTGCCATCTCGGCTCACTGCAACTCTGCCTCCCGGGTTCAAGCAATTCTCCTGCCTTAGCCTCCTGAGCAGCTGGGACTACAGGCACTCACCACCAAGCCTGGCTAATTTTTTGTATTTTTAGAGATGGGGTTTTATCATGTTGGTCAGGCTGGTCTCAAACTGCTGACCTCAGGTAATCTGCTCACCTTAGCCTCCCAAAGTGCTGGGATTACAGGCATGAGCCACAGTGCCCGGCCTCTAAGACTCTAAAGCAAAGCACATGACTTTCCAAGTTTGGAAAAACAAAAGCTCCTAAATATAGGAAAGATGACAGCTGTACAAGTCCTCATGCCTTCCCTTGCACTCTCACTTCCTCTCTCGGAGTCCTCTCCTTTCAATTCTCAATCTCATTACTGCACCAAGCTTCCAGGGTTTACTCCCCACGCAGCCCAAGCACAGGCAAATTTCAAATCATTGTCTTTTGCTTCCTATATTTCAGCTGAGATTGATGGGGATTTTCAGCTTTACTAAACTTATGCACACCCTTGCTTAAGAACCTGTAGTACTTTCCTGGAGTCTATGGAATCAAGTGCACACTTCTAGCTGCAATAAGACCTTTTATAATCTGACCTTACTCTACCTATTTGTACTTAGCTCTCATGCAGTGTAAACCTTTCCTAATCAAGTCAGACTTCTCACTGCTTGTGCATAACATCTACACACACACACACACACACACACACACACACACACACAGACTTAAATACATACAGGTTTATTCTCCACAACATGTAAAATATTTATTCCTAGCTCCTATCTCTTCCAAGGGTCTTACCTGGAACTTCTTGTTTCCTGCCTTCTGCCAATCTCAACCCCACCCATCTATTTATTTATTTAGACAGAGCTTCGTTCTTTGTTGCCGAGGCTGGAGTGCAGTGGAGCAATCCTGGCTCACTGCAACCTCTGCCTCCCGGGTTCAAGCAATTCTCCAGTCTCAGCCCTCTGAGTAGCTGGGACTTCAGGTGCCCGCCACCATGCCCAGCTAATTTTTGTATTTTTAGTAGAGATGGAGTTTCACCACGTTAGTCAGGCTGGTCTCAAACTCCTGACCTCAGGTGATCCATCAGCTTTGGCCTCCCAAAGTGCTGGGATTATAGGCATAAGACACCACGCCCGGCCACCTCACCTATCTTTTAAGATTTGTTTATGGGTGAGTGCGGTGGCAGCTACTGTAGTCCCAGCTACTCAGGAGTTTGAGGCAGGAGAATCGCTTGAACCCAGGAGGCGGAGGTTGCAGTGAGCTGAGATCGCACCACTGCACTCCACCCTGGGAGACAGAGTGAGACTCTGTCTTAAAAAAACAAAACAAAAAGATTTGTTCAGTAGGCCAGGCCTGGTGGCTTATGCCTGTAATCCCAGCACTTTGAGAGGCCAAAGTGGGCAGATTGTTTGAGCTCAGGAGTTCAAGACCAGCCTGGGCAACTTGGTGAAACCCCTTGGTCTCTACCAAAAATGAAAAACTAGCCAGGTGTGGTGGCGGGCGCCTGTAGTCCCAGCTACTCAGGAGGATGAGCAGGAGAATTGCTTGATCCTGGGAGGCCGAGGTTGCCGTGAGCCAAGATCTCACCATTGCACTCCAACATGGATGACAGAATGAGACTCTGTCCCTCTCCCCCTGAAAGAAAAAGATTAGTTCTGGTCCAGGAAATCTCTATCTTTAGTGTCTCCAATGAACAATTTGAGTTGAGCTCAATCCTTTTGAGAACTTAGAGTAGAATTTTCTTTAAAAACAGAACAAGCTGACTGCTATGATGAAGACTGAATCTTCAGGACACTGCTGCACTGTGGAGCAAAGTCTGCATGGGGACAATGTCACTGTTGCTTCCTCTTTGATTCAAGATGCAATATTGTGGTCATCACACAAGCTGCTGGGCCTACTCTCCCTGCAAAGCACAATGCTCTGGGAACCCAATTCTATGCAGGTAGAACCATAAGACCTTAGAAATAAAAGCAAAATCAAAAACTGACCTCAAGAAGCTCAGAGGAGGGCCAGTACAGGCACTGCAAGGAAATATCACAGATAGACAGGTACTAGTAGGTACAGCTATTCTCAACTTTGCTTTGTTCTAACAAATTTAATTTCCCTTAATTTTCTACTTAATTTTCCTGAGGTCTTGGGGAGCCAGTTTTTCATCCACTGCTATGACTTTGAGGGTTCCTGTAAGTCCCCAAGCTCTTTCTTTTTTGGAGACAGAGCCTCACTGTGTCGCCCAGGCTGGAGTACAGTGGCCTGCTCTCAGCTCACTGCAACCTCCACCTCCTGGGTTCTCATGCCTCAGCCTCCTGAGTAGCTGGGACCACAGAAGCATACCACCATTCCCAGCTAATTTTTTATTTTATTTTAGTAGAGACAGAGTTTCACCATGTTGCCCAGGTGGTCTTGAACTCCTGAGCTCAGGCAGTGAGCCCATCTTGTCCTCCCAAAGTGCTACGATTAGAGGTGAGCCACCACACCTGGCCTCCAAGCTCTTTTAGTCTATATGGAAAAGTCCCTCAATTTAGCCATTCATTTGGCATTTAATAAATAAAACTATCGCTAGGAATCTAAAAAAAGAACAACTAGTTAAGTGCTGAAACAATTTCTGAGAACAGATTCTTTAGAAAAGTAGCCTTGGGGTGGCTCGGTTGGCACAAGGCTCTCAGGTATACATTCCTTTCCTTGATTCATCCCTGTCTGGGGAGTGCTGCTCAAAGACCTGCCTTGCAGTCCCAGGGCTTCCCCACCTCTGTGTTCTCCTTCCGCCCCCATCTCAAAGGATAGGGTTGAAGTAGAAGCCCCAGTAGGTAGAAAGCTTGTAGTTTAGTTGGGTGAAAAAGTAAAACAACACTCCCTAGATATATGATGCATTGGCTGACATTTCCCCAAATTTGTTTGGTTAAAAGAAACTTCTGGGGCACCTATTAAGATCCCTTCAGATTCCCTCCTATCAGATTCTTTCACTTGAGGCCAGGAGTTCAAGACCAGCCTGGACAACATAGACAGACACCATCTCTACAAAAATTAAAAAATTAACAGGGAATAATGGCGCTTGCCTGTGGTCCCAGCTACAAGGGATGCTGAGGTAGGAGGATTGCTTGAGCCTAGGGGTTTAAGGCTGCTGTGAGGTGCATGATTGCATCACCGCACTGTAGACTAGGTGACAGACTGACACCCTGTCTCAAAAAAAAAAAAAAATCAGATTTCTAGGCCCCATCTAAAGAATCAGAATTTTACCTTGTTCCACACTTGATGCAAAAAAAACAAAAGAAAAAAAAATCAGAATTTAAGAAGGGGTAACCTGAAAATCTGTACTTCTTCAACCTTCAAGCCAGGTGAATCTTATCATCAGACAAGTTTGACAAACATAACATTAGTCAATATTTATTATTTCAGCTACCTGGGCATCAACTCAACAGGGCTTCCCCCCGCTTTAAAAATGGATAAAGAGACAACACCATCTTGGTGATGATTATCAACATGGGGTTTGGAGTGTTTGACCTGCCAGGTATTGGGGTTGTGGTCACACACTTCCCAGAACTGTGTGATCTTGGACAAGTTATTTAACCTCTCAGATTGGCTGTGTGATCTTTGAAAAGTTATTTAACTTCTCAGGGTCTCAGTTTCCTTATCCATAAAGTGGGGATGATATTGCATCTCATTCACTGAGGATTAAATGAAATAATGCATACAGAACTGTTAGCCCAGTGCCTGCTAAATAAAAGCATGGCCAATAAATAAATGGGATTGTTATTTTCCCACAAAAGAATCCTAGCGTATCCCCATCATATAAATATGGTTGAATAATTGTGGACAAGGAAGAGTGGTCATGGGTGGTTCCAGGGGTCCACCACACAGATATAAAAGCACAGCCAGAAGACCCAGCGATCACTTCTCTGACTACACCCAGTAGACACAACTGTGGCTGGCTACATTAAACAAAAGGAAGAACACTTTAATCAAATCTGGTTCAAGGTAGGCAGACAGGAACCAAGGCAGACATGACTTGGACAGACAGCTGGAGCTATCCCTAGGATGTCACCACGGGTTAGAAGTAGGAAGATTCCCAGTTATAAGGACAAGCACTTCCACTTTCCTGATTGAATTTGATACTGCCTCAGAGATAGTTCTCCAAACTCTGGAGCCAACCAGGTCTGCGTGTGAGTCTCAGTGCTTCCATTTCCCTGGAGTTTAACCTTGTGGAAATTGCTTAAGCACAGTGAGCCTTCATTTTCTCATCCATAAAGTGGTGACATTAAGAGTACCTTCCTTAAAGGTGTTAAGATGGAAAAAGAAAATGAACATAATGCAAATAAAAGTTGGTTATTATTTTTATCTATCTTTAACAAGGGATAGGTTATAAGATTGTATTGTCCCCTTGGAGACAACAAACTTTTTTTTTTTTTTGAGACAAGGTTTCATTGCCCAGGCTGGAGTGCATGACACGGTACATCACCACCTTGACCTCCCACGCTCAAGCAATCCTCCCACCTCAGCCTCCTGAGTATCTGGGGTCACAGGTGTGTGCCACTACGTCTGGCTAATTTTTAAAAAACATTTTATAGAGGGCCAGGCCCGGTGGCTCATGCCTGTAATCCCAGCACTTTGGGATGCCGAGGTGGGTGGATCACGAGGTCAAAAGATCGAGACCATCTTGGCCAACATGGCTAAACCCTGTCTCTACTAAAAAGTACAAAAAATTAGCCTGGCGTGGTGTCGCGTGCCTGTAGTCCCAGCTACTCGGGAGGATGAGGCAGGAGCATTGCTTGAAACCGAAAAATGGAAATTGCAGTGAGCCGGGATCGCGCCACTGCACTCCAGCCTGGTGACAGAGCGAGATTCTGTCTCAAAAAAAAAAAAAAAAAAAACATTTTATAGAGACAAGGTCTTGCTATGTGGCCCAGGCTGATCTGATACTTCTGGGCTCAAGCGATCCTTCTGCCTCGGCCTCCTAACATGTTGGGATTACAGGTGTGAGCTGCTGCGTCTGGCACTCTTCCTCTTCTTTGGTGCCTGCCACATTCCCCACCATCGCTGTCTCCAGAATAAACAAGGAGTGCCCTGCTAGGAGATTACCCACATGCTGTTCCTCCCACTCATTCTGTACACACACCTGCCTCCAGGGATCCCTGCTCCCTCTTCCTACAGATACTCATGCATTTAGTCCTCTAGCGGCCTTCTCAAAGGAGACTGTCCCCTCTGCAGGACTTGGCTGCTTCCAAACCCCCCCCAGAGGCTCAGCAAACCAGAAAAAAGAAGCACCTTCTGCAGGAGGATAGGAAAGACAGATTGAGTTTATTTGCGCCTTTAAGCACAAGATGGAAATACAATATAAAAGATTGAGAATGAGGCCGGGTGCGGTGGCTCAAGCCTGTAATCCCAGCACTGTGGGAGGCCCAGGCGGGTGGATCACGAGGTCAAAAGATCGAGACCATCCGGGTCAACATGGTGAAACCCCGTCTCTACTAAAAATACAAAAAATTAGCTGGGCATGGTGGCGTGTGCCTGTAATCCCAGCGACTCAGGAGGCTGANATCCGGGAGGCAGAGCTTGCGGTGAGCCGAGATCGCGCCATTGCACTCCAGCCTGGGTAACAAGAGCGAAACTCCGTCTCCAAAAAAAAAAAAAAAAGAAAAGAAAAGATTGAGAATGGGAATGGATGGTGATGGGAAAAAGGAGGAGCTGAGGATTCAGAATAAAAAAGGGAGAGGGTGGAAATGTGTCATGAAGTTCCTCAAAATCTGCTAATCTTGAATCTCACCATTTTTAGTGAATGAACTCAGATGATTCACTTCCCTTCATTAGCCTCTATTTTCCTCTCTGTGTAATGGAAGGGGAAGTGCTTGGTTTGAAGACAGAGATGCATATAGAATCCAGCATATAGAATCCAGCTTGGAAGAGCCATGAGCATGTGGAATTAGAAATCATATGGGTTATGAATGTTATGTTAGTTTCCTTCTAAATAGGATTTTTTCAGTATTTCAGCTTCTGGCTGAACATATATCCCTAAATCTTACTTTTTGGCAGTCTTCAGCAAACCCACCAGTTGCTGGTTAGCCATCCCAGCCTTTTGTTCCTGAGCATGTCCCTTCCCTTCCAAATCGATTGCCACCCAACATGGTAACCTGAACTCTGAGAATTTTTAGCATCAGGGCCTAACTTTGGTCCTGTTGAGGGGCTCAGAATCCAGAAGGTCTGGAAAGTCGGGACCCACACTACTTTATTTTTTTTTTTATGGAGTCTCACTTTGCCACCCAAGCTGGAGTGCAATGGCTCGATCTCGGCTCACTGCAGCCTCTGCCTCCTGGGTTCAAGCAATTCTCCTGCCTCAGCCTCCCGAGTAGCTGGGATTACAGGCATGCACCACCACGCCCAGCTAATTTTTATATTTTTAGTAGAGCGGGGTTTCACCATGTTGGTCAGTCTACTCTTGAACTCCTGACCTCAAATGATCCACCTGCCTCAGCCTCCCAAAGTGTTGGGATTACAGGCGTGAGCCACGGCAGCCAGCAAACTACTTTAAAATAATAAATTCCTGACTTAGGTAATAACTGGGTTTGGGTCAGGGACAAAGAAAAATTTGGCCAAGGCTCATGACATTCATGCAGAGGTCTCAGCTGACTGGCCTGGGTAGGCCCAAGAAGCGGGCCAGAGCTGGTGAGGCAGCAAAGAGTGAAGAAGTTTAGGGGTGTCATAACCTGATGCAGAAGGGACCAGCTTAGTTCCCCTTTCATGGTGCTATTGACGACAGTCTAACCTCAGGGTCCAGCCCCTGGGCTCTTTGCTTTCCATGAGTAAGGAAGCAAGTATGCAGCTCTCTCCACCCCTTCCACAGGCTGCTGGGGGCCTGCAGCTCCAGCAACCTCCATATCGTGTTACAGGCCCAGAAGCGGCTTTCGGTGCCTGCTGTTGCCCGGCCAGCTTCACCCTTCGCACTAGACACTTAGGAAAAGGGGTCCTCAGACTCAAGGAAGCTATGTGACCAGCATTCCATGCCTCCTTCCCAGAACTGTTGAGGAGTCCGTCTGCCTCATGTGTAGGAGGGAAAGAGGCGCTTCAAGCCACACAGGGACACAGAGAAGTGGGGGAAGGAGTGAGCATAGGGAATGCGGGGGTGAACAGCACATGCAGCTGTGGGCCCAGCTGCCTAGTTGCTGGGAACTGCTGGCCAAGGAGACAGCATCCCCATTGGCCTGGAATCCTGGAATGGACTCCAGCCCAACTTGGTTTTCTGAGCCAATCCAGCCACAGTCAAGAAGGGGAGCCAGACACTCAAGGTAGGAATCATAGTTTACACAATTCATCCTCCTATGTCTAGCATCCAGAACTGTGCCCAGCACACTGTACATGCATGATAAATATGGAATGAAAGAATACTTTCACATGCAAGCATGATCTCAGCCAATCTGCAGAGTGAGGCGCAGGCTGGACAGGTGTTGCTTCATTTTGCAGATGGGAGAACTAGATAAAAGAGTTCAGCATAATCTCAGCACTTTGGGAGGCTGAGGCGGGCAGATTACCTAAGGTCAGGAGTTCGACACCAGCCTGACCAACATGGTGAAACCCTATCTCTACTAAAAATACAAAATTAGCTGGGCATGGTAGTGGACACCTGTTTCGGTGTAAACTCTCAAGCTGTAATCCCAGCTATTTGGGAGGTTGAGGGAGGAGAATTGCTTGAACCTGGAAGGTGGAGTGTGCAGTGAGCTAAGATCATGTCATTGCACTCCAGC
>NW_016107326.1:4667236-4675815 GCF_001604975.1 Cebus imitator
AAAAAATATGGCCCTGCGCGGTGGCTCACGCCTATAATCCCAGCACTTTGGGAGGCTGGAGCAGGTGGATCAGCTGAGGTCAGGAGTTCGAGACCAGCCCAGTTCGGGGTTTAGTTAAACCCTGTCTGTACTAAAAATACAAAAAAAATTAGCTGGGCATGGTAGCGGGTGCCTGTAATCCCAGCTACTCGGGAGGCTGAGGCAGGAGAATCGCTTGAACTCAGGAGGTGGAGGTCACAGTGAGCCAAGATTGCACCATTGCACTCCAGCTTGGGTGACAAGAGCAAAACTCTGTTTCAAACAAACAAAAAACAAAACAAAAAAAAAGGTACAAGGTACATGCCAGTAGTGGCTCATGCCTATAATCCCAACACTTTGGGAGGTAGAAGTAGATGTACTGCGTGAACTCAGGAGTTTGAGATCAACATGAACAGCATAGTGAGACCCTGTCTCTACAATAAATACAAAAATTAGCTGGGCAAAGTGGCTCACGCCTATAATCCTAGCACTTTGGGAGGTTGAGGCAGGTGGATTTCTTGAGTCCGGGAGCTAAAGACCAGCCTGGGAAACATGGCAAAACCTTGTCTCTACTAAAAATACAAAAATATTAGCGGGGCATGGTTGCATATGCCTGTAGTCCCAGCTGAGGTGGAAGGATCACCTGAGCCTGGGGAGGTCAAGGCTGCAGTGAGCCAAAATTGTGCCACTGAACTCCAGCCTGGGTAATCAGAGTGAGACCCTAACTTAAAAAAAAAAAAAATTAGCTGGGTGTGTTCACACATACCTGTAGTCCCAGCTACTCAGCAGGATCACTTGAGCTGGGAAGTGGAGGCTGCAGTAAGCCATGATCATGTCACTGTACTCTTGCTTGGGTGATAGAATGAGACTCTGTCTCACAAAAAAAAAAAAAAAAAAAAAAAGGTACAAGCTGGTATTATTTTTTAAATGACAAGAAAAAAGAGGTGGAAAATTTCCAGGGTTCCCCAAAGCTCTTCTTCCTGTTTGTTCATTAATTCAGTCACAAGAAACACCTACATGAATAAGGCACGTACCAAGTGCTGAGGGAGAGAAAAATATATTTAAGATGTGATCTTTGCCCTCAAATGACTGAAAGTCACTGGGCACATGGCTCCTGCCTGTAAGTCCAGCACTTTGGAAAGATGAGGCAGGAGGACCCCTTGAGCCTAGGAGAGCAGTGAAACCTTGTCTCTAAGGACAAAAAAAAAAAAAGGAACTGAAAGTCTTGCACACACTATGCACAAAGATTTCAGAGAGTGCTAAAGATTAGTGCCTGGATAAAGAAGTCCTATGAAGAGTTGGAGGCGCTAGGTGAAGAGGTAGCAGCGGGGAGGAGAGGGAGAAAGGGTGTCATGCTTCATAACGGTCTCCAAACCTCTTTATCCAGGAGGAAATGAAGTCATCTGCTCTCAACAATCAGCATGACAGCCTCCAGCCAAGTAATCCAGAGTCATGAGAGCTGCTAGGGGAGCAACATGAATCACGAGGGCTGCTGGGAATTTCCTGGTAACTAACCTAGGAGTTTCGGGGTAAGTCCTCAGGCTGCAACACCTCTGTTTACATTTTGATCATGTTTATTTACAATTAATGGATTCTCAAATCCAAACAAAACTGACCACAGTCTTCTAGAGGAAGTAGCAAGGTTGGATATGAGGCCTACAGCAGCTCTGACTCAGTCTGTCCCATGGAAGGCTGGCAGTTCACAGGCACAGAAGTCTCTCCTGAAGACAGTGGGTCACCTGCCTCCCAAAAACTGAAAGGCCAACTTGCACTTTCCCCAGCCAGCAGCTGGCATCCTGAGCCTTTGGCTGGGGTGGAGCAAAGGAGCCTTCCTCTTTCCTACCCTTCCTGCCTTCCTTCTGTCACTCTCAAGTGGACCCAGACCCAAGGTCCAGATTTGCAAGGCAACAAAATACTGCAGGCCTAGGCTGGGAAAGAGACCAAAGCATGGGCCCCTAGTGGATTGCTGGGATTCAGTCTCCTCTCCCTCCACTAAGACAGCGAATCCTACTGGGTTCAAAATAATCCCAAGCCTTGGTTTCTGACACAAGGGGAAAGAGATGGGGGTGACAGAACAACAGAATGCTCCTCCAAGTGTGCCCAGATATGTGTGTGTGTGTGTATACACAAATGTGCACTTATCCTCAGCAGGAAGGGTGGGTGGAGTCATTTACACATGTCTATTTTTCTGGAGGCCAATTTTATTTGATAAATAATTGTCACTATCTGAATAGAATAAACAAGGCTCTGTGACAAAGTAAAACACTAAATACGCATGCATTTAAACATGTGTAATTATCTTTTTGGAGTGGGCTATACAGGGATGTGTTTTTAAAAATGTAAACAGTGTAAAAGGACATGCAGTGAAAAATAAATCTGCCTCTTATTTTGTCCTCCATTCTCCCAATTATTCTACTCAGAGATGAGAGCAGAACTTCCACACCCTCTAGAACCTCCACAGTTTACTGTCTACGTGTTTCCATTGTCTTTACTTTTATTCTTGCCCACACAAATAAATGAACTGTTCATTATTAAAACTTCCCAGCCAGGCACAGTGGCTCACGCCTGTAATCCCAGCACTTTGGGAGGCCCAGGCAGGCGGATGACCTGAGGTTGGGAGTTCGAGACCATCCTGACCAACATGGAGAAACCCCGTCTCTACTAACAATACAAAATGATCGAGGATGGTGGCACACACCTGTAATCCCAGCTACTCGAGAGGCTGAGGCAGGAGAATTGCTTAAACCCAGGAGAAAGAGGTTTCAGTGAGCCGAGATGGAGATCATGCCATTGCACTCTGGCCTGGGCAACAAGAGCAAAACTCCATCTCAAAACAAAACAAAACAAAAAAACAAAAACAAAAACAAACACTTCCCAAAAGACCCAATAACACTTCCATAGGAAGCAACAACAGTTTATTCTCTAGTACTTTGTTCCCACAGTCCTGTAACATCGTATCATGACACTTAATCCAATCCTTATCAAGCTCTTACTGTCAAAAACTGTCTTTAAACAAAACTGCAAATTTTCAGTAGAACCTGGCTTTGCGTTTCCCCCTTTGACAGCACCATCAAAACTCCCTTACTGCGGAAAGCAATAAGCCCGGCTTTGTTCCATCCACTGGTTGTGTTGGTGGTATCTGGGGACTGCCGCTGGACAGAGGCACAGAGGCAGCCCCTCTGGCCAGGGGTTTTTGTGTCTGTGTTTCTGAGAGAGTATGTCTTGTACATTTGTCGCGTTGATGAACATCACAGCTCCATCAGCTGCGGGCAAGGGGGTCTGAAGCATTCTTAGGCAAGTTGCGGCCTATCGGGGAGAGGTTGGAGAAGAACTGATTAGCGGACCCCAGGAGGCTTCAGAGCTAGGCGAGGGAGAGGGTCTCCCGTGGCCCTCTCTCCTCTCTGCAATTCGGCGACCCCCTGCACTGACACGGGCTCCGGGGGAAGAACGGAGGAAGAACGGAGAGGAAGAACGGAGAATTTACGAGCCTCTCGATTCCTCAGTCCAGACTTTGTTGGGTCCTCTCCGCTGGAGACCGCGCTGCCCCCAGATCTTTGTGAGCGTTTCGGAAGCACGCGGGGTCCCCCCGGTCACTGCACGCTGCAGGGCGGGTGAGGGCTGGGAGCCGGACGGGAGCGGGCGGGGCGGGGCCAGGGCTGGCCCTGATATAGAGCAGGCGCCGCGAGCCGCAGGACAGCGCGGAGACCGCAGTCCCGGAGCCCGGCCCAGGCCCACCTGTCCCCGCAGCACCGGCCCTCACCCTCCCGCCGCAGCCACCGGTGAGTGCCGCGATCCCGAGAGCCCCGGGCCGGATGCGTGGCAGCCCCAGCTTCGGAGCCTGGCGGCTACATCGAGTCACCGCGCCCAATCCTGGGCGCCTTCCGCGGGTGCCGGTCCAGGCTCCCCGCGAGCCCGGAGCCCAGAAAGGAGACAGCCAGCAGGGGCTGGGGAGCCGGGTCACTGCGGGCACCTCCCCTTCGCTGCTGTCGCCCGCCCGACCAGCCTTCCTGCCCCTCACCCTCTTGTCCTGACTTCTCCTTCCCTTGCAGAGCCGCAGTCTAGCGCCCAGACTTCGCCACCATGAGAGCCCTGCTGGTGCGCCTGCTCCTCTGTATCCTGATCGTGAGCGACTCCAAAGTGAGTGCTCCCTTGCTTTGACTGATGCTGCCTGAGGACCTCTGATCAGCACGAGGGGAGAGGAGGGGCAGCTCCGGGAGCTGGGGTCCTCCGGATTCCATCCACAGCAGGGCCAGGCTTTCCCCAGGAAATGGGACAGGGTGGCGGCGGAGGCTTGAGTACCACGGGGGTTCGCACTGGCGGGAAAGGGAGGAAGCGGCAGCTAGGACTGCCCCAGCCTACAGGCACCTGGTAGATGAAGCTTAGTTGGGTCAATCCATTTTTCCTTGCTGGAAACCCATGATCTTCTATTTGAGAACTAGATATGAACAGGGTGAGGCAAGAGGGAGAGGGAAGGAAGAGTGGGTTTTGGGATTGGGGCTGGTTTATCCTCACCCTGGAGTCCCGGGAGCATGGGACCTTTGGTGAAGCCTCCTCCCCAATCTCTTTCAGGGCAGCCGTGAACATCAAGTTCCATGTGAGTATCCACCCTTACAACAGATGGCTGCACAGACATCTTGGGAAAGCTTCAGGGGCATCCCCTCCCTGCCCCTGCTGCAGGGCTACCCCCACCCTTACCACCTCCACTCCCCCTCGCTTACCCCACCTTCGTTCTCTCCAGCGAACTGTGACTGTCTAAACGGAGGAACATGTGTGTCCAATAAGTACTTCTCCAACATTCGCTGGTGCAACTGCCCAAAGAAATTCGGAGGGCTGCACTGTGAGATAGGTATGGGGATCTCCACTGCAACTGGGAGGGAGGGGGCACCAGAAATTTAGGGACACGGAGGGATGGGTGGGAGGCAAGAGCAGGCAGGAGTTAGGAGCTGGAGATGGGGTGAGTGACATCTTCATCTCTATGTGACAAGCATAAACACACATGCTTATGAAGTAGTGGCCACACAAACGTAAGGTGGTGATGGAAGGAGACCCTGTCCAGGTTTCTGGCAGGTCTGAAACCACATCATCTTTAAAATGTCCATTGGCGGCTGGGCATGGTGGCTTATGCCTGTAATCCCAGCACTTTGGGAGGCCACTGTGGGTGGATCATTTGAGGTTAGGAGTTCAAGACCAGCCTGGCCAACATGGTGAAACCCTGTCTCTACTAAAAATACAAAAATTAGCTGGGTGTGGTGCCAGACGCCTGTAGTCCCAGCTACTTGGGAGGCTGAGGCAGGAGAATTGCTTGAATCTAGGAGGCAGGGGTTGCAATGAGCCGAGATCGCGCCACTGCATTCCAGCCTGGGTGACAGGGCAAGACTCCGTCTCAAAAAAAAAAAAAAAAAAATTGGAACTTCCTTCTCTTTTTCATATTCTCTCACCCTCACTCATTCTCACATTCTCTTGTAGATAAGTCAAAAACCTGCTATGAGGGTAATGGTCACTTTTACCGAGGAAAGGCCAAAACCGACATCATGGGCCGGTCCTGCCTGTCCTGGAACTCTGCTGCTGTTCTTCAGCAAACATACCATGCCCACAGATCTGATGCTCTTCAGCTGGGCCTGGGGAAACACAATTACTGCAGGTGAGGTGGAGGCCAGAAGGACCAAGAGCCCTCCCCACACCTTCCCAGAAACCCTTGTTACCATCCCCTTCTTCCAGACAGCCGGCTGCAGTGAAAGAAGTGCAGCCTCTGGTTGAGTCTTCCCTGAAGGGAGGAGGCAGGGAAGGTCCTCTGGGTTGGTGCCTCTGCCTGCCCCTGAGGGAATGACATCCCTTTTCTCTCTGTGTTGCCAGGAACCCAGACAACCGGAGGCGACCCTGGTGCTACGTGCAGGTCGGCCTAAAGCAGCTTGTCCAAGAGTGCATGGTGCACAACTGTGCAGATGGTGAGTGTCACTACCTGCTAATGACAGTGGGGTGAAAGGGGACAAACTCACATGTCCCCTTATTCTGTCACAGGAGGGCAAAGGAGGGGGTGCCACCCGAGAGGGGTGCCTACTCCTACCTGCCTCCCTAAGACATCCCTCTGTTTGTCCTCTAGGAAAAAAGCCCTCCTCTCCTCCAGCAGAATTAGAGTTTCATTGTGGCCAGAAGCCTCTGACTCCCCGCTTTAAGATTATTGGCGGAGAATACACCACCATCGAGAAGCAGCCCTGGTTTGCAGCCATCTACAGGAAGCACCGGGGGGGCTCTGTCACCTACCTGTGCGGAGGCAGCCTCATCAGCCCTTGCTGGGTGGTCAGCGCCACACACTGCTTCATGTACGGCCCTGGGTCTCTCCTCTCTGACTCTTCTGCCCCACCCCAAGCACATCCCTTTCTCCTTCCCAGCAAAGGGATCCCCCTCAATTCTCCCTCATCAGCCCCTCTCCATGCAGCCCTTGGCCTTGGGGACAAGTCTTGCTTTGAGGCCTCTAGGGAGGGAAGGAAGAAGCAGCAGGATTTCATGGGATGAGACTGTCTGACGGATTTCTTCTCCCACAGTAATCATGCAGTAAAGGAGGACTACATCGTCTACCTGGGTCGCTCAAGCCTTAACTCCAATACGTCAGGGGAGATGAAGTTTGAGGTGGAAAACCTCATCCTACATGAGGACTACAGTGCTGACACTCTTGCTCACCACAACGACATTGGTGAGGCGACTGCCATGGCCATGATGGCTTGGGGAGAGTGGGACACAGAGAGAGACTGGAGCTGAGGTTGAAACTGGTAGGGGACCTTGAAGCCCCGATTTACATGACAAAGGGGGTGATGGGGAAGAGTTCCAGGAAGTCTGAGGGGCCCTGTGTTCCTCTGGAGAGACCCTGAATTTCCCCAACTAGTAGCTTATCGAGAGTGGAAACAGCCCTGTGGGTATATGGCTTGGGCTGGGAATGCCCTGTTTATGTGAATTAGAAAAAGATGCCCCTTCCTTTTGGGATGCAGCCTCTGTCTGTGCTAGGCTATAGAACTTGGAGAATGGAGCCTTGGGCTGGATTTCAGCCTACCTACCTCAGCTGGGACTTTTTGCAGGAAACAACCTGTACAACAAAGCCCTTGGTGCATGGGGCAGGGGAGGTTTCCAGGTGACAAGCGACCAGCAGACTTCCCTGGATGACTGAACTAGGGATGGACATAGCTACTTCCTCGGCGTTTGGAGGGGACAGATAGGGACCGCTTAACCAGTACTGATCTTTCTCCTCTGACCCTCTCTCCTCCCCCAGCCTTGCTGAAGATCCGTTCCAAGGAGGGCAAGTGTGCGCAGCCGTCCCGCAGCATACAGACCATCTGCCTGCCCCCAATGTATAACGATGCCCGTTTTGGCACAAGCTGTGAGATCACTGGCTTTGGAAAAGAGAATACTAGTAAGTAACATTTGGGACTGACTTAGGAGGTCCTGGGGAGTGTTTTGACCTGAAAGTGAGCCCAGCATGATCAAGGGAAAACTGCAGAGTTAGAGATGGCAGCATTTAGGAAGTGGCAGATGGGTCCAGGGATGGATGAGGAGTGTTGCTTAGGGAGTGATGAGCTGCAAAGGTACACAGTTGGTGGGGGTTATAGGTGAGTAAAGGCCCAGATTTGCATGGAAAAGAATAAGGGCCTTCCCTGGTAGAGACACTTTTGGTTCCCCTCCCTGGCAGACTCCCAGTGGACAGATACATTTTAATGCAATCACCTCTCTGTTTCCTCCACCTAGATGACTATTTCTATCCGGAGCAGCTGAAAATGACTGTTGTGAAGCTGATTTCCCACCAGGAGTGTCAGCAGCCCCACTACTATGGCTCTGAAGTCACCACCAAAATGCTATGTGCTGCCGACCCACAGTGGGAAACAGATTCCTGCCAGGTGAGAATTTCAAGCATCTCTCTCCATCTCTTCCATAACTCCTAAGAGCTCCTGGGCTTGTCCCAGTCAGCTTTGGAGTATCTCTCTCTAGCCAAAGCCCTAAGTAGCCAGAATCAGGAGCTCAGGTCTTTGAGGTTTTAAACCAATCCTTATGTGTTTAACAAACATTGCCATGTGTTTACCAAACATTACCAAACAAATCCCAGCCCTTCACTAGTCACATCAGCCTAGGGAACATGAGATCCTAGAAAGAGGAAACGGTAAAAAACTTGTAACTCAGTGCCCAGGGTGTGCTGTGAACTGTAAATGATCAGCTGTTCAGGAGAGGGAGATGTCGACCTGAGGGTCAGGGAGGAGAGGCTTTAAAGGAAATGTGACTTGATAGGCATTTGAAGATGGGGAGGGAAGTAAGGAAGGTGTTTCAGTTGAAAGATACAAAACTGAGAAGGAGGCTGGCATATTCCGGGTGGGAAGGAGAAGTAGGGTCTGGGAGTGTGGATGGAATGGTAGCACAGGGTTTTAAAAGCTGAGCAGGGGATTTTAAACTCAATGTGGTAGAAAATGGGGCTGGGCTGGGCACAGGGGCTTATGCCTGTAATTCCAGCAATTTGGGAGGCTGAGGTGGGTGGATTACTTGAAGCCAGGAGTTTGAGACCAGACAAGCCAACATGGTGAAAC
>NW_016107326.1:4675942-4678409 GCF_001604975.1 Cebus imitator
GTAGCCTGGTGTGATGGTGCATGCCTGGAATCCCAGCTACTCGGGAGCTGAGACAGGAGAATCACATGAGCCCGGGAGGCAGAGGTTGCAGTGAGCTGAGATCGCACCATTGCACCCCAGCCTAGGCAACAGAGTGGGACTCTGTGCAAAAGAAAAACAAAGAAAGAAAGAAAGAAAGAAAGAAAGAAAGAAAGAAAGAAAGAAAGAGAGAGAGAGAGAGAGAGAGAGAGAAAGAAAGAAAGAAAGAAAATGAAAAGTCACTAAGGACTTTGACTCTGGGAAACTCTTCCCTCTCTAAGATATGGTTGGGTGGTAGGATCAGAAACCCCCTCCTCACTTCTCCAGGGCTCATCTTTTGTGTCTTCGGCTTCACAGGGAGACTCGGGAGGACCCCTTATCTGCTCCAACCAAGGCCGCATGACCCTGACTGGAATTGTGAGCTGGGGCCGTGAATGTGCCCTGAAGGACAAGCCAGGCGTCTACACAAGGGTCTCAAGCTTTTTGCCCTGGATCCGAAGGCATACCAAGGAAGAGAATGGCCTAGCCCTCTGAGGGTCCCCAGGGAGGAAACGGGCACCACCCGCTTTCTTGCTGGCCATCATTTTTGCAGTAGAATCATCTCCATCAGCTGTAAGAAGAGACTGGGAAGATAGGCTCTGCACAAATGGATTTGCCTGTACCGCCCACCAGGGTGAGCGGCAATAGCTTTACCCTCAGGCACAGGCCTGGGTGCTGGTCACCCAGACCCCTCTGGCCAGGATGGAGGGGTGGTCCTGAATCAAGATGTTACTGACCAGCAGCTTGTCTTTTTCTGGACTGAAGCCTGCAGGAGTTAAAGAGGGCATCTCCTGTGCATGGGTGGAGGGGGAGCCGGCTCCCCTGACGGTGGGCATTCATGAGGCCCATGGTTGAGAAATGAGTAATTTCTCAATTAGGAAGTGTAACAGCTGAGGTCTCTTGAGGGAGCTTAGCCAATGTGGGAGCAGAGGTTTGGGGAGCAGAGACACTAATGACTTCAGGGCAGGGCTCTGACATTCCATGAATGTATCAGGAAATACGTATGTGTGTGTATGTTTACACACTCATGTGTGGGCTGTGAGTGTGAGTGTAAGAGCTGGTGTCTGATTGCAAGACTAGATATTTCCTTAAACTGTGTGGACTGTGATGCCATACAGAGTGGTCTGTCTGGAGAGGTTTTAGGTCACTCCTAGAGCATCTTGGGTCCCCCACATAATAGTGCCTGGGAATGTGTTTTTCGGCAGCATGACCTGTGACCAGCACTAACTGTCTCAGTTTTATTTTCACATAGATGTCCCTTTCTTGGCCAGTTATTCTTTCCTTTTAGCCTAGTTCATCCAATCCTCACTGGGTGGGATGAGGACTATTCCTGTACACTGAATATTTATAATTATATTTCACTATTTTTATTTATATTTTTGTAATTTTAAATAAAAGTGATCAATAAAATGTGATTTTTCTGAAGACTTTGGCTTCTCCCTGGTGCTTGTATGGGTGGGAGTTGGAGTGCATAAAAAGGAGAAAATAACAAAGGTGGACTGCACTCCAGAGTCTCTTATGGCTCTGCATCTCTGAACTTAATGGAGCTTTGGGAGGTAGAGGTTAGGAGGGCTGTAGGGCAGGGCCTCCACAGCACGTAAGGTATACTAAGTTGCCCCAAACCACAATCCCATGGCTGTGTAAGTAGTGTGCAGGCTTAGTGCCAGCTCCCAATTGCCTCCTTAGCCTGATGCCTTTGTGCGGTACACATCTTGTACAGCTGTACATGGTGGTCTTCTTTAGGATTAACTCCACAACATTCTCTTCACTCTGCCCCCAATGATCCTTGAGCTGACCTCAACCAAGAAGAATACCTGTGGCCAAGTGCAGTGGCTCATGTCTGTAAATCCTAACATTTTGAGAGACTGAGGTGGGAGAATGGCTTAAGCCCAGGAGTTTCAGACCAGCCTGGCAACTTAGTGAGATCCTGTCTCTGTAAAAAATAAAAAAAATTAGCCAAGTGTGGTAGCATGTGCCTGTAGTCCTAGCTACTTGGGAGGCTGAAGCAGGAGGATCATGAGCCAAGGAGTTCAAGGTTATGGTTAGCTATGATGTTGCCACTACACTCCAGCCTAGGTGACAGAGCAAGACCCTGTTTAAAAAAAGAAAAAAAGATGACTTGTAAGTAAAAATTGCTGGCCAGGTGTGATAGTTCACACCTGGAATCCCAGCACTTTTGGAGGCTGAGGTGCACGGACTGAGGTCAGGAGTTCGAGATCAACCTGGCCAACAAGGTGAAACCCCGTCTCTACTAAAAATGCAAAACATTAGCCAGGTGTGGTGGTGAGCGCCTGTAATCCCAGCTGCTTGGGAGGCTGACAGGAGAATCATTTGAACCTGGGAGTAAGAGGTTGCAGTGAGCTGAGATAGCACCACTGCACTCCAGCCTGGGCAACAGAGCAAGACGTTG
>NW_016107326.1:4679919-4682299 GCF_001604975.1 Cebus imitator
AAAAAAAAAAAAAAAAAAAAAAGAAAGGAATCCTGAGTTCATAAGTCCCTTAGCATAATACTAGGACCTAATAAAAGCATAAAAACAGTGGTTATTATTACAAAGCTAAGTAAATTCTTGTAGCATTAGATCAGATGGGAGTCCTCTCCCTTCTCCCACCTCAGAACTGCACTGTTTTGTGGGACTGGAAACTTGCTAGGAAGCCACCCAGGCAGAGTGGCTGCTCAGCTTCTGCATTCCCCTCAAGGGCTAAGAAAGATCTTGTTCAAACTTGAGCAGCCAGCATCAGGGCTCAGAGATACTGAAAACAGGAAGTATGAGCCCCACTGGCAGGGTTAAGCAATGAGGCTGTTAACAATCTTCAGGCCATTTCTCAGCCAACATCCTGACCCCCAACCAGCTGCTGTCTCTTTCCCTAATATTAGATCTCACCCTAGGCTAGCAGGCATCAGCCACTTCTCCAGAAACCAGTTTCATAGCTCTAGATTCTTTTTTTTTTTTTGAGATGGTGTCTTGTCCTGTCGCCCAGGCTGGAATGTAGTGGCTTGACCTTGGCTCACTGTGCAACCTCTGCCTCCCAGGTTCTAGCAATTGTCCTGCCTCAGTCTCCTGAGTAGCTGGCATTACAGGCATGTGCCACCATGCCCAGCTAATTTTTGTACTTTCAGCAGAGACAGGGTTTCACCATGTTGGCCAGGCTGGTCTTGAACTCCTAACCTCAAGTGATCCACCTGCCTCAGCCTCCCAAAGTCCTGGGATTACAGGCGTGAGCCACTGCGCCCAACCAACACTGTGCTAAATTCTTCATGTGTTGTCTGAGTTAATCCTACCAACAATCCTTTGAGGAAGGTATTATCATTAGCCCCATTTAACAGTAGAGAAAATGGAGGCACAGACAGATTGAGTGACTTGCATGAGGCAATGCAGCTCCAAATGCAGAGTCAAGGTCGGAACCCAGGCAGCCAGCTTCAGAGTCCTCATGTGCAGCTCTGGGATCCAACACCTGGTTTCACTGAAGTAGTTTCTCTTTTCACCAGAACCCCTCTTTCTGAAGTATTCTCAGCCCCTTATATTAACAGAACTCAGCCTGCTTTCCACGTATGGCCTATTTTTCCCAATCCAGCAGCCAGCAGCAGCTGCACCCCTGCATATACTCCTCCATACTCACTCCCATTGCGTCCACCTTCCTCCCCAGCAGAAGACATTTAAGCCTTCCCTTTCAATTAGATGGAGTAAGAGGAGTTGCTGAGGTCTTTTTTATGTTTGTTTTTTGAGATGAAGTCTCACTCTGTCGCCCAGGCTGGAGTGCAATGCGTGGTCTTGGGTCACTGCAACCTTCACCCCTCGGGTTCAAGCAATTCTCCTGCCTCAGCCTCCCGAGTAGGTGGGATTACAGGTGCCTGCCACCATGCCTGGCTAATTTTTGTATTTTTCATAGAGATGGGGTTTTGTCATGTTGGCCAGGCTGGTCTCAAACTCCTGATCTCAGGTGATCCACCTGCCTCAGCCTCCCAAAATGCTGGGATTACAGGCATGAGCCACCGTGCCCAACCTGAGGTGTTTTTTAAATATCAATTCTGGGCCAGGTGCAATGGCTCACATCTGTAATCTTAATACTTTGAGAGGTCTAGATGGGAGGATTGCTTGAGCCCAGGAGCTCGAGGCTGCAGTGAGCTATGATTGCACTACTGTACTCCAGCCCGAGCGACAGAGCAAGACCCTGTCTCTAAAGAAGAAAAAATCAGTTATATTGAAGTAAATTCATATATCATATAATTCACCTATTTATTCTTTTTCTTTTCTAGAGACAGGGTCTTGCTCTGTCGCCCAGGCTAATCTCAAACTCCTAGGCCAGAGTGATCCTCCCACCTCAGCCTCCTGAGTAGCTGGGATTACAGGCTCACACCACCACATCTAGCACCATTTAAAGGTACAACACATGGTTTTTAGTACATTCACAGAGTTGTGAAATATCACAATCAATTTTAGAACACTTCATCACCTCACAAAGAAATCCTGTAGCCACTCCCTTTTTCTCTCTAACCCCTCGGCCCTAGGCAATCACTAATTTACTTTCTGTCGTCTCTATGGGTTTGCCAAATTTGGGCATTTTATATTAATAGAATCCTATAATATATGGTTCTTTGTGACTGGCCTCTTTCACTTAAAATGATGTTTTCAAGTTTTATCCATGTTATAGCAGGTGTCAGTGAGATTGCTGAGTTTTAAATAACAAATTGAGGGAAAAGATGGTTTAGGCGAGGTGTAGTGGCTCACGTCTATAAATTCCAGTACTTTGGGAGGCCAAAGCGGGAGGATCCCTTGAGTTCAGGAGTTCCAGACCAGCCTGGGCAGCATAGAGAGGTCCAATCTCAAAAAA
>NW_016107326.1:4682339-4693053 GCF_001604975.1 Cebus imitator
CTGGGCTGGAATGCAGTGGTGCGATCTCAGCTCACTGCAACCTCTGCCTCCCAGATTCAAGCAATTCTCCTGCCTCAGCCTCCTGAGTAGCTGGGATTATAGGTGCCAGCCACCATACCCAGCTAATTTGTTTGTATTTTTAGAAGATATGGGGTTTCACTGTGTTGGCCAGGCTGGTCTGGAACTCCTGACCTCTTGATTCGCCCGCCTTGGCCTCCCAAAGTGCTGGGATTACAGGCGTTCAGCCCCCTTTGTCATTTTTTAAAAGTACCCTACACAGGACATTTTTTTAGATACAAATGAGACAGTCCTAGTCCTCAAGGAGCTCACAACTTTGCAAAGTGCTATACTAAGTCTGCATATAATGCGTGGAATGATAACGAAGATGCAATTGATTGTGCCTGGGGAAGTCAATGATGACTTTACAGAAGAGGTGATATTTTACCTGGACCTTCAAATATACACAGAAATTTGCCAAACTAGGAGAAAGGCATTGTAGGCATAGGAAAGCTCCTGGAGACATGAAAAGGCAAGGTGTTCTCAGGAAATGAGGAGTAGTCCATTGTGGTGGAGAAGTCTGGAAGCAAGATCCAGCTGATGAGGACCCTGCGGCTGGACTGATTCTTAGCAGCAGGCACCCGTTCTCCTCAATGACTAAACAGATGAGATCCTCTCCACGTGGCCCCTGTCATCAGCCTCTCTCCACTTCTTCATGATCCAGCAACCACAGGATTAATGCCTGTGGCACAGTAAAGGCCTCTGAGACCCTCTCTCCTCCAGCTGGCTCAATGAAAGTGTCCTACTGGAGTATCTTGCTAGTTAAATATTTTGAATGTCATCTCTTGCCCTCAGGTACTATTTTTCAAAGTCCAGAAAGTGAATTAAGTTCTAGAAGCCATAAAAAGTTTGGCTTTTTTTTAGGCCGGGCGCGGTGGCTCAAGCCTGTAATCCCAGCACTTTGGGAGGCCGAGGCGGGTGGATCACGAGGTCAAGAGATCGAGACCATCCTGGCCAACATGGTGAAACCCCGTCTCTACTAAAAATACAAAAAGTTAGCTGGGCATGGTGGCACGTGCCTGTAATCCCAGCGACTCAGGAGGCTGAGGCAGGAGAATTGCCTGAACCCAGGAGGCGGAGGTTGCTATCAGCCGAGATCGCGCCATTGCACTCCAGCCTGGGTAACAAGAGCGAGACTCCATCTCAAAAAAAAAAAAAAAATAGTTTGGCTTTTTAAACTAAACATTTTTATTCAATTGTAAAAGTAGCTACAAACGTAAAATACTTTCATAACATTCCACATCCATTGTTAACATCTCTGGCTTCTTGGGTTTCCTTTGTAATCTCAACCTCTTTTACTTGGTCTTAAGTGTTAGGTTTCCCAAAGTCTGATCCTAAACCTCCTATTCCCACCCTAAGCTTTCTCCCTCAGGATCTTGTCAGCACCCAGGCTTAAGTGATCACCAATAAACAGATGACTCCCAAAGCTGATCTCCAGTCAGACTTCTCTTCTGCACTTCAGACTCTCATATTCTGTTGTCACTCACAGGGCATCTCAAGTCAACCTGCCCCAAGGTGAGTCCCAGTCTCAATCCCAGTGAGATAAGAGCCAAGTTGGGAAAGAGACACATTGCGAATGTATACAGTACAGGGTGAGGAAGACGTACAAGATGGGGAGGGAGGGCTAAGACAGCAAGGTGGAGGAGGTGACCTTGGGGAAAATCTTGAAGGGCAAATACAGGAGGAAAAAATGCTTCTCTGGGCAGAGGAAACTGCAAAATGTGAAGAGGAGGGAGGAAGCCCAGGGCACCGGAGGGACTGCAGGTGGTTCCAGCAGCTGGGGTAGGGGCTGGCATTGAAGTGATTTGACTGGAGGGAATGGCAAGAGCTGGCACCTTTGGGCCTGGAGGCCTCTGCATGCCACATGAAGGACTTTGAACTTTCTTGTGATGTGGAATTGTTAAAGATTTTGGAGCAGTGTAAAAAATTGATCAAAGGAAGATTCTTGGGCCTGGGTGAGACTACAGCAAGGAAAAGCAGGTTTGGAGACTATTGTAATCAGTGAGGTGGGAGCTGAAGAGTGTCTGAGCCGGGGCTATGGCAGCAGGATATGAGCAGAGGATACAGATGTGGGAGGCTGGTGGAGATAGAATAGACTTGGTGCCTGGCTGGGGGCGGGAAGAGAAGGAGATATCACTTGGTATAGTCTCCTAACTTCGGACAGATAAAGTAACAGTATAATTTTACAGGTGAGAAACTGAGGCTCCACTACATGTGATTTATAGTAAGTAGCTGACCAAGCTACAGTTACCACTTGTAGAACTTTGGGGATCTACAAAGGTAGCAGCTAGCCCTGCTAATGACCTCCCTGACTCTGTCTATCCAATTGGAGAACTTTCCTAGTACCATAGTCACCACACAGTGCTAATAACCAAGACTTCATGGGCTGATGCTTGTTTCCTAAATACCTCAAGCCTGCTCAGTTCCATGACTATGGTTCTAACACTTGGAATTTCTCCCAAACCTCCTGTCCTATGATGCACTGGCAGTAAGTTAGTGGATAGGCCCACTATAAGGAGATCAGCAGATGCTTGATCTAGCTGTCTGCCTTCTGACTTCCTAAAAATGTGACTTCTGGTGTTTCAACAGATCACATGCCCTTAGCACATCACCAAGTTCTGGCACGAGGGTGTGGGGATGCAGCAGATTTTGTAAGGACTCCAGCTGGTAGGCTTCCCAAGCCAGTCTCTGCTTCCCTCTTTTCTGTGGTTCTCCAGTTGCCCTGAATTTCTCATTCCCTCTTCATATAAAGGGAAGAAAATGACTTTCTACCTCAACTGGCTCTTCCCATCCTCACCCTACTGCCTTTTTAGCTCTCTCTCCAGAGCATTGTACAAGCTGGGTTTAGTGCCTTTGGAAGGAGGACTCTGTAGCTCCAGCTTGGCTTTTCCCTTTAATTGTCTTGGTGAAGCCAGCCATGTGGTACACACCTGTAATCCCACCTACTTGGGAGGCTCAGGAATGAGGATTGCTTGAGGCCAGGAGTTCAAGACCAGCCTGGCAACATAGTGAGACCTTATTTCTAAATATCTATATCTATCTATCTATCTATCTATCTATCATCTATCTACATATCTATCTATCGATATATGTATATAGATAGATATCTATATACATATCTATCTATGTAGCTATCTATCTACATGTATATATAGATATCTATCTATACATGCATATAGATAGATAGATAGATATCTGTAACAAGTGTCAGCTCCAGCTTCAAATTTTCTCTGATTCCTCACTCTACCTACACACTCCTCACCGCCACAGGCTGAGAGATTCTGCCAGGTAAGCTCTAAGCCCTTGAGTCCCATTGGAACCGGACATATCTGTGAAGTTAATAGCTATTGTTCAGGTTACTTCTATACCCCACTGGAATTTGACCACCATCCTTGACCATAGAGAGTTACTAGAATTTTGCCAGTTTTTCTACTGGTGAGCTCACCAGAAGTCCTTCTCTGAAAGTCCCCTCAAGTCAAGACCTCTTTGAATACTTCCCTCTGCCCTTTCTGTCTTCTGGACTGAACTCTGTCCTGGTTGAGGGAATGAGGAGAAATGATGAACCCGGGGACAGAGTAGGATAAACACTTTGCTTGGAACATCAATCTTTTTTTTTTCTTTTTTGAGACAGAGTCTCACTTTGTCATCCAGGTTGGAGTGCAGTGGCATGATCTTGGTTCACTGCAACTTCTGTCTCCCGGGTCAAGCGATTCTCCTGCCTCAGCCTCCTGAGTAGCTGGGATTATAGGTGTGCACCACCATGCCCAGCTAATTTTTTGTATTTTTAGTAGAGATGGCATTTCGCCCTGTTGGCCATGCTTGTCTCAAACTCCTGACCTTAAGTGTGTGGCTACGTTGGCCTCCAAAAATACTGGGATTATACATGTGAGCCACAGTACCTGGCCTAGAACATCAATCTAAAGCAATTACGGTCCCCAAATTTGTATCACTGGGCACTTGTTAGGAGTATAAATTCTCAGGCCCCACCCCAGATAGACTGAATCAGAAATCCTAGAGGTGGGGCCCAGCAATCTGTGTTTTAACAAGCTGCCCAGGGGATTCTGTTGCCTTCTCAGGTTTGAGGATCACTGTTCCAGACACTGATTCTCAGACTTCAGGATGCATCCTAACACCCGGAGCAAGTGGTTATGCAGGATCTGGTTAAACAAACTGGACTGGTGTCTGGGCAACTGTGTTTTTAGTAAGCTCCCTAGATGATTCTATATTCATTGAAGATTGAGGATCATTGATCTAAGGAATTCATCTAATTAGCTGAATACTTAGGAGGGGAGGGGGCAGATAGAAGGGCTGTGGAAGTGTCTCTCAACATTCTAAATGTTACTTGCATCCGAACCTCTGGAGAACTTGTCAGAAAAGCAGAGTCTTGAGCTCGCATCAGAGGTATTGCCCCAGACTCTCTGGGTGTGGGGCCCCAGCATCTACATTTGGAGTTCTCCAGGTGACTCTTATGCATACTGAATTGTGATTACACGGAGCAACAAGTTGTCAGGTGTTCTCAATGCTGGATGCATAGTAGAATCACCTGGGGAGCTTTATAAAACTATGTGATAACCTGAGCTTCACCTCCAGAGTCTGACTTAATTGGTCTGGGCTGGGGCCTCGACGTTTTTTAACTGCCTCACACTGGATTATTTTAATGGGTAGAGCTAAAAACTATCAGGTTTGGATGGATGTGGGGCTCATGCCTGTCATACCTGGGCTTTGGGAAGCTGATGTGGGAGGATCACCTGAGCCCAGGAAGTCGAGACCAGACTGGGCAACAGAATGAGACCCCCATTTCTACAAAATAAAATTGTTTTAAAAATTAGCTGACCACGGTGGTGTAGCCGGTAGTCCCAGCTACTTAGGAGGCTGAGGCAGGAGGAGTGCTTGAGGCCAGGAGGTCAAGGTTGCAGTGAGCTCTGACCACACCATTGCACTTCAGCCTGGGCTCTTAAAAAAACAAAAAACAAAACAAAACTTACCAGGTTAGGCTAGGCATGGTGGTTCATACCTGTAATCCTAGCACTTTGGGAGGCCGAGGCAGGCAGATCACTTGAGGCCTGGAGTTTGAGACCAGCCTGGCCAACATGGTGAAACCCCATCTCTACTAAAAATACACAAATAAGCTGGGCATGGGGGTGCACACCTGTAGCTACTCGGGAGGTTGAGGTCTGAGAGTCACTTAAACATGGGAGGTGGAGGTTGTAGTAAGCTGAAATTGCATCACTGCACTACAGCCTGGGTGACAGAGCAAGACTCTGTCTCAAAACGAAATACAAAAACCAAAAAAACCTATCAGGTTAAAGGGAGATGCAGATCTAAGAAGGGTCAGGAAACAGGAGAATGTGAAGGAATGCCAAGGAAACAATTTGGTGGAAGCCTGAGGGCAAGGCTAGTTATGATTTCCATGTTGGAAATCCAGGAGGAGATTGATTGGGAAGGTAGGTGGAAGGGGCCTCAGGTGGGAGAGTGAGCGGGCTGGCTTGGGTGGCGTAAAGCTCACTATAGAAAGAGGTTAATATATATGATAGAATATATTTGCTGGGAAGAACAAAATTTAAAAAAGAAAGAGGTTAATGTATTAATTTCCTGCTGCTACTGTAACAAACTTAATGGCTAAAAATAACATATGTATTGTTTTACAATTCTCAGGTTCAGAAATACAAAGTGGGTCAGCAGGGCTGGGTTCCTTCCGAAGGCTCTAGGGAAGAATTCATTTCCCTGCCTTTTCTTGGCTGCATTTCTTGGCTCATGACCCCACATCACTCTGACCTCTGCTTCCATCATGACATCCGCTTCACTCACTCTGGCCCTTTTGTTTCCCTCTTAGAAGGACCCTAAGGACTGCATTGGGTCCTCAGGATAATCTTCCCATCTCAAAATCCTTAATTTAGGCCAGGTGTGGTGGTTTAAGCCTGTAATCCCAGCACTTTGGGAGGCCAAGGTGGGCCTGAGTTCAGGAGTTTGAGACCAGCCTGGACAATAAGGTGAAACTTCATCTCTACTAAAAATACAAAAAAAATTAGCCGGGTGTGGTGGTACATGTCCGTAGTCCCAGCTAATCTGGAGGCTGAGGAAGAAGAATTGCATGAACCTGGGAGGTGGAGGTTGCAGTGACCCAAGATCATGCCACTACAGTCCAGCCTGGGTGACAGAAACTCTGTCTAAAAAAAAAAAAATCTTAATCACATCTGCAAAGTCATCTTTGCCATGTAAGGGAGCAGCATCATTGGCCCCAGGGATTAGGATGTGGATGTCTTTGGGAGGATATTATTCAGCCCACCACAGTTAGCATGGCTTAATTAATGAGAGTGGAAACAGTGGCTGGAGGGACAATGACAGTCAAGCGGGAGGGGTGGAAGGGTAAAGGGGAGACAGTCAACAGGTCAAAGTTACAGTTAGATAGGAAGAAAAGCTCTCATATTCTACACATAGCACAGTGACTAGAGTTCATAAGAAGGTATTGTATATTTCAAAATAGCTAAAACAGAAGATTTTAAACATTGTCACCACAAAGAAATAATAAATATTTGAGATAATAGTATGCTGATTAGGCTGATATAACCATTCCACAATATATGCATTATTGAAATATGATATATAAATATATATTTTTTATTTTTCTGTCAATTAAAAATAAAGCTACAAGGCCAGGTGGCTCATGCCTGTAATCTCAGCACTTTGGGTGGCTGAGGTGGGCAGATCATCTGAGGTCAGGAATTTGAGATCAGCCTGGCCAACATGGTGAAAGCCCCTTTGTACTAAAAATACAAAAAGTTGCTGGGCGTAGTGGTGGGTGCCGGTAGTCCCAGCTACTTGGGAGGCTGAGGAAGGAGAATCCCTTGAAACAGGAGGCGGAGGTTGCAGTGAGCCGAGATTGTGCTGTTTCACCACTCCAGCCTGGGCGACAGGGAGAGACCCTGTCTTAAAAGTAAGTCAGGTAGAGATCTCCTGTCTAGAGTCCGGCCTCCTGAGGTTGGGCTCGTCAGCTCCAAGAAGCCCTTGGGGTGGCTGAAAGGTTTGGGCAGCCCCTGAAGCTGCCTTGGGATGAGACTCTTACGGGTGCTCCTCAGGTCTGGGATTTTCTTCTCAACTAGAGGGGAGAAGGGAAATGACATTGTTGTTATTGTGTCTGGAGCTGTGGGGACTTTATCCAAGTCGTGTCAGGAGGGTTGTGGTTTTGCCAGCTGAGACGCTGGGAGAGGCAGCCCAGGATGGCTGGGTGCCTGCAGGTTGTGGAAGGGAAAGCAAGAGGCGAAAGAAAGAGGTGTTAGACAAGCATCCTGGGCTTTCGATTCTCACCCCTGAGGCCTTGGTTCTGGCCTGGGAATGCAAAACCCTTCACAGAGCAGCAGGGGTTCTTAGCCCCAGGGTCAGACTTAGAGGGGTCCCTGGAACCCTCAATGCCTTACCCCCAGTGGCTAACCTCCTTCCGGAGCAGGCAGATGTGTCAGGCTGGGCAGCACCTCTCCCTCCCCGACACCTGCAGGGTGACTCAGACTCCCAGGTAAAGCCCAACCCGATGGGAAATGACTAAGCATTGAAGTTCTCTTTCCCTCATTGGGGAGGGAGCAGGAAGCCCGTAGCTGGGCCAGATGCTCCCCTTTGATTTCTCAAGGTAGTGAAGGGGGAAGGGGAGCTTTGCAGGTGACAGTGCTCCATGGGGTGTCCCCTAGAACATCTTCTTCCCACAGCTTCTGCTTTTACTCTGTCTCTCTCTCTTTGTGTGTGTGTGTGTGTGTGTGTGTGTGTGGACAGTCTAGGACACTTGAGGGTGGGCATGCTGGGATCTACTAGACATTCCCCTTGCCTTCACTCCTATCACCTGTCACTTCTTATCCTGCTGGCCCTTTAAGGAGAGTAGAAAGTTTATTTCCTGCCCCAGTGAATTTTTTTTTTTTTCCTAGGGAAGGTAGTGTTTGGGCAATGGGGAGGACTTTTGCTGATTGCTCAGACTGGAGACCTAATAGTGGGGTAGTGCTTAGGAGAGTCCAGCCGCTAGATCACAAAAGCTCCATTTAAAATGCACAGCTGGGCCTGGTAGATCACACCTGTAATCGTAGCACTCTGGGAGGCCAAGGCGTGGATCCCTTGAGGCCAGGAGTTAGAGACCAGCCTGGCCAACACAGCAAAACCCTATCTCTACTAAAAACACAAAAATTAGCCGGGCGTGGTGGCATGCACCTGTAATCCCAGCTATTTATGATGCTGAGGCATGAGAATACTTGAACTTAAGAGGTGGAGGTTGCAGCCAGCTGAGATAGCGCCATTGCACTCTAGTCTAGGTGACAGAGTAATACTCTGTCTCAAGTAAATAAAAATAAAAATAAAATGCACAGTTGGACTTTCTCTGGAAGGTTGTGGAAGAACCAGAAATGAAGTGACCTCCAGGAGGTAAAATTGCTACTACTCTTTTCCACATATCCTTTGATCACTGTTTTTTTTTGAGATGGAGTTTTGCTCTGTCACCCAGGTTGGAGTACAATGGCACAATCTCAGCTCACTGGAACTTCCTTCTCCCAGGTTCAAGTCATTCTCCTGCCTCAACCTCCTGAGTAGCTGGGATTATAGGTGCCTGCCACCACACCCAGCTAATTTTTGTATTTTTGGTAGAGATGAGGTTTCACCATGTTGGTCATGCTGGTCTTGAACTCCTGACCTCAGTTGATTCCACCTGCTTTGGACTCCCAAAATGTTGGGATTACAGGCATGAGCCACCATGCCTGGCCTGATCACTTTTAAATTGTGTTCCATTTGCAAGTACTACCTACTCAAATGGAAAGAATAATACATAGTTACCTGGGAAGGAAGAGAAAAAGAGAGTCCTTTTCCACATTAGTGCTAAGCACTTTGTACAGTTAGTCATTAACTGGACAAGAATTATGGAATCCCTATAGGATGATGTCAGGCACTGTGCTGGATTCTGGAGACTCAGGGTCCACAAAACAGCATCCCTTACCTCACAGTGATCCCAGTCGAGAGAGCAATTCAGACAGACAGCTAGGCAATGACCATGCAGTGTCAGAAGTGTGATGATGAGAAGTGCAGACAGCAGGGAATTGCAAAGGGAATTGCTGCTCTGTCCAGACCTAGGGAGACAAAACCTTTCTGGACCCAGTGATGTCCAAGCTGAGACCTGGAGGGCGTGCAGGAGTTAGTTGGAAGGAAAGAGAGTTCCAGGCAGAGGGAATAGCACAACATATGCAGAGACTGCTGGAGCCATTTCAACTTGACTGCTTCCTTGGAACTGCAAGCAGTCAAGTTTGGAGAGGGTGTGTGGAAAATGAAGCCACAGAGGTAAGGTCAGATCATGGAGTATTTTATAAGCTAGTGTAAGGTCGGTTAGTGGTCACCTTGAACAGGTATGGAGCCCTGGGGGACAGGGATTAATAATCAACCTGTATTGGAATGCTCTGTTGTGCCAAGCACTGTAATCTTTTTATGCATTAGCTCATTTAATACTCCCAAAAAGTTGGGCTGAGTGCAGTGGCTCACACTTGTAATCCCAGCACTTTGGGAGGCTGAGGTGGGTGGATCACCTGAGGTTGGGAGTTTGAGACCAGCCTGACCAACATGGAGAAACCTCATCTCCACAAAAATACAAAATTAGCCTGGCATGGTGGCGCACGCCTGTAATCTCAGCTACTTGGGAGGCTGAGGCAGGAGAATTGCTTGAACCTGGTAGGCAGAGTTTGCAGTGAGCTGAGATCGTGCCATTGCACTTCAGCCTGGGCAACAAGGGCAAAACTCCATCTCAAAAAAGAAAAAAATACGTCTCAAAAAGTGCCTGAGATTTTTTTTTTACTATAAATTTTTTTAATGTTTTGTAAGTGAGGAAACTGAGGCTCAAAGGGGTTTAATTAAGCCAAAAATCTTACAGGGTCATAAATGGAATAATATAGATGTCTAGGGACACAGCTAGCCCAGGAAGAGCAGGGATCTCACCCAGACATGCACTGTCTGCCATGTGACCTCCCCATTCAGATAGAGCAGTGGTTGCTGTCAATGAAGGTGGTGATTTTGCCCTCAGGAGACATTTGAAAATGTCTGGAAACATTTTTGGTTGTCACAACTGGGAAGATCCTACTGGCATCTGGTAGGTAACTAACATCCTACAATGTAGGTTGCTCAAAATATCCACGGTGTCATAGCTGAGAAATCCTAGGGAATAAGTTGTAGAGGGCAAGCACAAGAGAGGCAGTTAAGGGGTGAGTGTGAGAATTTTGCACCGGACTTTTTTCTTTCTTTTCTTTTTTCTTTTTTTTGAGATGGGGTCTTGCCTGTTTGTTACCCAAACAAACAACAAACAGGAGTGCAGTGGTGCAATCATAGCTCACCGCAGCCTCAACCTCCTGGGCTCAAGTGATCCTCCCATGTCAGCCTCTTGAGTAGCTAGGACCACAGGTGTGCACCACCATGCCTGGTTAATTTTTATATTTTTGATAGAGACAGGGTCTCACTATGTTGCCCAGGCTGTCTCAAACTCCTAGGCTCAAGTGATCTACTTCCCTGGGCCTCCCAAAATGCTGGGATTATGGGTATGAGCTACCACACCGGCCAGCATCCATCTTTTAAAAACTTGACTCAGGGAAAGGGGCATCCTACTCCTGCTCCACAGCAAAATCCTGGTTGCATAAGGTAGTGATTTTCAACT
>NW_016107326.1:4693448-4694947 GCF_001604975.1 Cebus imitator
GACCAGGATGGTCTCGATCTCTTGACCTCGTGATCCACCCGCCTCGGCCTCCCAAAGTGCTGGGATTACAGGCTTGAGCCACCGCACCCGGCCTAGGAAGAGACATTTTTTAAAGGCCTGGTAAATACTGTACTTACAGCAGCAAGAGACAGGAGTCATCTCCAGCAAAGCCTGACATGGACACAGCACATCCTTTTCTGACGTGTTCCTGCTGCTTCCAAGCAGCAGCCTTAAGAACTTAGAGGAAACTGCTAATGAATTACCCTAGAGTTACCCAGAGCTAATTCTGAAGGGTTTCCTGCCACCTCTCAGGTCCAGGACTGTTAAGGGGTACCAGCCAAGATGGCCAACTCCTCACCAGCATATTCTGACAGGCCAGGGCACCCAGCTCCAATCATGCTGAGACATGGGACCCAAGCCCAACATGTTTGGTCAATGCATGATTTCAAATAATTGTAACATTAGCAGCTGAGAAACCGGAGATCCAAAGAATAGATTCAAATGCTCATTGCCTGAATCTGCTTCTCTCACAATTCCCTCAATATCGTGCCTGGATATAATACCTTTGCCTGCGTCAAGAGAGGACATTAAGTGGGTCCCAGCTACCTCTCCATGGATTTAACACACCAACCAGGAGCTCTCGCTTGTCTTTCTACCTGAAACCTACAGAATGGGTGCAGATCTTTCCAGGAAGCTTATAAAAGCTCACAGGATGAGGCAAAAGTTGGCTTAGTCTCAGAGATTCATTGCTGTTGGGGACGTAGATTCCGGAGTTCTTTAAGTCCTGAAGATCTTCTAGTTTCTGATCTTTGGCTCAACTTTTAACTGATTCCCTCCTGATTTTTGTTTGACTTTCTGATTTGATTCTCTGGTTTGACATATGTGTCTGTCTTAATTAGGTTTTCCAGCAGGTCATGACCCTTTCTCAGGCCCATGTAAACCATCAAAGTTTTGCCTCAGTCATCCCTATATCAGCTTTTAATCTTGCCCAGTCTTAGCGCCTGGGATCTAAGGGGCTCTGGAAGATCTACTCTTTCCCTACGTCTGAAAACTCACTGTTAGAGAGTTAAATTCTTTGAAACATTCCATGTTTCCCAAGGGTCCACATGGGAATTCTGTGATATATTAATAGTTAGTAAGTGGAACAAAGGGGTTTGTAGCCAAATAAATTTGGACAATGCTATGTGAGGTTAGTTTCTTGTCTACAACAAGGCTTAATATGCTTTGAACAGATTAAAAGTCCATACATCTTACAACCCAGTACTCAAAACCTTTGGAACTAGATGTATTTGGATTTCAGAATATTTCAGGTTTCAATAAGGAAAATGATGACTATGTTATTTATTGCACTGCATCCAGCAGAGCCGGAAGGCCCTGTAACCAAACACATACTTCTGCAGAAAAACATACAGATCTTCACACTAAGCAGGCTAAGTAAAAAATCTGAAAAGCCAAAACATCCATTTAGGTCAGATTTTACCCCTAAGTTTTTTTTTTTT
>NW_016107326.1:4695114-4704740 GCF_001604975.1 Cebus imitator
GATCTTGGCTTATTGCAATCTTCGCCTCCTGGGTTCAAGCGATTCTCCTGCCTCAGCCTCCCAAGTAACTGGGATTACAGGTGCTCGCCACCATGCCTGGCTAATTTTTGTATTTTTAGTAAACACAGAGTTTCACCATGTTGGCTAGGCTGGTCTCAAACCTCTGACCTCAAGTGATCCACCAGCCTCAGCCTCCCAAAGTGCTGGAATTCCAGGCGTGAATCACTGCACCCGGCCTTTTATTTTTAAAAACTTAGTTTATAGCACTTTTTGGACTTCAACCCAGTGGATACAGGATGGGTCCATGTAGATGGTGTTTCCAACGTAGATGACCTCAGAACTCCCTCTTCCAGGAGCTTCTAGCAGGACAGTTATTTCATGGACTCCCAGGATACCCTGAACTGTTAGTCTATAACACAGGAGAGTGAACACAGTTGGTCATTCTCATTTAACCTTATCATCTCCCACACTGACTAGATGAGGTGAGGATTCTGACAACCAAACAAGGAGGACAGGCTGGAGTGCGTGCGCATACGTGCAGATGTGGCTGGACAGTCATGGTTCAGGCGTCAGTTCCTGGTGAGAAAGGGACACCAAGAAGAGCAGCATGGTGGACATCCGGGTTATGGTGGTTTTCTTCTGTGAGTACTTCTGCATTTTTCTCATTTTCTTTAGAAATGACTAGCTTTTTCTCCCTTATTGTTGTTTTCACGATAAGGAGTTGCTGCTCTTAGTGTTGCTGTGTGGGGAGGCAGGCTCAGGACTGACGCAGAGCCCCAGGGCAGGGCGGGTTCCTGGGAAGATGGCTTCCTGTGTTTCTGGCCTCATGCCTCAGCCAGAGCTGAGGTGGGGTGGGGTGCACGCCTAAGGCCAGGGTCCCTTGGGGAGGGAGGAGAATGTTGAATTTCTGGTGGATTTCCAGGAAGACTTCCTGCTCTGACAAAAACAACACAAACGCAGGAAAAGGCTCTGGGGCCTAAGGAGAGGGGATAATGGACCAAGGTAGAGACTTTTGGGGTGGAAGCTGATATAAAGAGCAGCCCAGGAACAGAGAAGCTTCCTCCTCACTGTCCAACCGTGTTCCCCAGGCCAGCTGAGAGCCTTTCTATGTTGCGGTTGCAGGTTGGGAACTGGAGGAAGAGGCCCTGTAACTTTGGACTCCCCACCTTCTCCACTCTTTCATTGAGTATAATATTTCTTGGTGGCCTGGACCATGAGGGTGGGGTTGGAGAGTAGGCAGTGGACCAGGACTGCCATTTGGCTAAGGCCTCAGATTATGGAGGGCCTCAGATACAGACCTTAAATGTGTGGGGTCATGCACCTGTCACAGAGCTACACTCAGCCTCGCTCTGTGGGATCAGCAGAAGACATGCATCCTAAACTTGCTCCCATTACTAGCACTATGGTGTGCTGTTAATTCATATCATCTTCATATGGCTTGTGAATTGCTCTGTTGTGTTGCATTATATACACATATATACACATATGTGTGTATGGGACTCTGTGTGTGTGTTTGTTGTAAACCAAAGATAAAAATCTAAGGCTCCCCTCACCATCTGAATAGACTCCCTCTTCTCTGCCAGGGCACTCCAAAGTCAACCCGAACAACTGGTTCAGGCCATGAGGGAAAGTGGAGATCACACCAGCCTCATAATGCCTTCCTGCCTTTGGGAATTCAGAAAAAGTTGACCAGCATTAACATCAACATAGACCTTAAGTCTGATTAAAAAAACTTTTACAGTCTAGCCTGCTACCTGAAGGCTTCATCTGCATGATAAAACTTTGGTGTCTATAACCCTTATCATAACCTAGATATTGCTTTCTATTGATAATCTTTTAACCATTGACAATGAGAATTTTTTTTGATGTTGAGACAGAGTCTTGAATGCAGGCTTCAGTGCAGGGCAAAATCTCGGCTCACTGCAACCACTGCCTCCCAGCTTCAAGTGATTCTCCTGCTTCAGCCTCCTGAGTAGCTGAGATTACAGGTGCCTGCCACTCCACCCAGCTAATTTTTATATTTGTTATTAGAGAAGGATTTCGCCATGTTGGCCAGGCTGGTCTCAAACTCCTGACCTCAGGTGAGCTGTCCCCCTCAGCCTCCCAAAGTGCTGGGATTACAGGTATCAGGCGCTGTGCCCGGCCCAGAAAACATTTTAATCTACCTATAACCTTGAAGCCCTCTATACTCCCATTCCCCATTTTGAGTTGTCCCGCCTTTCTGGATCTAACCAATGTATATCTTAAATGTGTTGATTGATGTCTCATGTCTCCCTAAAACATATAAAACCAAACTGTGCCCCATGCTGCAACCACCTTGGGCACATGTTCTCAGGGTCTCCTGAGGGCTATGTCACAAGCTATTGTCACCCATATTGGGCTCGGAATAAATATCTTCAAATATTTTACACAGTTTGTCGTGTGTGTGTGTTACAGCTTTGGGTATTTTTTTTTTTTTTTTTTTGAGAGACAGTCTGGCTTTGTCACCCAGGCTAGAGTGTAGTGGGGCATCACCACTCACTGCAGCCTGGACCTGCTGGGTTCAAGTGATCCTCAGCCTTCCAAGTAGCTGAGACTACAGGCATGGACCACCACACCCAGCTCATTTTTGTATTTTTTGTGGAGATGGTGTCTCATTTGGTTGCCCAGGTTGGTCACGAACTCCCAAGCTTAAGCGATCTTCCTGCTTCACGTAAGGCCCGTTGCCTCACCAAGAGCTCAGACACACCCACCCATCTCGGCGCCCGAAACTTACGTCACCACTCCGCCCCTGGCACCAAGCTCTGCACGCAGCATCTAGCCCGCCAAAATTTAAAAGAAGACCCGCCAAAACCTGCCCAATAGCAGCTTACCCCAAAAGCCTGCCGAAACTTGCAACCAATAGTAGCTTGCCCATCCACGTCCCGTTCCCCCATAACCAATCAGAACACCCTGCTCCTCCTCACTCGCTATAAAAGCCCTAAGACTCAGGACGTCAGCGAGCCTTCTCTGGCCCCTTTCCCTGGGACCATGGAACCTCGCCTGGGAGCTGAATAAATTGGCATTTAATTTTCTTATACTGGCCTCAGTTTCCTCATTTTAAACTCGGCAAGGACCCTTACACTTCAGCCTCCCTAAGTGCTGGGATTACAGGCGTGAGCCACCATGACTGGCTTTCTTTCACTCACTTGTTTTTTATTTGGGGGTAGAAGTCACAGCTTTGACTTGCCAAGTGTAAACATTCGAGATATACCACACTTTCAGTAACTTTGCTTGGCACTAAAATTCTATATCTCTATACCTATCTATATTTATATATCTGGAGCTTTAAAAGGGAAGTAGTAAACATTTTAAAAAATAAAACGGGCCAGGCATGGTTGCTCACACCTATAATCCCAACATTTTGGGAGGCCAAGGCGGGCAGATCACCTGAAGTCAGGAGTTTGAGACCAGCCTGGCCAACGCAGTTAAACTTTGTCTCTACTAAAAATACAAAAAAATTAGCTGGGAATGGTGGCGCGTGCCTGTAATACCAACTGCTCGGGAGGCTAAGGCAGGAGACTCACTTGAACCCAGGAGCCGAGATCGTGCCACTGCACCTTGGGTGACAGAGATTCCCTCTCTAAATAATAAATAAATAAAATAATAAAACGGGGACCGGGTGCGATGAGTCACTCCTGTAATCCCAGCACTTTGGGAGGCCAGGGCGGGAAAAGTGCTTGAGCCCAGGAGTTCGAGACCAGCCTGGGCAAAAAAGTGAGACTTCATCTCTACAAAAAATACAAAATAAAAATAAATTAAAAATGAAACGGAAAAGTGTCTGGCTCAGTCTTCACCTTTGAGAAGAGTAAGGAGTGCCCCAAGCCGAAGCCTGAGAGCGCCTGTCTCTGCTGGGCACTTAAAACGAGCGTCAAAGACCAGGCGCGGCCCGTGGGAGCCTTGCTTCTGCATCCGCGGCGGATCTGGCTTCATCTGCATCGCTCTGGCGGCCCCTGCTGGGCTGGCGGTGAAAAGCGACCCGAGATGGGGCGGTGCCCCGAGCTCAGGCTGGGGAAGAAGGGACTGTGTGGGGTGTCCTGGTGGGCAGCATGAGGACGTTGGGGTGGAGGGGACTCAAAGAAGACAAGCTCTGTTTACCGCATGATTGTTTATGCCACGCTGGGGGATAAGGGATTGTTCTGAAAGTGCTGCTGAGGAAGGGGGCAAACCCAGGTATGAAGTCAAGAGGGCTGAGCCCAGGGAGGGAAATGTCAGATTGTTGGGTGGGAATTCATGACCCCATTTCTTCTCTTCTGCTTCCCGTCTCCATGTGGTGACCATAAAGGGCCTGGCCTTTCTGAGCAGGGCAGCCATCCTCCTCCGTGCAGCTGGTAGGGTCATGAACTCTCAGATTCAGAAAGAGGGAGCAGGATTTCTTGCTGAGACCTCCTGGCCAAAGTCAAGTTCTCTGACCCGCATTTACTGAAAAACCTTGTTCTGAGGGCATGCAGGGGCCTCAATCAACCATTTAATAAAAATACTTCCTCACCGTCCTCGTGGTCTTTATCCCTGTGGGGTGGAAGGTAGGATTCAGGGCCCCAAACCCTCCCCTGAGCATACTGGTGACCCGGTGGGTCCTAGTGAGTATTTGAGATAAAAATAGCTTATGGGAGCTCATGGCTTAGTGCAGCTGCCATGGCTAGTGCCTTGACCAAAGCTGGTATCAGGTTATTGGGAAAATAGAGCCTTTTGGGTCTGGCAAAGGCTCACTTCAAATAGACAGAGATTTTAGTCACTGTGAGTCAAGCAGTTTATGCCACCACAGCTTGCTGGCACCCCTTCACCCATTCTCATCCAATATTGCAAATGGAAACTTTAAACTGTGGAAAGAGCAGCTTCTTTGTATATGACTACTTTTTTAAAAAAAAATTCTTTTTTGAGACAGGGTCTTCCTCTGTCACCCAGAGTGCAGTGGCACCATCTCAGCTCACTGCAACCTCCGCCTCCTGGCCTCAGGTGATCCTCCCACCTCAGCCTCCCAAATAGCTGGGATTACAGGTATGTGTCACCACGCCTGGCTAATATTTGATATTTTTACCAGAGATGGGGTTTCGCCATGTTGCCCAGGCCTGGTCTTGAACTCCTGGGCTCAAGTGATCTGCCCACCTCAGGTTCCCAAAGTGCTGGGATTTTAGGCGTGAGCCACCACACCCATCCATGTCCATTTCTTTATATATGGCTCTTCATATTTGTGTGTGAAGTTTTGAGTCCTTAGGTCACTAGTGGCCATAACCTCCCTAGATTTTGTCATCTTTCTCTTGTTTTATATGTGACCCAGAGCCTATTAATAGGGAACCACGGCCAAGCTAAGCCCTTAGGCTCATGAGGTAGATTCAGAGGTTCCTGACCTCCACTCTCAGGCCCAGCATTGCCCTAGCAGGTTGACTGCACAGACCCTTGCCATGGCTGTGGATTCAGCTACCAGAGGGTGGTCAGTTTTATCGGTGGACCATAAAGAGGAATATCTGATTTGTAGTAATTGAAAAAGCCCATTTCCAGAGAGCAGTCTATGTCTGGCAATCAGGTTTGCTTCCACTCAGGGAGAAACTAGATTGTTTTGAAAAATGAATTTCAGTTTTGCAAATTGAAGAGTAGTGGAAAATGAAAGGTAACTGAAGGACATATATTTTAATATTTTATTGTAAAACAGGGCATAGAAAAGAAAATCATGCAAATCAAATGTATAGCTTAATTTATTATTATAAGGTAAAACCACCCAGATTAAGAAATAAAGCCAGGCGTGGTGGCTTATGCCTTTAATCCCAGCACTTTGGGAGGCCAAGGCAGGTGGATCGCTTGAGTCTAGGAGTTTGAGACCAGCCTGGGCAACATGGTGAAACCCCATCTCTACTAAAAATACAAAAAACTAGCCAGTTGTGGTAGTGTGCACCTGTAGTCCCAGCTACTCAGGAGGCTGAGGAAGGAGAATCACCTGAGCTCAGGAGGTCAATGCTGCAGTGAGCCGAGATTGTGCTACTTCACTCCAGCCTGGGCAACCAGAGCGAGACTCTGTCTCAAAAAAGAAAAAAATGAAAAATAATTTTTTCCAGCCTCCCCAGAAAACCTTCTGTGTGCTCTGTTCAAATCACAATGCTTTCTCCTCCCACAAACCATCATTATCCTGAGTAATACAACAATCAAGATGGATATTTTGGAGGACAGCCTAGACATAGAAACCCAAACTAACTACTTTTATTATTTTATTTTATTTTTTAGACTGAGTCTCGTTCTGTCACCTAGGCTGAAGTGCAGTGGTGCCATCTCAGCTCACTGCAACCTCCGCCTCCTGGATTCAAGGGATTCTCCTGCCTCAGCCTGGCGAGTAGCTTGGATTACAGGTGCACACCACCACAACTGCCACATGCCCGACTAGTTTTTGTACTTTTAGTACAGACAGGATTTCACCATGTTGGCCAGGCTGATCTCGAATTCCTGACCTCGGATGATCCACGCACCTCAGCCTCCCAAAGTGCTGGGATTATAGGTGTGAGCCACTACACCTAGCCCCAAACTTACTACTTTTAATAAATGGATTAGAAAAATGGGGAATAGTTTAATTGTTCTTGGATTAGGGAGGGTGAATAGGACTCAAGAGATTTAGCAGGAGAGGCTAGATCTCAGCAAATGATTTATATTAATTCCCTGACAGTGAGCTCCAACCCCCTCCAAGCAGATTTCCTCCATAGAGAAGAGATTTGCAATGTCTAAAGCTATACAAGATTAATATCTGGAATGCTCAAGAAACTCCTGTGGATCAACAAGAAAAAGGCCAGAAATCCAATGGAAAAGTGGGCAAAGAATAAAGTCAGAAATCACAGAAAGGAAATTAGAATGTGGCAAGTGTGTGAAGATATGCCCAATTTTGGCCAGGCATAGTGGCTCACACCTGTAATCCCAGCATTTTGGGAGGCTGAGGCAGGATTGCTTGAGCCCAGGAGCTCCACACCAGCCCGAACAACATTGCGAGACCCCATGTCTAGAAAAAAAAAAAAAAAAGGCCAGGCCTGGTGATGTGCACCTGAGGTCTCAGCTACTCAGAAGGCTGAGGCAGGAGCTAGCTTGAGCCTGGGAGTTGAAAGCTGCACTCCAGCCTGGGCGACAGTTTGAGACCCTGTCTCAAAAAGAGAATGCTCAATCTTAGAAGTACCCTGAGCAATGCAATTAAAACACGGTATCACGAGACGTTCTTCGCCGAGAGTCGCCGCATTTTCCTGCTTCAACATTCCTTGGACGGAACCCGGCGCTCGTCCCCCACCCCGGCGGGCCGCCCACAGCCAGCCCTCCGTCACCTCCACACCGCGCCCTCGGACTGCCCCAAGGCCACCGCCGCCTCACCAACGCCGCGCAACCACGGCCGGCACCGCCGCCTCTCCTTAGCCGCAGCCATAAGGCGTCTCCTTCGCAGGTGCGCCAGAACTACCGTCAGGACTCAGACGCCGCCATCAACTGCCAGATCAACCCGGAGCTCTGCGCCTCCTGTGTTCACCTGTCCATGTCTTACTACTTTGACTGCGATGATGTGGCTTTGAAGAACTTTTCCAAGTACTTTCTTCACTAATCTCATGAGGAGAGGGAACATGCCGAGAAACTGATGAAGTTGCAGAGCCTACGAGGTGGCCGCATCTTCCTTCAGGTTATGAAGAAACCAGACCATGATGACTAGGAGAGCGGGCTGAATGCGATGGAGTGTGCATTACATTTGGGAAAAAATGTGAATCAGTCACTACTGGAACTGCACAAACTGGCCACTGACAAAAATGACCCCCATTTGTGTAACTTCATTGAGACACATTACCTGAATGAGCAGGTGAAATCCATCAGAGAACTGGGTGACCACGTGACCAACTTGTGCAAGATGGGAGCACCCCAATCTGGCTTGGCAGAGTACCTCTTTGACAAGCACACCCTGGGAGACAGTGATAATGAAAGTTAAACCTTAGGCTAATTTCCCTATAGCCACGGGGTAACTTCCCTGGTCACCAAGGCAGTGCATGCATGTTCGGGTTTCCTTTACCTTTTGTATAAGTTATACCAAAACATCCACTTAAGTTCTTTGTACCATTCCTTCAAATAAAGAAATTTGGTACTCCCCCAAAAAAAACATGATATCATTTGGTGTCACCTCAATTAACAAAAGTTAGGCAAGTCAGATAATATCTGCCAAGCGTTGGAAAGGATGTGGGGAAAAGGGAACAATTGTTGGTGGGATTATAAACTTGTAGAGCTATTCTGGAAGCCACCTGACTCTATTTTATGAATTTGAATATGCATCTAGCCAATGAGCCAGCAATCTCATGTTCCCAGAGGAACATAAACAAGTGCATTCATCAAAGGATTGTACATGAAGGCAGCCTAGGGTTTCATTGCTAGAGAAATGGGGAAGCAAAATGTGTAAATGCATACTTTGCCATACTGTGCAGCAGTCAGCCACAGTGAACTAAAGGTACTTAGAACCCCACAACAATCTTAAAAACAGGTGTCGTATAAAGAAGAAATACAGTAAGATCTAGAGTATAACACTATTTATGTAGGCTAAAGTTATACCTACCCATAAGAGCACTGTGTATCTTTTAGGAATCCATTAAACATATTATAGTGAGTCTCTTATGGGATAGGGAGAAAGATGAATAAGTAGGGCATGACTAGGGGGAAAAAATGAAAGAGATCTCCTTGCCAGAGATGAAAAATGGTATACTTGAAGAGATTTCTTCAACCCTCCACACTGAAGGGAAGGAAAATTGCCCTTAAAAGTTTCACATAGATGGTAAATATAAGGATAGCAGGAGAGTCCCCTTAATGACTGAAATAGTTGGTGCCCATATAAAACTTGGGTAGTCATTTCAAAGCAAGGACTACAAAGATGCTTTAGGCATCTTCAGGGAATTTCAAGGTGGCACAGGAAATTACGTGGATGAGATAACAGGTAAAGTCTTAGGCTCCCAGAGGACAGGTTGGGGCACTGTGGGGCTGGAATTACAGTGGCAAGTACAGGGCAGATTCACACTGAAAGGAAGCAGAAGGCAGTGGATCCTGTCCAGTCCTGGGGAAAGTGTCCCATGATGGTTAAACCTCTTGGCTAGAATGACCCTACCCGGAGAGGGGACTGGGAGCAGGGTTTGTTCGATCAAAGGAGTCTTCGGGGAGACTTCACACTGAGGGGCACCAAAGGCAGTATATGGAGAAACATGCAAGGACAGCAAACATTTGGCCCAAAGGCAAAGAGACAGAAGGATGCAGGAAGGCACTCTGATGCATGTGGTGGGGAAAGAAAAGGAACAATTAAGAAACAGCTGAAATTTGTAAAAACGTATGTATCTAGGCTGGGTGCAGTGGCTCATGCCTGTAATCCCAGCACTTTGGGAGGCCAAGTGGGTGGATCACCTGAGGTCAGGAGTTCCAGACCCGACTGACCAACATGGTGAAACCCCTTCTCTACTAACTACAAAAATCAGCCAGGCATGGTGGCCTACGCCTGTAATCCCAGCTACTTAGGAGGCCGAGGCAGGAGAATCGCTTAAACTCGGGAGGTGGAAGTTGCATTGAGCCGAGATTGCACTGTTGAACTCCTGCCTGGGCAACAGGAGCAAAATTCCGTCTAAAAAAAAAAA
>NW_016107326.1:4704761-4707629 GCF_001604975.1 Cebus imitator
AAAAAAAAAAAAAAAAAAAAAAAAAAAAAAAAAAAAAAAAAAAAAAAGCTGGGTCTGGTGGTGCACCACTGTAGTCCCAGCTACTCAGGAGGCTGAGGCACGAGAATTGCTTGAACCTGGAGGTGAAGTTTGCAGAGTCAAGATTGCACCACTGCACTGCAGCCTGGGTGACAGAGTGAGACTCTATCTCAAAAAAATAGTGTGTATCACTAGTAACAAAGCCAACCCATGTGTGACCAGTTCTCTCCAAGGTCTATGCTAAATGATAGCAAGAGCCCAAGGCAACCCCAAACCTAGTCCTGATGGCTGAGCACCCTGTAAGGCAGGAGCAGGCAGCTTGGCTTGAGCAGACATTGGGTGGGAGGTGGGGGTGGGGGCTGTTTGAGGCAGGAGGCAGCACAGTGCAGCAGATGTTTCTTGGGAGGAAGAAGCCTGATCCATCACCATCTGCTTGACTTTGTACCTATTCCTTTCGATTTGGCTTTACCTTCATCCATCTTGATCTTTTCCTAGCCAAATATCCTCTTGGGCCCAAATGAACATTGTACCAGTCTTCTGGAAAGCAGACATTCTTCCTGCTATGTAATTGCTAACATTCACATTAGATGATATGCAGTAGCTTGATCTTCCTTAGCCTACTGCCACTGAGGCAGTAGGTTTTAGGTGGTATCGTAGTGCCTTTTGATTGATTTAAGTATTTAATTTTCATCTTCCTTCTTTGAATCTATTTGGCCTCTCAAATGAACTGAGATTCCTGTTAAAAAAAAGATTGATGTTATTGTCTCTTGTAGAGGAAACTAATAAAGTGTTTGTATCTGTATGAAAAAAAAAAAAAAAGTATGTTTCTAAACACAATGTGTGGTATCCTGGAACAGAAATAGGACATAGGCTGGGTGCAGTGGATCACGCCTGTAATCCCAACACTTTGGGAGGCCAAGGCGGGTGGATTACTTGAGGTCAGGAGTTTGAGACCAGGCTAGCCAACATAGCAGAAATCTCATCTCTACTAAAAATACAAAAAATTAGCTGTGCATGGTGGTGGGTGCCTGTAATCCCAGCTACCTGGGAGGCTGAGGCAGGATAATTTCTTTTTTTTTTTTCCCATTTATTTATTTTATTGCATTTTAGGTTTTGGGGTACATGTGAAGAACATGCAAGATTTTTGCATAGGTACACACATGGCAGTGTGATTTGCCGCCTTCCTCCCCATCACCTACATCTGGCATCTCTCCCCTTGCTATCTCTCCCCAGCTCTCCACCCCCCACCGTCCCTACCCTATTTCCCCCCAACTGACCCATGTGTAGTGCTCCCCTCCCTGTGTCCATGTGTTCTCATTGTTCGACACCCACCTATGAGTGAGAACATGCAGTGTTTGATCTTCTGCTATACATGAGGCCAACAAACATATGAAAAAAGAGGCAGGATAATTTCTTGAACCTGGAAGGCGGAGGTTGCAGTGAGCCCAGATTATGTCACTGTCCTCCAGCCTGGGTGACAGAGCAAGACTCTCTCTTGAAAAAAAAAAAGAAACAGGACGTAAGTGGAAAACTGGGAATCTGAATAATGTCTGTAGTTTAGTTACGAATACTATACACTATTAATTTCTTAGTTTTGACAAATATACTACAGAATGTCATATGTTAATATTAAGGCAAGCTGAGTGAAAGGTATACAGTAACTCTCTTTATCTCTGCAACTTTTCTGTAAACTTAAAATTATTCCAAAAGAAAAAGAAAAAAAAAGTAAAACCTCCAGCTGAAAGGCGTATGAAATAAAATAGGCAAATATAACAATCAGGCTTTTTTTTTTTTTTTTTTTTTTTTTTTTTTGCGACAGACTCTCATTCTTTTGCCAGGCTAGAGTGCAGTGGTGCCATCTCGGCTCACTGCAACCTCTGCCTCCTGGGTTCAAGTAATTCTCCTGCCTCAGCCTCCCAAGTAGCTGGGACTACAGGTGTGAACCACAACACCCAGCTAATTTTTGTAATTTTTTGGTAGAGATGGGGTTTCACCATGTTGGCCAGGATGGTGTCCATCTCTTGACCTCATAATCCACCTGCTTCCGCTTCCTAAAGTGCTGGGATTACAGGCGTGAGCTACCGTGCCCGGCCTCAATCAGGCATCTTATATATTAATATAAGATGTGTGTGTACATATGTGTCTATATATGTGTGAATTTTAAAGCTTGGAAGAATTTAGACTAAAGTACTGTTATCTCTAGATCATGTTATTACTAGGATGTAGAACTATAAGTGATTATCTTCCTTGTGCTTTTCTGTATTGTTTGAATATTCACTATAAAAATATGTATTTTTTTTTTTAATTATGAGAAAAAACTGTCCTGGCACAGTGGCTCACATCTGTAATCCCAGCACATTGGGAGGCCGAGGTAGGCAGATAACTTGAGGTCAGGGGTTTGAGACCAGCCTGACCAATATGGTGAAACCCTGTCTCTACTAAAAGTACAAAAATTAGCCGGGTATGGTGGTGGGTGCCTGTAGTCCCAGAAGAGACCTCCCTGGATGTCTTGCAAAGAGTCTGACACCCACTGGGTCCTAGGCTCACCCTCTCCCAAGGTCAGGTTTGAGCAAATCTCTTGGGGACAAGGAACTTTCTTCTCCTTCGGCAAGATCCACAAATCAATGAAAAAGCGTTGGCCTGTGGGTGTTCAGGGGTAGGTATGTATGCTTATTGTTGGTCAGAGAGCTATGAACATGGTTACAGGTCTGCCTGTTACTGTGCATGTATTCAGATGTACAGTGTGAGCTTTATGTGTGGTCCAACAGTATTTGTATTATTCTTCCTTTCTTTTTGGTCTTTGGTATTTCTCTCTTTTTTTTTTTTGAGACAGTCTCACTCTGTCATCCA
>NW_016107326.1:4709384-4727748 GCF_001604975.1 Cebus imitator
AAAAAAAAAAAAAAAAAAGGTAACGTATGTGCTTGTAACAAAATCAGAAAATACATCAATCTGTAAAAAAAACCTAGAAATCCCCCATATATAGCTTACTAACTTTAAAAAAAAATAGGCTTTATTTTTAAGAGTAGTTTTAGGTTCATAGCAAAATTGAGTGGGAGGTAGAGAGATTCCCATATACCCCCATCCTCTACATGCATAGCTTCCCCCACTATTGACATCCCCAACCAAAGGATTTGTTATACTCAGTGAATCTATATTGATACATTGTTATCATTCCAAATCCATAGTTTACATTAGGGTTCCCTATTGGCATTGTATATTCTGTGGGTTTGATAAATGTGTAATGACATGTATCCACCATGATAGTGTCATTTCACTGCCCTAAAAAACCCTCTGTGCTCTGTCTGTTCATCCCTCCCTCCACATTTTACATATCACCAAATATATATCTGTCATTCTTTTTAATACTTACATAGTATCTCACTGAATGATGTGCCATAATAGAGGCAATTTCTAACCCTTTACTAATACAAATGTTGCATCCATGAATACACTTGCACCTGTATCTTAGTGCAATTCTGCTATTTCTATAGGATAGACTCTAATTTGGATGGCTGAGTCACATAGTGTCACATTTACAACTGTGATAGAGACTGCCCTCTAGGCTGGGCACAGTGGCTCATGCCTGTAATCCCAGCACTTTGGGAGGCCAAGGTGGGTGAATCACTTGAGCCCAGTAGTTCAAGATGAGCCTGGGCCACATGCTGAAAGCCCGTATCTACAAAAAATACAAAAATTCACTGGGCATGGTGGGATACACCTGTAGTACCAGCTATTCACCTGAGCCTGCTAGGCTGCAGTGAGCCATGATTGTGCCATTGCACTCCAGCCTGAGTGACAGAGTAAGACTCTGTCTCAAAAAAGAAAAAAAACAATTAGGGAGCAATTACCCTCTAAAAGCAATCATTCAACAAATACTTGTTGGATATCTATTTGTGTCAGACATATGTGAGGTCTTAGGAATTCAGCTACAAACAAAGCAGACACAGTTCTTAGTAGAGAACATTATCACTAAACAAATAATCACACAAATCAATGTTATTGTAATTGCTGAAATTTCTCTGAAAGAAAACGGTTTTCAGAGAATGTAGTCAGAAGAAACTAATCTATACTGGAGGTTCATGGACGGCCTCCATTGAGCTGTGAACTAAAGATGGATAAAAGTAGACAAGGAAGACTGAGGGGGAAAGAGCCTTCCAGACAGAGGCTGTGTGGAGGCCCTGAGGTGGGACAGAGTGTGCTGAGGTAAAGGAGCACTGGGGCCAGTGTGTGGGGAGAGAATCTGGGAAGCCAGACTCAAGAGGAAGGCTGGACCAGGCCAATCTCAGCTCTGCAGGCTGCGGATTTTACAGTTTCCCCAAAAATGCGTGAAGGGACCTGCAGTATTTAGAGGTATTTTCTTTGTTCCATTTTATCACTGTGTGAACACTCATTGATTTCCAATGAAAGCCTTTTTGAGAAGAGTGTAACAGTTCACATTAAGATGATCAGATTCAAAACGCACATCAAATTTACTTTACGATGTTAACCAAACTCCCCAAATCCCTGTGCATCCCAGCATATTTCTTCTATTTTCGGACCTAAAGTATGAGAGAAATTTCCTGTTTCTGCAAAACTAGTTTGTTCTTGTAAAGCAAACTGTGCTTGCTCTGTTCAGCTTGCGTTCCTGGATGCTCCCTCTGGAGGTCCTGAATCCTGCCTTGTCCTGGCCTACGAAACGCAAGTCCTGGTGGGAGGGAGAGGACTGGGCTGGGTAGCTGGTCTTTCCATCCACGCTTCCCAGTTCTGTCTGCAGCACTGCGGATGCTGCCAAACACAGGCCCCCCAGTCTGTCTCCTCTGCGCTTCCACAGCATATTTGGGTAAGCCTGTTATTGCAAGCCCCATACTGTCATTTGATTTCTCCTATTGGTGCTTAATAAGTACTTATTTAATGGATATATTGTGTTGGCACACGGTTAGACGACATAAAATTATAGCACATCATTCAGTGAAATACTAGGCAACCATGAAAAATAACAATGTATATTGTTCTTTTGATATATATTTGATATATAATCAAAATTGGTATGTATTTGCTGATATAGAAAGATGCCCATGAGGGCTGGGCATGGTGGCTCATGCCTGGAATCCCAGCACTTTGGGAGGCTGAAGTAGGAGGATTACCTGAGCCCAGGAGTTTGAGACCAGTCTAAGCAATATAATAAGACTCTGTCTCTACAAAAAATAAAATAATCAAATTTAGCCAGGCATGGTGGTGCATGCCTGTAGTCCTAGATACTCAGAAGGCTGAGGTGGAAGGATTGTTTGAGCCCAAGAGTTTGAGGCTGCAGTGAACTATGATTATGCCACTGCACTCCAGCCTGGGTGACAGAGCGAGACTTCAACTCTAAAAAAGAAAGAAAGAAAGATGCCCTATCCCACCACAATCTATTAAATAAAAAAAGAAAGTTATAGAACACATATAATACAGTGTTATTTTCCGTTTTAAAACATCTGTAATCCCAGCACTTTGGGAAGCCAAGGTGGACAGATTGCCTGAGCTCAGGAGTTTGTGACCAGCCTGGGCAACACGGTGAAACCCTGTCTCTACTAAATAATACAAAAAATTAGCCAGGTATGGCGGCGTGCACCTGTAGTCCCAGCTACTCGGGAGGCTGAGGCAAGAGAATTGCTTGAACTTGAGAGGCAGAGGTTGCAGTGAGCTGAGATCCTGCCACTGCACTCCAGCCTGGGTGACAGAGTGAGACTCTGTCTCAAAAAAAAAAAAAAAAGAAAAAAGAAAAAACATATATATACATACACATATATACACACACATATACATATATGGGAGACACCTACTTTTTTATTTACACATTTCTGTGGTATTTGAATTTGTCACAGTACACAGGCATAACCTCTGTAATTAAAATGAATAAATGAGTGAATGAAGTAATAAATAAGAGATTTCTTATTAAAGGTTCTTAGAGTGGTGAATTGAGAAGGAAATTCAGTCCTTAAGTTTTTCTTTCCAACCATTAACCAAGTTTGGGACCTGTTCTTTCAACTTTTTATTTTTATTTTTGAGACAGGGTCTCACTCTGTTGCCCAGGCTGGAGTATAGTGGCACCATCTTGGCTCACTGCAGCCTCTACCTCCCAGGTTCAAGCAATCTTCCTGCCTCAGTCCCCCAAGTAGCTGGGACTATAGGCACATGCCACCATGCCCTGCTAATTTTTGTATTGTTAATAGAGATAGGGTTTTGCTATGTTGCCCAGGCTGGTCATATTTTATTTTATTTTGAGACAGAGTCTTGCTCTGTCACACAGGCTGTAGTACAGTGGTGCAATCAGAGCTCACTGCAGCTTTGAATTCTTGGGTTCAAGCAATCCTCCTTCCTCAGCCTCCCAAGTAGTTACAGGCATGCACCACCATGCCCAACTAATTTTTTTATTTTTGAAGAGAGGGGTCTTGCTATGTTGCCCAGGCTAGTCTGGAATACCTGACCTCAAGCAATCTTCCTGCTTTGGCCTCCCAAAATACTGGGATTATAGGAATAATCCACCATGCCAGGCCTAATTTATTTTTAAAAAGATGTTTATGATATAATAAAAGAAAAGATTCAAAACAGTATAACCCCAGTTTGGGGAAAAAATATGTATATATACTTTGGGGAAAAATATGCGTATATATATATATATATATACACACACACACACACACATATATGTATATATTTAAAAGTGTGTATATATGTGTATATATACATAAAATATATATACATATATATATCTAAAGTATATATATGTGTTTAAAAGTGTATATACATATATACATATGTGTATATGTTTAAAAGTATATTTGTATATATATACGTACATATATGTGTATATATATGTGTATATATGTATATGTGTATATATGTATGTATACACACACACACACACACACACACATACTCTTTTTTTCTGAGACAGGGTTTCACTCTATTGCCCAGGTTGGAGTGCAGTGGCAGGATCATGGCTCAGGTCACTGCAACCTCCACCTCCTGTGTTCAAGCAATTCTCCTGCCTCAGCCTCCCAAGTAGCTGGTACTACAGGCACGCCCCATCATGCCCAGCTAATTTTTGTATTTTTAGCAGAGATGGTGTTTCACCATGTTGGCCAGGCCGGTCTCGAACTCCTGGCCTCAAGTGATCTTCCCACCCTGGTCTCCCAAAGTTTTGGGATTACAAGCGTGAGCTACCATGCCCGGCCCTACAATATGTATATATTTCTTTAACTATCAGAGACAATAATAATGGTTTAATTTTCCTTTTTGACTGTTTTCATATTTCTTTTCATTCAAGATTCACTCATGTATTCAATAAATGTTCATTGAGTATCTGCTATGTGCCTGACATGGTGCTTCTTCTTAAGCTCATAGTCTGGTGGGAAGACCCACAAGAAAATAATGTAGTTTGTGAGGATCTATAGTACCAACTACTATGGTCATCCGTCTGCCAGGAGAGTCCAGGGATGACCAGGGAAGGCTTCACAGAGGAGGTGTTGCTTAAGCTGAGTCTTGAGGAATGAGGAGGAGTTTGACATTTGGACTGGGTGAGAAAGCGCATTGTAGAAAACGAGAACATCTTGCATAAAGCACCTTTTATAACAATACAGAGGAGTGGAAGAGGACGTCCTGTCCATGAACATTCAGTAGGACAATGAGGCAAAAGCATAGTGGACATGGGGGGAAGATGAGGTGAGAAACAGACATCCTGGAGTCTGTAAAGAGCCTTTGAGAGACCTTGTGTGGAATGGAGTGCAGGCATTGTTGCCCCATTTAAGAGTTGAGAAAACTGAGTCACAGGTTAAATGACTTGCCTAAGGCCATGTTAAGAGATGAGGCCTAGCTGGAACATAACTTAAGGGTTTTTATGCTTTCAACCACCGTGCTGAGCCAGGCCCGGTCCTCGAGATCCCTCTGATGTTCTGGCTTGAACCACTTCAAAGCTGTTAGGGAAGAAGAAAAAGGCTTATCCCACAGTAGGCTCTGACCACACTGGCCACACATTTGGCGAAATCTTGTATCTGAAGCCACAAGAAAGCTTTTTCTGAGAGTCTTTCCCAGATAATGGCATGTACACACCCAACCCTGAAGTTGGTGGGTACCCTTCAGAAATGATGAAGAAGGTGGATTTCCTGGCACCCTGCCATGCTGGGGAGCTGCTTCCCATTCTTGCTGCCAGGATTCAGTGGCACTTAGGCCTCTTATTCCCTGGGACAGGATGTGGCAGGAGCTCAGATTGAGTGTTTTATTGATTAATTGATTGATTGATTGAGACAGAGTCTTGCTCTGTCGCCGAGGCTGGAGTGCAGTGGCCCAGTCTCGGCTCACTGCAACCTCCACCTCCTGGGTTTAAGCGATTCTCTTATCTCAGTCTCCCAAGTACCTGGGATTACAGGTGCCTGCCACCATGCCCAATTAATTTTTGTATTTTTAGTAGAGACAGCGTTTTGCCATGTTGGCCAGGCTGGTCTTGAACTCCTGACCTCAGGTGATCCGCCAACCTTGGCCTCCCAAAGCCTTGGGATTACAGGTGTGAGCCACTGCACCCAGACTTATTTATTTATTTATTTGAGACAGAGTCTTGCTCTGTCGCCCAGGCTGGAGTACAGTGGTGTGATCTCAGCTTACTGCAACCTCCGCCTCCCAGGTTCAAGTGATTCTTCTGCTCCAGCCTCTTGAGTAGCTGGGATTATAGGTGCAGGCCACCATGCCTGGCTAATTTTTTTTTTTTTTTTGTATTTTTTGTATTTTTAGTAGAGACAGGGTTTCACTATGTTGGCCAGATTGGTCTCAAACTTCTGACCTCAGGTGATCTACTTGCCTTGGCCTACCAAAGTGCTAGGATTACAGGCCTGAGTCACTCTGCCCAGCCAGACTGAGTGTTTTATGATGCTGCATAGGTTTTGGAATAAGAAAGACCTAATTTCTCAGCCTCATGCTAATGGCTACAATGAAAAGACTGACAATTCCATGTGTTAGTGAGGATACAGAACAACTAGAACCCTTGTACAGGGATGTGGGGAAAATAAAATGGCCCAATCTCTTTGGAAAACTATTTGGTGCACTTAATAAAGTTAAATGTATTTCCACCTAACAAGAATGTTCATGTCAGTGTTATCCAAAATAACCTAAAACTGAAAAAAAAATTCCAAATATTCATCAACAGGAGGATGCATAAATGAATTGGGTGGTAGATTCATAAAGTAGAATACTATTCAGCAGTAAAAAGGAATATACTGCTGATACAGAAATATGGGAAAATCCACAGACATACCATACAGAACAAAAGAAGGCACATACAAGAATATAATTCTATTTTTTTCTTTCTCTCTCTCTTTCTCCCTTCCTTCCTTCCTTCCTTCCTTCCTTCCTTCCTTCCTTCCTTCCTTCCTTTCTCTCTCTCTCTCTCTTTCTTTTCTTTCTTTCTCTCTCTCTCTTTCTTTCTTTCTTTTTCTTCTTTTGAGACAGAGTCTAGCTCCGTTGCCCAGGCTGGAGTGGAGTGGTATGATCTCAGTTTACTGAAACCTCCATCTCCCAGGTTCAAGTGATTCTCATGCCTTAGCCTCCTAAGTAGCGGGGACTACAGGCATGCACCACCATGCCCAGCTGTTTTGTATTTTTAGTAGAGATGGGGGTTTCACCATGTTGGCCAGGTTGCTCTCTAACTCCTGACCTCAGGCAATCTGCCTACCTCAGCCTCCCAAAGTGTTAGGAGGCATGAACCACCACTCCTGAACAAGAATATGATTCTATTTATACTGTATGAAGTTCGAGAATCGGTAAAATTAATCTATGAGAATAGAGGTCAGAATGTTGGCTATGTTGGAGGTTGGGGGAGTGGGTATTTGCTGGAAAGCGGCATGAAGGAACTTTGGAGTGTGATCTGGGTGGTGGCTACATGGGCATATATGGTATAAGTTTGTAGCACGTATTATGTGCATAATTATGTGCACATGGCCTAATATGTTACATAGTAGGTATATGTAAGTTATAGTTCAATAAAGTGCTATGTGAGAGAGAAAGGAGGAGGAGAAAGAGGAGAAAGAAAGAAAGAGAGGAATGAAGAAAGAAAGAAAGAGAGGAATGAAGAAAGAAAGAAAGAGAGGAAGGATGAAAGAAAGAGAGAGAAAGAAAGAAAGTTAAAAAAAAAACCCCGATTTTGATTTTGGTTTCCAGTTCTGCCCCTGTGACCCTTGGACAACTGACACTATTTCTGAGCCCCTTTCCTCACCCATAAAATGAGGATTACAGGCGAGGCTGGGTGGCTTACACCTATAATCTCAGCAATTTGGGAGGCCAAGGCAGAAGGATTGCTTGAAGCTAGGAGTTTGAGACAAGCCTGGGCAATGAAGTGAGGCCCTGTCTCTACAAAATAAAAAAAAATTTAAATTAGCCAGATGTGGTGGCATGAGCCTGCAGTCCTAGCTACTCAGGAGGCTGGGGTGGGAGGATCACTTGAGCCCAGGAGGTCGAGGCTGCAGTGAGCCCTGATTACCTCATTGCACCCCAGCCTGGGCAACAAAGCAAATCCCTGTCTCTAAAATAAAATAACATTAAAAAAAAATAGGAATCCTAATAGTACCTCTCTCATAAGGTGGTTTCAAATGAGATAATGCACAAACATCTTTTAGCCCAAGAGCCTGAAAAACCCTAAAAGTTCAGCAAAATGTATTTTTTTTTTTTTTTTTTTGAGACAGAGTTTCACTCTTGTTACCAAGGCTGGAGTGCAATGGCGCGATCTCGGCTCACCGCAACCTCCGCCTCCTGGGTTCAGGCAATTCTCCTGCCTCAGCCTCCTGAGTAGCTGGGATTACAGGCACGCGCCACCATGCCCAGCTAATTTTTTGTATTTTTAGTAGAGACGGGGTTTCACCATGTTGACCAGGATGGTCTCGATCTCTTGACCTCGTGATCCACCCGCCTCGGCCTCCCAAAGTGCTGGGATTACAGGCGTGAGCCACCACGCCCGGCAAAATATATTTTTTTTAAATTATTTTTTAAATTTTTTGAGACAGAGTCTTACTTTGTCACCAGGCTGGAGTGTAGTGGTGTGATCTCAGCTCACTGCAACCTCTGCCTCCTGGGTTCATGTGATTCCCCTGCCTCAGCCTCCTCAGTAGCTGGGACTACAGTTGTGCACCACCACGCCCAGCTAGAAAATGTATTCTTACTGTTGGCCCCTTACCTACCATCTCTTCCACCAGGAAATGGCCCTGAAGCCTCACCCCAAAAGAAGGCTTTCTGTCCCTGGGGTTATGTCAGGTCTTTAGGTGTAACTCTGAGCCCCACATCACTAAATGCTGTCATGCCCGCAGAATCCAGGAGGCTCCAGTGACTAGAAAGAAGTTTCATCGAATTCTGAACAGGAAGCAGCAGTGGCAGCTGATAATCTGTGACCTGAATATAGCTATCCATTATCTCACTGTGGTTTCTGGTTTCCCTGACAAAGGAAACACCCACAACTTTCTTGAAGTTATTCTAAACACTCAGTTCCTTGTTTGGCTCTGGCAGGATAATGTTACCCCTGGGTGCCCCTGTGCTTTGGGCTGTGGCCTCCCTGCCAGCCTGAGGCTCCAGCTCTGCAGCCAACCTGTGGGCAACCGTCCCTTCCACTAAGAGGGCAGTGACAGGAGCAGAACTGGAAAGAGGCCACCCGTATCTGCAGCCATGGAAAGGGGGTGGGGGAAAGCAAGAAACCTTAAATACAGCATCCACTTCTTGTTCCTCTTCAAGAAACCAGCCAGGCAGAAGTGACATGCCAGGAGTGAGCCATCAGCTGCTTCTCACCATCACTAGTTTCTAAATTATGCTCCATCCCCAATTGTTTCTTGCTGTTTCTGTTCTCAGGAAAGCAAAGCCATCCTCCTAGTTCCTCCACCTCCAAATGAGGAGCTAAGACCAGGTCCAGGATGCAGATTTGGCAGAAAAGCCCTGTTAACACGTGTTCTTGTAAAACCCAGAGTCCCAGAGGCTCCCAGTCAATTGGCGAAGTAGGCAAATTTTGTTTTTGCCTTCTCATCCCTGGCCACTCCTTGCTCACTATTGTCTACCAAAGCTTTGATGACACCATATCACTTATCATTACATATTCTGAATCATTTATTCTGAAGAATTCTGGATGTCTTGTGTTCCCCCTCTCAGGAGTACTTATATTTTAAGAGAAACCTTGAGATAGTAATGCCTACTTAGAGGACTATGTCTCTGATACCCATGTTTGGCAGGGAGGGGAGGGCTTTGGGCTCTCTCTGGCCCCCTGGTGGCCACCACGTCTGCATTAGTGCTCCAAATGTGGATATGTGGATGACATGGCATGACTTTTTTTTTTTTTTTGAAAAAAAAAAGTCTCACTCTGTTGCCCAGGCCAGAGTGTAGTGGCCTGGTCTCGGCTCACTGCAACCTCTGCCTCCTGGGTTCATGCAAGTCTCCTACCTCAGCCTCCCGAGTAGCTGGGATTACAGGTGCCTGCCACCACGACCAGCTAATTTTTGTATTTTTAGTAGAGATGGGGTTTCACCACATTGGCCAGGCTGGTCTTGAATGCCTGACTCAGATGATCTGCTCACCTCAGCCTCCCAAAGTGCTGGGATTACAGGTGTAAACTACCACAGCTGGCCAGATTTTTTTTTTTCTTTGACACAAGATCTCACTCTCACTGTATTGCCCAGATTCAAGTGCAGTAGCACCATCATGGCTCACTGCAGCCTCCACCTCCAGGGCTCAGGTGATCCTCCTGTCTCAGCCTCCTAAGTAGCTGGGATTACAGGCACACACACCACACCTGGCTGATTTTTTTTCTTTGTATGTTTTGTAGAGACAGGGTCTCAGTATGTTGCCCAGGCTGGTCTTGAACACCTGGGCTCAAGCGATTTGCCCATTTCAGCCTCCCAAACTGCTAGAATTACCAGGTGTGAGCCACTGCACCCAGCTAAAAGATCTTGTGCGAGCACGGTGGCTCATACCTGTAATCCCAGCACTTTGGGAGGCCAAGGCAGGCGGATGACAAGGACAGGAGTTCGAAACCATCCTGGCCAACATGGTGAAACCTTGTCTCTACTAAAAATATAAAAATTAGCTGGGCGTGGTGGCATGTCCCTGTAATCCCAGCTACTCGGGAGGCTGAGGCGGGAGAATCGCTTGAACCTGGAAGGCAGAGGTTGTAGTGAGCCAAGATCGTGCCACTGCACTCTAGTCTGGCAACAGAGCTAGATTCTGTTTAAAAAGAAAAAAGATCGTTTTTTGTCTGTTCGTTTCCTGAAGAGGAACAGGAAGGTGAAACTCCTGCAGTTTGGTTAGAACAAATGGGGAAGCTGTCAAAGCAGGTGGCTGCAGAGCTTGGGGAAGATACAGATGAGAGCTGCTTACACATGCCCCAGGCTCTTCCTTTTTTTTTGAGATGGAATCTCGGTCTGTTGCCCAGGTTGGAGTGCAGTGGTGCGATCTTGGCTCACTGCAACCTTCGCCTCCCAGGTTCGAGTGATTCTCCTGCCTCAGCCTTCCTAATAGTGGAGAGTACAAGTGCACACCACAAGGCCTGGCTAATTTTTGGATATTTAGTAGTGATGGGGTTTCACCATGTTGGCCAGGCTGGCATCAAACTGCTGATCTCAAGTGATTGACCTGCCTTGGCCTCCCAAAGTACTGGGATTACAGGTGTGAGCCACCACTCCCGGCCCCAATAAAGGTTTTTTTAAGGAGAAGAAGCACAAGGACCACATGGAAGGGAAGAGAGTTAGTGAGAGGGCATGTGGGGGGTGGGGAGTGGAGGGGCTCAGCCATAGCAGGTGGGGGTGGTGGAATGTGAGCCACTGCTACCTCTTTCTGTTCTGGGATACTGCCCCCTCCCTCCTGGCTCAGACACAAGAACAATGACCCCAGTCACTGTGCCCTGGGACAGCTCTATTTCTTAGAGAATCCTAAGGCACCCTGGCTACCAGGGGGTTTCTCACTGCAATCTGGTTCAGGATGACTCACTTATTCCAGCACAAGCTTGTATCCTCTGGTCCAGTTCGGACATGCTGTGCCTATGAGTACTGCTCTAAATGCCTCCAAAGGTCAGCTCCTCTTTGGCCCCTGATGCTAGGGATAAGTTTTACTTTCAGTAAGACATTCACTGCTATGACATCATCAGGCTAACTCTAGAAAAGGGCCCTGGGATGTTGGCCTCCCTTTCCGTCCTTTTCCTTTAAGTGGCTGCTGGCTCTGGCCCTCCCCTCACATACCTCAGCTTGTGCCTTTTGTCACACTGAGCATGCCTCCTGCACCCTTGCTGGGGCGCAGATTCTCCCATATTTGGGAGTAAGCCGGAGACTTAGCTGGCATGTGGGTTTCTGTTTAAAATTCCAAAGCCAGCGGGGCGTATATTATCCATTTCCTCAAATCCAACATGCTGTAAAGCATGAGTCAGAGTCGGATAAGCTTCTTCCCAGGGGAGGTTGTGTCAATTGGTTAGCGAATGTAATTAAACACGGATAATGTTCACTGGCATTAGCTGCAGATTAATGCAGAGGAAAACAAAATCTCCATCTTGACTTTGCAATATTCCTGCCAATATAACACAACGTCTCCAAGTCTCCCTGATCAGAGAAAGCAGCCTAACCTTCATGCAATTTGAGGGGCACAGGAAGCCCATTCAATCAACACTCTCCTTCCCAGAAGGAAGGAAGAGAATGAAGAATGAAGAAATGAAGAATGCAGGCCAGGTGCGGTGGCTCACGCCGGTAATCCCAGCACTTTGGGAGGCCGAGGCGGGCAGATCACTTGAGGTCGGGAGTTCGAGACTAGCCTGACCAATATGGTGAAACTCTGTCTCTACTAAAAATACAAAAATTAACTGGACTGTGGTGGCACATGCCTGTATTCCCAGCTACTGAGGCGGGAGAATCACTTGAACTCGGGAGGTGGAGGTTGCAGTAAGCTGAGATCGCGCCACTGCACTCCAGCCCGGGTGACAGAGGGAAACGTCATCTGAAAAAAAAAAAAAAAAAAAAAAAAAAAAAAAAAAAAAAAAAAAAAAAAAAAAAAAAAAAAAAAAAAAAAAAAAAAAAAAAAAAAAGCAGAGTTTAGGACCTTTCAGGGGGAAGCACATATATTCTGATTATCCTTAAGGTATTTGTGTGGGGGAGAGCGTTACATGTTAGCTAGTGTCAATAAAGATTATTTTATCCCTTAATTCATCATCATCACCTGGGGTCAGGTGGTGACAGCGGACTTCAGGTGATGGAGGGTATTCGGCTTCTTATGCTTTGCATTCTAATGAGGTTTTCAGGGGTTCGAGCCAGGACCCAGGAAGGGCTGAGCTCTGGAAGGGCTGAGGGAGCAAAAGGACCAAGAGGGAAGTCAGGTCTAGAGGGTACTGGAAACCCATGTGTTCTATTGCACACCCAAGCTTAGACAAGCCCTTTCCACAATCATGGAAATCACAAAATAGAATGCCCATACTGGGAAGGGGCTGGGCACAGCCCAAAATGCTGTAATTTTTTTACATTACAAAATGCTGTAATCCCAGCATTTTGGGAGGCCAAGGCTGGCGGATTGCCTGAACTCAGGGTTCGAGACCAGTCTGGGCAACATGGTGAAACCTGTCTCTACTAAAAAAATTACAAAAATTAGCCAGGTATGGTGGTGCATGCCTGTAATCCCAGCTACTCAGGAGCCTGAGGCAGGAGAATAACTTGAACCCAGGAGGCAGAGGTTGTAGTGAACCGAGATTACGCCACTGCACTCTAGCCTGGGCAAGACTCTGTCTCAAAAATAAAAAGAATGCCCTGATACAGGGAAGACCCTTGGAGGTCATTCAGTCAACTCCTCTTCAGACACCAGCACACTGAGGCCCAGAGAAGTTAAGTCATTTGCCCAAGTTCACCCTGCAAGGGGAGAATTGAGACTTTAGTTTTCTCTTTTTACCTTTCAAACAAGCTGCTCCTGGGCACAGTTTCCAAGAGTGACAGGAGTGGACACTCAGGTCGACCCCACTGGCCCACCCTGCAAACACCTACTTGGTCCTGTATTTTCACATGTAACCTCTGTACAGGATATGAAAAGCAATGATAAATCCTATCTGAGGAAGTATATTGTCCTGCCACTCAGATTTCTCCCAACTTCAACGATGTGAACAATCTAAAAATGTATATTTTCTTAACTCTAGTAAAAAGTGTGCTAAATTCCTTCCTTATAACTGATATTCAAAGCTTGTTGCTGAATAGAACAGCTTCTGGGGTTAAAGAAAAAGGAATTCGTGAGCATTCCCCTGCTCCACCACCTTCTACTTGAAGCAAAGTAGCTAGGAATATAATGGATCTTTTGGTGTTTGTCTGAGTTTTCAAGTGCCCCTTCTGATGTAGGTCAAGGCATTTTGTTTATCTTAAATGTGAGATTGTATTCTTCCTGCCCGAATAGGATGGAAAAGGCTTTTCCAAATAAGGAAGTCTTGCCGGAGTGTGTGTGGCCCAGTTAGCAAATGTTGCCACCGTCCTCACTTAGGGGAGTACAGTAGCCCCACTAAGCTGGGAAGCATTTAGGGATTCATTAGCACTTCTGCACAGCCAAACTATTAAGGGGTGGGGGTGCTGCCAGCAAGTGGTTGTGACAACCAGGGACATGAAAAAAAAAGTATGCAGAGAAGACAAAGTTTGGCTTTGGCATACACCCCTACCCTCGCTACCTCCTTCTCAGCCTGAGTCCCACCCATGTCGGCCCTCAACTCAGGATAGAGGATGCTCTGATTCTCTGGAATCAAATAAATTTAGGGTAAAATCCCAGCTCTACACATATAATCTGTTAAATGGCCTTTAGTAAGTTACTTTTTGAGACTTTTCCTTTCTTTCTTAGTAAAAATAATAGTGCTTTGCTCATGCAGTTGTTATAAGGAGTAAATAACCTAATCAGTGTAATGCACATAGCACATTCTAGATTGACCCTAAAATTACTCCTTTCTTATCCGTTTTCAGTACCTTCTCTACTATCAGAACCCCTTAGTTTGAGCTCATTATACTTAAACAGAGATTAAGAGGAAGAGAAAGGCTTGTATTAATTTATGCGCAGAGGCTGGGTGCAATGGCTCAAGTTTATAATCCCAGCATTTTTGGAGGCTGAGGTGGGTGGGATCACCTGAGGTCAGGAGTTCAAGACCAGCCTGGCCAATGTGGTGAAACCCCATCTCTACTAAAAATACAAAAAAATTAGCCAGGTGTGGTGGCGTGTGCCTGTAATCCCAGCTACTCGGGAGGCTGAGGCAGGAGAATCGCTTGAACCCATGAGGTGGAGGTTACAGTGAGCTGAGATTGTGCCACTGCACTTCAGCCTGGGCAACAAGAGTGAAACTCCATCTCAAAAAAAAAAAAAAAAAAAAAAAAAAAAAAAAAAAAAAAAAAAAAAAAAAAAAAAAAAAAAAAAAAAAAAAGAAAAAAAGAAAAAGAAAACGAATTTATGCTTAGGTGTGAGTAACTAAAATAAGACATTTATTTTTTCTTTTTGTTCTGTTTTTTTGTTTTTTGTTTTGTTTTGTTTTTGCTTTTTTTTTTTTGAGACGGAGTTTCACTCATGTTACCCAGGCTGGAGTGCAATGGCGCGATCTCGGCTCACCGCAACCTCTGCCTCCTGGGTTCAGGCAATTCTCCTGCCTCAGCCTCCTGAGTAGCTGGGATTACAGGCACGCGCCACCATGCCCAGCTAATTTTTTGTAGTTTTAGTAGAGACGGGGTTTCCCCATGTTGACCAGGATGGTCTCGATCTCTTGACCTCGTGATCCACCCGCTTCGGCCTCCCAAAGTGCTGGGATTACAGGCTTGAGCCACTGCGCCCGGCCTTAAAATAAGACATTTATTAGTCCATCTGAACTTCTAATTGCTGTGACCAGGGATGCTGTTATAAATGAAATGGAAAATTTTGTTGCAATATGGAGGGGTTATGGACGAAATGCTTATATTTCCTCAAATCATATTTCAAAGCCCTAACCCCCAATGTGATGGTATTTGATTGAAGGTGAGGCTTTTTGGTGGTAATTAGGTTTAGATGAGGTCATGAAGATAGGGCTCCCATGATGAGATTAGTGTCCTTATAAGAAAAGGAAGAGAGGCCAGGCATGGTGGCTCACACCTGTAATCCCAGCACTTTGGGAGTCCGAGGCAGGCGGATCACAAGGTCAGCAGATTGGGACCATCCTAACATGGTGAAACCCCGTCTCTACTAAAAAAATACAAAAGTTAACTGGGCATGTTGGTACGTGCCTGTAGTCCCAACTACTTCGGAGGCTGAGGCAGGAGGATTGATTGAACCCAGTGGGCAGAGGTTGCAGTGAGCTGAGATTTCGCCATTGCACTCCTGCCTGGGTGACAGAGCGAGATTTCGTTTCTCTGCCAACCCCTAAATTTGGATCATGATGAGAGAGAAACTTTGACTTTGACGGAAGTTTCTCATCTGAACAGCAAAAGCCTGTTCCCAAGTCCATAGCCAAATGGAGTATCAATTAACCCCAGACCAAGTAAATCTTAGAAGTAGGCTTGATGCAAAATGGTGCAGCCACTTTCTTTTGAAAACAGTCTGACAGTTCTTCAAAATGTTAAATATAGAGTTACCATGTAACTCAACAATTCTATTCCTACATATATACCCAAAAGACATGAAAACATGTCTACACAAAAACTTTCACACAAATATTCATACCAGCATTATTCACGATAGCCAAAAAATGGAAACATCCAAATGTCCATCAGCTGATGAATGAATGGATAAACAAAATGTAATCCATTCATACAATGGAATATTATTCAGTCTTTCTTTTGTGTTTTTGTTTTTGTTTTTTTTGAGACAGAGTTTTGCTCTTGTTGCCCAGGCTGGAGTGCAATGGCGTGATCTTGGCTTACTGCAACCTCTGCCTCCCAGGTTCAAGCAATTCTCCTGTCTTAGGCTCCCAAGTATCTGGAATTACAGGCACGTGCCACCACGCCCAGCTAATTTTGTATTTTTAGTAGAGATGGGGTTTCACCATGTTGGTCAAGCTGGTCTCGAACTCCTGACCTCAGGTGATCCACCCACCTCAGCCTCCCAAAGTGCTGGGATTACAGGAGTGAGCCATTGTAACTGGCCATTATTCAGTCTTAAGAGGGATGAAGTACTGATTCCATGCTACACCATGAACAATATTTGAAAACTTCATGCTAAGTGAAAGAAGTCTGACCCAAAAGCTACTTACTGTATAATGCCATTTATATGAAATGTCCAGAATAGGTAAATTCATAGACACAGAAAATAGATTAGTGGTTGCAGGGGCTGGGAAGAAAAGGGGAATTATTGCTAATGGGTATGGAATTGATGTTGGTGGTAGCGAAAATATTTTAAAATTGTGGTGCTGGTTGCACAATTCTGTGAATATACTAAAAACCATTGAATTGTATACTTTAAATGGGTGAATTGTAGGGCATATAAACTATATCTCAATAAATCTGTTTTACACACACACATAACACCGCAAAGATAGTCTGGAATGCAGTATCTATTACCTTGTAGGCAGTTACAAGTTCATTGGTGAAAAAGCTGCAGGTCTCCCTAGGAATGGAAAATGGCTCTGGTTCTCCCTTTGGAGCTCCTGGTAAGTGGCCACTGTTGGGGCCAAGCATGGGTGGGAGGAGCCAGGGCAAGGGCCTCATATGCTCATTATCCTGTACTCCTGTTCTTTTGGCCAGAAATATGACTAAAGCAAGAGAAAGCAGTCCAGAAAATAGATTTGAGTACATTTTAACAGTCATTTCTAGTATTTCTGCTGTTTCTTCTTAAAAATCTTTATCTTTAAGCCCTATAAATAGAACAAGCCTTATTAGAAGGATATCATTATTTAAGATTGGAGTCACTAGAGAAATCGTATAATTACTAATTCCACAGGCAGTGAATTAAAATGGAACACTCAAATCAGCTATAGAGAAATGAGACATCTTTGGCAAGATGCTAGATTATTAACAGATTTCTTTTGCACTAAAATAAAAGGCTTAAGGGTCAAAAAGAAATTCAGTTAGAATTGCTTCACCTCAAAGATCTAAATTATTAATGGAAAGATAAAATTAACTCTTTGTAGACTGCACAATTAATATTCCTCTTAGGATCAATTTTGGTGAAAAATGGTACCACTACTTCATGAACTTTTTTTGCCCAGGAAATTCTCCCTCCTGATTTGTAAAATAGAAAAGAATAACTAAAGCATGATATGGGCTTTAAGTAAGCAGTCCCCATTTCCTCAGTTAAACACAGACAGCAAAGAAGCAGGGTCAAAGCACTGTTTTCCAGCTTAAGGCGTTATTTGATAATGTAAGAATGCATTTACATTACTAAACACACAGAATTAAGGTTGATTTCATGCATCTTAAAATTATTTTTTAAATTGCAAAAGCAATGCATGTTTATTATAAAAATGCAGCAGTGTATGAATTATTAATAATAATAACCACTTTGTTTTTTGGAGACAGGGTCTTGCTCTGTTGCCTAGGCTGAAGTGCAGTGGTGCAATCATGGCTCGCAGCAGCCTTGAACTTTTAGACTCAAGCAATCCTCCCTCCTCAGCCTCTCAATGTTGGAGTTACTGGAATGAGCACTGAGGCTGACCAATAATCACTATTAATGAACATTTACAATGTACTGGACATTGGGTTTAGCACTATCTGATTCAATCCTCACAACAATCTCATAGTTATATTTTTCTCCATTTTATAGACAAGAAAACTGAAGCTCAGAGAGTTAAATAAGTTGCCTAAGGCAAACATCTTGTAAGAGGCAGAATCAGCATTTTAAACCATGCAGTTTCACTTCACCATCTAAGCTCTTAAATTCCTTTATGCCTTGAGTGAAAGTTTCCATTAACTTCTCTACTTTTGTTCCCCTACATTAACTATTACTTACAATTCTGCATATATCAGAAAGATAAAGTTTAATAATTAGAAGATAATCATTGACTTTATCATAAAAATATCAATTCATGGACCTAGGTACATACCCAAGAGGAATAAAACACATGTCCATACAAAAACGTATACATGAATGGCTAGGCATGGTGGCTCAAGCCTGTAATCCCAGCACTTTGGGAGGCTGAGGCAGGTGGATCACGAGGTCAGGAAATTGAGACCATCCTGGCCAACATGGTGAAACCGCGTCTCTACTAAAAATACAAAAATTAGCTGGGTGTGGTGGTGTGTGCCTGTAATCCCAGCTACTCAGGGGGCGGAGGCAGGAGAATTGCTTGAACCCAGGAGGTACCACTACACTTCAGCCTGGCGACTGA
>NW_016107326.1:4730030-4734283 GCF_001604975.1 Cebus imitator
AAAAAAAAAAAATCTTTAACCTATTTTGCTTTGATCCATATTTGGCCTTTAAAGACCTTATTTAACATGATTTTTTAGAATATAACATATTTCTGGCAAGGAGACAAGCAAATTAGCTATGATGGTATGGTAGCTAATCTTCGAAAATGGCCATGGTACATGATATACTTCCTGTTGTTCATGTCTTCATATAATCCTCTCTCATATAGACTTTGGATTGATCCTGTAACTAGATTTTAAAAATTACTAAGGATTATAATTAGATGTAAGATATTACACAAAATTTGGAGGTAGATACATACAAAAAGCTTACGCACTTTTAGTATGTTTGAACATTTTTGTATGCTTTGATTTTGTTTTGTTTTAACCAATAGAATACAGTAAAAGTGACACAGTATCAGTTTGGGACCTAAGCTTTAAGACTACCTGACAATTTTGGCTTTTGCACTTTTGAAAGCTCTCTTTAACTGCCATGTAAAAAGTCTGGCTGCCAGGCACAATGGCTCACGCCTGTAATCCCAGCACTTTGGGAGGCCAAGGCAGGAGGATCACTTGAGGTCAGGAGTTTGAGACCAGCCTGGCCAACGTGGTGAAATCCTGGCTCTACTAAGAATACAAAAAAATTAGTCAGGTGTGGTAGTGGGCACCTGTAATCTCAGCTACTCAGGAGGCTGAGGCAGGAGAATCACTTGAATCCAGGAGGTGGAGGTTGCAGTGAGCTGAGATCACACCATTGTACTCCAGCCTGGTTGACAAAAGCAAGACTCAGTCTCAAAAAAAAAAAAAGAAGTCTGGCTATCCTACTGTGGAGAGAGCATGTGGAGAAGTGACTTGGAGAAGCCATGCAGAATGGAAGAGGCCCTGAGACTGCATGGAGAAAGGCCCAGCCATCCTGGCAGCCCAGCATTCTAGTCATCCTCACCAAGACACCAGACATGAGAGTGCGCCATTATGCATGTTCACCCAAATGACTGCAGTCCCATGTGGTGTCACAAGGAGCAGAAGAACTGCCCAGCTGAGCCCAATCAATCCACAGAATCATGAGAGACAATACAATGGTGTTGTTTTAAGCCACTGAATTTTGGAGTGGTTTATTATGCAATTATAAATAACTGAAATGTATAATTTTGTTTTGTTTTCTCTAAACCTCCTAATCCACAAGTGTTTGTGGGCTTTGCTGTTCTTAGGACTCTTCAGCAAAGAAACTGTTACAATTTTTTTTTTTTTTTTTTTTTTTTTTTTTTTTTTTTTTTTTTTTTTTTTTTTTTTTTTTTTTTTTTTTTTTTTTTTTTTTTGAGACGGAGTTTCACTCTTGTTACCCAGGCTGAAGTGCAATGGCGCGAACTCGGCTCACCGCAACCTCCGCCTCCTGGGTTCAGGCAATTCTCCTGCCTCAGCCTCCTGAGTAGCTGGGATTACAGGCACGTGCCACCATGCCCCGCTGATTTTTTGTATTTTTTAGTAGAGACGGGGTTTCACCATGTTGACCAGGATGGTCTCGATCTCTTGACCTCATGATCCACCCGCCTCGGCCTCCCAAAGTACAATTTTTTATCTTGGAAACTTTTTACTTGGAAATAATTTCAAACTTACAAAAAAAGTTGCAAAATACAGCACAGACCTTTCATATGCCGTTCACCTAGGTCCTCCGCTTATTATTTTTTCTGAATAATTGGAGAATAAATTGTAGACCTGATGCTCCATTACCTTTTAATACTTCAATTTGCATTTCTTGAGCGCAAGGATACAGTACAACAATTAAGACTGATAAATTAGCATTGGTCCAATAATGTCGTCTAATCTACTGACCCAATTTAAATCTCACCCATTGTCCCAGAAGTGTCCCTTACAGGTCCAGGATCCAGTCTAGGATCACGTGTTGTGTTTAGTTGTCACATCTCTTTAGTCTTCTTCAGCCTGGAACTGTTTCTCTTTTTATTTTTTCTCTTTTGTGATGGAGTTTTGCTCTTGTTGCCCAGGCTGGAGTACAATGGTGCAATCTCCACTCACTGCAAACTCTGCCTCCCAGGTTCTGCTACCTCAGCCTCCCAAGAAGCTGGGATTACAGGCATGCACCACCAGGCCCAGCTAATTTTGTATTTTTAGTAGAGATGGGGTTTCAGCATGTTGATCAGGCTGGTCTCAAACTCCTGACCTCAGATGATCCACCTGCCTCAGCCTCCCAAAGTGCTGTGATTACAGGTGTGAGACACCACACCCAGCCATTTCTCATTTTCTGAGTTCTCTTTCATGACCTTGATAGTTTTGAAGAGTCCGGGCCAGTTACTTTGGAGAATTTCCTTCAATGTGGGGGGTGGGGATTGTTTAATGTTTATAATTATGCATTTGGCAGGAATATCACAGGAATAATGCCGTGCTAGTCTCAGTGCAGCATACCAGAAGGCACAAGATGTCGACTTGTTCCATTAATGGTGATGTTAACTTTTATCATTTAGGTAAGACGGTGTTTGCCAGGTTCTCCATTTTAAAGTTGTTAGTAATTATTTTGTGGCAAGAATCTTTGAGTGCAATCATGTAAATCTTGTTTCTCATCAAACGTTCACCAGTTTTAGCATTGATAAATGATTCTAACCTGAATAAATTATTACTCTGATGATTACCAAATGGGAAATTTCTATCTTATTCCTTCTAGATTTATTAGGTGGGATAGAGTTTCCTTTTTCTCCTATTAATTACTGATACCAGTATGGACTCAAGATCCCTCTTTCACTCACAGAGTTACAATCTGTTATTATCATTATTAATCTTAACATTGAAATTGTCCCAGACTTGCCCAGTGGAAGTCCCTTTAAGCTGGTTACTGTCTCATAGACATGTGCCCTTTATTCCTTGAGAATTTCTTTACTTCCTGGTGTCATAAAATGTTCCGAGACCATCCTTGTATTCTCCCCACTTTAGCCCTGGAGTCTGCCATTTCTTTAAGGAGCCCCGCTTCCTTTTAGCAGATAATGGTATTTAGAAACCAAGATCTTAATGTTTGTTGCTATCAGAAAGTCATTGCTTCTAGGCCATCTCAATGGACAGAGCTGTTGCACGTGCACACACTCACACACACAGATACATCCCTATATTTGTTGCTTATCTAATCAGACTAACACTGATACCTCCAATCCCTATGCAACACTAGAGGATATATTCTAGGATTCCCAGTTTCCATATTTGCATCTCTTTTCTCTAACAGTAAGAAACATGTATTCATTTATTTGCTTAACCCTGGACATGCTGACCTCCACTGGGCACCAACAGAAAGCTCAGCACCAATGGAAGGGAAGATGGAAAAAAAAAAGGCTTTTTCCCCCTTCAATGAATCAGAAACTTAAGCAATATATGCTGGCAAACATGTATGTTTATTCAACTATTTTGATCAAGTTGTTCACAGACCATTCATTCTTCCTTTTTTGAGACAGAGTCTTGCTCTGTCACCCAGACTGGAGTGTAGTGGCACGATCTTGGCTCACTGCAACTTCCACCTCCCAGATTCAAGCGATACTTTGCCTCAGCCTCCCGAGTAGCTGGGATTACAGGAACCCACCACCACACCCGGCTACTTTTTGTATTTTTAGTAGAGACAAGATTTCACCATCTTGGCTAGGCTGGTCTTGAACTCCTGACCTCGTGATCCACCTGCCTCGGCCTCCCAAAGTGCTGGGATTACAGGCATGAGCCACCACGCCTGGCCCATTCATTCTTAAGTAATATAAATTAGAAGCCAGTTTGTTTAAATGTTCTGTATATTATCCTTTACTAAAAGCTTAGCAAACTAGATTTCCAGCAGCATCTCTGAAAGCAGTGGGAAGATGTGATTGCGAGTTGGAATGAGCTAGCTCTAATTTCTGCGTCTAACATTTATGGCAGCAACCTTGGGCAAATTTCCTAATTTCTCTGAAATATAGTTTCCTTTTGGAAAATGGGGACTAATGAAAGACATAATTGTTTTTAGAATTAAATGAGACCATGTGTGTACAATGGATTGTTTTTGATAGACACTGGACCTTGAGATATTTAAAGCAGAATAAAAACTTATTTAAAAGTTATAAGCAGTTCCTGCCTAGTAAGAAGTGAAGATTTGAATACACATCAAAAGTCCACTGTTCTCTGTTCTGGGAGAGCCACCACTTTGTGTTTAAATTATACAAATAAGGCCAGGCGCGGTGGCTCAAGCCTGTAATCCCAGCACTTTGGGAGGCCAAGGCGGGTGGATCACGAAGTCAAGAGATCGAGACCATCCTGGT
>NW_016107326.1:4734833-4736385 GCF_001604975.1 Cebus imitator
ATATATATATATATATATATATATATATATATATATATATATTTAAGACTAAATAATCCAGAATGTATTGATGCTGGATGTGTTATTCTGGGTCCTCTAAAAGACAGATTCAAGATGGTGTTAAATGTGCAAGAAATGTATTAGGGAATATGCCTGTGAGAGAAAATGAGGAGGAAACCAAGACAGACTGAGATAGTCATTTTCCATGTTGTGGATGAAAAAGTAAAGACAATTAGACTCAGCCAGGCATGGTGGCTCATGCCTGTAATCCCAGCACTTTGGGAGGCCGAGGCGGGTGGACCACCTGAGGTCTGGAGTTGGAGACCAGCCTGGCCAACATGGTGAAACCCCATTTCTACTAAAAATACAAAAAATTAGTGGGGTGTGGTGGCGGGCGCCTGTAATCCCAGCTACTTGGGAGGCTGAGGCAGGAGAATCACTTAACTTAGGGGAGCAGAGGTTGCAGTGAGCCAAGATCAAGCCATTGCACTCCAACCTAGGCAACAAGAGTGACACCCTGTCTCAAAAAAAGAAAAAGAAAGAAAGAAAGAAAGAAAGAAAGAAAGAAAGAAAGAGAGAGAGAGAGAGAGAGAGAGAAAGAAAGAAGAAAGAAAGAAAGAAAGAAAGAAAGAAAGAAAGAAAGAAAGAAAGAAAGAAAGAAAGAGGAAAGAAAGAAAATTAGACTCTAGAGAAGACAGGGGAATGAAGCAGGTGCCCACAAGAGCAAGAGGCCCCAGCAGAAGATACCGAAATAGAAGGTATCTTTTTATTCTGTCTCTTATGAGGCTGGACTGCAACTGCTTGAATGCTGTGAGATATTTTTCTCTCTGTGCAACATATGGGTTTTTGTTTAAGGTCATCTTATTTCTGGCTATGACTGCCACACATACAAAAAACAAAAAACTGCCACATGATGTGGGATAGAGTAGCTATGGGGAGAGCAACACCCCATTTCCTTACACCAGAATGTGGGTAACCATGGAGAGAACCAGTGGGAAACTTGGGGTCGCTTGCAGCGGTCATCTCATGAGGGTCCCTGAGAGTCCACAAGGAGAGGAGGCCAGAGTGGCAGAGTCTTAACAGACCTATTCCTGACCCCTCAATAGAGACCCCCTCCCACCAGGTCACAATGAGAGGTGACTTTTGGCAATTAATTAGAAGAATGAGTATTGAGTTGTTGTTTTAGTATTAATAGAAATATGATTGAAATTTGTGGTACTAGGCTGACGAGGTCCAGGCATTTTGGTTGTCCAGGTAAAATACTTGCTTCACAACAGGACTACAGTGAACACTAATTATTTCTCACTCACTCTCCAAGATTCTCTGTCATTCCGTAAAATACCATGCTCCACAGTCACTTTATTTATAAATCCACTCTAATTTTTGGAGCAATCATTCCTGAGCACACACAGTGTAATGGAAAGTTTCCCCCTTGCTTAGAAGAATGAATCACATTTTAGAAATATTGCTAGGTGGCTTATGGTCTATCATTTTTTTTTTTTTTTTTTTTTTTTTTTTTTTTTTTTTTTTTTTTTTTTTTTTTTTTTTTTTT
>NW_016107326.1:4737320-4740601 GCF_001604975.1 Cebus imitator
GCGCCACCATGCCCAGCTAATTTTTTGTATTTTTAGTAGAGACGGGGTTTCACCATGTTGACCAGGATGGTCTCGATCTCTTGACCTCGTGATCCACCCGCCTCGGCCTCCCGCAGTGCTGGGATTACAGGCTTGAGCCACCGCGCCCGGCCTTTGTCTTCTTTTTTAAAATTAAATTAAAATTTTAATTTTTTTTCTTTTCCTTCTCCTCCTAATTTTTATTATTTATTTATTTTTAGAGATAGGGTCTTACTATGTCATCCAGGCCAGTTTCAAACTCCTAGGCTCAAGCAATCCTCCCACTTCAGCTTCCCAAGTAGCTGGGACTACAGGCACCTGCTACCATGCCCAGTTCTAGATACTCAGGCTAGGGACATAGCCAAGACTGGGAATTGGCAACAAGCATTAACCAGAGCTCTTTACACTGCAGATGGGGGAAATCCTACCTTAACCTAATTAAAGCCAAAGGGAATTTATTGGTTTTCATATTTGGTTGGGTCAAGGCAGTCTCTGACTTTGAGCATAATTGGACTCAGGAGCTCAAACAATGGTTTTCATCTATCCCTCTCTCCCAATCTCTGTGCCCTGCTTCTTACAGTGGTTTGGCCTCATTTTTTCTTACTCCTGACTTATGGGGAAAATGACTCCAACAGTTCCAATTTCACATCTTTCAAGGTTAGTAACTCCAATAGAGAATTATTCTTTCTTAATACCCATATATTAATTTCAGGGAAGGATTCTGACAGACTCTTCTAGGGTTACATGTCTATTCTTGAATGGTTGACTGTTACCAAGGAGGTGGGATACTATGATTGGCTAATCCTGGGTCATATTCCTTCCACTTTGATAATGTTGCAGGGGAGGTGGTTAGAGAAAAGTGATATCTGTATTTAGGAGCCCTACAAAGTCATATAAAGTAGGAGAGGATGCCTGTCCCACTGCTTCAGCATCCCTAGTAGCTAAGACTACAGTCATGCACCACCACACCTGGCTCGTTTTTAAATTGTTTTGTAGCGATGGGGTCTCATTATGTTATCCGGGCTATTTTCAAACTCCTGGCCTCAAATGATCTTCCTGCTTTGGCTTTGCAAGGCATCAATCTAGAATTGTTTACTTTGGCCTTTTCTATGCCTCAGTTGGGCTAATAACTATAATTTGTTTAAGTTTGTGAGTTTTTTTCCTTTAGCCACAAATTTCACGATAACTCCTCTTGGTTTTTCTTTCCATAGCATTTGAACTTGCTTTCTAGATCCCTTTGCTCAGTAATATTTATGTAAATATTATAGTTATACCTGTAGCTCACTGGCCTATTAATAGAAAAATTTTAAGATAAGGCCTCTTTACATTCAGGTATAACCTTAAGAGTGAAATGATTAAAAAGAAAAGAAAAGATAAGCCGTCTTTGCAGCAACACACATGCCAGTGAAAAGCCAAATTTGGCAGAATGAAGATTAAAAAGAGTTAGAATCCTTGAAGACCAATCAGTTGAATTAAAGTCACCCATTGTCAATCTCCAGCCTTTTTCCTCTGTAAGGAAAATAAATCCTTATTTGTTTATAGTTTCATGCATATTTCCCATTTACAATTCAGTTCATTCCTTTGTGTAGATATCATTTTCCTTCTGTCAGAAATATTCCGCCCCCCCCACCCCAGGTGGAGTCTTGCTCTCACCCAGGCTGGAGGGCAGTGGCAAAATTTTCGCTCACTACAACCTCTGCCTCCCAGGTTCAAACCATTCTCCTGCCTCAGCCTCCTGAGTAGCTGGGATTACAGGTGCCTACCACCATGCCTGGCTAATTTTTGTATTTTTAGTAGAGACGGAGTTTCACCATGTTGGGCAGGCTGGTCTGAAACTCCTGATCTCAGGTGATCCGCTGAGGTGATCCACCCGTCTTGGCCTCCCAAAGTGCTGGAATTACAGGCATGAACCACCCCACCTGGCCTCAAGATTTCCTTTAACATTACTTATAATGCATGCACACTCGTTCCAAAATTTTTCAGCTTTCTACATCTGAAAAGGTTTTCTTTGCCTTCCTTTTTTTCCCCTTCTTTTTCACAGGTGTTGATTACCTTCATTTTTGAAAGGTAAAATGTGCACAGAATTCTAGGTTAACAGCTTTGTTTTGTTTTTGTTTTTTCTTTGAGTACAGTCATATACCACAAGACATTTCAGTCAATGTCAAACCTCATGTACATCTGTGGTCCCATAAGATTACAATACAATATTTTCACTTTACCTTTTCTATGCTTAGATACATAAATATTTATCATTATCTTATAGTTGCCTACAGTATTCAGTACGGTAACATGCTATACAGGTTTGTAGCCTAGGAGCAATGGCCATACCATAAAGCCTAGATATGTAGTAGGCTATACCGTCCAGATTTGTGTAAGAACACTTCACAATGTTTGCACAATGAATAAATTGTCTTACAATGTATTTGTCAAAACATATCCCCATTGTTAAGTGATGCATGTCTGTACTTTAAATATATCACTCCACTGACTTCTTGGTTTCATTGCTTCCAATGAGAAGTCTGCTCTTATTCTTACCTTCTTGGCTTTTATAATTATGTAACCCAATTCTCATAATAAATCTCTCTATATGTGTACAGATATATACCTATATAATATCTATCTATCTACTTACCTACCTACCTATCTCCTATTTGCACTGCTTCTCTAGAAACCCTCACTGCTTGATGCCCCACATATTAAAAGATTTTTCCATTCTGGCTCTTGAGAACGTGAAGTATCTCCACTGCCATCTGATCTCTGTGAGTTATTTCACCTGTTCCTTTCAGATGGTTCTTTTCCCAGCCTTGGGTAGTTTTCTCACATGCATATTCTAAAGAATGGTCAGCTGAAAACCCAGTGTGATCCTCTGAAAACTTCAGTGCTCTCTCCATGTGCAGAGCTCTCTTCTTCTGGTACTCTTTACTGTGAATTGCACTCTCCTTGGATGCTTAGTACTTTCAGCAACACCTCTTCAACTCAGGAAGACTGTGGACTCTGCTCCTCTTCTCTGAGCTGATGGTGAGTCAGGGCAAATTGAATGCTTGCTTTACTAGTTTCACTCCCCTTAGGGATTAACATTATGCACTGCCTGTTGACCAATGTTTGTTCATATATTTGCCTTTTAAAAGTTTTTAGACAAGAGAGCAAATTTAGTCTCTGTTACTCTGTCTTGGTCAAGATTGGAAGTCAAATTCCTATTTGTTTATGCCAATTTTTGTTAGATTATCTGCTATTTGCAGCTAAATAGTTTTTTTTTTTTTTTT
>NW_016107326.1:4740846-4742462 GCF_001604975.1 Cebus imitator
TTTTTTTTGATATGGAGTTTCACTGCTGTTGCCCAGGCTGGAGTGCAATGGCACGATCTCGGCTCACTGCAACCTCCACCTCCCAGGTTCAAGTGATTCTCCTGCTCCAGCCTCCCGAGTTACTGGGATTACAGGCCTGTGCTACCACGCCTGGCTAATTTTGTACTTTTTAGTAGAGTCAGGGTTTCTCCATGTTGGTCAGGCTGCTCTTGAACTCCTGACTTCAGGTGATCTGCCCACCTTGGCCTCCCAACGTGCTGGGATTACAGGCATGAGCCACCAAGCCTGGCCAAAACATTCTTAATGGATATATGCCATCTTTGCAATTATTTAGCTGGTTCATACATATTTTGATTAAAATTTAATCTTTACTGTTTGTCAAAACAAAAAATAAAATTATTTTAAATGGTGATACACTAAAATCATCAGTAAAAAAGGAGATGACTATAATCATCACTGTATTTGACATTAAAGGTTGTGGTTAATGCAATAAGAAAACGAAACATATGGAAAAAAATATTGGAAACCAAGTGGCAAATGTGATTTTTCAGATTATATACTTACATAACAAGAAAACTTAAGATACTCTACCAAAAATAAAACCTTATTTATAATTAATAAGATAATTTAAAAATAGCTTTTCTTTAAATCAGAAATAACTTCCTGGAAGGAGGAATGGGAAAACATTCATTTCAGTTATCTAAACTATGAATACCAACAAATAAATTTATTTTATTGTTATTATTTTTTGAGACAGGACCTCACTCTTTCACCAAGGCTGGAGTGCAGTGGCACAATAATGGCTCACTGCAGCCTCGCCCTCCTGGGCTCAGGTGATCCTCCTGCCTCAGCCTCCCAAGTATCTGGGACCATAGATGTGTACCACCACATCTGGCTAAGTTATTATTTTTATTTTTTATAAAGACAGGTTCTCCCTATGCTACCGAGGGCTCAGGTAATCCTCCCACCTCAGCCTGTCAAAGTGCTGGGATTAGATGCCACCACGCCTGGCCCAAATAATTTTTTTTTTTTTGAGACCAAGGCTTGCTCTGTGGCCCAGGTTGGAGAGTAGTAGTGCGATCTTGGCTCACTGCAACCTCTGCCTCCCGGGTTAAGCTATTCTCTTGCCTCAGCCTCCTGAGTAGCTGGGATTACAGGCATCCGCCACAATGCACAGCTACTTTTTGTATTTTTAGTAGAGACACCATATTGGCCAGGCTGGCCTCAAACTCCTGACCTTGTGATCCACAAGCCTCAGCCTCCCAAAATGCTGGGGTTACAGGTGTGCACCACTGCACCTAGACCAAAATAAATTTATTAAGATAGGTACATATCAGCAGAGCCCAGTAGTTCACGCCTGTAATCTCAGCACTTTGGGAGGCTGAAATCACCTGAAGTCAGGAGTTTGAGACCAGCATGGACACAAAGTGAAGCCCGTCTCTACTAAAAAAAAATACAAGCCAGTGCTTGGTGGCGCACTCCTGGGATCCCAGCTGCTTGGTAGGCTGAGGCACAAGAATTCCTTGAGCCCAAAAGGTGGAGGTTGCAGTGAGCTGGGATTGTGCCACTGCTCTCCAGCCTGGGTGACAGAACGAGACTCTGCCTCCAAAAAAAAA
>NW_016107326.1:4743562-4745319 GCF_001604975.1 Cebus imitator
TTTTGAGATGGAGTCTCACTCTGTTGCCCAGGCTGGAATGTAGTGGTGCGATTTTGGCTCACTGCAACCTCCACCTCCTGGGTTCCGGCGATTAGGGATTACAAACACTAGCCACTGCACCTCGCCTTGATTTTCTTTCAAAAGCCACCCAATTGCAAAACTGATCAGCTAAAGTCTGACAAAGATCAATTAATTAGAAAGTTCGGCTGGGTACAGTGGCTCATGCCTGTAATCCCAGCACTTCGGAAGGCCAAGGTGGGCAGATTGCTTGAGCCCAGAAGTTTAAGACAGATCTGGGAAATATAGTGAAACCCTGTCTGTACCAAAAATACAAAAATTAACCAGACATGGTGACATACACCTGTGGTTCCAGCTACTGGGGAGGCTGAAGTGGGAGGATTGCTTGAGCCCAGAAGGTGGAGTCTACAGTGAATTATGATCACATCACTGCATCCAGCCTAGGCAACTGGAGTCACCTAAAAAAAAAAAGAAAAAGAGAAAAGAAAGTTCTGCTGGGCACAGTGTCTCACACCTGTAATCCCAAAGCTTTGAGAGGCTGAGGCATTCTCTTGAGGCCGAGTATTCAAGACTAGCCTGGGCAGCATAGCAAAACCCTGTTTCTACAAAAAAAAATTTTTCAAAAATTAGCCAAGCATGGTGGCATATGCCTGTAGTCCTAGCTGCTCAGAAAGCTGAGATAAGGGGATTGCTTGAGCCCAGGAGTTGGTGGTTGCACTGAGCTGTGATCATGAAAGAAAGAAAGAGAGAGAGAGAAAAGAAAGTTGTGCCTGGATTTCCTAGGTCTTTCTTTCTCTCTTTCTTTTTCTTTCTCCCTTCCCTTCTTCCCTTCCCTTCCCTTCTTCCCTTCCCTTCCCTTCCCTCCCCTCCCCTTCCGTCCCCTCCCTTCCCTTCCCTTCTTTTTCCTTCCCTTCCCTTCCCTTCCCTTCCTTCCTCCTTCCCTCCCTCTCTCTCTCTCTCTCTCTCTTTCTTTCTCTCTTTTTCTCTTTTTTCTTTTTTCGAGACATGGTCCCCCTCTGACCCACAGACTGGAGTACAGTAATAGGATCTTGGCTTACTGTGACCTCCACCTCCTAAGCTCAAGTGATCCTCCTATCTCAGCCTCCCAAGTAGCTGGGACTATAGGAGTGAGCCACCACATCCAGCTAATTTTTGTACTTTTAGTATAAATGAGGTTTTGCCATATTGCCCAGGCTGGTCTCAAACTCCTGAGTTCAATTGATCTGCCCACTTTGGCCTCCCAAAGTGGGAGTTAGTAACCCCTCCTACAGGAGTTAGTAACTTCCTAGGTTAGTGTTTATCAAATACCAGGTCTTGGATTGATTTCATCAGGTTCATGAAGGAACTTCTTTATTAGTAATACAGATTCTTTGTCCTCACTAAAGATACTTTTTTTTTTTTTTTTAAGACATAGTCTTGCTTGGTCTCCCAGGCTGGAGTGCAATGGCACAATCTCGGCTCACTGCAACCTTCACCTCCTGGGTTCAAGTGATTCTCCTGCCTCAGCCTCCTGAGTAACTGGGATTACAGGCACCTGCCATCATGATGGGCTAATTTTTGTAGAGACAGGGTTTCACCATGTTGGCCAGGTTGGTCTTAAACTCCTGACCTCAGGTGATTCGCCCGTCTTGGCCACCCAAAGTACTGGGATTACTACAGGCGTAAGCTACTGTGCCTGGCCTGTTTTTTTTTTTTTTTTTTTTTTTGAGACGGAGTTTCACTCTTGTTACCCAGGCTGG
>NW_016107326.1:4745357-4747857 GCF_001604975.1 Cebus imitator
TCTCGGCTCACCGCAACCTCCGCCTCCTGGGTTCAGGCAATTCTCCTGCCTCAACCTCCTGAGTAGCTGAGATTACAGGCATGCACCACCATGCCCAGCTAATGTTTTGTATTTTTGGTAGAGACGGGGTTTCACCATGTTGACCAGGATGGTCTCGATCTCTTGACCTCATGATCCACCCACCTCGGCCTCCCAAAGTGCTGGGATTACAGGCTTGAGCCACCGCGCCCGGCCTCCGCCTGTTGTTTTTTAATTGATACAGGGACTTGTTCTGTTGCCTAGGCTGGAGTGCAGTGGCACAGTCACTGCCCACTGCAGCCTCAACTTCCAGGGCTCAGGTGATCCTCCCACCTCTGTCTCCCAAGTAGCTGGAACCACAGGTGCATCCCAACATACCCAGCTAATTCTTTTATTTTTTGTAGAGATAGGGTCTTGCTATGTTGCCCAGGCTGTTCTCAAACTCTTGGGGTTCAAGTAATCCTCCTGCCTCAGCCTCCCAAAGTGTTGGGATTACAGGCATGAGCCACCACGTCCAGCCTAGAAATTTGTATTTTGAAAAAGCTCCCTTAGTTGATTCTGGGGTGCAGCCAAATTTTATTAGATGTCTGGAAGATTCCATACTCCTAAATGTTTTTCCTTTTGTTCTATCAGTGTCTGAAATTCTCATGTTACTCTTTTTTATTTTTTGAGATGGAGTCTTGCTTTGTTGCCCAGGCTGGAGTGCAGTGGCACGATCTTGGCTCACTGCAACCTCAGCCTTCCGGGCTCATGTGATTCTCCCTGCCTCAGCCTCCCGAGTAGCTGGGACTACAGGTGCTTGCTACCATGCTTGGCTAAATTTTATATTTTTCAGTAGAGACAAGTTTTCATCATGTTGGCCAGGCTGGTCTTGAACCCTGACCTGAGGTGATCCGCCTGCTTTGGCCTCCCAAAGTGCTGGGATTACAGGTGTGAGCCACCGTGCCCGGCCACATGTTACTCTTAATGTTTTGAAGGTTATGAATGGTGTGCAAATATTAATGATGTGTATCAATCAGAGCTCATTTAGTTGCCAGTGACAGAAACCCAAGTTGAGCAAACTGGCTCACACAACTGAGAAGAGGAAGGAGAGATTTTTCAGTTATGGCTTGCTCCAATAACTCAAATTATTTCTCTAAGGATTGGGTCTTCCCATTTCTTAGAAGGTTCTCTCTCCACTTAATGGGCAAGAAAGCCATTGTTGGCCCAAGATTCACAACCCTGCTGGGTGGTGATGGGAGGGAGAGAGCAACAGCAAGAGCATGTGTTCCAGAGAGAGAATTTTCTAATAGTCCAGCATCAGAATTACAGAAAAAACTAGCCAATCAAGGGTCACATGCTTACTACTGAGTTGGAAAAGGGTTGAGGTCGGCCTCATCTGAACCATCTCAAATAGATTCTTTTTAAGAAAGAAGAATTTTGTCACTACACAAAGATGGGTGTGATTCTGGGAAGTCAAAATAAGAGACAACTGCTAAAAATTGGCATGATAAGGGCAAAGAACTCATCAGCATGTAACTGTGGCTTTCAAAGTGTGGTCTAGGCCACACTCAGGGTCTCTCTGAGACAGTTTTACAGGGTTCCCATTATTTTCATAAAAATATGTTATATTAAAATGTGATGAATTTATTATTTTCAAATAATTTAATCAATATGTTTTAAATTTATCTTTTTTTCTAAAATAGGAAATATTGATTTCTATTTTGTCATACATAATCAATATGTAATTATATTATCACAAATAATATCATAATTTTATCAACATAATCAACTATGTCTCTTTGGCCTGCAAGTGAAGGAAAACCCAAGCCAAACAGGTCTAAATCATAGGAGGATTTATTTACTCAGTGTGCAGTTTAATTTTGTGTTAACTGGGCTATGGGTTACCCACATGTTTGGTCAAACAGCATTTTGGGTGTTTCTGTGAGTGTGTTCTTGAATAAGATTAATAATTAGGTTGATAGACTGAGTAAATAAGATGGTCCTCTATCCTTAGTGTGGGTGGGCCTCATCACATAATTTAAAAAGCCTGAATATAAGGAAAAGAGTGACCTTCCGGCTGGGTGTGGTGGCTTTCGCCTATAATCCTGGCACTTTGAGAGACTGAGGTGGCCAGATCACAAGTTCAGGAGTCTGAGAGGCACCTGACAAATATGGTGAAACCCTGTATCTACTAAAAGTACAAAAATTAGCCAGGCCGGGTTGCAGGCACCTGTAGTCCCAGCTACTTGGGAGGCTGGGGCAGGATAATTGCTTGAACCTGGGAGGCAGAGGTTGCAGTGAGCTGAGATCGCACCACTGCATTCCAACCTGGATGACAGCGAGACTACATCTCAAAAAAAAAACGCCTACCACGGTGGCTTACGCCTGTAATCACAGCACATTGTGGGGCAGAGGCAGGCAGATCACTTGAGCTCAGGAGTTCAAGACCAGCCTGGCCAATATGGTAAAACCCTGTCTCTGCTGAAAATATAAAAATTAG
>NW_016107326.1:4750357-4757607 GCF_001604975.1 Cebus imitator
TTCTAATTTAGAAATGGTAAATTTGGGGTAGGGAGCAGTGGCTCAATCCCAGCACTTTGGGAGGCTAGGGTGGAAGGATTGCTTGAGCCAAGGAGTTTGAGACCAGCCTGCAAAACATAGGGGACCCTTGTCTCTGTTTTTTTTAAACTTATTTACTATTTTTTTTTAGTAGAGATGGGGGTTTGCCATGTTGGCCAGTCTGGTCTTGAACTACTGAAATCAGGTTTATCCACCTGCCTCTGCCCCGCAAAGTGCTAGGGGCACTTTGGTATGAGCCACCGCTCCCAGTCCAGGACACTTGTCTCGATTTAAAAAAAAAAAAGCTAGGTGTAATGGCGGTATATACCTGTAGGTGGGAGGATTGCTTAAGCCCAGGAGGTTGAAGCTATAATGAGCTGTGGTCACACCACTGTACTCCAGCCTGGGTGACAGAGCTAGACCTTGTCTCAAAAAAAGAAAAAAGAAAGCTATATATATATTTTTTACATATCTTACAATGTTCCCTATCATTAGTGGTCTCCAAACTACACAGTGAAGAGTAATGTTGAGCTAGCCACAATCAAGAGTAAATGTCACACAGTCATTACCTCTGTAGCTTATAATTCTGTAGCAATTTCCCTTTTCTTCCTTATCTTTGAGTTGCGCGAACATTCACTTCGGTCTGACTAATCACCAATCTGGAACATTCGCCCACCTTCTGCCTTGTTCATTCTGAAATGTCTGCCCTCTTGCCTGCCTAACCAAACATTATTCTTCCTTTGAGAGCAGATTTAGTTCCATTGTCCCATAGACTCTTTTTTACCCTTAGGCCCATGGGAATCTCCTTCTGCTTGGAATTTGAGCATCACACGCTCTTTTGATGATTCCTTAGTCTAGCCCATGCTATGAACTGACCCCTCTCTTTCTATGGTAACATTTGAGTCCTTAATAATCTGTGCTATGTTGAGTGAGATGGAAAACTTTATTATCCCCATTTAGATATTAGAAACCAGATTTGTAATTTTCCTAGTGCCAAGTGAGAACCATATGGCTAAGTGCCCACATAAATCTGGGGTTCTATTACTGTGGAGGAAGAGCCGAACAGACATATTGGAGGACATCTAGCAGCCTGTGTCATAGGAGAGAGATGTAAAATGATCATGTCAGAAAAGCGCAATTAAAAGTGTTAGTTACAAACAGCTCATGCCAGGGCCTTGTTATGGGAAATAATAAAGAAAGAACGGCGGGGCTGGGCGCGGTGGCTCAAGCCTGTAATCCCAGCACTTTGGGAGGCCGAGGCGGGTGGATCACAAGGTCAAGAGATCGAGACCATCCTGGTCAACATGGTGAAACCCCGTATCTACTAAAACTATAAAAAATTAGCTCGGCATGGTAGCACGTGCCTGTAATCCCAGCTACTCAGGAGGTTGAGGCAGGAGAATTGCCTGAACCCAGGAGGCGGAGGTTGCAGTGAGCCGAGATTGCGCCATTGCACTCCAGCCTGGGTAACAAGAGCGAAACTCCGTCTCAAGAAAAAAAAAAAAAAAAAAGAAGAAAGAAAGGCAAGTGGACCTTGAGGGTAGGTCTATTAGTGATTTATTGTTATGAACAAATCACCACAAACCTAGAGGCCTAAAACAACACTCATTTTTAATCTCCCAACTGTGTAGGTCAGAAGTCCTGCATGGTGTGACTGGGTTCTCTGCTCAGTGTTGCAAAGCTGAAATAAAGGTGTCTTCTGGACTAAAATCAAGGTGTCCACTGGAGCTCTCAGTGGGAGGAAAAATTTATTTCCAAGATCGTTCTTGTTGGTAGAGCTCAGCTCCTTGTAACTGTGTGACTAAGCTCTCTGTTTCCTTGCTGGCTGTCAGTCAGGGGTCATTCTCAGCTCCTAGAGGCTGCCCACATTCCTTGACACATGGCCTCCTACGTCTTGAATATAGCAATAGCTCCTCAAATCCTCTTGTGTTTTTGAGTTCATTTGTTGTGACTGGCCAGAGAGAAAACTCTCTGCTTTAAAAAAGCTCATGTGATTAGGTCAAGCCCACTTGGATAATCTCCCTATTTTAAGACCAACTGTGCTATATAATGTAATCTAATTATGAAAGTAAAATTCGTTATATTCACAGCCTGGGGATTATGGAGCGTGTGTATACTCACAGTGAGAAATCCTGGGGGACATCTTAGAATTCTGTCTATCACAATAGGTAAGAGTTAGACAAGCACAGAGAGCTAGGTGGGAAAGAAATGTGGAGAAAAACTCAAAAGTGAAACTCTACCAGGAATTTCTGGAGACTGTGAATGTGTCGGTTTGTGACTGCTCTAATAATGATAATTGTTTCTTTTACTGAAGGTCTCCTGGGTGCTTTACAAATTCATTCACCAGTCCTTACATCAGCTCTATGAGGGTGCTATTGTCCCACTTTAATAAAGAAAGAAGTTCTAGCAGAGAGAAGAAAAGCCTCTTGCCAGAGTTATATCTCCAGTTGTAAGGCTGGGGTTCTGAGTTGATCTCTGGATAGCTCTGAATATGTGCTGTTTGCACTGTTTAACCTGCCTGTCTGTGGGTCTAGGTGGGGAAGATGAAGGCAGTAAGGTTGGTCTGGGACCTAGAAGATTGTGGAGGGCATTGGTGTTAGCACGTGCTAACAGCCCCAAGAAAGATTTTAGAGGGAGCCAGTGAATGTGGGAATGAGGGGGATGGAAGTGGGTATGATTATGGACTGGTGGGGGGAGCACAAGGGCTGGATGTGCAATGTAATATTTTAGGGAGGTTAATATGGCCAGTCGGTCGTTAAAGACGATTACGTGATCAAACCTTTGAATCTTCCTACCAATCTGTAGGAAAAACATGGGGCAGAAGAACAGGTTAAAATGCACATAAATATGTAATCAGCAAAGTGGGGACAAGGTGGGGATTTTTAAAAAATCATATACTTTTTGGGAGGCCATATACACCTTGGGAGGCCAAGGTGGGTGGATTTCTTGAGTCCAGGAGTTTGAGATTAGCCTGGACAACATGGCAAAACCTTATCTCTGCCAAAACTACAAAAATTAGCTGGGCGTGGTGGCATGTACCTGTAGTCCCAGCTACTTGAGATGCTGAGGTGGTAGAATCACCTGAGCCTGGGGAGGTCAAGGCTGCAGTGAGCCAAAGTCACACCACTGCACTCCAGCCTGGACAATTGGAGTGAGACCCTGTCTCAAAAAATAAAAAATAAATAAAATAAAATAATTTAAACAACAACAAGAAAATCATATAGTTCCATCACTCAACTTTTTTTTTCTTTTTTAAAAATTTTTTCAATTTTTTTTTTTTTTTCCTCTGGAGAGGGAGTCTCGCTCTGTCACCCAGTGCAGTGGCATAATCTTGGCTCACTGCAACCTCCACCTCCTGGGTTCAAGTGAGTCTCCTGCCTCAGCCTCCCAAGTAGCTGGGATTACAGGTACCTTTTAGTAGAGATGGGGTTTCACCATGTTGGTCAGGCTGGTCTCAAACTCCTGACCTCAGGTGATCTGCCCACCTCAGCCTCCCAAACTGCTGGGCTTACAGACGTGAGTCACCGCACCTGGCCCCATCACTTAAATATTAATACTATTAACACAAAGCAATGGGCAGAGAAAACAGCTCTGGTGTTGTGGTAGGATTAGACAAAAGTTTTCATTTGATGTGACAATCTTTTGCTTGGAGGCATTACTGAAAGTTTTTTTGTCTCAGAATGGGAAAGCTTGGGCAAGAGCGAATTTGAAGCAAGTAAGACGTTCAGAAGATGTCTTATACAAAGCATGAGGTAACTGGATAATTTGGTCTTATCTATCAAAATATAAAATGCACATACTTTTGCATTTTTCACTTCCCTTGAGACATTTGCCCTAGATAAATACACAGATGCGCAGCACAGAGGCAAGGACAATTCATGCAGAATTGTTTTTTAATAGTGAAAACCAGAACCCAACCCAAGTCTATGACTAGGAAATTGGTTCTGTAAATAGTTTTATTTCATGAAATGGAATACCATGCAGTCATTAAAAAGAATTTGATAGACCTATCTTTACCAACAGTGAAAGATAAGGGCATTTTCATCAAGGGCGAAACATACCTAGTTTCAGGAAAACGTTTATTAATCTCATTTATTTAGAACAGATATATGTAGAAGTGAATCTATAGACAAAAGTCTAGAAGGCTACACACCCAGCTGTTAACAGACTGTCTCTGAGGAGGGTAGAGGGTGGAGTCTGCGTTTACATGAATGGGACGCAGCTGTTTCTCAGTGCGCCTCTGCTGTTTGAATCTTTTACTAAAAACCTTTCCATGCACTGCTGAGAGGGAATGGAAAGAATATTTTGAGGGTTTCGTGTGAAGGGAAAAGTTGAGGAGGGGACGCGGGAGACCCCTTGGTCTCGTCAGACTCTAGCACCGCCTGAGGTGAGGAGATCCCGCCCCGCTGAGGTGATTTTGCAGAGGGGAGGAGCTCACCAGATCCGAGGCGGGAGGCGGCCCTGGGGCGGGGCCAGCCGACTCCAGTCGCCCGCTCCGCTCCCACCATGCCCTTATAAGGAGCGCCCGGCATTGGGGCTCGGGAATCCGGTAGCTATCCCGGCGGCTCAGCCCCAATCCCAGGCCCCTCCCTTGGGAATGGGGGCGGGGCGGGGTTTGGCGGCGCTGTGGCTGGGGCGGAGCATCTCGAAAAGGGACCAGTAGGAGTGGCGGCCTGGGTCTGAGCCGCGCTGCCATTGGGCGCGGCGACGCGAGGGGGCGGGGCGTCCGTGAGGCTGGTTACGCTGAGGGAAGCCCCGACTCCGTAGTTGCTGCTCGGAGTCTGTCTCTTCGCCGGTTCCCGGCCCCGTGGATCCCACTTCTCTGTCGCTTGCGGTTCGCCGCCCCGCTCACCGCCGCGATGCCTGTGTTTCATACGCGCACGATCGAGAGCATTCTAGAGCCCGTGGCACAGCAGATCTCCCACCTGGTAATCATGCACGAGGAGGGCGAGGTGGACGGCAAAGCCATTCCTGACCTCACCGCGCCTGTGGCCGCAGTGCAGGCGGCCGTCAGCAACCTCGTCCGGGTGAGTGCGCAGGGCCTGGCGCGGGAGCGGGCGCGAGAGGTGTCCCCGGGGCCCCAGCCCGCGTCGCAGCTGCCCTTGGCCGGCTCGTTGGCCGTGGCTTTTCGCGTGGGCTCCGGAGGCGGGCGCAAAGGGTTCGAATGGCCTCTTCCCCGCCCTGTGACCTTGAGCGAGTCCTGAGACTCGCCTGGCCTCAGAGTCCTCATCTATGAAATGGGAGCAGTCATGAAAAAGGCTGCCTTGCGGGCTTGTTGTGAAGATCCGGGGAGGTATTATTTGTGGAGTGCCTCGCGCGGCGTGTGGCCCAAAGCAGACGCCCGGTAAATGAGAGTTGCTGGGATGTCCGAGGGTCCCTGCTCCGCGCAGGCTTCACCCCTTCGTTGACCCTCTCGCTTTCAGCGCCTTTTTAGGCCTTCTTGATCTGGCCTGTGTGGGGGAGGGAGAGTGGGCCCTCCCACGGATCCCTTGCCTTCTCTCCCAGGGATCCTTATTTGAGCCACGTTGTCCTCCTTTCTAATACTTCTGCCCTCACCCTATGACCCGCGTCGCCCACCCCCGCTCCCCAGAGATCCCTGCATTCGGTCCTTTTATTTACTTGTCTCACTCTCTGTCGCCTCCTCCTCCCTCCTGGGCATTTTACTTCTGCTCACTCCTTTGGCACTCACACCTTTATGCAGTCATTCGTGACCACAACCTCGATTTTTCCTTCCACTCGGCTCTGCTGCCCTTCCTTTCATTCCCTCCTGTGGACATTTCCACCTGGCTTTACCTGCTGTCAAACGGCCTCCTCCCACTGGGGCCATTCCAGACTCGGGGGCCCTCCTTGGCCCCTCCTCCTGGCAGGAAGCAAGATGGAGCTGTGGGGAGAGGCCTGTGGAATCTGGGATCTGCCGCCCCTGCCGGAGAGAAGGCTGGGGCATCCCCTCCCCATCCACAACTTTCCTGGTGGCTCTGCAGACCCCTGTAACCCACAGCTGTAACCACTAATCACTAATAAACGAGGTGATTCCTGAAGGAGGTGGAGCCCACGTCTGAAATGGAAAAAAAGAGGGGCTGAGACGAGGCTCCCAACACTCTCCTGGCTAATGCCACACATTTCCTTCCCACCCTAGGTGGGTGACTCAGACTGGTCCTGCTTGTGAGGAACAACTCTGGAAAAAGTTCATACTGCTCCCCCACTGAGCTGTGTAAATAGTGTATGTCGGGGCAGTTGGGAGGCAACTGTGGGTCTGTCTGGGTGGGGCTTGGGTTGCTTATCTGATTCAAGCACTTTAGCACACTTAGAAGTTCTTTAGCAGCTGAAAGTCTTTCTCAGTCTTCAGGAGTCCCTGGACTGTCTCAAGCAATTCAGGAGACTGGTAGCTAGGAAGACAGGGAGACACCACCGACCAAATTCCTGATCTTTCTTCTGTATAGCTTTAGTAAGAATCTATTCATTCAGTAAGAATGCTGTATTCATTCGCAATGTCTACTTGTACATTGTTCTTCTTTTTATAACTAATTTGAACAGAACACTCCAGAGTACATTCTTATGTTGTGTTGTCTAACCTGGCTGCATTCCAGTCCTCCATTTTTCAACAAATAGGAAACAATGTAAAGAGACAAGGTAGTAGTGTCTCTCCATGTAGTACTTCAGGAAATGAAATCTTAAAACCACATGTTGCACTTGGAACAGAGCTAGTGTAGTCTAGGGGTTGATATCTGGTTAGGCTATTTAGAGAAAAGTTATTTATGGGCTTCCATTGCCATGAATTAATAAGCATTGAATGTCTTTTATATGGAAAGCATTGCAATAAATCAGTGGTTCTCAGCTTGGAGTGTGCATGAGAATCATTAGCGGGGCTTTTTAGAAATAAAGATGTCCAGCTCTCACGGGTCAAGGCCTTTGTATTTTGCTTTTTTTTTTTCCTTTTTTTGAGACTGGGTCTCTCTCTGTCATGCAGGCGCTGGAGTGCAGTGGCATGATCATAGTTCACTGCAGCCTTCATCTCCTGGGCTGAGAAAATCCTCCTTCCTCAGCCTCCTGAGTAGCTGAAGGCCTTTGTATTTTTTTTTTTTTGAGACAGAGTTTCGCTCTTGTTACCCAGGCTGGGGTGCAATGGCGCGATCTCGGCTCACCGCAACCTCCGCCTCCTGGGTTCAAGCAATTCTTCTGCCTCAGCCTCCTAAGTAGCTGGGATTACAGGCACGCGCCACCATGCCCAGCTA
>NW_016107326.1:4758087-4762044 GCF_001604975.1 Cebus imitator
TGAGATGGAGTCTCTCTCTGTCTCCAGGCTGGAGTGCAGTGGCGCAATCTCAGCTCACTGCAACCTTCACCTCCCAGCTTCAAGCGATTTTCCTGCCTCAGCCTCCCAAGTAGCTGGGACTACAGATGTGTGCCACCAGCTAATTTTTGTATTTTTAGCAGAGATGGGGTTTCACCATGTTGGCCAGGATGGTCTCAATCTCTTGACTTCGTGATCTGTCTGCCTCGGCCTCCCAAATTGTTGGGATTACAGTCATGAGCCATTGTGCTCTGCCAGGCCTTTGTATTTTTAAGAAGTTCCATAGGTGACTGTGATATATGCCCTTAGTTAGGAAACACTGTAATGCCCACTATGAGAGAAATACCAAAGAAATAAAATTGTAAGATGAAAACAATGATATGTAGTTAAGTTACATACTTCCCAACACATGCAAAAGAGGGAACTTGAGATTGGTGGTAGCTATGGGTTAGCAGAGACAAAGTAGGGAGGATTGTGCTGATAAATAGTTAATCATGACCAAAGGTATTTGTGAGTAAGTCACTTCCAGGTTACAGGTAGTAGATTATCTTGATCACAGTTCAGGAGACAAGTTGGAGAGAAACTGGAGATGAAGTTGGTGCGAGACATATGAGCAGTGTAACATAGGCCTTATCTAATAAGATGAGCAAAGAGAGCAGGAGGGGGAGGAGGATGAGAATAGTGTGTGAGAAAGACTGTGTAAAAATGGCATGTGAAAACAGTATACAGTAGTGTGTTTTGGGGAGGCCAGAGGACCTACCCATTGCTTCACATTCTTGGTGCCAATGGTTACTGTTAAATATGTGGATTCTGTACATGCTTCAAATTGTTCTTGGAGGTAACATGTTGTCTCTCTTTTTTAAAAATTTTATTTTGGTTTTAAATAGAGACAGGGTCTTGAATTCCTGGGCTCAGGCAATCCTCCTGCCTTGGCCTCCCAAAGTGCTGGATTACAGTTGTGAGCCACTGTTCTGGCCTGATATTTCTTTATATGGTCCTCAGTTCCTGCCCTCAAAATGGGCACATGGGATCACTCAATAAATATTGTTGAAGGAACTGTGGGAAAGGAGACAAATTGGGAAGCTTTTTAAATTGGTTGGTTATGAAGAAAATGAAGGCCTGGATTTGGGTGTGGCAGGGAAAATGGAGAAGGAATTAATCAGAAATATATTAGAAGAAGAAATAATAGAACTGGATAATTGAACTCTGAATTTGCTAGGAAAGAAACATGGTATTACTGTAAACTAATGAAACTGATTTTAGAGCAAATCATCTAGAATTTATGTAATCTCGGTGAGTGTTTCTTGGGAGTTACTTTGGGAGGTTATATCCTTATTCCAGTGCTTTTCTTTAGGAATTTATTTCAGATTATTTACATACGTATGCCAAATTAGTCTTATTTTTGTCAAGAAAATGTACATTTTGACTGAAGTAGGCATTCTTGAGCTCAACTACTTTATTACTGTTCTTGAGTCTAAATGACTTTTGGATATTTCCAAAATTAAAATTTACTAGATGAGGATGAAGTTCTCAATTGTTGTACATAGTCATTCACTTGTCAAGCAGGTATTTATTGAGACCCCTTTGAATGTCAAAGCGATAAGTATCATGCTTGGCACAATCAGTATGCTACTGGATTGGAGGTCTTAAGTAGCACTGAGGAAATAGAGTATGATGGAAAGTCAAAGGAAGGTGAGATAGAGGCTTCATGGAGGATATAACGCTGAGTTGGGTCTTAAAGACAGATGGGATTTGAATATTTAGACATGTGGTAAGAAAGGCATTACTTGGCCAGGCACGGTGGCTCATGCCTGTAATCCCAGCACTTTGGGGGGGCTGAGGTGGGTAGATCACAAGGTCAAGAGATCGAGACCATCCTACCCAACATGGTGAAACCCTGTCTCTACTGAAAATGCAAAAATTAGCTGGGTGTGGTGGCATGCACCTTAGTCCCAGCTACTCGGGAGCTGAGATGGGGGTGACTCGAGAGAGAGAGAGAGAAGCATTACTTACTTTTATGGGGGCAGGACTCATTAGGATTTGTAATTTCATGAGTCATCACTTTTACTCACCCTAGGTGGGAGTTATTTATTTATTTTAAGATGGAGTCTCACTCTGTAGCCCAAGCTGGAGTGCAATGGCATGATCTTGGCTCACTGAAATTTCTGCCTCCTGGGTTCAAGCGATTCTCCTGCCTCAGCCTCCCAAGTAGCAGGGATTATAGGCATGCGCTACTTAAAACTGTGCTTGAAGCAGTTTTAAACACAGAGAGTGAGTCCAATTCAATAATGAAACAAGGGAGAGGAGGTAGTCAAGGGACAGGAGGTAGTCAAGGGAAGGGTGGGAAAGGAAAAATAGAGAAGAGGCACAAGAAATTCTAAGAAGGCTTGATTTAGCAGGCAGTGTGAAAATGTCACAAGTCTTAGACTGAGTACTTTGTAGCATGGTATATAAATTTTTCTTTTCTTTTTTTCATTAAAGTGGCCCATAGAAATATGTCAGTCTGTGATGTGACATTACAGTCATGCCAGTTTTATTAATGGGACTTCAGATACTTTGCTTTCTCCAGTGCATCTGAGAGCATGTGTTGTAAGTACTCCTTGGGCTCATGAAATATTTATTTTTGGAATATTTGTGGCCTTGACTTTTATGGACCTCACCTGTATATCATATGTTTTTGGGACCAGCTCTGGGACAAATAGCAGTATTGTCTTCACTTTACACTGGTAAATGGGAAAGACAGCTCTGCTCTTCTTTTGTTGTTATTTAGAGATGGAGTCTTGCTCTGTCGCCCAGGCTGGAGTGCAGTGCTGTGATCATAGCTAACTGCAGCATTGAATTCCTGGGCTCAACAGATCCTCCCACCTCAGCCTCCCTAGTAGCTGGGACTACAGGGGTGCACCTCCACCCCGGCTAATTTTTATTTTTATTTTTTTTTGTAGAGATGGGGTTTCATCTTATTTCCAAGGGTGATCTTGAACGCCTGCCCTCGAACAATACTTCAGCCTCCCAAAGTGCTGGGATTATAGGCATGAGCCATGTGTCCAGCTTACTCTGATCTTAAAAAGAGATCAGCAGTTAATCTTGTCATTGTAATTATCAGTATTAACATCTAAAAATATTTTTGCTTTTAAAATTTGGTTGATATTAGACTTTATTTCAGTTAAATAAATAACAGTGTTTGGGTGGGTGACTTTTTTTCTTCCTAATATTTTTCCATATTTTCCAATTTTTGAAAATTAATATATAATTCCTATGTTAAGGAAAAAATGGAGTAAATAATAATATATATATGATCATTTATAGTTCATAAAATACTTTCATATTTATAATCTCATAGCAATCCTGTGGGTAGATATAGTGGTAGTCCCCATTTTACAGATGAGGGAGGATACTGTAGTTCAGAGAAATTAAGTAACCTGCCCACAGTGGCACAGCTAGTTAGCCTGGAACACAGCTAGTTAAACAGTGGTCTGTTGTTCCTGATCCTCTGCTTTTTTTTCCACACCATCATTCCACATCTACTTAGAGCATAGTCATTAAATATCATTGGAGGTTTCCCATCTAGAATCAGAAGCAACAGGAATGCTGTTAGTTAGTCATAGAGGTTCCATTTGTCCTGGGCCTGGCAACAGTATCTGCTTAGAGCCTGGCTTTAGCATAGCCTGTGTGAATGGCCTCTATGAGAAGTATGCTGTGAAGGTAAGCTTGCTTCATAGCCATACTCAATTTCACAGCATTTCTTTTTTGAGAAGTTATAGTAGATACAGATGAGCACAAAAGTATGCCTGAAAAACAGATAAAGAGTTTTTGTGGTGTATGTGACTGCTTAGCTTGAAGCCTATTAGAATGAAATCATATTTAAAATAATTTTGTAGATTCCTTGGGGAATCATGAAGTTTCATTTGTAAAACTGTCCCTACATCAAAAGAGATGTAA
>NW_016107326.1:4763756-4773112 GCF_001604975.1 Cebus imitator
CAACCTCCGCCTCCTGGGTTCAGGCAATTCTCCTGCCTCAGCCTCCTGAGTCGCTGGGATTACAGGCACGCGCCACCATGCCCAGCTAATTTTTTGTATTTTTAGTAGAGACGGGGTTTCACCATGTTGACCAGGATGGTCTTGATCTCTCGACCTCGTGATCCACCAGCCTCAGCCTTCCAAAGTGCTGGGATTACAGGTGTGAGCCACCGCACCTGGCCTGGATATTTTTTTAAAAACAAACTAGCCTGGTTATTTCATACACAGGTTAAGTCGTCCTAATCTGAAAATCTGAAATGCTCCAAAATCTGTAACTTTTTGAGTATTGACATAATGCCACTTGTGGAAAATTCCACATCTGACATCATGTGATGGGTAGAAGTCAAAATTTTGTTTCATGCACAAATTATTATATAAGGTTACTTTCAGGCTATGTGTATAAGGTGTGTATGAAACCTAAATGAATTTTATAGTTAACCGTGGGTCCCATCTCCAATGTAGTTCATGATATATATGCAAAAATTCCGAAATCCAAAAAAACCTGAAATATGAGACACTTCTGATCTGAAGTGTTTCAGATAAGGGATATTAGACCTGTATTTACTTAATTACTCATCGTTTATATAATTATGAAATGTTCATGTTTTATAGTCATTTTATTTTTATTTATTTATTTAGGCACAGGGCCTCACTCTGGTGCCCAGGCTGGAGTGCAGTGGCACGATCTGAGTTCACTGTAGCGTTGACCTCCTGGGCATTGATCCTCCCACCTCAGCCTCCTGAGTAGTTGGGACTACAGGCTTGCACCATCATGCCTGGCCAGTTTTGTATTTTTAGTAGTATTTAAACAAATATCCAAATGAGATTTTGCCGTGTTGCCCAGGCTGGTCTTGAACTCCTGGGCTCAAGTGATCCATCTGCCTTGGCCTCCCAAAGTGCCTTGTTTTCAGACGTGAGCCACTGTGCCTGGCCAGGATTGTCATTTTAAAAGCCTTCTGATAACTTCCTGGTCTTTCAATGCACCCTTAGGAAATGGGTAGGATGAGAATATCCTCATTATCTATAGCCTGTAGTTCAGCATAGCATGGAGATGCTCTGTTATTACACTCATTCTTGTTCTGTGTTTTTCGTCTCATAGGTCATAGGTTCCTCAGTGGCAGGGATGATGCATGTCTGGGTTATAGGTATGCAATATAATTTTTTTTGAGACAGCTTTTGCTCTGTCACCCAGGCTGGAGTGCAGTGGCTTATAAAAATAAAAATAAAATGACTATATATAAATGCTGAGATATAAATGATCTTGGTTTACTGTAACCTCCACCTCCTGGGTTCAAGCTATTCTCCTGCCTCAGCCTCCTGAGTAGCTGGGATTACAGGCACGTGCCACCACACCCAGCTAATTTTTTATTTTTTAGTAGAGATGGGGTTTCACCATGTTGGCCAGGCTGGTCTTGAACTCTTGACCTCAAGTGATCCACCTGCCTTGGCCTCCCAAAGTGTTGGGATTATAGGCATGAGCCACTGCTCCCAGTCTAAATTTTTTTTTTTTTTTTTTTTTTCTGAGATGGAGTTTCACTCTTGTTGCCCAGCCTGGAGTGCAGTGGCGCGATCTCCACTCATTGCAACCTCCGCCTCCCGGGTTCAAATGATTCTCCTGCCTCAGCCTTCCAAGTAGCTGGGATTCCAGGCACCCGCCACCACTGCCAGCTAATTTTTTGTAGTTTTAGTAGAGACAGGGTTTCACCATGTTGGCCAGTCTGATCTCGAATTCCTGACCTCAGGTGATCCACCCACCTTAGCCTCCCAAAGTGCTGGGATTACAGGCATAAGCCACCACGCCCGGCCTAAATTTTTAAATTAAATGAACATATGCATATCATTCATTTTTATTTATAACATATAGTATTAAGAATTATTGTACAGGCCGGGCGCGGTGGCCCAAGCCTGTAATCCCAGCACTTTGGGAGGCCGAGGCGGGTGGATCACGAGGTCAAGAGATCGAGACCATCCTGGTCAACATGGTGAAACCCCGTCTCTACTAAAAATACAAAAAATTAGCTGGGCATGGTGGCGCGTGCCTGTAATCCCAGCTACTCAGGAGGCTGAGGCAGGAGAATTGCCTGAACCCAGGAGGTGGAGGTTGCGGTGAGCCGAGATTGCGCCATTGCACTCCAGCCTGGGTAACATGAGTGAAACTCCGTCTCAAAAAAAAAAAAAAAAAAAAAAAACACTCCCAAAAAAAAAAAAAAAAAAAAAAAAAAAAGTTATTGTACAATGGATATTTCCCATCTCAAGCTTTCAAACATCTGATATAGCCAAATTTGAACCAGTTCATGGAATTTATAATGGGCTTTGACTGAAACAAGTGAAATATATATTAAGAGAGAGGAATGAATGGCTAACTGCCCATTGTTTGAGATAACAAAAGTGTTCAGGCTATTTTGAGTTGTGGTTTTTCTGTTTCAGAGTCATTTCAGCTATGCAGATCACTTACTAAATTCATAATATGAGAGTATGTTGCCTTCTATCTGAAAGTGGCATTGGGATTTTTGCATTCTCTCTTTGGGACTGCCTTTTTAAAATTTAAAGATTTAGACCAGATGTTGATATATTATTTGGAGCCCTGCTGGTTACAGTGTAGTCTCATGCTATGAGTCAGAATTCCTCATTAAAGGATCTTTATTTCCCTGAACCATATGGCAAGAGACAAAGATATCATAAAGTTGATCAGCTGCTTTTTTTTTTGCTTTCTGGCTGATTTGGGCCCACCCTTTTCATTAAACCTTTAGGTCATGGTTCTGATGGTGGGGTATATTTTTACATAATAAACCAGCATTAGGGCAGTATCAAAAGAAGTAGCAGTCCTTAATGAGCAAATATCAGAGATTAGCTGCTTTCTTTGTAGAGGTTTCTTTCTAGAATAATGCTCTTTGGTCAGAATTCTTGATGAGAAAGGTCCATTCAGTCAGTTCTTGTTGCTCTCAGGCAGGGCAGCCCTTAAACCTTTCTGTATAGATAGGACTAGAATAAAAAACAAACTTCTGCCTTGGCATTTTTAAGCTTCAACAACTTTCAGTGCTATATAATGTAAATCCTTCAGAGTTAACTTTTTGGGGGAAAATTCAAGTCTGTAATAAGACTGAAACACAAAGAAAATAAATTTGATATATTGGAGGAAGGACCTCTCATTGAGAGCTTTCATCTGTCCTTTTCCTTGTTCCTTGAATCTGTAGAAGTCTTGCAGTATATGTTTAAATATATTAGGTTACATAAGTTCAGGTAACATAAGTTTCAAATTGTCTAGGTGGCTACTGCTTTTTTTTTTTTTTCAGACAATTTTAGTACTTAATTCTGTTTGTGTTGGGAATTGTTATGGAAAGGAAAGCTGTCTTACCTTTTTCTGTTTTTATTTATTTATTATTATTATTTTGAGACGGAGTCTCACTCTGTTGCCCAGGCTGGAGTGCAATGGCACGATCTTGACTCACTGCAACCTCTGCCTCCTGGGTTTAAGTAATTCTCCTGTTTCAGCCTCCCAAGTAGCTGGGATTACAGGCATGCATCACCCATGCCCAGCTAATTTTTATAATTTTAGTAGAGATGGATTTCACCATATTGGCCAGGCTGGTCTTGAACTCCTGACCTCAAATGATCCACCCGCCTCAGCCTCCCAAAGTGTTGGGATTACAGACGTGAGCCACCACGACAGCCATCTTTTTCTTTTCTTTTTTTCCTTTACTTTGAGATGGAGTCTTACTCTTTTGCCCAGCCTGGAGTGCAATAGTGAGACCTCTCACTGCAACCTCTGCCTCCTGGGTTCAAGTGATCCTCTCTCCTCAGCCTCCCAAGTAGCCAAGATCAAAAGCGTGCACCACCACACCTGGCTAATTTTTTGTATTTTTAGTAGAGACAGAGTTTCACCATGTTGGCCAGGCTGATCTCAAACTCCTGACTTCAAGTGATCTGCTCACCTTGGCCTCCCAAAGTTTTGGGATTATAGGCGTGAGCCACTGCATTTGGTTTACTTTTTTCTTCTTAACAAGTTACAAAAAGATTTATTAGGGAAGGAAGTTGAGATCAATAGTTAAGTAGGGAATTTTGTTCATTGATATTTTTATCATAATTAAAGTATTTTAGTTTTCATACACTAAAAATAATATGATTGAACAGCATACTATTAGCAATCACATTTTATCATGCTGAGTCTTCATATAGCCTGAAAGAATAATTTTTCTTGTTACAAAATAATACATTTTTATTATTGAAATTTTAGAAAATCTATCTTTATTCACAATCTTCTTTCAGTGTTTCTCAGCCTTTTTCATTTCGGTCTATTTGAACTTGATTTACATCATTTTTTCTTTTTACTCCAAACCAATTTATGTTTCTCTGGGTATAAACACAAATTTAACTATATATAGATGCACCAGCTCTTATCCTTTTCACAGTTAAAACGAAAACAAAAACAAAACCCCCCTCTACTTCACTTGCCTGCTCATGAGTTTCAAAGCAAGGTGAGGAAAAAACCCACTGTCTTACAATGTCCTAAGACTTTCTCTGCCATTTGGGGAGCTGTGCTCTAGATAGGAAACTGTTATTTCAGAAAGTATGAAATGAAATAACTTGAAGATAATGAACTACATCCTGAAAGAACTTCTGGTCTCAACATACTTATTAAGACATGGGGGCTGGGTGCAGTGACTCATGCCTATAGTCCTAGCACTTTGGGAGGCTAAGATGGGTGGATCACCTGAAGTCAGGAGTTCGAGACCAGCATGGCCAACATGGTGAAACCCCGTCTCTACTAAAAAAAAATTAGCCGGGTGTGGTGGCAGGCGCCTGTAATCCCAGTTACTTGGGAGGCTGAGGCAGGAGAATCGCTTGAATCTGGGAGGCAGAGGTTGCAGTGAGCCAAGATTGTGTCATTGCACTCTAGTCTGGGTGACAAGAGTGAAACTCCTCTGTCTCCAAAAAAAAAGAAAAAAGGACATGGTGTCAAATAACCATTGATTAAGTATGTGTATTGCATGCATGCAAAGAGGTAGAGTGGGATAGAGTGTTATGTAAAAGGGAACTTGTGTAATTAGACATAGGAAATGGGGAACTCACTGCCTTCTTTCAAGTCCCTTGGTAAAAACTTTGTAGATTTTGTGTCCTCATATACTGGATCATCAGTCCTTGATAACGGATTTTATCAAATTTTCTTGGCCCTTCCCACCCTACTCCCCTAAGGTTTCTCCCTTTAGACTGTTGGTTTCCTGAGGGCAAGGACTGGGTTATATTCTTCATATTATTGGTTCTGTGTTTATCATAGTCCCTTGCTCATGGTAGTTCTTCAGTTAAGTGTGTTATGTTCTGATATTTGGGATACCAGCTAGCATTTTAGGCTATTTCATCACAATAAGGATAGCTGATTATCTCTTGCCCCTATTGGAAGGCATGGTGTTTCTCTTTTCCTGCCATCAAATGTTGCTATGTATCAAATATTTCTACAATCACAAAGAGAAACAAAGATTCATAAGTCATATTATATTATGTTGGCACATATTCTGAACTTTTAGATTCCAAAAAATTCCTTTTCACTTCTGTCAGAAGTTAGCACACCGGATTGGCATGAATGTGGGGTGTGTGTATAGAGGAGAGAGGTGGTGAATCTTAGAACTCAAAATGTTTTACAAATATTGTTAAGCTGCAGAAAATAGAGTCTTTGGCCTTTAGAGAATTTCCCACTGATAAAATTTCCAGTTGAATGACTTTTAAGGGGAAACTGGCTGAATTTCACTGCACTTCTTACCATAGCTGGCCACAATCCAAGTCAAAGTCATTCCTTCTTTTGAAATAAGCTTAAGTTATTCCCATGAGTAAGCTTTCTGTGAAGAAAGAGAAATGGCACAGTTGTTAGAGTTGAGAGTTGAGGGACCTCTATTATATAGCTTCTTTGTGTTTCCAGCCTTCTCTTTGTCCTCTTTCCGTCCCTGGAGAACTGGCTCATCTTTTATCTAGCAGGTGGATAACATGTTTTTATTCATGCAATTAAAATAGATAAGGATATGTGAATGGGCTAGTAAATCTTATATAGAAAAAATTTAGATCAGCAACACTTAAATTTCTCATTCTACAATTCTTCTCCCCCAAATAGTAAAATTATTTATCAAACTCTAGCTATGCACATTGTTCGGTGTTGGGAACAATACTAGGAAATATAAGATATAGTCTCTGGCCGCAAGTTGCCTAAAACCTAGGTGAAATCAATAATCTTATAAAAAATGTATCCACATTCTCTCCACCAACGTAATTGTTGCAGAATTTAAATTATTCTTTAAGAAGAGTTGTGTTACTACTACAAATAGAGTGGTTTTTATTATTTGGAGTCATGGAGAATATGTGAAGTGATAGTGATGTGGGGGAAGAGTGACACACACAGTGGGTCAGCAGCAGATTGAGACTGGTATAGTATGAAGGGAGTGAGGAGGTGACGGGATACCTAGTTAGGAAGAGACCTTTGAGCACTGGCCTCAGCTGCTTTCTGCTTGTGGCTACCCAAACTCACTGGGTTTTTGTTTCCTCCAAAGCACAGTGCTTCTTGTTGGCCTTCCTTCTGCCTGATGTACTCTTCTGTACTTCTTTACTTGGATAATTTCTACTAATCCTCAGTTCTCATATTAAATGTCCATTTTTCAGGGACACTTTATCTGACTACCTGTAAGTTAGGTTAGGTCCTTCTACCATGTACTTTCTATATTTTTTCCTTATTATGCTTATCTCAATTGTAATTAATTATTTGTGTAATTATTCACTGTTTAACATCTCTTCCCACTAGAGCCTAAGGGGCAAATACTGGCTCTGCTGTGTTTGTCCCTGAATTTTTAGTATCCATCATGGTGCTTGGTATATAGTAGGATCTTGCCTTGTGCAGTAAAATATTTGTTGAATAAGCAATAGGAAGATCATTTTCTGCTCCTACCAAAACTGTTTTAAGCTTCTTTGGAGAAATATATATCAGGCTGTGGTTGAACTTTGGTGAAATTTAACTGCCAATTAGGAAAGTAGCTGTAAATCATTGCTTAACCCAGGGCATTGCATGCAAAAGGACCATCTAATTCATGTTCCCTGAGTGAATAAAATCTAGGCACAGAGTCCTGGGGTGCAGATGGGGATAATCCTGCACAGCCCAACACAGGATTATGCAGAACATGTAAGTGTAAATACAAAATAAACATGGATTTAGAATTCTCTACTAGTTCTGATCCTTTGCAAATGAGCAGAATAGCCATCTTTGGCAAAGTGCAGGTAGTATGAGTTAGCAAATACCAAAGTCAGACTTTAGATATAGATACTAGATAAATCAGCATATGATAATCAGCACATGATAAAAATTTTGGCAGACAGTAGAATATAGTGGTTAAGAGTTAAACTCCTTAGTTTTAAATCCCACTATTGACACCTTTGAGATAGGTAACATTGAGGAAGTTATTCAATCTCCATTTCTCATGACCTTTCTGTGTAAAACAAAGCTAAAGATAGTATTTAGCTCATAATATTGTTGTGTGGGTTAAATTAGTTCATTAAATTGTTTAAAATTATTCCTGACACAGAGCTAAGAGCTCAATGAGTGTTAGATTTTATCATTACTATATTTTCCCATGATTTTAAGTCATATTTTAAACGTTAGTCTAATGAAAAGGCAGTGTTGATTTTTTTTTTTTTAAATGTCTAAGCATAGCTTCTAACTTTTACTCAACAAGGCAAAATGCCAATGAAAGCTTTCAGTAGAATTCCATATGTTGTGGAATAGTTTTACTGACTGTGGGGAAAATATCACACAGTTTTAGGTGCTTGAACCTTTTGCCAGTTTCCCATGATTAAAGATAGACATATACGTTTTTAATTTATATTTCTTTTGTTAGAAGCAATAGTGACGGAAAAAGTATATATATATTTTCCAATTTAGAAGGAAGAATTAGGGTTTATGATTTATGATTTTAGCTCAAGCATTCATTTACTTTTTTTTTTTTTTTTTTTTAAAGAAAATAGGACAATGGCCAGGCATTGTGGCTATTTTCTTTTTTTTTTGTTTTTTGGTGACAGGCTCTCATTCTGTCACCTAGGCTGGAGGGCAATGGCGCGATCTTGGTTCACTGCATTCTGGACCTCCTGAGTTCAGGTGATTCTCCCACATCAGCCTCCTGAATAGCTAGGACTACAGGCGTACACAGCCATGCCTGGCTAATTTTTTTTGTATTTTTTTGTAGAGATAGGGTTTTGCTGTGTTGTCCAGGCTGGTCTTAAACTCCTGAACTTAAGTGATCCACCTGCCTCAGCCTCCCAAAGTGCTGAGATTATAGGCATGAGCCACAATGCCTGGCCATTGTCCTATTTTCTTAAAAAAAAAAAAAAATACAAAACAAAAATCCCGAAGGAGTACCCAGGCCATTCACTGAAATAATAAGTTAGAACGAGCTTTCCAGGTAGAGTTGAGAAATATGATGCATTTGTGAAATACAGTTTATCATATTCTGGGAACAGCCAATTTAGTTTTGAGGCAGGGTCTCACTCTGTTGCTCAGGCTGAAATGCAGTGGTGTGATCTCAGCTCACCACAACCTCCACCACCTAGGCTCAAACCTGCATTCATCTCCTGAGTAGCTGGGACTACAGGCTTACACTACCATACCTGGCTAATTTTTGTATTTTTTGTTAGAGATGGTATTTCTGCCATGTTGCCCAGGCTGGTCTTGAACTCCTGGGCTCAAGTGATCCTCCCACCTCAGTTTCCCAGAGTGCTGGGATTACAGGCGCATCACCGTGCCCAGCAGTTTATCAAGTATTTAATGAGTACATTCTATGCCAGATATTAGTATAGTTTAATATCTCTTGCCTGAAAAAAGGAATAGAATTGCTTCCACATTCCTATCAAATACAGGAGTGATAGAGTTGAAAAGTGAGATTAGGAGACTAACTACTAGTTTGGAGGTTATACTCAGTATTTCTAGTCTTTCAAGAAGTTTTTTGCTATGCATATTTAACTTCAAAGTATTAAATCAATTAGCATCCTTACTATCCTCCTGAGTAATGAAAGGATCTTAAAACAATTTTTGGCTGGGCCTGGTGGCTCACGCCTGTAATCCTAGCACTTTGGGGGCCAAGGTAGGTGGATCCCTTGAGGTCAGGAGTTTGAGACCAGCCTGGCCAACATGGTAAAACACCATCTCTACTAAAAATACAAAAATTAGCCGGGCGTGGTAGTGTGCTCCTGTAATCCCAGCTACTCGGGAGGCTGAGGTGGGAGAATCGAAGGAACTTGGGAGGCGGAGGTTTCAGTTAAGCTGAGTCCTTCTCAAAAAATGAAAAAAAAAA
>NW_016107326.1:4774052-4790218 GCF_001604975.1 Cebus imitator
AAAAAAAAAAAAAAAAATCTAGACTGATACTAATTTTTTTTCAGCATTTTCAGACACTGAAAGATATTATTCCAATGTCTTCTGCCTTCAAATCAGTCATCAGTCTAATTGTTACTTCTCTGTTTGTTATGTCATTTTCCCCTGGGGTTTATTTATTTATTTATTTATTTTGAGGTGAAGTTTTGCTCGTTTTGCCCAGCCTGGAGTGCAATGGTGTGATCTCGGCTCACTGCAACCTCCACTTCCTGGGCTTAAGTGATTCTCATGCCTCGGCCTCCTGAGTAGCTGGGACCACAGGGGCACGCCATCAGGCCCGGCTAATTTTTGTAATTTTAGTAGAGATGGGGTTTTACTATGTTGGCCAGCTGGTCTCAAACTCCTGACCTTAGATGATCCACCTGCCTTGGCTTCCCAAAGTGCTGGGATTATAGGTGTGAGCCATTGTGCCCAGCTTTTACCTGGTGTTTAAAATATCTTACTTATTTTTCTTGGAATTTTTTTTTTATTTGAGACAAAGCCTCATTCTGTCACCCAGGCTGGAGTGCAGTGATGTGATCTCTGCAACCTCCGCCTTCCAGATCCAAGCGATTCTCTTGCCTCAGGCTCCCAAGTAGCTGGGATTACAGTCATTCACCACCACATCCTGCTAATTTTTGTATTTTTAGTAGAGACAGGGTTTCACCATGTTGGCCAGGCTGGTCTTGTACTCCTGACCTCAAGTGATCTGCCCTCCTCAGGCTCCCAAAGTGTTGGGATTACAGGTGTGAGCCACTATGCTCAGCATTTTTTTCTTTTTATTTATTTACTTTTGTAAATAATGGGGCCTTCCCATGTTTCCCAGGCAGGCCTTGAACTTTTGAGTTCAAGGAATCCTCCTGCCTGGGCCTCCCAAAGTCTTGGGATTACAGGCATGAGCCAACACGCCCGACCTAAATGGCTGTCTTTTTCCCTTCTAGAATTCCCTTTGGATCTTTTTCAAAATCTGCTTCAGTTTTGATTGTCTCTTGTTCTTTGATTATACTTAAAATTGTCATTTGTTGTTGTTCTTGTTGTTTTTCTTGGAGTATAGAAACTACAAGAGCTTAATACCAGAGCGAGAATAGCAAGGCACCTTTACAATCTGTTGAAGGCTGGATAAGGTGGCTCATGCCTGTTAACCCAGCACTTTGGAAGGCCGAGGCAGGCAGATTGTTAAGCCTAGGAGTCGAGTACACCCTGGACAACATGGCGAAACTCCTTCTCTATAAAAAATACAAAAATTAACTAGGCATGGTGGTATATGCCTATAGTCCCAACTACTTGAGAGGCTGAGATGGGAGGATTGCTTGAGCTGGAGATTGTGCCACTGCCCTCTAGCCTGGGCAACAGAGTGAGACTCTGTCTCAAAAATAAAAGAAAAATCTGGTGAAATGTCAGGATACTCCTATTGTTTTGAGACTGTAGGAGTCTCTCACTCTTAATTTTTTTAATTTTAGTAAGATGTACATAATATTAGCTTTACAATTTTAACTTTGTTTTCTTGTTTGTTTTTTTGAGATGGAGTTTTGCTCTGTCACCCAGGCCAGAGTGCAGTGGCGCCATCTTGGCTTACTGCAGCCTCTGCCTCCCCGGTTCAAGCAATTCTTCTGCCTCAGCTTCCCGAGTCGCTGGGATTACAGGTGCCTGCCACCACGCCCAGCTAATTTTTTGTATTTTAGTAGAGGTGGGGTTTCACCATGTTGGCCAGGCTAGTCTTGAACTCCTGACCTCAGGTGATCCGCCTGCCTTGGCCTCCCAAAGTGCTGGGATTACTGGCGTGAGCCACTGCGCCCAGCCAATTTTAACCACTTTTAAGTATACAGATCTGTGGCATTAAGTACATTCACATAGCTGTGCAACCATTACCATCACATGTCTCCAGAATCTTTTTATTTTCCCCAAGTGAAACTCCCCATTTCTCTTTCCCCCAGCCCCAGCCACCACTATTTTTTCTGTCTGTATGAATTTGACTACTCTATGTAAGTGGAATCATAAAGTGTTTGTTGTTTGTATATACTGTATAACATACAATATATTTTATGCTCTATGAAAGTGAAATCATATAGTATTTGTCCTTTTGTGATTGGCTTATTTTGCTTACCATAATGTCTTCAAGGTTCATCCATGTTGTAGCATGTGTTACAATTTCCTTCATTTTTAAGGCTGAATTATATTTCATTGTATGTGCATACCACATTTGTTTACCCATTCATCCATTGATGGACATTTGGATTGCTTCCACCTGTTGGCTATTGTGAATAATGCTGCTATAATGCTGCTATTTCATCACATGTTTAATGCCTTAAGAGACCTGAATTCTGTCTCTGAAGGGTGTAATCTTTTTTTTTTTTTTTTTTTTTTTTTGACATGGTTTTTTTTTTTTTGCCAGGCTAGAGTGATCTCAGCCTCCCAGGCTCAAGCCATCCTCCCACGTCAGCCTCCCAAGTAGCTGGGACTACTATAGGTGCATGCCACCATGTCTGGCTAATTTTTGTGGGGGGGTAAAAAAATATATATATATATATATATATATATATATATTTTTTTTTTTTTTTAAATATAGAATGAGGTTTTACCATGTTGCTCAGGCTGGTCTTGAACTCCTGGGCTCAAGTGATCTACCTGCCTTGGCCTCCCAAAGTGCTGGGATTATAGGCGTAAGCCACTGTGCCCAGCTGGAATGTAAGCTTCTTCTTTTTTTTTCTGAGATGGAGTCTCGCTCTGTTGCTCAGGCTGGAGTGCAGTGGCTTGATCTTGGCTCACTGCAACCTCCTCTTCCCTGGTTCAAGTGATTCTCCTGCTCAGCCTCCTAAATAGTTAGGATTACAGGCATGTACCACCATGCCTGGCTAATCTTTTGTGTTTCTAGTTGAGACAGAGTTTCACCATGTTGGCCAGGCTGGTCTTGAACTCCTGACCTCTTGATTTGCCTGCCTCGGCCTCCCAAAGTGCCTGGATTACAGGCATGAGCCACCACGCCCACCCCTGGAATGTAAGCTTCTGATGGACTTGAGCTAGTACTGTGAACTTAGCCTCTGATGCCAAGGAGCAAACATGGAATGAAAGCAGGCCAAAGGCCCGTTTGCGTAACATGTCAGGAAGACAGGAAGGGAAGTTCATTCTACTTTAGAGAGGCAGTGTTTGAAGCATAAGGAAATTTGCCAGCCAGAGAAAATGGGAATACCTTCTGTGCAGAGTGAATACAAAGATACAAGGGTGTGAGTGTGCAGTTAGGGAATGGGGAAACTTTAGTAATGAGACTGTTAAGGTAGATTGTGTCCCTTGTGAAGATGACATAAATCAGTTAAAAAAAACCAGAAACAAAAACAAAATTAACTTCAGTTTTTGAATATGTATACAATTCACCTGGTTCAAAATTTAAAAGGTAAAAGTATACAGTGAAAAATCTCCCTTTCACCCTTGAACTCCAGCCACCCAATTTCCGTTCTCATAGGAAACCAATGGACTCAGGAAACACAGTTTCTTGGATATGCTTCTAGAGATAGTTTGTGCGTAATCTGGCAGCGACTAGTCCCCTTTTATACAATTGAAGACCTGTTATACCGTCTTGTCTTTTTTCTTGTTTTTTTTTTTGTTTTTTTTTTTTCATACTTTGCATGGTTTGGGGAATATTTCTTGTTCGTACCTACAGAAATTTCTCTTCTTTTGACAGTTAAAAATAGTCCCTTGATGGTTGTAAGTAATTTATTTAACCAGACCCTTATGAAAGGATTTTTGGTTATTTGTGATCTGTTGCTGTTTCAGACAGTACAGCAAAGAATGACACAAATATGTCATTTTATGCATGTGCAAGTACATTTATAGGATAATTTCTAGAAGAGGAACATGCTAAGCATTGGATGTTAGGCAACAGAGATATATTTATTATTATTATTTTTACTTTATTTTACTTAAGTTCTGGGATACATGTACAGAATGTGCACGTTTGTTACATAGGTATACATGTGCCATGGTAGTTTGGTGTACCTGTCAACCCATCATCTAGGTTTTAAGCCCCTCATGCATTAGCTATTTGTCCTAATGCTCTCCCTCCCCTTGCCTCCTGCCCATTGACAGGCCCCAGTGTGTGATGTTCCCCTCCCGCAACAGAGGTGTTTAAGCTGATGTATAAAATTTTGGCAAAATAATCCTGGTAGCAGTGAGGAAGATGGAGTGGGGTGCTGGTGAGACACCGGGATTAGAGAGCCATCCATTCAAGCAAGAGGTAGTAAAAGCTGCCTTCAAGCAGTGGAAAGAGTGCAGACAGAGAAAAGACCAATCTGCAGCATGTGTAGAATACAAGAGAGACAGGGAGAAAGGAAAAAAAGAGATAAATTCTAGAGACAGACTCATTATTACTTAATTTATATTTGAATTCATTGTGTTCTCAATTTTGAAAATGAATCAGCAAAGTAAATGTTTTAAAAATTACAAATTGACCTTGCGTGGTGGCCCATGCCTGTAATCCCAGCACTTTGGGAGGTTGAGGTGGGCGGACCTCAGGAGTTTGAGACCAGCCTGGCCAAAATGGCGAAATCCCACCTCCACTAAAAATACAAAAATTAGCCAGGCATGGCGGTGGGCACTTCTAATCCCAACTACTCTGGAGGCTGAGGCTGGAGAATCGCTTGAACCCAGGAGGCGGAGGTTGCAGTGAGCCGAGATTGAGCCATTGCACTCCAGCCTGGGCGACAAGAGTGAAACTGTCTCAAAAAAATAAAAAATAAAAAAAATTACTAATTTATCCTCAGGGCAGCACTATGTGGTTATGATTTCTATTTTAGAGGTAAGGAAACTAAGTCTCAAAGAATTTGAGCAACTTGTCCAAAGCCAGTAATTGGTAGTGTCAGACTGCAAATATTTTAATTATGCAAATGAGCTTACTTTGAGACATAGGACAGAAAACCTGGAATTCTTATTAAATCTAAAAGATCTCATCAGTGATTTTATTGAAGTTGAATATGAAAGAAGTTATGCCCTAACCTTTTTGATCTCACTTGGAAGAAAGAAAAACAATACAATTTTAGCTGGTAGCATGGATCCACCTAGGAGATGCTGCAAGAAAACAATCTAGTTCAAGTGAGAGCTCAAAGGAAGTAGCTAAGGAAAGAACTTGAATTCAGGAATGCCAGTGTTTTTTAATGACTCTGATATGTATTCCAAGCTGGGAGGGACAGATATCTATGCTGGTAAGACGTTAATGAAAAACAGGGTCAATTGCTTAGTGGCTCACGCCTGTAATCCCAACATTTTGGGAGACTGAAGTATGTGGATCACTTGAGCTCAGGAGTTCAAGACTAGCCTGGGCAACATAATATATAAAAATATAAAAATTAGCTGGGCATGGTGGTGCATGCCTGTAGTCCCAGCTACTCAGGAGGCTGAGGCAGAAGGGTCACTTGAGCCCTGGAGCTTGAGGCTGCAGTGAACCATAATTGCCCCACTGAATTCTGGCCTGGGCAACACAGCGAGACCCCACTGAATTCTGGCCTGGGCAACACAGTGAGACCTTGTCTCTCTCTCTCTCTCTCTTTAAAAATTATTTTATTTTTTTTTAGAGATGGGGTTTCTTCATGTTGGTCAGTTTTTGGTCGAACTCCCAACATCAGGTGATCTGCCTGCCTCTGCCTCCCAAAGTGCTGGGATTACAGGCATGAGCCACCGTGCCTGGTTGACCTTGTCTTAAAAAAAAATAATAAGAGAGAGAAAACAGTAGGCTAATCTGTTTATGGTATATGTGTGGAAGAGTGCATACTAAAATGGTAGCAGGATTGAATGGTCGATTTCAGGTTAAAAAAATTTTTAGTGAAAAACTTTTTCTTACTGTAGTTTGTGCTTTTACCCTAATAATGAACATGTGCCACTTTGGAAATAAGAGAAGATAAATTCTGTATTTCCCCCCAGACCCGCCCCCCATCTTTTTGTTGTTATTGTTTGTACTCTTCCTACTGCCTGGAGTTACCCTTCCTCTCTCATTAGAATGGGCTCAGTGCAGATGCCATTCTCCTCATGAAGCTCTTCCCATGCGCTCTGTTGAAATAAATCTCTCCCTTTGCTGTGCTCCTAAAATATTTGACTACGGTTGTTATCATGAATTAGAGCTAATTGTGTTCGTGTCTGTTTCCACCCTTCCTTTCTCTGAGCCCCCTTCCCAGCTTCCAAATTTGAGTCCACAGAATGGGAGTAATTACATACTTTAGTGTTGAATTGGTTGCATTTTCAGCACTGCAGTATTTTTCTCTGTCAGAACAAGAAAAGATAGGTAAAAATTTTGAGTCAGAGAAGAATGACTTAAAAATTCTAAAGCAGTGATATGTCTATGTAAGCCAGATGAATACTCTTTCCTAATTTAAGAAGTCTCTGAAGTAAAAAGGGCCATAAATAAATAAATCATCTCTGAAACTGCCATACCTAGTACCTCTGTAAAACCAAAACATGATTGTTACATTTCAACTGATGTATACCAGAAGACTCTGTCTCTGAACTAGAAGCTCCAACTTGGGCTGTTCTAGAGCTTCTGTAAAAAGGCAAATTCCTCAATTAGTCTGCTGAAGTTAAGTACTATAATCATGGCTCTAGAGAATGAGAATGCAAAAATCTTCCTTTTTCTCCTTGTCTAGAAATTGAACCTTTACATATTCTTGCCAGATAAACCATTCCTTTTCTTTTTTTTTCCCCTAACAAATGTTTTGTTGATCTTTCCTTTCATATCTTTTTTTCTTCTTTTCCTTCCTCAAAGCAACCAGTCTGGGTTAGGCTGATTGTTATCTTCTAATCTCTCCTTCCTCCTGCCAAGTAAATCTTTCTTAGGTATAGCTGTGATCTCAACACCTTGCTCAGAAACCTATGCCTCTTCCCCATTGTCTTCCAGATTAATTTAAATTCCTTATTCTAGCTTTTCAGGTCTGTCACATCCCTAACCCCTTTCTGATTTTTTTATTTCTCTGTGGAGAGCAGAAGTCAGCAAACTATAGCCTGTGTGCCAAATGTCTTACTGTCCAGGAGCTAAGAATAGTGTTTGCATTTAAAAATATTTGGGAAAAAGAACAGAAGATGAGTATTTTGTGACACAAGAAATTATTCAAAATTAAAACTTCAGCCCTGGTGCAGTGGCTCAAGCCTGTAATCCCAGCACTTTGGGAGGTCGAGGTGGGTGGATCACCTGAGGTCAGGAGTTCAAGACCACCCTGGCCAACATGGTGAAACCTTGTCTCTACTAAAAATACAAAAATTAGCTGGGTGTGGTGGCACACACCTGTAGTTCCAGCTACTCGGGAGGCTGAGGCAGGAAAATTGCTTGAACCGGGGAGGTGGCAGTTGCAGTGAGCCAAGATGCGCCACTGCACTCTAGCCCGGGTGACAGAGACTCTGTCTCAAGACAAAAAAAAAAACAAACTAAAATAAAAACTAAATAGATAAAACTTCAGTGTCCATAACGTCCTTTTTTTTTTTTTTGAGATGGAGTTTCGTTCTTGTTGCCCAGGCTGGAGTGCAATGGCACGATCTCAGCTCACTGCAACCTCTGTCTCCTGAGTTCAAACGATTCTCCTGCCTCAGCCTCTCAAGTAGCTGGGATTACAGGTGTATGCGGCTAATTTTTGTTTTTGTATTTTTAGTAGAGATGGGGTTTCACCATGTTGGCCAGGCTGGTCTTGAACTCCTGACCTCAGGTGATCCACTCGCCTTGGCCTCCCAAAGTGCTGGGATTATAGTCATGAGCCACTGTGCCTGGCCTATGTTGTCTCTAGATCTCCAGGGACTCTCTGCTGTTATATATCTTTCACTTAAACTCTTAGTTTCAGTTGGTTTTTTTCATTTATGAAGCAAATATAGACTTGTGTTGTTCTTTAATGAATTGTTAGAAGTGAACTTGATATTTATTGAGGGATGAAGATAAAAGGGTTGTAGCTTAGTGTGTAGGTGCTTTGCCAGCACTGTTTTTAATGCAGTCATGCATAATGAGGTTCCAACAACAGGCTGTATATGTGATGATGATACCATTAAGATAATAATATATTGTCACTGTACCTTTTCTGTGTTTAGATATGTTTACATACACAAATACTTTCAACTGAGTTACAGTTGCCTACAGTATTCAGAACAGTAACATGCTATATAGGTTTGTAGCCTAGGAGCAGTAGCTGCACCCTAAAGCCTCAGTATGTAGGAGGCTATACCGTCTAGGTTTGTGTAAATATACTCCATGATGTTTGCAAAATGACAGAATTGTCCGAAAGCACATTTCTCAGAACATATCCCTGTCATTAAATAATGCAGGACCGTACTTTCCTTAAAACAGTAACGAACTAGATAAACTAATGGACTCTCATTATACTGTAATTCTCTCAATTCTGACTAATTCTGATTATTCCTTTTGCCCAACTGGGAATAAGTTATCTGAGACGGTATAGCCTAATTTGCTAATGAGTTTGGTTGTCTCTGGCAACTGTTCAATATCTAGGCTGCAGTATTTATGTTTTATATTGGTAAGCAAGTGAAACAAAAGGAAATGAACTTAACATTTCTATAGAAGTCTTTTTCTTGTTTTAGACCAAAGGCTGTGTCTAATCTATTAATATTCTATGAAAAGCAGTGATGAAATACAATCTGCGAAAGGCACAAACACAAATAGTATTGCTGGGGCTGGTTTACAGCTTATTTTCTATCAATACATCTCAGCCAGTATGCTCTGGAAGTGCTGCAGCTGTTCTCTTGTTTCACTTTTCAGCAACTTTAGAACTGAGTCCGTGGCCAGCTCATATGTAGTCCCACTAAATTGTGTTTGCAGTAGTTGAAAAGGAAAGATTAAAAAAATTAAGGAAAATAGCCTAAAGGTATATAACTTTGGAAGTATGGATATAATCAAGGACTCTTTACTATGAGCATTTTAATTGGAGGTCTTGCCATTCGACACATGAATATTATAAAATGTATAATATTCTGCCTGTGGTTGCCTGCGAGAAATGTTTTGTAGTTTGAGCAAAGGAATAGAGTAATTTTGCTTGTAGCCTTAATTTAATGGGTCAGAATGTTTATTATGGCCTGGAGCCAAATTCAATTTTACTATATTGTAAAAGTGACTGAATAATCTCCAGTTAGCAAACAGGATGGGCAACGTTAATAAATGCATTTAAAGACCTCTGCAGTGGCTCACACCTGTAATCCCAGCACTTTGAGAGGCCGAGGCAGGCAGATCACCTGAGGTCAGGAGTTCGAGACCAGCCTGGCCAATGTGATGAAACCCCGTCTCTACTAAAAATACAAAAATTAGCTGGGTATGGTGGCAGGTCCCTGTAATCCCAGCTACTCAGGAGGCTGAGGCAGGAAAATCGCTTGAACCTGGTAATGGAGGTTGCAGTGAGCCAAGATTGCACCATTGCACTCCAACCTGGGCGACAAGAGTGAAACTCTGTCTCAGAAAAAAAAGAAAAAGAAAAAGAAAAAGAAAGACTTTTGCCATTGTGTTACTAGTTCAAGTTTTCATCACACCTGTAATTTAAAAAAATGGATGGGGGGGTCTACATACTTGGTCAGTACTGGTTCAATTTTAAAAAAGTTACTTAAGGCCAGGCTGACTCAGTTGATCATGCCTAAGCAAATAACAGTTAAGGAGCTGAAGCCCTAGTTAAGCCTAACTGATCATGGGTGTGGAAACCTTTCAGCTCTGGGAAGAACCAGGACAATGGGACATCAGTTGGTCAGACTGCATTTTGATGGTTTATATGTGTACTTGAAGTTTTTCTTTTCTTCCTTGTCATCTGATAGTGCTGTAGAGTTATAGAATCACACAATATAACAGCAGAAAATATTAGACATCATTGAATCCCACTCTTTTATTTTGTTTAATTTTTGAAATGAAGTCTCACTCTGTTGCCCAGGCTGGAGTGCCATGGCACGATCTCGGCTCACTGCAACCTCCGTCTCCCGGGATCAAGTGATTCTCCTGTCTCAGCCTCCTGAGTAGCTGGGATTACAGCTCTGCACCACCATGTCTGGCTAATTTTTTTGCATTTTTAGTAGAAATGGGATTTCACTATGTTGGCTAGGCTGATCTTGAACTCTTGACCTCAAGTGATCCCCTTGCTTTGGCCTCCAAAAGTGCTGGGATTATAGGTGTGAGCCACCATGCCTGGCCCCACTCTGTTATTTTTAAAAAGACACAGTATGGCTGGATGCGGTGGCTCACACCTGTGATCTTAGCACTTTGGGAGGCTGAGGTGGGAGGATTGCTTGAGGCAAGGAGTTTGAGATCAGCCTAGGCAATATGACAAAACCCCACCTTTACTGAAAATACAAAAATTAGCTGGCTGTGGTAGTGTGCATCTACAGTTCCAGCTACTTGGGAGGCTGAAGTGGGAGGATTGATTGAGTTCAGAAGGTCAACGTTGCAGTGAGCTGAGATCACACCACTGTACTCCAGCCTGGGTGACAGAGCAAAACCCTGTCCAAAAAAAAAAAAAAAAAGAAGGAAAGAGAAGGGGAGGGGACGGGGAAACAGAGGAAGGAAGGAAAGAAGGAAGGAAGTAGTATAGTGGTTTAGGATTAGAGTATAGGTGTGCTGAGGGGAGGGGAGAGGAGGGGAAAAGAGGAAGGAAGGAAGGAAACAGTATAGTGGTTTAGGATTAAAGTATAGGTGTGCTGAGGTCAACATCACTATTTGAGTAATAATTGAAGCAGTGTTGTTATTCTGGGATAATACACAAGGTTTGTTGCCTCACACCAAGGAAATCAAGGACGTGAACACACCATAGTAAGGTTAAGAGTGGAAGTTTAATAGGCAAAAGATAGAGAAGAATTATCTGCCCAGAGAGGGATCCAGGAGAAAAATGGGTTGCCAGTTCCAGGATGAAATGCATGGAGTTTTATAGATGAGCTTGAGGAGGCAGTGTCTGATACATAAGGCCCAAAAGATTGGTCGGACCAGGTGTCATTTACATAGACCAGGTGTGCCATTTACATACCAGGCAAAGAAGCTGGCCACCTCACCCTCATCTTTGATTATGCAGATGGTTCTCTACCTGACCGGCACCATGTTGCCTGTTCTTTTACTGTACACATGGTTGACAAAGAAAAGGGAAGATGGAGGCTCCATGTTGAACATGCCTGGTCCCCAGGTAGCCTTTTCCTCTTGGCATAGCTGCTGGCATTCACCCATGCAAGCTTCTAGCATGGTTTTCTATATCTGCAGCTTGATTTTTCAGGGTGTTCCTTGTTAGAAAAGAAATTATTTGGGGGCTTTTTTATTTAAAGGGAAACCTTGCCGAGAACTCTCTTACCCTCACTAACTGCCTAAATAATTTTCTAGCTCCTGTATTAATATTAGGGAAATTGATGAACTTCTCTGTGACTCTGTTCCTCATCTGTGGCGTGGGATAGTAAATGGAACCCACTGCGTAGGGGTGTTGTAAAGATTTAATGAAGTAATAAAGAGCTCTTCACTTACAGCATGTGCTCAGTGAAAAATCGTGTTTTTTTTTGAAGGAGAAAACTGAAATCACAAATGAGTATTGCAATAGCAGAGAGAAGGAAAAAGGGACTAATGTTTATTTAGCCTTTGTTATCTACCAGGCCCTATTCTAGGTGATTTACATATGTATTACATCATTTAGCTCTGAGAGAGATTTTACTTTTTCCATATTACTGATAAGGAGACTGAGGCTCAAAGAGATTAAGTTACTTGCCAAAGGACACAGATCTGGTAATAACAGAGTGAGGTGAGATTCAGATTCCTGCATTCCAAAGCCCCAGTTCTTTTTCCACTATTCTGTTACCTTTCAAGGTGAAGAGTAGAACCTCGTTTTCCAACATGAAAATAGGTTGCATTTCAAAAATTCATTTACAAATTGGTTGCTTGGTGTTATTTTTCCATGGAGACAATGTTATAAGTGGTGGTTACATGCCCAGGCTTATCTGCAAAAGCTATAATGTAATTGATATTCTGCACATTTGTGAACTAACACTATTAAGAAAAAAATGCATTTGCAGTTCTAGCTATTAAAGCAGAAAAAGAAAAAGCAAGAATGCATTTTAAATTCTATGGAATGAGAGAAGCACGTTCATTTAGAGGGCAGTGAGGAAGAAGATGGGGAGTTTTGATTCTGGTGGGGCTTCTGGGATACTTTCAGGGACTAGACATTCAAACATATTTTTTAAAAAAAAATTACATATGAGAGAGATAGGACAGGCGGTAGTGTTGACCTAATTTCCATTGGCAATATTTAGCTTTCCTTTTAAAATATATTTACACATTTTTTTTTGTAATGACATGTGGGAGCCCAGAGAGTCACCCCATAGAATCATAGAGTATTAAAGTTTATAGATGTCATACCTGTAATCCCAGCACTTTGGGAGGCCGCAGTGGGTGACTCATTTGAGGTCAGGAGTTCGAGACCAGCCTGGCCAACATGATGAAACCCCGCCTCTACTACAAATACAAAAATTAGCCAGGCATGGTGGCAGGCGCCTGTAGTCCCAGCTACTCGGGAGGCCAAGGCAGGAGAATCGCTTGAACCTGGGAGGGAGAGGTGCAGCCTAGATCATGCCACTGTACTCCAGCCTGGGCAACAGAGCCAGATTCTGTCTCAAAATAAATAAATAAATAGTTTATGGATGTGTTGAAGAAAGAATAAAGATAAAAGAATGTTTTCCTGAGTGAATTGTATAGGAATTTGAATGAATTGAGGAGCTAAAGAGCATGTGTGCACAGATATGAAAATGATAAAATTAAATTTTAACCTATTTTATTAATTTTTTATCATTTTACTTCAGTTTGCACTTAATTTCTGAGCATATGCTATGTGCCAGTCACCATATGTCATGGCTATGAGTGAAAAAAACAGTCACAGACCCTAAGTCACAAATTTTCAAAAGAATTTGCTTTGTACTTGAAGCATCTACTGAAGATTATATTCAGATCAACCAATGATGTTTTCCTCCTCATCAGTATTTATGAATATGTAAAGGTTACTTAATTATAACTAGTGGGAATAAGATTGAGGTTTGATTTTTTTTTTTTTTTTTTTTTTTAAAGACAGGATATCCGTTTGTTGCCCAGGCCAGAGTGCAGTGGTGCAATCATAGCTTACTACAGGGTCGATCTCCTGGGCTCAAGTGATTCTCCTTCCTCAGCCTCCCAAGTAGCTAGAACTACAGGCAAGAGCCATCACACCCAGTTAATTTGTTATTTTTATTTTTTTGTAGAGACTGGGTCTTGCTATATTGCCCAGGTTGGTTTCAAACTCCTGGCTGCAAGTGATCTTCCAGCCTTAGCTTCCCCAAATGCTGGAATTATAAATGTGAGCCACTGTTCCCAGCCTTAAGTAATCTCTCTTTTTTTTTTTTTTTTTTTGAGGAGTTTAGCTCTTGTTGCCCAGGCTGGAATGCAATGGAGTGATCTCGGCTTACTGCAACCTCCGTCTCCTGAGTTCAAGCTCTTCTCCTGCCTCAGCCTCCCCAGTAGCTGGGATTACAGGCATCTGCCACCATGCCCAGCTAATTTTTGTATTTTTAGTAGAGACAGGCTTTCACCCTGTTAGCCAGGCTGGTCTCGAAAACCAGACCTCAGGTGATCTGCCCACCTCAGCCTCCCAAAGTGCTCGGATTACAGGTGTGAGCTACTGTGCCTGGCAAGTAATCTTTTTAATTACTAAGAAAACTGGAAAAACTAGAGGAGATTATTAGCAAAAAGTGTTCATTTTATTTTCCCATAATTATTGCTTGATTTCCTGTCACTAGTCAGGACTAAAAGATGGGAGATGTGGGACATTTGTGTTCTGTTACGTAGTGTTTGCTTATGTATGTTTGCAACCAAAATGGAAACTTAGGTCGGGTGCAGTGGTTCATGCCTGTAATCCCAACACTTTGGGAGACCAAGGCTGGTGGATCACCTGAAGTTAGGAGTTTGAGACCAGCGTGACCAACATGTTGAAACCCCATCTCTAGTAAAAATACAAAAAATTAGCTGGGCGTGGTGTGGGAGGAGAATTGCTTGAACTTGGGAGGCGGAGATTGCAGTGAGCCGAGATTGTGCCACTGCACTCTAGCCTGGGTGACAAAAGTGAAACCCTGTATAGAAAAAAAAGGAAACTTTAGGTATGATTTGGTATACTCTAAATGAGCATAGGGATAGCTGTCACTTAACAAAATATCTTGCTTGCAAGTCAGTTAGTGTACCTGAAATCACAGGAAATGGAACCAAGAGGCTTAGATTCAAATTCAAGTACTGTAACTTTCTCAGATAAATAGCTTCTGAGCCTTATATCTAAAGTGAAGAATTTAGATTAGATTGCCACATTTTCTTTTACTCTACAATTCTCTGTGAAATGTGTTTCTTTGAGGGAGTTGGGGAGAAAGTAGATAGTAAGGAAAAGTTCTCTGTGCTGATGACCCACTTTACTGTTAATTTGGTTCCTCTCCAGAAAACAAGTAGAAGTGGTTATGAAATCTAAAGAAGAATCTTTGTTTTTGAGACAGAGTCTCGCTCTGTCACCCAGGCTGGAGTGCAGTTGTATACTATCTTGGCTCACTGCAACCTCACCTCCCAGGTTCAAATGATTCTTGTGCCCGGGCCTCTGAAGTAGTTGGAACTATAGCTGGGTGCCACCACGCCCAGCTAATTTTTGTATTTTGAGTAGAGATGGGGTTTCACCATATTGGCCAGGCTGCTCTCAACCTCCTGGCCTCAACCGATTCACCTGGCTTGGCCTCCCAAAGTGCTGGGATTACAGGCGTGCCTCCATACAGAAGAATCTTGAGTTGAGGGAGAAAATGAAGTATTTGCACAATGGATGCTTAGTCATGGTATCTTCATAAATGGGAATCTGGTGGCTAACATTTATGTAGCCTTAATTGATAGACTGAGTCTCATGTTAGGTTAGAATAAACAGCTGATGCCAAGACAGATTAACATTGGTTCTAAGGAAACTATGTGGTATCAGGTAAGTTTGCTTGACGTTAGAACTTGCCACTGATGTGGTTCATCTGCTGCTTAGCCCCTGTGTGATTGTGTTCTCACTGATGCACATTTATATTAATTTTTTGAGCAATTGGTTAAAATTTTGACCTTTAGGTACTAAAGGTTTCTCATAACTTTATAGATTATCTATGAAGAATGTTGCTGATGCATTTTAGAATTTATTCTGTGTTTTTTCTGATTATGAAGGCAATACATAGTTGATTAAAAAAAAAATCCGGAAAAGTATAGAAAAGGATTAAGAAGAAAATAAAAATCACTTGAAATTCTACTTTCTGTGATATATTTGCTTCCAGTTATTTTTTTCAATGTGGATATATGTTTGGGAGAGAATGGATGTTTCCTCATTAGTGAAATAGCTAAGGCTTCGTAAACTTTCACTTAACATGCATGATATTGAGATGTTTGCCCAATGCACTGTGCTAATTAAGGTTGTTTGTTTAATCAGGTGGCACAAACTCTGATGCCTTAGAAGCCAAATAAGTAATGAGCAAATCAGGCCAGTTATAAGTGGTGGGGAGTGGTGGCAACTGTGGTAACTGGAAAATGCCAGCCCAGACTGAAGAAGTTACTACCATCTTCAACTTACTGTTGTCATGTGGAAACAGTGGCCAGTGTTACCAAATCTTCCTAATTGTCAAGAAAGTCCCAGAAGTCTGTTTCTTTTTAATGTGAAATTTCCCATGTTAAAAAATACTGTGCAGGTCAAACAAAATAGTCTGTGTGTTGCACTTGGCCCATAAACTGGCATTTTTTGTCACTCCTGACATAAATGCTTCTCAATCTTTCTCGTAAGCTCTCACAAGAAGAGAACATTTATTAAAGAAAATGTTGAGAGAAGAGTTTGTAGATAAGGAGTTTCTGAGAATGGCTTCAGGAACTTTTCATAGACACTGAAAGAGTTGCTTAGTATAGAATGATAAACTCAGTTACAGGAATTAGGCGGTAAATAAATGAGCAAAATGGACGGGGATTAAGATTAGATGGAGTGGTGGACATGGTGCAAATGGCCTATTTGGGACATTTGGGTTCCAGCAATGTTTTTCCCTGATGGAATGCAGATCCAAATTGGTGCCAGAACTTCTAATATTTTAAGATATATCAGAAATTTGGATCTTTGTGAAATTTCTTGATTTTTAGCACCTTTTTTTTTTTTTTTTTTTTTTTTTTTTTTTTT
>NW_016107326.1:4790348-4792469 GCF_001604975.1 Cebus imitator
GCCACCATGCCCAGCTAATTTTTTGTAGTTTTAGTAGAGACGGGGTTTCACCATGTTGACCAGGATGGTCTCGATCTCTTGACCTCGTGATCCACCCGCCTTGGCCTCCCACAGTGCTGGGATTACAGGCTTGAGCCACCGCGCCCGGCCGATTTTTAGCACCTTTATGCCTAATGCTCCATTAGTAGAATGCTAAGCTTGTGGGAGTTATTTATATCCTGCTTCTTAAGGTCATCGCCAAAGTCTGATTTTTCCTCCAAAATTTTGCAACCTCTGGCATAAATGGGTTAAAAATATTGTGAGGACCAAACAAAAACCATCCTTGTCCTAAATTCTACAAAAGGCCACTAATTTGCAGCACCTGGCCTAGATCACTGTTTTTCTACGTATGTTCTAGAAATTCTAATTCCATCATATATGAATAGGTGTTAAGAAATAAGGAATTCTCAAATCATACTGCCACGTGTGTACTTATGCAACAATCTTGCATGTTCTTCACATGTACCCCAAAACCTAACATGCAATAAAATAAATAAATGGGGAAAAAAAAAGAAATAAGGAATTCTTGGTCAAAGGAATTTGGAAAATGGTGGATTAAACAAAACTGAACACATTTCCTGACTGAAGGTTATTGTAGATCCTCAATTATGCTAATATGCCTTGTAAATTCCTAAGAAGATATAGCCCATTACCTCACAGTTACAGTTAGGTCTCTATCAAGGGTGGCCTTCCTCCTGGTAGAGGTTAGTCTCTGTACTTCTCTCCAGATTCCCGCCCTGTCTCTTCAGGGACCTGGCTTCAGAAGAAATCTCTTATTTCTTGCCTCTTTTCCTGTAGCCTATCAGTGTGCTTGGTTTTCTCCAGTTTAACAAAATGACAACCTTTCCTTATACCATATACAAATATTGACTCCAAATAGATCATAGACCTAACTGTAAGAGCTAAAACTATAAAATTCTTAGAATAAAACATGGAAGTATATCTTCATGACCTCAGGTTAGATGAAGCCTTCTTAGATGTTACACCAAAAGCACAAGTAGCAAAAGACAAAACAACAGGAAAAAAAGCACAAGCAAAGAAAATCACAAGCAATAAAAGAAGACAAGCTAGGCTGTAATCCCAGCAGTCTGGGAGACCCCATGGGCAGATTACTTGAGCCCAGAAGTTGGAGACCAGCCTGGGCACCACGGTAAAACCGTGTCTCTACAAAAAATACTCAAATTTAGCTGGGTGTGGCCAGGTAATCCCAGCTCACGCCTGTAATCCCAGCACTTTGGGAGGCCAAGGCGGGTGGATCACTTGAGGTTGGGAGTTCAAGACCAGCCTGACCAACATGGTGAAACCCTATCTCTACTAAAAATACAAAATTAGGCAGGCAGGCTGGCATGTGCCTGTAATCCCAGATACGCGGGAGGCTGAGGCAGGAGAATCGCTTGAACCCGGGAGGCAGAGGTTGTGGTGAGCCAAGATCACGCCATTTGCACTCCAACCTGGGCAACAAGAATGAAACTCCATCTCAAAAAATAAAAAAATTAGCCGGGCATGGTGGTATACACCTGCAGTTGCAGCTACTCAGGGGGCTGATGTGGGAGGATTACCTGAGCCTAGGGAGATTGAGGCTGGAGTGAGCCATGATCATGCCACTGCACACTAGCCTGAGTGACAGAGACTCTGTTTCAAAAAAAATAAAAGCTATATTTTAGTCTTAAATTGGCCTTAATCCATTAAAAACTTGTGCTGCAAAGTACACTATCAAGAAAGGGAAAGACAGCCCACAGACTGGGAAGAATATTTGCAAAAGATAAATAACTCAAAATTTTGGCAAGACCCCAGGCACGGTAGCTCACGTCTATAATCCCAGCATTTTGGAAGACCAAGGCAGGCAGATCACCTGAGGTCAGGAGTTAGAGACCAGCCTGGCCAACATGATGAAACCCCGTCTTTACCAAAAAAAATACAAATATTAGCCAGGTGAGGTGGTGCATGCCTGTAGTCCCAGCTACTCAGGAGGCTGAAGCAGGAGAATCTTTTGAACCTGGGAGGCGGAGGTTGCAGTGAGCACAGATTGCACCACTGCACTCCAGCCTGGATTAACAGAGTAAGACTCTTGTCTCAAAAAAA
>NW_016107326.1:4792514-4801238 GCF_001604975.1 Cebus imitator
AAAATTGGCAAGGGATCTGAATAGACATTTCTCACAAGTAGATATATAAATGGTCAATAAACACATAAAAAGATGCTCAACATCATTAGTCATCAGGTCAAAACTACAGTGAGATACCACTTCACTTAAATGGCTGTAATTAAAAAGATAATAACAAGTGTTGCCAGGGATGTTGAGAATGGAACCCTCACATGTAGCTGCTGTGAATGTTAAATGGTTTAGCCTCTTTTGAAAATAGTCTGGCATTTCCTCAAATGGTTAAACAGAGAGATAACATGTGACCTAGCAATTCAATACGTAGGTTTATAACCAGGAGAACTGAAAACACGTTCTTTTTTTTTTTTTTTGATGGAATCTCGCTCTGTCGCCCAGGCTGGAGTGCAATGGCATGATTTTAGCTCACTGCAGCCTCCTCCTCCTGGGTGCAGGCAATTCTCCTGTCTCAGCCTTCCAAGTAGCTGGGACTACAGGCACCCACCACCATGTCCAGCTAATATTTGTATTTTTAGTAGAGACGGGGTTTCACCATGTTGGCCAGGATGGTCTCGATCTCTTGACCTCGTGATCCGCCTGCCTCGACCTCCCAAAGTGCTGGTATTACAGGTGTGAGCCACCACGCCCATGCCCAGCCTGAAAACATGTTCATACAAAATCTTGTACACTAATGTTTGTAACAGCATTATTCATAATAGCCAAAAAGTGAAAACAACTCAGGTGTCCATCAACTGATGAATGGACAGACAAAATGTGGTATAACCATACAATGAAATATGATTTGGCAATAAAAAGAAATGACGTACTGATACATACTACAGCATGAAAGAAGCTAGTCAGTAAAAAGCACGTCTTATGTGATTCTATTTATATCAAATATTTAGAATAAGTAAATCTGTAGAGACAAAATAGATTAGTGATTACCTAAGAGTAGGTGGTGGTGAGGATGGGTTGGGACTAAATGGGGGTGGTGTTGACTGCTGTTGGTTACTAGATCTCTTTTTGGAGTGATGAAAATGTTCGAAAATTAACTGTGGTGGTGGTTGCACAACTCTGTGAATATCTTAATGACACCATTAACCTCTCTATGGCAGTTGATGCTATTGACTGTTCCTGAAACTCTCTCTTTTGGCTTTTATGACACAGTTCTACTGATCCGCCTTCCCTTATCACTGACATTTTCTTCCCAGCTCTTTTCACCAGCTTGTTCTTCCACCAACTACTTATCTGTTGGTGTTGTTGAGTCGTGATTTCATTCATTATCCATGGCTTTTAGAACGTCTGATTTGCCTGTTACTTGTGAATCAATTTTTCTAGTCCAGGTAAGTGAACTGAGGAACTATCTGTTCAGTTGCTTATTGGACATCTCCCTTTGAACATCCCAGTGCTAATTAGTTTCTCTCTCAGATCTCATTTTTTTCCTATGTTACCGATTGACCCAGTCACTTGAGCCAGGGGCTTGGAGTCATCCTAGATTTCTCTCTCACAGTCCACGTGGCGTGTCATTTAGCTGCCTCTCTTACACCTGCCCTCTCATCTCCATTCACACTGCTGCTGCTTCTGCTACAGTTAATCTGTAGTTTATCTTTCACTAAGACTCTAAGCTCCATGAGATCTGGGACCATGTGTGTCTGTAATGCTTGACACATTGCATGTTATATAAATAATATTTGTTGATTGAATAAATGAACTCACAAATGAACTTGTCTTCCTAGTTTTCTTCACTCTGATCCATTCTCGCTGCTGATTTTTTTCTGTTTGAAATGCAGACCTAACAATGTTTTTTACTTAGATCTATTAAATAATTCTCCATTGCTTAGAGGATAAGTCCATTGCATTGCATTGCACTGCATACAAGGCCCTCCATGATGTGGCCCTTTTCTGCTTTTCCAATTTCCTGTCCTCTCCACACCTTCTCTCTAGCCAATACCCTGTTTTCCAGCTATGTTTCCTGAACTGGCTATGCTTTCCCCTATCTTGCACTTTTAACTGGAAAGCCCTCCTTTTTATCTTGAATCTCATTACTTCTGGAGAACTCTTAGTCTGCCTTTCTAGAGTTTCTCTTCCTCTGTGAAACTTCCCATACCTCACCTATGCAGAGCAGAAACTTGGATGTAAGTCTACTAGAGCATGCATTGCATTGCATTATTTGTTTAAGCATTTGTCTGTGAACAGCATGGACTGAGTCTCACTTTTGTGTCCCCATGAAAAGCAACGGACATGGTGCCTACCACATCAGAAGTACTCATTAAGTGCTTGATTAAATGAATAAGTTGGAAATCAGAGTAGATTAGAGAGTTTTAGTTTTTCTGGATGTGGCGTCTTAAAACACTGGACTCTGGCTGGCCATCTGTGAATGATGTACAAAGGATAGCAGTGAGGGGTTGATGGATCACAAGTACATCACCACCCCAGAAAAACAATTGAAAGCACTGCTGATAGTGAGTCACATACATTATTATTATTCTTTTATGACTGAGGCCTAGTTCTGGACACAGCTACAATTAGAATGGTTGTTCAGTATAATGGATTGATCAGGCTAACTCTTATGCCATAAGACATTGATTTGAGCCACAGTAAGTACAGGCAAATGGGTACACATTCCTACGTCTGGTCACAGTCAGTTGGTCACAATTAATTGGCCCCATGGGTTGGCAACTCTGCAAAGGCTTACATTTTCATCACATGTATCCTCTTATCTGAATATATTAAGAACCTATTGTCTAAATACATTAAGAGCATCTCCCTACCAGCTTTTTAATGTAATGCTCCTTAGTTACCACTTACTCTGTACAAATCAGTAACACAAGTCTTACCAGCTTTGTTTTGTCTTTCTGTTTTCTTGTACTTAGTCTAGCTAAGGGAGACATCTACATTAACATATTTTTTTTTAGTCTAGGTAGTGACTTCAACCAACCAACCTTTTCTCTTTCTTTTTTTTTTTTTGCTGGAAAAAAACCAACTCTGTCTACATTACTGAACCAAATCAAGTAGATTGTGACGAAAGGAATAATAATAACAACAGCAGAAGACAAAAGGCCTCTCACATAGAATTTTGAACTAAAGTCACTTATTGAACAAAAGATATTTAAATTAACTACTGAACAAAGTAAGAGCTCTTCAAAAGAAACAGGGCTTTCTGCCAAGCCCCCTAAAAATGCCCCCAGGCCTCTTACTCATTCACTACCGTTATTTCAGTTTATGTGTAAAGATGTTTTATTTCTTATCTCATTTTCTTCCCACCACTTAGTGGACATATAGTTGGCACTTACTGCTTGTTTATTGAATTGAATGGAATCAAGCCCTAAGAGTTAAAGGCTATTCTCTGAAGAAGAAAATAAACGACAAATAATTTTGTCAGTGAATAGAACCAACAAATCTGAATTTCTCTAGCAACGGAATAAAGTTAGGAAGGGATAACATGTACAATTGGCCCTCTGTTTCTGTGGGTTTCACACCTGTGCATTTAACCAACTGTGGATTGAAAATATTCAGAAAACAAGGATGGTTACATCTGTGTTGAACATGTACAGTTTTTTTCCCCTTGTCTTTATTCCCTAAACAATACAGTATAACAACTATTTAGATAACATTTATATTGTAATTGGTATTATAAACCAGAGATGATTTAAAGTATGTGGGAGGATGTGTGTAAGCTACATGCAAATACTATACCATTTTATTGAGCATCTGTGGGTTTTGGTATTTTAAAGGGGGTCATGGAACCAATTCCCCATAGATACCATGAGACATGACTATATTTGTTATAAAGTTAGATTACTCCAAAAGGGTTGTTTTTAAATACTGACCCAGAGAAACCTATTCAGACTATAAGATTTGTTTGTTCTTTTCTCTGTTTTTGTTTTTGTTTGTTTTTTTTAGATGGAGTTTTGCTCTTGTCACCCAGGCTGGAGCACAATGGCGCAATCTCGGCTCACTGCAACCTCTGCCTCCCGGGTTCAAGCGCCTGTAATCCTGAGTAGGTGGGATTATAGGTGCCCACCACAATGTCCAGCTAATTTTTTGTATTTTTAGTAGAGACAGGGTTTCACCATGTTGGCCGGGCTGGTCTTGAACTCCTGATCTCAGGTGATCTGCCTGCCCTGGCCTCCCAAAGTGCTGGGATTACAGGGATGAGCCACTGTGCCCAGCTTTTCTGTTTCTTTTTAACCCTTTAATCCATAGGGCTTTTTTTTTCAGAAGGAATAAGATTTATTTTAAGGCATAAAATAATCAGGTATCTGACAGGTGTGGTGGCATGCACCTGAACACCTAGCTGCTTGGGAGTTTGAAGGTGGGAGGATTCCTTGGACCCCATCAGTTTGAGTCCAGCCTAGGCAATATAGCAAGATCCCATCTTAAAAAAAAAAAAAGTAAAAAAGAAGCATTTGTTGATTCTTACTGACCTGTTTGCAAAGTTGTAGCCTATATTGGGAGTCATGTTTACCCCATACTAAGTTGACCTCCAAGAATAACATTTCCCCCCAGCCATGAAGATTCCTGCTAGTTAACAAAAAATATTTTATGAATTAATCCCTTTCTTGTTTGTTCTACTCTATTTTTATCTGGAAAAGATGGGTGCTATGGAAACTTTATGTTTTGGTGGTGACAGGAGAGTACAGGAAAATACATTTTCTGTCATCAGTGGGTTAATGGCTTAAAAATCAAAGATTTGTCTTTAGTTCTCCTAGACAGGCTTTTCCAGTTGTTCCCAAATAGGACATACCTTTCTCGTTCTGTAGATCTTTAGAAACTTTGGAAGTTCTTGGCTTGTTACTTTGGTGATAGAACACTGAATTGTAAAGGTCTATAACAGAGGATGACAATCTTTGAATAAATGAGCAGGTCAAGGTAACATAATCTTTTTGCCTTCACTTAGCATACAAAGTCCTTTCTGAACTAACTGAGCTTTCCTTTCTAGTCTCATTTCCTCTGCTGAAGCCACACCAGCCTGTCTTTCTAATCCAGGCCACCTTGTACTCGCATATCGGACTGAACCTTCTTTGCCTGTGCTCTTCTTTCTTGTTGGGCTGTCTTCTCTACTGGGCAGCTTCTCCTTTCCAGGCCTGGCTCCTTTCTCCTAAGAGACCACATAGCAAAGACATAAATGAAGGTTAATCTAGTAGCTGTGTGAAGGATGAATTGGAAAGAAGAGTGTGGAGGAACAAGACCTGTTTTAGGAGACAGCAAAGGTCTTATGGATCTGAGCTGCCTGATATGGTAGCAACTAGCTGCATGTGGCAATTAAAATAAAATAAAAGTAAAAATTCAGTTCTTCAGTTATACTGGCTGTAATTTTCTTTTTTTTTTTTTTTTTGAGATGGAATCTTGCTCTCTTGCCTTGCTCTGTCCCCTAGGCTGGAGTGCAGTGGCACAATCTCAGCTCAGTGCAACCTCCGCCTCCCAGGTTCAAGTGATTCTTCTGCCTCAGTCTCCTGAGTGGCTGGGATTATAGGCGTCCACCACCACACCCAGCTAATTTTCATATTTTTAGTAAAGACAGCGTTTCACCATGATGGCCAGGCTGGTCTTGAACTCCTGACCTCACGTGATCCACTCGCCTCGGCCTCCCAAAGCATTGGGATTATGGGCATGAGCCACTGTGCCTGGCCATGTGATTTTTTTTCCTTAGCTCAGTCTGATCTTCATCCCCCACCCCACCCAGTCCAAGAACAAGTCCTAATAATAGTTCTTCCTTCAAAAAAGGTAACACAATTGTATTCTTTTCTCCATTTCTATTTTCACTACTTAAGTAGTTTTGAGTCACTACTATCGCTCTCCTGGCTGACTACACTAGCCTTCCTGCAATCATCTGGGAGAGTGGTACTGGTTACCCTGCTTTCCCCTCACCCCCTAAAAATAGGCAAAACAACCTTTTGAAAAGAAAATCAGGCCAGACATGGTGGCTTATGCCTGTAATCCCAGCAGTTTGGAAGGCCAAGGCAGGAGGATTGCTTGAGCATGGGAGTTTGAGATCAACTTGGGAAACATAGTGAGACCCCATCTCTACAAAAGAAAAAAAAATTAGCTGGGTGTGGTGGCTCGTACCTGGAGTCCTAGCTGCTATGGAGGGAGGATCACTTGAGCCCATGATCACTTGAGTTTTGACTGCGCCACTGTACTCAAGCCTGTGCTGTGGAGCCAGATCCTGTCTCTTAAAAAAAAAAGAAAAAGAAAAAGATTAATCTCTTGTTTAGAACTCCTGCCTCCTATTGTACTGATAAAGGATTCCAAATATTTCAAGCTGGCCTAAAAAGCTCTTTATGATCTGGTCCTTGCCTTCTTAACCAACCTATTCACCACACCACACTTCCCTCCCTCCCTGAGCTTCAGCCACTCTGGCCTCTTTCAGGTTTCTAAAATACACCAGGTCTTTATTGCTTTAGGGCCTTTTTCTGGCTACTCCCCCTGCATTGTTCTTGCCTAGCTCTTTCATGTGTGGCTCCTTCTTAGTTTCAAAGTCTCAGCTCTAATGTTGCTTCTTTGTCTACTGTTTCCAAAGTAGACTCTTCTGCTTCTAGCCCATACTCTTTACAGCATCACTCTTACCATTATCTGGAATCATCCTTGTTCATTTATTTGACTCTCTGTCTCTCCCTACTAGACTATAAGTTCCATGAAGGCAGAAAACTTATTTTTATTCTCTGCTCTATTTCTACTACCTAAACAGTGCCTGGCACATGTAGCTGTGCTAAAAACAATGTTTAATAACACCGATTTTCTAAAGGAGATGTAAGAGGAGCTCACCTAGTTCTCCCTCCCACCCTTGTTCTCTGTGTTCCTCCTTCCCCACCACGTATATAAAAGGGATCTCTATGTGTCTTAAATGTGGATATCTTTCTAGGCCCTTTATACTGAAAGTGAACCAGCAACTTTGTGGCTGAACTTCATCTTTTACTTCATGAAATCATGGCCACAGCTTTTTGAATGGTTGGTTTCAGTTGGAAAACATAGTGAACAATACATCTGGAAATATTCTGTCATGTTTTGAGCTGAGAAACTCTAGAGAACCAGCTGCTGATTTGAAAGCCTTTTATTATGATACAAACAGTCTATTGTCTACAGAATCACTGGCCATTATACAGGGGTAGCTATGTGTTGCTTTTTCTAGCTATTAACTTGAGAGAAAAAACTAGTATTCATAATTTATGCATGGCTTATATTCCCTGAGAATAGTTTATTGTGTTATTTTCTTTAGCTGATTTACTGTACATTTAGAGATTTTTTGAGACAGGGTCTTCCCCTGTTGTCCAGGCTGGAGTACAATGGTGTAAAACACACCTGACCGCAGGCTCAACCTCCTGGCCTGAAGCTATCCTCTGACCTCAGCCTCCCAAGCAACTGGGACCACAGGTGTGAACCACCACACGCAACTAATTTTTAGTTTTTTGTAGAGTCAGGGTCTCACTATGTTGCCCAGTCTGGTCCCAAACTCACATGGTCTAAAGTAATCCTCTCACCTTGGCCTCTCAAAGTGCTGGGAATAATAACTGGTGTGCACAGTGGTGCACACCACTGTGGCAGCCAGGATTTTTCTTACTCCATTTTTTTTCTTTAAACTCAATCAAAAGTTAAATCGTTAAATAGTAGGCTGACATATTTTCCATTTTGGGTTTTTTTAATGTCACAGATTTCTGCATTAAAATAAGGTTTATAATTATGATTTAGTATTCTTAGGTGGCTTTATATGGTTCAAATGGGTGAATTTCAGCATTTACTATATTAAAGTTTACTCTTATACTTTATAATATATGAATATAGTAGAAGAGAAGTTGACATTCAATACCTGCATATAAATAGTTTTGAAGAAAGTGAATATGTATACTATTAGTGATAAATATATAACTTGGTAGTGTGATATTTAATATTTTGATAATTAAAAAAATTTCTGACCATTACTATTTGGAAGATTTATATAAAATGACAGATAATTATGTACTAAGATTATTATCTAGGAAATAATTACACCTAAATAACTTACTTGGGAATCGTTGCACGTGCCTGTAATCCCAGCACTTTGGGAGGCCAAGGTGGGTGGATCACTTGAGATCAGGAGTTTGAGACCAGCCTAGCCAACATGGTAAAACCCCATCTCTGCTAAAAATATATATATATTAAAAAAAAAGATTAGCTGGGTGTGGTAGCACCTGCCTGTAGTGCCAGCTGCTTGGGAGGCTGAGGCATGAGAATCACTTGAACCTGGGAGGCCAGGGTTTCAGTGAGCTGAGATTGTGCCATTGCACTTTAGCCTGGGCAACGGAGACTCTATCTCAAAAACACAAACAAAAAATAACAAAACAACTTAGATTAACAATTTAGTATTTTTAAATTACAAAAATTACTTTAACATTTACATTTCAGGAAATTAGAAAATAGGAAATACAGATACAAATTCACTCAATTTCCTAAGCATTAGTACAACCACTGGAATATTTGAAAAATATTTTTGGTTGGGCATGGTGGCTCACGCCTGTGATCTCAGCACTTTGGGAGGCTGAGGTGGGTGGATCATTTGAGGTCAGGAGTTTGAGACCAGCCTGGCCAACATGGTAAAACCCCATCTCTACTAAAAATACAAAAATTAGCTGGGCATAGTGGTGTGCACCTGTAATCCTAGGTACTAGGGAGGCTGAGGCATGAGAATCGCTTGAACCTGGGAGGTGAAGTTCGGCAGTGAGCTGAGATTGTGCCACTGCGCTCCAGCCTAGGTGACAGAGTGAGACACCATCT
>NW_016107326.1:4802721-4810213 GCF_001604975.1 Cebus imitator
TGGGTAACATGAGTGAAACTCTGTCTCAAAAAAAAAAGAAAAGAAAAAAAAAATTTTTAATCCAGAATTTTCCCTTAAATCTGGAAATTTTAATGATAGATTATGTTTATGTTTCAAATATGCTTAAGTAATAATTTTTTAAAGTCTGAGAATTTATACTTGAATTATTAATTTTTTTTCCCTTGTAGGTTGGAAAAGAGACTGTTCAAACCACTGAGGATCAGATTTTGAAGAGAGATATGCCACCAGCATTTATTAAGTAAGTAATTAAAACGTTCTTGGGTTGTTAAGCAGAATAATACTATTGATAGGAAGAAAAAGTAGTTGATTTCAGTAACAACTTTTTTTTTGGTACAAAACTTTTGTTTACAATTGAAATTTCAACATTTTTATCTTCTAACTTTTTAAAAATCTGTTCATTTTAGTCTTTGATATTAGGCATTGTTGACATACTAATTTTTTTTTTTTTTTTGAGAAGGAGTTTTACTCTTGTCACTCAGGTTGGAATGCAATGGCATGATGTCAGCTTGCTGCAATCTCTGCCTTTTGGGTTCAAGTGATTCTCCTGTCTCAACCTCCCAAGTAGCAAGCATGTGCCACCACTACCAGCTAATTTTTGTAATTTTTAGTAGACATGGGGTTTCACCATGTTGGCCAAGCTTGTCTTGAACTCCTGATCTCAGGTGATCCACCTGCCTTGGCCTCCCAAAGTGCTGGGATTACAGGTGTGAGCCACTGTACCTGGCCGATTTTTGACATAATGTTTAATAAAACCATGACTTTTGAGCTTTTCTTTCCAGAATGAAAAGGATTTAGAGACCCATTCTGACTATAGCATGCATGAGTCTGCATTGTATACTAGGCACCTTTGCTTGGAGATAAGGGGATAATAGTAGATATAAACTTTTGGAAATTATTGTTTCATATATTCAGTTATATTTTAAATTTAAGTTATATTTATATATCTCCTAGTACTCCTAAAAACAATTTCCAGGCTTTTTGGCCTATTCTCCATAAAACAAACAGACTTACTAATGTTTGAATACTTAAAACTTTGTAGGTTCTTATATTGTCTTTCATTAGTGGTTTTGTTCTACATGGCAGTCAAGTCCTAAACAAAAGTAAAGGCTGATGTGTAGGACAAAAAAAGGAGAACTCATAGAAGTCAATAAGAATAACATAAGATTTTTCAAAAAGAAGGTGTGTGAAGGACTTGAATAGGCACCTCAAAAGAGATGAAATTTAAGTGGCCAATAAATATATGAAAAAGTGTTTTATCTCAGTCATCAGAGAAGTGCAAATTATTTTATTATGCACCCTAAATTAAGAAGCCTGATCATATTAGTCATTGATAAGATGTAGAGCAATTGGAATGTTCTTACACTGCTGTTGGGAATATAAATTGGTGCAGCCACTTTGGAAAACAATTTGACATTAGTAAAGTAGAAGATAAGCAGTTCCACTCCCAGGTATGTTCCCTAGAAATACTTGTGTGCATGCACACTAGCATCCATATAAAAAAATTTCTCTCAGCATTGTTCATGATGACTCAACTGGTCTATCTAGAGTGGAATGGATAAAAATAATCATTGTATAGTCAGAAATTATAATATTAGTAATGAAAAAGAGTAAGAAATTTTCACTTTAAAATGGTGAATTCTATGCTATATGAGTTTCATTTCAATGGAAAAAAACAATGAGACCAGGTGCAGTGGCTCACACCTATAATCCTAGCACTTTGGGAGGCTGAGGAGGGCAGATCACTGGAGCCCAGGAGTTTGAGACCAGCCTGGGCAACATGGTGAAAACTCATCTCTACAACAAATTAGCTGGGTGTGGTGGTATGAGCCAGTAGTCCCAGCCACCCAGGAGGCTGAAGTGGGAGAATCACCTGAGCCTGGGAAGTTGAGGCTTCAGTGGGCTGTGACTGCACCACTGCACTTCAGCTGGGTGACAGAGTGAAACCCTGTATCTAAAAGAATAAATAAATAAAAAGAAAGAAGAGAAATGAATGGTCAAAAATAATTGAGGGAAATGAAAGACAGTTAGATAGATAGATAGATAGATAGATAGATAGATAGATATGTAGGTTCCACTTATTTAAAGTTTAAGAATGGCCAGTTGTGATGACTCACGCCTATAATCCCGTACTTTGGGAGGCTGAGGCAGGTGGATCACTTGAGGTCAGGAGTTCGAGACCAGCCTGGTCAACATGGTGAAACCCCATCTGTACTAAAAATACAAAAATTAGCCAGGCGTGGTGGTGTACACCTGTAATCCCAGCTACTTGGGAGGCTGAGGAGGGAGAATTGCGTGCAGCTGGGAGGTGGAGGTTGCAGTGAGCCAAGATCGTGCCACTGCACTCTAGCCTGAGTGACAGAGTGAGACTCTGTCTCAAAAAAAAAAAAAAAGTTCAAAAACATGCAGAAATAAACTATGTTGTTTAGACATGCTTATTTATATGGTAAAAAGATAAAGAAGAATAAGAAATAATGGTCACCACAACCAGGGTAGTCCTATCTCTGGGAGGGAGGAAGAGGTTTATACTCAGGGAGAGGTACACAAGGGCTTCTAAAAGTGGTAATAATGTTCTATTTTTTATTTAAGTGATGAGTTACATGGGTGGTTGTTTTATATTTATTAATTATATCATACTTATGTTTATTTGCTCTATGTATGTTATATATCACAACTTTAAATAAAACTAAAAGTGTTCCTTTATTTTTATCCTCCTTATGTTCTATTATTTTCATTGAACAGATGCAAAACTTTCACCCGTATTAATGTTTTCTTATTTCTAACTAACTTGAGTGGGTGCTTTATGCAACTATGTTTCTGTTAATTCCATAAAATGTCTTCATGTGTCAGGAAGTAAGGTGCTGGAAGCATCTGTTTTTTTTTGTAGAGCCTATTTTGTGGGAGTATCTTTTTTGTCCTACCTTCATTGGACTTGGTGATCTCAAGGTTTCTTCCAGCTCTGACCAACATCAGCCTACTTTGTTTACACGCCATCTGATCAACCTGGTAATATATACAAACCTTGAGACAGGCTCTCACTCTGTCACCCAGGTTGAAGTGCAGTGGTGCGATCATGACTCATTGCAGCCTCGATCACTCAGGCTTATGTGATTCTCCTGCCTCAGCCTCCCGAGTAGCTGGTACTACAGGTGTGTGCCACCATGCCCAGACAATTTTTAAATCATTTGTGGAGGCAAAGTCTCTCTGTTGTCCAGGCTGGTCTTGAACTCCTAGCGATCCTCCTGCCTTGGCCTCCCAAAGTGTTCGGATTATAGGTATCAGCCACTGTGCCCTGGCCTTAGCCTGGTAATATTAAGAGGAATCTTATGCTGTCAACTAAACATACTATAATTACACTTGTATTTACCTTACATTAAAAACATAGCTCTAACTTGTAGCAGGTTACTCCTCACCCCTTGGAAGGTATAGGACACAGGGAATGAGTGAGAAGGGGTTTGTTTCACTGTCAGGTAAGTAGTTGGACTTGATGACCCTACAAACAATTGCTTCCAACCCTGACATTCTAGTTTATGAATAGATTTGATTGGTAAATGGATTTTTTCAGGAAACTATTTTTGTTCATCCATGGAGACATATTCTGAAATATTCTATTTGCTCTCACAGGTTTCTTTGGGGACTAAGAAGAATTAACAATGAGCACATCCTAGTTGTGGTATAAATTTCAAAAAATTTGGTAACTTCAAAACAAAACTTAATTGATCACCCTGTGTGGTAGCTAGGGCATCAACCCCTTACTCTAATAATTGGTAATTTAATGAAAAGTAAGCATTTATTAGTAGCCCTAGTTGTAAGGTGAATTCTAACCAACAAATGTGGAAGAAATGACAGAATTAAAAAATGATTGATCATGTAGTTGTTAATGAAACAATTGATTTAGAAAAGGATAGTCAATGGATGAGACCATTCAGAGGTTTGAGCTTTTATTGTGCCATGGAGAAAAACTCTGGACTCCATGGTTAATCAGGGAAAAACCATGTGTTATGATCAACTGAAAACTTTACTGAGCAGTTTTGAAGTGTGTAATTTAATATGCCACAGTCTGAAATGTTATTTGAAAATAGCCTTGAATACAAACAACAATATGGCTGTGGTTGTCCAACAAATTTGGGGGCAGATAAGTATTCTATAATTGAAAACATGCTGGAGGGCTAGGCATGGTGGCTCGCACTTGTAATCCCACCACTTTGGGAGGCTGAGGTGGGAGGATTGCTTAAGTCTCGGAGGTCGAGGCTGCAGTGAGCTGTCATTATGCCACCGTACTCCAGCCTGGGTGATAGAGTGAGACCCTGTTTAAAACAAAACCAAATAAAACAAACCATGATGGATTTTTATGCTTTTCTTTTCTTGTTTTTCTATAGAATGCAAAAATGAAGCAGAAAATAGTAGATGCCTTGACTTGGAAAAGACAGGGACAGAGAAGGATAAACAGATGGAAGCAATTAATGACATCCTTGGAACTATTGAGTAGGACATTCTTTTGAGCTGTTTGGTTGATGTTTAGAAATTTCTAGGGCATGACTGACTGAAACTTCCTCTGTAGTCTACTTTTGCAAGGATTTCTCAAGTGACTGCTTAAGCAACACTGAAGGCTAAAATATTAAAAAATTTATTGTTAGATCAGTCTGTATTCCTAGAATGTTAAGATACCAAGGCTACAGAAAACAGAAGATACTTGACCTGTAGATAGATTCATACCTAATCTATGTGATATTTATTTAAAGATTTTTCAGGGAAAGATGTAACACCTTTAGAATTTAGGGGTCTCAAAATCCTATCATAGGCTATTTGTGTGATTGGCAATTAAGGGCATATTGAAAAATGGGTTTAATAAATTTAAAATGATGTAAAGGTTGTAGTGAGCAGAGATCATGCCATGCACTCTAGCCTGAGTGACAAGAGCAAAACTCTGTCTCAAAAAAAGAAAGAAATCATTTGTTCCTTTTGAGACTGTTAGCGGTGGAGTCAGCTGCTGTACTCCATGTTTGCATTTTGTATCATGGGTCAGTTGTCATTTTCTTCTTCATCATCTTCATCATACAGCTGTGGCAGTAATGTTTTATGTATAATTGATTAATGGGCTAGACGTGCTCCTTGGTTAATTATTTACTGATTGCCTAGCATGCTAAGTACTGTATATAGAATAGTCGTTCTTACCAGTGTGTAATGAATGGTCACTTGTGAGATGTATTGCAAATGATTTAACAGTAATAAAGTGCCAGAGGATACGAATGCTTTGCTTTAAAAAAAAACTAATGGAGCATATTTAAGTTTACATGTAAAATAATATCCCTCTCATTCCTACTCATTATGAGTTTGTTTTTTTAAAACTTTCATTGAAGTATAATATATTCGTTATTATGTTTTCTTTAATGGAAGAGAAATTAGTGGAACTATAGCTGTTGTGGCTGGATATTGTGCATAATCCCAAGTAGACCCATGGGGATATGCCATAAATTTGAGTTTTATTTTTGTATGTATGATGGTGGAGCAAAGGTGGAAACTCTACTGCAGAGAAATTTTATAAAAAAGAAATATTTTAAGAAGTTTCCAGTTAAAGAGCTATAATAAAGACTGACTTTATGATAGGAATTCAGAGAGAGAGCTCTGTCATTGTAAGTAGAAATAGTAGAAAGAACATTTATGTAGGAAGTGGGGCGTGGGAGGATGGATAGATGTAGGGAGGAAGGAAAATACTCTGGATACAGTGAATGGGATAAACAAGTCATGAGGGCCTGTGGGGAGAGAGGCAGTCATAGTGGGGCTGGTAGGAACTAAGGTTAGGTAGGTAGGTTGGGCAATAGTCCTTGAAAGCCAGGCAAAGGAATTTAGAATTGGGCAGCAGGGAAGCTTTGTAATGTTGAGCAGTAGGATGACAATATGATAGCATCTTCAGGAAGATTCATAATCAAATACAGAATGAATAGTAGGTGCTAGTGTTGTCACAGAGAATAAGCTGTATGTCAAACCGACCAGATTTATTTTCTGTCAGTGTAGATCTGCTTCAGATTGATTCCTTACTATAGGAGAGAAATGTTTATGGCAGACTATTTTATTTGCCTTGGAAAAATTATCATTGATATATACAATGAAACTTCATTCTTATTTCTGCAATGGAGCAGAAATGAATAATGAAGGCAATTCTTGGACCCTTTCCAAGGATGTTCAGTACTGAATGGATCAAAAAGTGTCACTTCTGAGGTAGTCTTGTGATGAACTTGAAAAGGGCATGGTGTGCATTATCTGTTGGCAGGCAAATGACAGCTTCATTTCAAACTGGACAGTGTTCTCACTTTCTGCCTCACTACTGCTCTGACAGTCTGCTTGAAGTCAAAACTTGAATTGGTTCACCAGCTCGGACTATTTTTGAAGCATATTGTAATGTCTAGGCTTATTAAATAAAAGAATGTTCCCAAAATACTATGTGAAACTACTGCTACATGATTGTCATTAATCACATTTCTTGGGAATTCTTTGTTTTAACACTTAAACTTTATTAGTTAAGAACAGTTATGGTGTTTACTTGTACAAATTTACTATAATTTATATTCAGGCACAAAGAAGAAATTTGAGAAAGATTAAAACGTGCTTTATACTTAATTTAGATCTATTTTGACCTAAAATAATGATGTCACATTTTTACGACCTTGTGGCTTTTGTTTTGCTTGTGATCTTGAACAGTCAAAATAATTTGTGATGAAATTTGTATTTTTAAACACACTTGTGGGTGAAAGTGCCTAGAATTATCTTTTTAAATAATTATTTGATCATATCATTTCATACCCTGTGTTTGCCTGGGGCTAATGTGTGATTTGTGTGTATGTGTCCTGAGTTTTGTGGTGCTATCCACTGCTACAGTATTAGAAGATATTTGTCTCTTAATGTGGATGCCCAAGATTCTGTGAGATAATCATTCACCTCTGCCAGCTGCCTTGCTGCATTTTTGAGCTAGAGCAAGCACTCAAACTTTAAATAGTTCGTCTTTGGACTTGCCACTTTAAACATAATTTAGCACTACTGTTTTTTGTTTGTTTGTTTGTTTTTGAGATGGAGTCTTGCTCTGTCGCCGAGGCTGGAGTGCAATGGCACAATCTCAGCTGACTGCAACCTCCACCTCCTGGGATCAAGCGATTCTCCTGCCTCAGCCTCCCGAGTAGCTGGGTTTACAGGCGCTCGCCACCATGCCTGGCTAAATTTTGTATTTTTAATAGAGATGGGGTTTCGCCATGTTGGCCAGCCTGGTCTCGAACTTCTGACCTCAGGTGATCCACCCACCTTGGCCTCCCAAAGTACTGGAACTGCAGACATATGCCACTTTAATTTTTAAACTAGAGAATTAAAAAATTCTTTAAAGGCCGAGAGTGGTGGCTCACGCCTGTAATCCCAGCACTTTGGGAGGCCGAGGCAGGTGGATCACGAGGTCAAGAGATCGAGACCATCCTGGTCAACACGGTGA
>NW_016107326.1:4810293-4824026 GCF_001604975.1 Cebus imitator
CCAGCTACTCAGGAGGCTGAGGCAGGAGAATTGCCTGAACCCAGGAGGCGGAGGTTGCAGTGAGCCGAGATCATGCCATTGCACTCCAGCCTGGGTAACGAGCGAAACTCCGTCAAAAAAAAAAAAAAAAAAAAAAATTCTTTAAAATAATTTTTAGTTTTTAAAATTATTACTATTGCAGGGCATGGTGGCTCACACCTGTAATCCCAGCACTTTGGGAGGCTGACGTGGGTGAATCACGAGGTCAAGAGATTGAGACCATACTGGCTAACGTGGTGAAACCCTGTCTCTAAAAATACAAAAATTAGCTGGGCATGGCAGCACGGGCCTATAGTCCCAGCTACTTGGGAGGCCAAGGCAGGAGAATTGCTTGAACCAGGGAGTCAGAGGTTGCAGTGAGCCAAGATTGCACCACTGTACTCCAGCCTGGTGACAGAGCAAGACTCCGTCTTTAAAAAAAAAATTCTTTTTATTATCTTTTGTTATATTTCTAATATAATTTTATTGTACTCAAAGACATGGTTGGTGTAATATCAATTCTTGGAAATTCTTTTGTAACATAGTAAGAGCTCAGTTCTAGTGAGTGTATATGTGTGCTTGAAAAGAAAGTATTTTCTTTTTTGCTTGGTTATAGAGTTCTATTTATATCAATTAGGTTAGTATAGAAATATTACTAGTCCAATTTTTTAAGCCTAATTTGTCTCAACTATGAGCTTATGATTGATATATGTTAAAACTCCTATACTAATTGTAGACCTGTTGATTTTTCTTATAATAGTCAGTGTTAGCTCTACATATTTCAGAGCAATATTGTTAAGTGGTTATAGGTTTGTGATTCTCATGGGTTCTGAATTCTGTTAATTATTTGTTGCCGCTTATCTTTTTTTAGAATGACTATTGATAGACATTAGCCTGCTGTTGGCTTGTTTCTCTAGATTTTGTTCTCCTTTTAATCCACATCCTAGTTTTTGGCAATTTTCTTCATAAGTGAAAATATCTTCTTACTGTGTCTATTCCACTTCATTTTGTGTTTAGGTAGCCACAGCTGTAACTGTTTTATTACATTCTACTGTAGAACAGTGATTGCCTACCTTTTTTTTTTTTTTACATAAGGAACTTTAAATAATAATAGTGAAATTTTAGGCTGGTTGTAGTGGCTCACTCCTATAATCCCAGCACTTTGAGAGGCCGAGGCAGGTGGATCACCTGAGGTCAGGAGTCCAAGATCAGCCTCATCAACATGGTGAAACCCCATCTCTACTAAAAATGCAAAAATTAGCTGGGCGTGGTGGTGCACGTCTGTAGTCCTAGTTACTCGGGTGGCTGAGGGAGGAGAATCTCTTGAGCCTGGGAGGTGGAGGTTGCAGTGAGCTGAGATTGCGCCATTGCACTCCAGCCTGGGTGACAGACACTATATCACAACCCCCCCCACCACCCCACCAACAACAAAATAATAATAGTGAGATTGTAAATTATTTGTTGATTAAAAAATGCATAAAAACAAACAGATACAGGCTGGGGGCAGAATCCCAGCACTTTGGGAGGCTAAGGCGAGCAGATCCCTTGAGGTCAGGAGTTCAAGACCAGTCTGGCCAACATGGTGAAAATCCATCTCTACTAAAATACAGAAATTAGCCGGGCGTGGTGGTGGTGGTGAGTACCTGTAATCTCAGCTACTTGGGAGGCTGAGGCAGGAGAATGGTTTGAATCCAGGAGGCGGAGATTGCAGTTAGTGGAGATCACACCACTGCACCCCAGCCTGAGTGACAAAGTGAGACTCTATCTCAAACAAACAAAAAGATACAGTGAATTCAGCAATATTTTATTTTATTTTATATATATTTTTGGAGACAGGATCTCGCTATGTCACCTATGTTGAAATATAGTTGTGTGATCACAACTCACTGCAGCCTCAGCCTCCAGGCTTAGGCAGTCCTCTCATCTCAGCCTCCCAAATACCTAGGACTATAGGCATGCATGCTACCATACTTGGCTAATTAAAAGAATTTTTTTTTCTTTTTTAGAGATGGGATCTCACTATGTTATCCAGGTGGGTCTAGAGCTCCTGGGTTCAATCGATCCTCCCAGAATATGGGGATTATAGGCGTTAGCCACCATGCCTGGCCAATTTAGTGATATTTTAAGATAATTAAAAAAAAAATTTTTTTTTTTTAGACGGAGTTTCGCTCTTGTTACCCAGGCTGGAGTGCAATGGCGTGATCTCGGCTCACCGCAACCTCCGCCTCCTGGGTTCAGGCAATTCTCCTGCCTCAGCCTCCTGAGTAGCTGGGACTACAGGCACACGCCACCATGCCCAGCTAATTTTTTGTAGTTTTAGTAGAGACGGGGTTTCACCATGTTGACCAGGATGGTCTCGATCTCTTGACCTCGTGATCCACCCGCCTCGGCCTCCCAAAGTGCTGGGATTACAGGCGTGAGCCACCGCGCCCGGCCCAATTTAAAAATTTTATTCATCACAACAGAATCAACATATATTTAAAAACTACTAGTATCTGTAAGACACACTTGCTTGTCTGCTCAGTCTGTTTCTGCTGTAACCCTAGTATGAGATGGAGGAAGGACTATGGGGCTGATGGACCAGTAGGTAGCAGAGTTCTTGATTGAACTTTGCATGCCCAGAATCTGCACTGATGCTACATTTGACAAGAGAGTGAGGGAAGAGGGGAGAAAGAACAGGACTAGTTATTCAGGTTTTAAAGGATTTAAAGGTTGTGACTCATACGCTGTCTTTCAAATAAACTGCTTACCAAGACTTGAGGAACATTTAGCTTGGGCAGCTGTAATGTTTGTTCCTCTCCATTTATTCCCAACGTGCTGCTTCCCCTTCAGTTATCTCCTGACTTGGCCAGAGTCCTGTTTTATTTGAAGTGAAGTCAAAACTGGCTGCATACCCTCCTAATCTCAATAATCTGAAATAAGAGAATTTAGTGAGGCCGGGCGCGGTGGCTCAAGCCTGTAATCCCAGCACTGTGGGAGGCCGAGGCGGGTGGATCACGAGGTCAAGAGATCGAGACCATCCTGGTCAACATGGTGAAACCCCGTCTCTACTAAAAATACAAAAAATTAGCTGGGCATGGTGGCGTGTGCCTGTAATCCCAGCGACTCAGGAGGCTGGGGCAGGAGAATAGCCTGAATCCGGGAGGCGGAGCTTGCAGTGAGCCGAGATCGCGCCATTGCACTCCAGCCTGGGTAACAAGTGCGAAACTCCGTCTCAAAGTCTCAAAAAGAAAAAAAAAAAGAGAATTTAGTGAACGTGTGGAGGGTGTGCGTGTGTGTGTTTGTGTGTGTGTGTGTGTGTGTTTAGGCTTTGTTATCTAGTATACATGCTCTAGCAAAGGGTTTGGTGATTCCCTTGAAACGTTATGAATGTTTTCAGTATGACTCATTGTGATTTATTTTTTAAAATTCATTTTTTCCCTTTATTGAGATATAATTGACAAATATAAATTGTATATATTTAAGCTGTATCCTTGTGGTTTTATTTTTAGTTTTGGGTGTACTCATGCAGTGTCCTGTACTATCAGTGTTTGGCCTTGATAAGAACAAGAAGCGTACTTTGCATTATGTTGTATTTTAAGAGAGTTGGGACAGGGAAAGGAATACTTTGTGGATGAGGTCTGTAGGGTCTTTAAATGTAGGAGTACAGGGTTGGAACAGCATGTTTTAGGATTATCACACAGTGTACCCTATCTCATGTGAGTTGGTGCTGCATACTTGCTACTTGAATTAGATTAAAGCTTGTCATTGTACTCTGTGTTCCCGACTCCCTCCTAAAAACTGTAACTATGCTTGTGACTTCACTTAGGTCTCTAGGTGATGAATGGCTGAGGATCCTTGACCTTTCTCAAAACGGCAATGCCAGGAACAAAGCATATTAGCTGTTACTGGTATGCCACAGAATGTGCCCATCTCTACTGTTTTAAAGTAAAATCTGTGCCAAATGCTTCATATTAGTATATAAAAGAAAACTTTCTTTTTACATATCTCCTGAGTCTGATAGAGTCTTGCTTTGTCTCCCAGGCTGGATGGAATACAGTGACATGATCATAGCTTACTGTAACCTCAAACTTCTGGGCTCAAACGGTTCTCCCCTCAACCTCCTGAGTTAGCTGGGACTACAGGTACATGCCACCATGCCTGCCTATTTTTTTTTTTTTAAATTTTTGTTGAGATAGGGTCTTGCTATGTAGCCTAGGCTGTTCTTGAATTCCTGGGCTCAAGCAATCCTCCCACCGCAGCCTCCAAAAGCGCTGGGATTATAGGTGTGAGCCACCACCCTTGGCTTTATTTTTATTATTTTAAAAAAATCATATGTGTATACATATTCCAAGGAGGGGATGAATTGATTATAGAGGCAGTACTTCCTATTTGATGGATACTAGAATGGCTGAACTCTCAGTTGCTGATGCCTGAAATTTTATATTGGAGTTCATTCCTTAGGTTAACAATTTAAATCTTAAATATCTAATGAACGGAGAATTTGTGGGGCCTTAGCAGTCATTTTCACTTAGACCTCTGGCTGAAGGTAGGCTCTTATTATGCAGGAAAGCGGAGAGAGCTTGAGGGCCTGCCTGTACCCCAAACCCGTCTTTTCAATCAGGCCTTATATTATAAAGGACTTTAATATCATCTTCAAATAAGGCCATGTATGTAGTCCCAGGAAAAAGAGGAGTCTTAAAAGATGTTGTTCATGGCCAGGTGTGGTAGCTTACGTCTGTAATACCAACACTTTGGGAGGCTGAGGTGGCTGGATTGCTTGAACCCAGGAGTTCAAGGCCAGCCTGGGCAACATGGTGAAGCCCCATCTCTACTAAAAATATAAAAAATTGGCCGGGTACGGTGGCTCATGCCTGTAATCCCAGAACTTTGGGAGGCTAAAGTGGGCAGATCATGAGGTCAGGAGATCGAGACCAGCCTGACCAACATGGTGAAACCCCGTCTCTACAGAAAATACAAAAATTAGCTGGGTGTGGTGGTGCGTGCCTGTAATCCCTGCTACTCAGGAGGCTGAGGCAGGAGAATCACTTGAACCCGGGAGGCGGAGTTGGCAGTGAGCCGAGATCACACCATTGTACTCCAGCCTGGGTGACAGAGCAAGAGACTCCATCTCAAAAAAAAAAAAAAGCATTTACAAAAAATTAATTGGGCATGGTGGCACATGCCTATAATTCCAGTACTTGGGAGGCTAAGGTAGGAGGATCGTTTGAGCCCAGGAGGTCAAGGCTGTGGTGAACCGTGATTGTGACACTGCACTCCAGCCCAGATGAAAGTTGATCATGCAGTTAAAATATTAAATGTAAGCACTTAAATAGGCCACCATTTTTATGAATGTGTTTTGGCATTTATTTGTTTGTTTTGTTTTCTTTTAGACAGAGTCTCGCTCTGTCTCTCTGGAGTGCAGTGGTGCGATCTTGGCTCACTGCAACGTCCACCTCACGGGTTCAAGCAATTCTCCTGCCTCAGCCTCCTGAGTAGCTGGGATTACAGGCATGTGCCACCATACCCAGCTAATTTTTGTATTTTTTTTTTCCCTCTGGGTCCAGGGCAGAATAATTTTTGTATTTTTAAGTAGAGATGGGGTTTTGCCATGTTGGCCTGTGTGGTCTTGAACTGATCTCCCCACCCTCCTCGGCCTCCCAAAGTGCTAGGATTATCGGCATGAGCCACTGTGCCCAGCCTGGCATTTCTTGGATTTGGGTTTTAAATATGATGGGCTTCTCAGACTGGGAAGTGATTTAGGCTTTTCTTTTTTCTTTTTTTTTTGAGACAGAGTCTTGCTCTGTCACCCAACCTCTGCCTCTCGGGTTCAAGTGATTCCCCTGCTTCAGCCTCCTGAGTAGCTGGGGTTACAGGCATTGGTTACAGCCACCAGGCCTGGCTAATTTTTGTATTTTTAGTAGAGAGAGGGTTTCACTATGTTAGTCAAGCTGGTCTAGGATTTTCTTGGATCTCTGAAAGACGCTGAAAGAATGGGAAGGGACGGGAAGGTCTCAACAAGGTCTAAGAAAAGAGGAAGAATAGCCCTGACAATTGATTTTGCCTGCTACATAATTATACCAGGGCCAGACTGGTTGGAGATGACAGTGAGGGAGGTGCTGGCTGCAGTGGCCACGGTAGAGAAAGCCTCACTGACCAGCTTCTCATGTTCTCTGACTTCCTTCTTTTCACGTGTTTCCTTCCCATCTCCCAAGTGTTGTCATAGCCTTGTTTGATCAGATATGTTTGTGGGCTCTGCAACAAGCTCTCTAAAACAGGGATCATGGGATGTAAACACCTGTTTCCTTGGGTGTGTTCCAGGAATTGCGACTTCCTTGAAATCAAATTTTCAGGTGCTCTGCTCCATAGTACTTCACTCTTTGCAAACAATGCATCTTTTTGACAGTGTTTATAACCTAAATGGCTATACCGTTTAAGGTCAGTTTTAATTTTTTTGTTTTTATTAAAACAGTGAATGTGATATGAGTTATTTCCATTCCTGTCCCACCTTTTTTTCCCTTTTTTGGTGGGAGTGAAAGTTGAACTTGAATCTTTTTGAGTGCTTTCCAGTTTTAACTTATGGACCATATGTCTAAATAGACTTAATCACATGATTTCCTCTATATTATTTTGTCTAAAGCTCTCCTTTCCACAGCTAAACCACAGCTGACATAGGATGACTGCTTTTTACAGAAGTAGATTGAGACTGCTTAGCTTTAGGATGAGTTACCTGCATTTTGTGATGGTAGACTGCCCTCCCTAGTCCAACCAGGCCTATTGCAAGTGTAGGTTATTTCTCACAGAAAGGACTTGTGTGTGTGTGCGTGTGTGCATGTGTGAGAGAGAGAGAGAGAGAGAGATAGAGAGAGAGATCTATTGGAAAAAGAGCTCAAAGAGATGCTGCAAAGAGAATCATCTTTATAAGTAGTGCTGAGCTTCTGAAGGCAGGAGCAGTATAGTTGTTACCTTCTCCATCACAACATTCCTAACTTCTTGGGTAAAAATGACTCCTCCTGGCCAGGCATGGTGGCTCAGGCCTGTAACCCCAGCACTTTGGGATCACCTGAGGTCAGGAGTTTGAGACCATCCTGGCCAACATGGTGAAATCCCATCTCTACTAAAAATACAAAAATTAGTTGGGTGTGGTGGCACACACCTGTAATCCCAGCTATTGGGAGGCTGAGGCTTGAGAATTGCTTGAACCTAGAAGGCAGAGGTTGCAGTGAGCTGAGATTGCACCACTGCACTCCAGCTGGGGTGACAGAGTGAGACTCCATTTCAAAAAACAGCAACAACAAAAACCCCTCCTCCTGGTTCTCAGCACGCACTGGACATACTTATTTTTTTGCATTATTCTTATTTTTTTGGAGTGCAATGGCACAATTTTAGCTCACTGCAACCTCCGCCTCCTGGGTTTAAGCGATTCTACTGCCTCAGCCTCCTGAGTAGGTGGAATTACAGGTGCTCGCTACCATGCCTAGCTAATTTTTTTTTTTTTTAAGTAGAGACTGGGTTTCACTGGTGTTGGTCAGGCTAGTTTCGAACTCCTGACCTTGTCATCCACCCCTCTCTGCCTCCCAAAGTGCTTGGATTACAGGTGTGAGCCACTGCACCTGGCCCACTGGACATACTTCTAAGGATTGATTTATACTTGTCTCCTCCTACCAAGGTTCCTCTTAGGTAGGGATTTTTTAAAAAATTCCCATTTCTAGGAATCATAGCATGTAATAGTTCCTCAATATATTGGATGAATATATATATGAAAGAATTCAACTAAAGGAATTTAAGATTAGTGACTTGGCTGGGCACAGTGGCTCGTGTCTGTAATTCTGGCACCTTGGGAGGCCAAGGCAGGAGGATCACTTGAGTCCAGGAGTTCAAGTCCAGTCTGGGTAGCATAGGGAGATCTTATCTCTACAAAACATAAAAAATTAGCTGGGCACGGTGATGTGCACCTATAGTCGCAGCTACTTGAGAGGCTGAGGTAGGATCATCTGAGCCTAGGAGTTCAAGAGCAGTCTGGGCAACATAGTGAGACCCTGTCTCTACGACAAATATAAAAAATTATCTCGACATGGTAGCATGCACCTGTAGTCTCAGTTACTTGAGTGGCTGAGGTGGGAGGATCACTTAAGTCTGGGAGGTCAAGGCTACAGTGAGCTGTGCTGGTACCACTGCACTCCAGCCTGGGCAACAGAGTGAGATCTTGTTAAAAAAAAATCTTTAGTAACTCACCTTTTCTGAGTACAGTCTAAAAGAACTTTAAAAAGGACTTGTAGTCCAGGCATGGTGGCTCATGCCTATAATCCCAGCATTTTTGGGAGGCCGAGGAGTTGGAGACCAGCCTGGGCAATATGATGAAACCTCATCTCTACCCAAAATACAAAAAAAAAAAAAAAAAAAATGAGCTGGACAGGGTGGCGCATGCCTGTATTTCCAGCTACTTGGGAGACTGAGGCAGAAGTGTCACTTGAGCCTGGGAAACAGAAGTTGCCATGAGCTGAGATCAAGCCAATGCACTCCAGCCTGGGTGACAGAGCTAGATTCTGTCTCCAAACAAACAAACAAAAAAAAGACTTGTGATAGTCTTTTTATAATCTCTAAATGTATTTTCCTCCTATTCCTCATACATTTAATCTTCTTGAAATCACATGGAACTGAGAAGTTTGTACTCTTTATTTTCTTACAAAATAATTACTCATATTCAAGGTCTTCTCTTAAATTGTCTCAAATAATAGCAGGTGGTAATTCTGGGAAGAACAGATTACAGGATCATGAGTGACCATATTTAGGGATCCCATGAGGCTGTCATTGGGCCATTTGATATATAGCATAAGATTTTTTTTCTAGCAATTTAGGTTGAAGATTCCAAGGCAGAGAGAAGTATTACTTCATTGATTTAAAGTATCTAATTAAGTATTATTAGTATATAGTTAAGATATACAGTTATTTAGGAAACTGACCATTATCTCTACTTTCATTCTTTAAATACTGTTTTAAATTCAGATTTCTATTAAAATATACAAGATTGCTGGGCACAGTGGCTCACGCCTGTAATTCCAGCACTTTGGGAGGCTGAGGCGGGTGGATCACAAGGTCAAGAGATCGAGACCGTCCTGGTCAACATGGTGAAACCCCGTCTCTACTAAAAACTACAAAAAATTAGCTGGGCATGGTGGCGCGTGCCTGTAATCCCAGCTACTCAGGAGGCTGAGGCAGGAGAATTGCCTGAACCCAGGAGGCGGAGGTTGCGGTGAGCCGAGATCACGCCATTGCACTCCAGCCTGGGTAACAAGAGCGAAACTCCGTCTCAAAAAAAAAAAAAAAAAAAAAAAACAAACAAGATCACTTTAAGAAGCTAGGCAGCTTCAATATTTGAATAAAATACAATTTTCTGTAGACAAGACAGACTTCTTCCTGTGTCTGACTGCTGGTTAGTCTTAGTGGGATTTGTTTGGCTTTTATGAATGCCATTAACTTTTAATGTGCAGATCAGATGTCTTATTGTATAAAAAAATGGTACAGTCTCTGTTTTGGACCTATCATTTTACCATACAAGGGAACCATTAGTAGATAATCAATTTTATGCCTATAAACTTTTTCAATTTCATCTTTTCTTTTTCAGTTTCTTCATAATGGTCATTCCTATAATTTATTTCCCTAAATTTGAAAAACTTACACAGTAACTGGATATCATGAATAGATATATCACAAGACTTGTAGTTGGCGATGCTTTTGTTTGTTGGCTATAATTTCATCAATGTTCAAGTTCCCTGGAAACAATTTTCTTAAATATTACCCTACTACTACCTTCTCTCCTTTGGAAACTTTATACATATATTAGGTTGCTTGGAGTTGTCCCACAGCTCACTGATGCCGTTTGTTTTTTAAATCTTTTTTCACTCTGTTTTACTTCAGATAGTCTTTATTGCTGTGACTTCAATTTCACTAATTTTTTTCCCCTACAACATCTAATCTGCTAGTAATTCACAGTGTATTCTTATAGCTCAGCTCAATCATATCTTTTGTATCTAGTTGTTCTATCTGGGTCTTTTTCTCTATCTTCCATTTACCTAACTAGTGTAACCAATTTATTTTTTCTTTTTTGAGACAGGGTCTTGCTCTGTTACCTAGGATGGAATGTAGTGGTACAATCATGGCCCACTGCAGCCTCAACCTCCTGGGCCCAAGTGATCCTCCCACTTTAGCCTCAAGAATAGCTGGGGCTACAAGTGCAACGCCACGCTGTTAAATTTTTGAATTTTTTTTTTTTTTTTTTTTTGAGAAAGGGTCTTACTCTGTTGCTCAGGCTAGAATGCAGTGGTACGATCATGGTCCACTGCATCCTTGACTACCCTGGGCTTAGATGATCCAGCCACCTCAGCCTCCTGAGTAACTGGGACTACAGGTGTGCACCACCACACGTGGCTAATTTTTTATTTTTTGCAAAGATGAGGTTTTGCCATGCTGCCTAGGCTGGTCTTGAACTCCTGAGCTCAAGAGATCCTCCTCCTCGGCCTCCCAAAGTGCTGGGATTATAGGCCTGATTTTTTTTTTCTTAAAAGATGGAATCTTACTATAATGCCCAGGATGGTCTTGAACTCCTGGCCTCAAGCAATCCTTCTGCTTCAGCCTCCCAAAGCACAGTATTAGGCACTGTGCCCACCTCAATCTTTACTTTTGTTTTTTGAACATGTAGAATACAGTTATAATCATTTTAATGTTCTTATTGCCAATTCTGTCATCTTTGTCATTTCTAGGTTGGTTTTGTTTTGAGACAGGGTCATATTCTGTCACCCAGGATGGGTTGTGATGGTGCAATAATGGCTCACTGCAGTGTTGGCCTTTTGGGCTCAAGTGATCCTCCCACCTCAACCTCCTGAGTAGCTGAGACCACAGGTGCTTGCCACCATGCCTGGCTAATTTTTAAATTTTTTGTTGAGACAAAGTCTTCCTTGGCCGGGTGCAGTGGCTCACACCTGCAATCCCAACACTTTGGGAGGCTGAGGCAGGTGGGTCACTTGAGGTCAGGAGTTTGAGACCAGCCTGGTCATCATGGTAAAACCCCATCTCTACTGAAAATACAAAAATTAGCCAGCTGTGGTATGGTAGCACACACCTATAATCCTAGCTACTTGGGAGGCTGAGGTACAAGAATCATTTGAACCCAAGAGGTGGAGGTTGCATTGAGCCGAGATCACGCCACAGCACTCCAGCCTGGGCTGTATACATAGCAAGTGTTTGTCTGAAAAAAAGACAAGGTCTCCCTATGTTGCCCAGGCTTGTCTTGAACTCCTGGCCTCAAGCAGTCCTCTTCCTATCTCAGCCTCCTAAAGTGTTGGGATTACAGGCGTGAGCCATGACACCAGGCCCTAGGTTGGTTCTGAATGATTGACTTTTCTCTTTATTATCAGTGGTATTTTTATGCCTTTTTGTATAACTGATAATTTTTGATTGAGTGAACATTTCCTCTTACGGCTATGACAAGTCACCACAAACTTTGTGGTTTAAAACGACACAAATTTATTGTCTTACATTTCTGGAAGCTAGAAGTCCCAAGTGAGTCAGCAGGGCCACATTCTTTCTGGAAACTGTAGGAAAGAGTCTGTTTCCTTGCCTTTTCCAGCTTCTAGAGACTGCCTGCTTTCCTCAGCTTATAGCCCCATATTACTCCAGTCTCTGCTTTTATCATCATACCTCCTTCTCTCCTGCTTCTATTGCCATGTCAGTAAAATAATGCCCTCAGTTTGCTGATAAAATAACTGTCAACTTATTCTGTACTACTATAATAGTCGTTGAAGAATGAGGACAGAATAGACATTATCAAACAAATAAAAACTGATAAATTTTTTCAGCAGACTTTTACTAGAGAAAATCCTAAAGAATGTACTTCAGACAAGTCAGATGATCTCAGATGTAAGCCTGAAATACAAGAGGGAATGATGAGCCAAGATACTGGACAATTTGTTGGTAAATGTAGATAAGCATTGATGTATATGATATAATAATGGGATGTTTTTACTTAACACTTCAAATAATGGCTGTTTACTCAATACAATACCAGATGTGTGGGTTTTTTCCACACCAACAACCAGTCTTCCAACTCTTCAGACACCAACTTGGTATTCAACAACTCAGTTCAATTATGACACTAACTACCCAGAGTTAGTGTCAGAATCCATAAGTTTAAGTGCTTAGTCCCATAAGCACTCACGTAAGTCCTCACCTCAGATACCAGTCACAAGTATTAGGTGCCTGGTATACCCACACTTCTGTCTGACTTTACTACAAAGTTGGGCGTTCCTACATCTCCCTGCTTTCGGGTTTGATAATTTGCTAGAATGACTCACATAACTCACAGAAATACCTTACTCAAATAGTTACCAGTTTATTATAAAGGACACAACTCAGGAATAGCCAAATGGAAGAGATGCATAGGACAAGATATCAGGAGGAAGCTTTCATGTGGTCTGGGTGCACCACCTCCCAGCACCCAGATGTAGTCACCAATTCAGAAACCCTCTGACCGTGCCTGTATGTTTCTGAAACCAGCTCACTTTTTGAAGCTATCTAGGGTCCCCCAGACACTAGTCATCTCATTAGCATACAAAAGACACTCTTTTTTTTTTTTTTTCCTGGAGACAGGGTCCAGCAGCCCTGTCACCCATGCTGGAGTGCAGTGGCATGATCATAGCTCACTACAGCCTTGATATTCTGAACTCAAGCAATCCTCCTGCCTCAGCCTCCTGCGTAGCTAGGACTTACAGGTGTGAGCCAACATGCCTGCCTAATATTTTTTTATTTTTAGTAGAGATGAGGTCTTGTAGAGATGAAGTCCTGCTCTCTTACCCAGGCTGGTCTGGAACTCCTGAGCTCAAGTGATCCTCCCGCCTTGGGATCCCAAAGTACTGGGATTACAAGTGTGAGCCATCGTGCCCGTCCACAAAGACACTCTTATCACTGGAGAGTCCAAGGATTTTAGGAGTTGTGTGCCGAGAAGTATATTTTAAAATTCCCAAACAACTCATTGTCAAATAAACACAGTAATAATTAGTTAGAAATGAATGATAAAAACACTACCTATCAAAACTCATGGGACTAGTGAACAGTGAAACAAACAATCCTCAGTTTTATTAATAAAAGAAAAATGCAGGGCTGGGCATAGTAGCTCACACTTATAATCTCAGAACACTTTTTTTTTCAGACTGAGTCTCACTCTGTTACCCAGGCTGGGGTGCAGTGGAGCGATCTGAGCTCACTGCAGCCTTTGCCTCCCAGGTTCAAGCAATTCTCCTGCCTCAGCTTCCCAAGTAGCTGGGATTACAGGCACTTGCCACCATGCCTGGCTAATTTTTGTATTTTTAGTAGAGACAGCGTTTTACCATGATGGCTAGGCTAGTCTCAAACTTCTGACCTCAAGTGATCCACCCACTTTGGCCTCCCAAGGTGCTGGGATTACAGGTGTGAGCCACTGTGTCCAGCCCCCAGCACTGTAGAAGTCTGATGTGGATGAATTGCTTGAGCCCAGAAGTTCATGACCAGCCTGCACAACATGGGAAGACTCCATTTCTACAAAAAATAAACAAAAGTAGCCAGACATGACCGTGTGTGCCTGTAGTCTCATCTACTTAACAAGCTGAGGTGGGAGGTTCCCGGGAGGTCGATGCTGTAGTGAGCCATGATTTCACCACTGTACCTGCAGCCTGGGCAACAGAACGAGACCCTGTCTCAAAAAA
>NW_016107326.1:4825026-4838835 GCF_001604975.1 Cebus imitator
AAATACTGAGTCTTGCTCTATTGCCCAGACTGGAGTGCAGTGGCATGATCTTGGCTTACTGCAACCTCTGCCTCCTGGGTTCTAGCGATTCTTCTGTCTCAGTCTCCCAAGTAGTTGGGATTACAGGTGCCCATCACCCCACCTGGCTAATTTTTGTATTTTTAGTAGAGACAGGGTTTCGCCATGTTGTCCAGCCTGGTTTTGAACTCCTGACTTCAAGTGATCTACCCACCTTGGCTTCCCAAAGTGCTGGGATTATAGGCATGAGCCACTGTGCCCGGCAGAAAATGATTATTGACTTTTAGGTAGATGGAATTTGTTTGAATTAAAATTTATACAATCTTTTACATGTGTTATTTTATAACTTAAAAACTGTGGAAATTAACACTATATTGAATAAAGATAACCTACAGACTGGGAAAAAACATTTGCAAATTATATTTCTGATGAGGGTTTAATTAACTAAGTTATCTAAGGAACTCTTACAACTTAGCCCCAAAAGACAAAAAAACCTAATTGAAAAATGGGCCTAATTGAATAGACATTTCTCGGTAAAAGATGTAGAAATGGAAAACAGGCACATGAAAAGATGTTCACCATCACTGATCATTAAGGAAGTGCAAATCAAAACCATAATGAGATACCACCTGGTATCTGCTAGGGTGGCTTTAATTTAAAAGGATAAAATAATGGCCGGGCTCAGTGGCTCATGCCTGTAATTCCAGCACTTTGGGAGGCCAAGGTGGGTGGATCACGAGGTCAGGAGTTCAAGACCAGCCTGGCCAACATGGTGAAACCAACCCCATCTCTAAAAATACAAAAATTGGCTGGGTGCAGTGGTGAGCTCCTGTAGTCCCAGCTACTCAGGAGGCTGAAGTAGGAGACTTGCTTGAACTCAGGAAGCAGAGGTTGCAGTGAGCCGAGATTGGGCCATTACACTTAAGCCGGGGTGGCAGTGAGACTCTGTCTCAAAATAAATAAAAAATAAAATAACAAGTGTTTGTGAGGATATGGAGAATTAGGAGCACTTATGTAAAATGACATATTATTATTTAGTCATAAAAAAAGAATGAAGTATTATACAGGCTATAAATTGGATGAACCTCAAAAACATGCTTAATGAAAGGAGCCAGACAAGAAAGGTCACATAGTGTATGAATCCTTTTATATGATGTTTCCACAATAGGCAAAGCCAGGGAAACAGAAAGCAGATTAGTGGTTATCAGGGGATGGGAGAAGGAGAAAATGGGTAGTTATTACTTAATGAGTATTGCATGTTTTACTGAGATAATGAAGAGCTTTGGCACTAGAGAGAGGTGGTTTTTGCATAACACTGCATAACAACATGCTATTGAATGTACCCTTTGAAATGGTTATTTGTGTGTTACATGAATTTCTTCTCAATGGAAAAGAAACTATATTTGGATCCAATTTTGGTCTATCATTGGTGAAGGCCTAAAATTTGAGTTGGTGAGAAGGTAAGAACTGTTTAGTATAACTTCTGCAGATTGCAATATGGCAACATTTGTTAAAATTATACATGTTCATAGCTTTGACTCAGCAATTCCATATCTAGAATAGATCCTACAGACATGCAGGGTGAAATGATACATATTCAAGTTGATTCATCACAGCAAGCCTGTGATATAATTATGGACTGTTATGTAGCTTTATAAAAGTAGGAGGCTGCTCTTTATGTACTTTTAATAGAACAACACTTAAGTGAACAAAACAGAATGCAGAGAGTGTACATAGTATGATCCTATTTGTGTAGAAAAGGGAAATATACATTTTTGCTTCTTTAAGCCTGAAATGTTTTATGAAGACATTTACATACAGAGAAAATACAAAAACTCAATACTGGTTGCAAGTGAGATGGAATGAGTGCCTGGAAGATAGTGAAGGGAAGGAGATTTTTTTATTGTATGACCTTTTGTTTTTAAATATGTGTATATGCTTGTGTAATATATATGAATATATTATATATAATATATATCATATATATATTTAAAATCAAATTAAAATTTTAATTTTCAAATTAAAAAGACCAAACACCCAGTCCTCTAAACCCAATGAAAAGCCACATCAAACAGGTCTTGCCCTTCATTGATTTTTATTATGTACTACCTTATATTTTGCCCAGTAAATTTTTGTATTTTTAGTAGAGACAGGGTTTCACCATGTTGGCCAGGCTGGTCGTGAACTCCCAACCTCAAGTGATTTGCGTGCTTGGGCCTCCCAAAGTGCTGGGATTACAGGTGTGAGCCACCGTGCCCGGCCATGTACTGCCTAATGCTGCGAATGTTTGCATCTTGCCTTAGTAAAGTACACTCCTTGAGAGTTAGCATAGTGCTTTTTATATTTTTATATACCTACAGTGTCCACAGCCCAGCGCTTTTTATGTTGTTGAAATTTGTAAGTTGGTTTAATTCTACATGTTAACAATGTAATACTGTTTTATACTTGTGGTGTTTCTGTATTGTTTCATTTATCCTCAAAACAACCCTGAGTTAGACTTTTATTTGCAGGTGACGTTTTCTATGTTTTCAAACGAGAATGTATAATTTTGGCTAAGCATTTTAACTTTAAGTAGTTTGTTCCTTATCTTTATAAGTTACTCAGTCACAACATAATGACTATATTGAATATGAAACTAGAGGAGATGATCTATTAGGTTATATCCAACTCCATCTGGATGAATAATGGAATAAATGAATACATTTTATTAGTATAAGGAAGGCAAAGAGAATACTTGGCATATGCATTTTGGGTTCCTCTTTTAAATGAGTTTTTTCCCAGCCACCACACCCACCACACCCAACCTTTGGCTGACCTAGTTGCCTACATTAAGCTATATTAATATTCAACTATTAATGACTGGTTTAGTTACTAATATTAGTGACCTTTAATTAACAATATATTTTCATTTTTAATTTTTGTTTTTATTTTAACAGTATATTTTGAAATGGCCCAATGGATTTATCAAACACATTTATTTAGCTAGATGAATGAGTGAAAAATTTATGCACTGCCTCATACTTTTTCTTTGTGTTTCTTCCTATTCCTTTGCTTCGTTTAGTTTTTAAATTTCACTTAACACCATGCTTTGGCATTTTATTTCCAGATGTTAGATCTGAAAATGATGCCAAGGATTTCAGTTCTTTGCACAGTGTCTTTTAATGGCAGTGTGTATAGGGTGGGGAGGAGTAAGGAAACAAAGGCATTACAGAGATACAGAGATAGAGCAACCTAAAGTCAAAGATGTTTTCTCATCATTTTTTGTTGTCAGGCAATAATAAAGAATAAGGACAGTGCACTGAATAAATGTGCTGCTTTTGTAATTTTGTAATTTTTTTTTTTTTTTTTAATAGCGTCTCTCAAAATGTTGGGATTGCAGGCATGAGCCACTACGCCCTGCCTAAATTGTAAAATCTAAAAACGTAGGTCCTATTATCAACTGGTTTTGGCTATTTTTCATGTAGGGAAAAAAGTGTGAGTTTACATGCATCTTCTCTCTTTGCATTTGCATATGGTATTATTCTGTACGGTTCTGCCAGTGAGTTAACCTGTTTTCTTCCCCATAGGGTTGAGAATGCTTGCACCAAGCTTGTCCAGGCAGCTCAGATGCTTCAGTCAGATCCTTACTCAGTGCCTGCTCGAGATTATCTAATTGATGGGTCAAGGGGCATCCTCTCTGGAACATCAGACCTGCTCCTTACCTTTGACGAGGCTGAGGTAGGCAATCTGAGACAAAAAGTTTACTCTAAAAGGTAATAATGGAAGATTGATGATTGTTTAGGATGAAAATATATTGAATGCTGCACATCTGTGTTAATGTGTTTGCTGCTTGTCCACTCATGTGATTGAATACTCTGAAATATATTTTCAGGTCCGTAAAATTATTAGAGTTTGCAAAGGAATTTTGGAATATCTTACAGTGGCAGAGGTGGTGGAGACTATGGAAGATTTGGTCACTTACACAAAGAATCTTGGGCCAGGTTAGTCATATCCAATTTCTATAAGTTTTTTTGTGGGTTGTCCATGTTGGATTAAAAGGAAAGGGTACCCACTTCCTACTTTTTGCAGAAAATAGGTGAAGATGCACTGGGCTTTCAGGTGTCTGCTCTGTTCTTGATGCTGTGCTTTGAGGTGATGTCATTGTCTCTGGTATCTGAATCTGCTTTCAGATACCTGGCCTTGTCAAATGAATTAAACCAGACATTGCAAGTATTGCTGCTGGAGAATGTAGGAAATACTTTTCTATTACTGTAATGCTGCAGGCCATCCTGCATCCTGACCTCTCCATTCCACATTACACAGCATTCCTTCACTGTCTGCCAGCTGGCCTGTTGTTCTTTATGACCTCTTAGCTTGCTAATTAGTCTGCCTACTATTATGGATTCATGCCGTAGCCCTGCATAATATAATCAGACCTAGAAGGAGAGAAGAACTATTGTGCTTAAATGTTATTTTGAAATGATTATTCAGGCATCTGAGCATTAAATATTCAAAATATATAAACAGACACCAGCTTTTGATGTTACAGACATGTAGCTTCAACTTGAGGGTTCTTAAAGTATGAATGATACCAATGATATATTAGATGTTTAACCTGCTTAACTTGATTTGTACCACTTTATAAAATTCCTTCGTTTTATGTGAAATGTCGATTTTTAATTAACAGCTTTTTTATGAGGTTCCAGTGTGGTGGTTCTGTAAAACTTAGTGGCAGTTAAGAATTTGTCAGAGCCATCATTGAAGATCACCTAGAAATAGTTTCTCTGGTGGCTTTAGAGTAGTCCTCTTAAAATTTCTTATAACACTGGCAAAAATTATATTTCCCCAAATGGAATCTTATGCAGAATCCCCAAACATAAAAGACAAAATGGAGCTACTTTATGTGGAGCAGGACTACCTCTGCTTCTCTTTGGTCTTGATGGTCTAGGAGAAAACTTGAGAAATCCTAAGAGCAATTTGTAAATCAAAGCTTTAGAGGATCACATAGTGCCTTTGAATAACAACCAACATAAACAAAAAGTGTTAGCAGACTGATTCCAACACCAGATGCTTTCAAACACTGTCATCACTGTAATTATTTTTCTAATATTTCTATTTGTTTCTAATTATAAAACTAGTACATGCTTATTTTGGACAAATTGGAAAGTACAGAAAAATAGAAAGATGAAAACAAAACATACCATTGTCATTCTTAGAACGTTTTTCAGCCACTAGATCAGTGAAGCTCGTGAGATTTAGCACAGAGTTCAGAGGCATGGTATGAAACCTATATGCATAGAAGCCTGGCAAACAGTTTTTCCCCTACCTGCAAATTTCTTTTAAATAAATATATATTTATTCATTTAGATGTTTAATATTTGTGAATGTATTTATATCAAAATATGAAAATGTTTATCACATTTAGGGTTTACATTTAATACATTACTTTCATTGAAAAGAGTAATGTGTATATACTAGAGTTCAGTGATGGTGTCTGAACTCTTGTTTAGACAAGTAAGTCTTGTTTAGGCTCTTGTGTAAATAAGTGAGCAATCAGTTTGAACCTTCATAGTATTTTATAATGGATTTAGGCTGAGAAAGCCAGATCCTGGATTGTTTCACTACTCATCCTGCACAGTTTCTTCCTTGTGCCCCAGGGATGACTAAGATGGCCAAGATGATTGATGAGAGACAGCAGGAGCTGACTCACCAGGAGCATCGAGTGATGTTGGTGAACTCCATGAACACTGTGAAAGAGTTGCTGCCAGTTCTCATTTCAGGTACTTCCTGCCTGTACTTTATTTTATAGGGGGGGGAAATGTTAGCATGTTCTAAACACTGAAGTTCATTTTCTTTTGCGGCTTCACTGCATGCCCTTTCGCTTAGGTAAATATGAGACATGATTGGTTGGTTAGCACATGATGGCTGCCGCTGATTGGCTGAGAATCAGTGTTCTTCTCTAATGCGGTCCTCCCTCTGTTCTTTGTTTGAAATTACCTTCCTGTGGCCTGCTTCTGTTCTCCTAAAGCTCTAACAAGCCCCTTTCCTGGGTGGTGACTCTCTCCTATAAACTCTAGTCTGGGTATTAAATTTTCACACTTCATCTGATGCCTGGTGCTGATGGACACAAAAGAAAAGAAAATAAATTTCACACCTTTATTTGTGTTATAGAAAAATAATTAGGAGCTGGAGTGGATATTACAGAGTGCCATATGATAAAGATGTGAACTCAGAGCTCTTTTTAGTGTGTATTACACAGTTTTTCTTAAAAGATACTTAACTGTTCTTTACATCATGAGTAGATCAGTTCTTTAGTTACCAGCTGGGACTACTTTCCTATTGGGCAGCACCCTGAAACGCAAACATGGTGGCTGCTCTCTCGACTAGCAAAAGGGAGTTACACTTAATGAGTGTCTAGTATATGCCAGATATCTCATGGTTTATATGAATTATCTTGGTCAAGTTGTGAATTAATTAGTTCTCAGAAGGCAACTTTATTATAAAAATCTGGTTACTCATGTCATTGTGACTTCCAGCTACTTGCTTTGGTATTTCAGATAGTAGCTAAAAAAGGACATATGAGTGTTAGAGTTCAGGAGGCCGTGCATGGTGGCTCACGCCTGTAATCCCAGCACTTTGGGAGGCCCAGGTGGGCGGGGCACCTGAGGTCAGGAGTTTGAGACCAGCCTGGCCAACATGGCAAAACCCCATCTCTACTAAAAGCAAAACAAGACAAAACAAAAATTAGCCAGGCATGGTAGCAGACGTCTATAATCCCAGCTACTCAGGAGATTGAGGCAGGAGAATTGCTTGAACCTGGGAGCCGGAGGTTGCAGTGAGCTGAGATCTTGCCAAAAGTGTTGGGATTCCAGGCGTGAGCCACTGCGCCCAGCCATTATTGTTTTCTTCTTTACGTAAAGAAGAAAACTTGGGGGATAGCAAGTCCATGGTACATGTTGAGAGAAATCTTGGATGATAAACCTGACATTTTGGGATCTTCTGCTGGGATCAGGGGCAGCAGAATACTCCAAGTATTATTGACAGTTTTCTTATTGTCCCATTAGGTTTGTAGTGGATAGAGCCAGGGTGATGGCCAGGATAACTGATTTAGAAGGATATTAGATATTTTGTGATTGTAGGTCATTAGCATATGCAGGTTAAATTAGTTCCTTAATCATGTTGTGATGGTGTCTTTGTACCTTGAGTTTATTTATTTTTTTTACAATAAAAGTTGCTGATGTTGGAACTTTATTGTCAGACTTACACAGTGTTTGTTCTGTATATTCGTTTTAGGACCTTAAAAGCCCAAAACAACCAAAATATAGAACATCTTGTGTGAATATTGTTATACAACAAGATTAAATTCCAAACTTAGTTTCTGATCTTTTATTTTTATAGCTATGAAGATTTTTGTAACAACTAAAAACTCAAAAAACCAAGGCATAGAAGAAGCTTTAAAAAATCGCAATTTTACTGTAGAAAAAATGAGTGCTGAAATTAATGAGATAATTCGTGTGTTACAACTCACCTCTTGGGACGAAGATGCCTGGGCCAGTAAGGTAAGTGTTCTTGGTGGGGAAATAAGTAAAATCCCCAACCCTCCCCCACTGGAGTTATTCATTGGCATCTGTCTCATACTTTATCTTGTAATTTTTGTAGCTTAAGAGTACTCAGGTATTATGAAAGTAATTTCTTCTTCATTTTTGTTTCATGGGTTACTTGCTGTCTTTGCTAATTTCCTTTGTTCTAAAGTAGAACAAATAAATAGGCGTGTGGGGTAAATACTGGCTTAAGGCTGAGATTTATAGCTTTTACTTCAGGCTGGAATCTCATTGTTTGGACCTCTGAGTTACCTGTGGTAGAAGAGTATTCCCCTGGGTGGGAGTGCTGCCTTGTATATGGGTGGTTGTTCCCAGTTGACTAAGTAAGATACAGATATACCTGTAATTCTAAGCTTTATGGAAAACTTTTCTTTAAACAACCTTCAATCCAGAGAAATCTACAGAGGAAACTCTTGACGTTTCTAGATGTGTCCCTTGATCATTCCATTTTCCCCAAGGAAAGTTTAATTAAAATATTTGTCTTCATATTGGTCAGTTAGTTGACTAAGTAAGATACAGATATACCTGTAATTCTAAGCTTTATGGAAAACTTTTCTTTAAACAACCTTCAATCCAGAGAAATCTACAGAGGAAACTCTTGACGTTTCTAGATGTGTCCCTTGATCATTCCATTTTCCCCAAGGAAAGTTTAATTAAAATATTTGTCTTCATATTGGTCAGTTAGTTTGAGGGATCCCTTCACCCTTTGTCTGGAATCTCTTCTCGGACTTCAGAGGGGCTGGCGGATTCTTTCTAGAGCCTGTCAGCAGTGATTTTGTGTTGCTGCTGCTCTGGTCTACTGCTCCATGTTTAATGACTGTGAACAAAGCTTTTAGGTCTGGGGGAACACAGATACTTGGGTTTACACTTTCCTTGTAGAGTCCAAGATGCAGACAGTGGGGGGAACACACTGTCCCCAAGATCTAGCTTTCCCATATGTGACCCAAATGTCTCCAGGGCCACTCAGAAGGCTGGTAGCCAACTAAAGAGGGGATTTTGTGGCATAACTTCCCTTGGGTACTCAGTAGAGCAGTATGTTCTCCAGGACATCTATAAGGTAAGGTAAAAGTTGAGTTGTGAAATCACTGGCCCTCTTTCTTGTTGCCCTGAAAGCTAATTTAATTATTTAGAGTAAATTCGCTTATTTTAACTATGGATTTATTTACAGAGACATTTTCTCATTGATGTGAAGTTCTTGAATAGATTCTAAGACTGTATTTTCACTGTATTTTCAATCTAAATGGTAAAATCATTTTAACTGATATTTTCTTTAATTTTGCTTTTGCATAGTTGACAACTTTCACTTCCCTATTATGACTTCTTTATGCATCTTTTTTTTTGTTCTTTTGTTTTATTCTTTTTCTCACGTTTAGAAGGTAAGCTTTCTCTTGCCCTCTAGTTTCTTTTTCGCTTAAAAAGAGAAAAAGCATGTCTGAGGTTTTCTTGTGCTGTGTGCCGTGCCTTATTCTGTGTGTAACACTGTGCTCGAATGTGCGTCAGAATGTAATTTAATACAGGACTCTAGGCAGTGCTAGGGAGACTGACTCTGGCTCATATTGAGCTATTTCTTTGGGGAAAGCTAAAGGAAAGACATTATTACTATGGGCTATCAGGCTGCCTATATTTAGTGGGTACTTTCATTTCTTTGAGTAGGCTCCTGGGATCTTTTTTGGCCTGATCTTTCCCACTGACTTCATTTGAGGAACAGGATTCCCCAGGTAGCTGGGTGACCCCTGAGTTACCTGTGGACCCTGCTATTGGGAAAGGAGACTTCCAACTGATGCTATCTCTGTATCTGCCTCTCTCACCAGTCTTCTTTGCAGGCTCTAAAATTTTGTTTTTGGAGATGCATCATTGAGGTTTTAAGCCATAATGAAAAAGAGCTGGCTAGAGAGCTTAGATGAGGCATCTGTCCTTCATACTAATCCTAGCCTTCAAAATCCAAAGGAAAACAGAAGTGAAGTGTGTCTAAAGGTCTTTCTAACTTCATTCCATGGCTCACTGCATGTACTGCTGTCCAAGCTGAATTAGCTATAGTTTTCCATGACCTCATGTTCCCCTAACCTAAGCTCTTCGCTTATTCTCTTTCCTTTGCTTCTAAGCAGATGAGAAAAAGTAATAAGGAGGAACAGGCTTAACTTTAATGTTTCTCTATTTTCAGAAGGGAAAAGCTATCCATCATTTAGTGAATAAATGTTATTGAGCTTTATTTTGTGTAAGTGCCATCAAGAGCTGCTTCTCTCATTAAAAAAATATAGTCAGTTGAGTTTTTCAGGACTAGGATTAGGCACTTGGGGATACAAGGGAAACAGACCTGGTACTCACTGTGTATAGTCTTGTAGCTGGTCCCAGTTTCATGCTGAGGAAAACCAATTTGTTAGGATGCTACAAAACTAACTTCATCTGAAATGAAAGAAGGTAAATTAAATTAGCTCAATTCAAGTACATGATGACATCAGAACGAACAAGAGATGTTTACTTTTTATCCTACTGACCATCAGAATGAACAAGAGATGCTTATTTTTTAACCTAATGACATCAGAATAAGCAAAAGAGGTTTATTTTTAACCTAATTTTGCTTTTGTTTACATTTATGTGGTTCAAAAAATCAAAGTGCTACAAAAAGATATACATGATAAGTCTTCCTCCCAACCTGGTTCCCATTCACTCTAATTCTCCTCACACTGTAAGAGTAATCATTTCTACTGGTTGCAAAAATAGAAAAAAATTTACCTTGAAATTAGAAATTAGCAACTAGGATTTTGGCTCTTTTTCAGTTTTGTATCATTATGCATCTTTTATTGCTCCACTGTACGCAGTGAATTAATCAGACCTTTTGTCTGACCGAGACTGCTGGGTTCCCATTCTGTTTAATGCATATAGTGTCTTTCACCTCTTTCGCCCCTATCAGTAAATAATTAACTTTGTCTTACCATACTTGTTTCATGCCTCCCCATTGGTGCAGTATTCTTCTGGAAAGTGATGGTTCCTCTAGAAAAGTGGGGGAAGAAAGTAAGTGGAAAAAATTCTTGGTAAAAGTGCGTCTTGCAGAATAAATTAAGATTTTAAAGAGGCAATGCAATAGCTGATTATTTTACCTTTTATATTCAAATCGCACATTTACAAATTTAAAAGTAACTTTGACTTTAAACATGTCACTTATTTTAAAAGTAAAAAGTTTCCTTTTCTTAAATCAACAGTCTTTTTATAGTGATTATTAAAAATCAAGTTAGCATTTTTTCTGAGAATACATTATTAATCAAAAGAATTTGAGCTAAACACAATTCTAATTCTACCCTTTGTAAATTTAGTGTTCTATATTTAATTTTTTTTGGTATTTATATTACTTGTATCTTGATGCATGCTGAGAATTAAGAGGAAGTGAGATAAAAATTAAAAAAAATTTTCACTGCTAAGACTTTGAACCCTACATAGTCACTCCTGCAGCTTTGCACCTTGAGTCATTAAATTCTATTTTTCAGAATTGGTTCGTGTGGGGGGTGTGTCCCCACTATGGTCCTAGGTTGGTGGTGGGTAAAAGTAGTGGTTGACTCGGATGCCTTATACAGAAGACTATTATACTTAACTAAGGCAGGAAATGTTGGTTAGAACTTGTGATTGTGTAATACTACCCCTTACTTGCAGACAGTTGGGATTTAACAGTTGATTTGTAAATAAATAAATAAGTAAGGTCATTTGTGAGCTTTCTATGAGCAAGTGTTCTAGTGTTTTGTTTTTAGCAGCTAATAGAATGAAAGATCTCTAAGAGCTTGAGATAAATAGTTAATTCAGGCATTTATGATATTTTATCTCCCTGCTCTTATGAGGAGAAAATCCCAAAATAAAGAACTTGATGTTTCCCTTCTGATCTAAGTTATCTTTGGTTGGTACATCTGATCATGCACTCATAGGTAGCACAGATTTTTAGAGTGGGAAGGTATTCTTAAGAGATGAGGAACTGAGACCCAGAGAAGGTAACTTGCATGAAGTCCCAGGACTAGACAAGTTTCTCTTGTTTAAATGTAGTTTGTAAGATTTTGTTGTACTGCCCAATCTGTACTTTCCAGAAACATCTTCAACCAGAACATCTGGTTTAAATCACTGACTTGCGGGTAGAAATGAGGTCAGAGAGGGGATGGAGTGGGAAGGGAGTGTTAGTGGAGGGAGAAGAGAGAGTATGGTAAGCAGTCATGGAGAGGGGTCCTTATTCCCCATATTTAAAATTTTCAAGAGCCTAGGATTGCAGGACTTCACTTTTTTGACTGAAGTTCCTCTTGGTTGTCCATAGGAGGAGGTCATTATTATTCACAGGTGTTCTGAGGTCTAAATCTATATTAAATTTTAGGAGTGTTTCAGTTCCTAGGAGAGCATGTACAAATGGTTTAGGTTGTCTTTCCATCTTTCAGTATGTAGGGAGGAGTGCCAAGGCACTGTGTTTTTTTAATTTAAAACATGAATTCTTAAGAATTTTATGGTAAAAAGGACCATAGCATGGGGGGACCCAGATAGATTCATGCCAGCTGTTCCCAAAGCCACATGACTAGACCTAGTCTTTTTCTATTCACTCTTTCAACACCCTCAACTGCCCCCTCCCCCCAGGAAAAACAAATCAAAAATAGATAAAAAAAATTGCTAGAGACTTTTCTTTTTCCCAAAATTGAGTTTTTATAGAGAAGAATACTCAAATGAAGGTACAGTTTTTCTCTCTTCTATTTCATACCTGAATTATACTGTGGGTACTTACAGACCTACATGACAAGGTTTAGTAAAATGCTTTGTGGTACATAGTATGTCTGACCACAAGGGTTATGATTATTTTCACCCCTTGTAAACATATCCCCAAACTGACTTCTGTCCTAGTTGTCCAGCGAATTTGTTTATGTCATATTCAATGTTTGTATACTTATTATGCTTATGACAGAATTCGGTCAATTCTATCATAAATACTGCCTTTCAAAAGAAATACATATGAAATTCTTAGGAGAAAAAATATTCCCTTAGACATGTCTGTTTTTACTAGATATGACTAAAATAAAATTATTACTTATAACTTGCTGTGTTCCTGAAAAAAATTTAAGATGGCTCTTTCAGTTGTTTTAAATCTCCGAAATTGTCTAAAATTAATGCTATTAAAAACTTTGTTAACTTATTGAAACTCCCAGTTATTAAGTGCAGCTTCATTCAAAATTGGCCATTGGTTTCTTTTAGGGGGAAAATGAACATCTCTTAATTTTAACTTCTTGATGGTGTCACACCTCCCACTGAGTGGTGAATTACTCACTTCCTGAGAATTACGTTGTTTCCCTGAATACTGGCTATTTGAGCTTTATTAAGGAGAAAAAAAGAAATGACTTTTTGAGGATGCTGAGTAGACAAAACTTTTTTCCATTGTGTTTCAAATCATTTTTGGGTATTGGAGAATAAAAGCAGTCATTTTTGTTAGTGTAGATTATGATTTTGATTCCTGGAGCTTATATTCTCTGCAGTATTAACCAAAGTCAAAACTGACAAGGCAGAGATTTGCTGACTGTTGTAGAAGATTAGTAGAATCTTTAGCAACTCTCCTTGGTAAAAGACAAAATCTTGTTTCATTTGCTGTAAAACAATGAGGTTTGGAGTCAACAAACGTGAGATCAAATTAGGTTTCTAGGAGTAAGTTCCTGTTTCTTAATTTGTAATATTAAATGACATTTAAATTTGAGATTCAGTGAGGTAAGGAGGAGGAAAGTAGCTAAAACAGACCCTAACATGGAGGAAATACATGTCAGTTGAATCTGGTTTCCTAATAGCCTTTAATGCTAGAGTAGACATAAAAATTTTCCTTTGAATTTAGATTTTTGAAATGTAACAAATACCTATTGGTTTCTCACTGAAAAAAAAAGTGTGTTAGGAAAATGGTTTATTAACCGGTTTTAAATGTAATATTTTTACACTGACATAATTCTTCTCCAGGATGTGCACACACTTCCTAAGTAAGAGTTTGTGATTAAAAGAAGACTTAGGCCGGGCGCGGTGGCTCAAGCCTGTAATCCCAGCACTTTGGGAGGCCGAGGCGGGTGGATCACGAGGTCAAGAGATCAAGACCATCCTGCTCAACATGGTGAAACCCCGTCTCTACTAAAACTACAAAAAATTAGCTGGGCATGGTGGCGCGTGCCTGTAGTCCCAGCTACTCAGGAGGCTGAGGCAGGAGAATTGCCTGAACCCAGGA
>NW_016107326.1:4839210-4888737 GCF_001604975.1 Cebus imitator
ACCATAGTTACATATAACTCGATAATAAAAATATTTTATTTTCAATTTTTTCAGTAATTTAGTTTACTTCTTTTTCATTGCTATAGCTGAGAATTTGCTATTTAGAGCCTTAGATAGCCAAGGATTCAACAGGAGGATAATGTGTGTCTGTTTAGTTGGGGAAGGAGGGATTCTATCTTTTGAATAGGTGCTTTGGGACAGTTGCCTACCTTGAGCCTAACTATGCGTGCTGCCAATGCTTATTTGTGATAGTGCTGGATCTTCTTTGAATTGGAAGTCGGGATGCTCCTGGTGCCCCCGTGTGGAAAACTGGTGGTGCAACACCTTTAAGAACCCCAGTTTTGCAGGATTGGAAACTGAAGGAAGCTAGGACATTGCCTAGAATTTTAGAGGCTGACTTTGTGCTTTGATGGATTAACTCTGTAAGAGTCAGTTTCCTACAGCAAAAAGGATAGATGGTCTTTGAACATGCTAAATAGAGACTTAAGAGATGGCCAGTGTTATATTGTTCTCTGTGTTTTTATGTATTTTAAAAAATTTACTGAAATACTTATATATATTTAAAGCGATTAGTCTGTTGTTTTAGCTTCTCCTCGTGTATCCTGGGAGATTTTATGCTAGTTTCAAGCTAGTCCTCATGAATCCTGGTTGTAAACAATAAGCTGAGGCCCATTTATTCTATCCTGCATCTTCTTCCAAGTGAGGGATGGTAAGCGAACTAAGAATGAGGAATAGCAGGGAAGGTCAGAAAACACTTCTAAATTATATTACTTTGAGGGGTTTATTTGTAGAATTATAATTAAATTGCTAGATTAACATTTTCAATTGTTTTTCCAACCAGTAATTCCAAGTTTTTCAGACTAATTAAATATAGTGAAACATCATCCAGTGTGTACATTTCAAAAAAGATGTAAAAGAACTGTGATTTGTGGCACCACATACTAATGAGGCTTCCCTGAAGCGGAAAGGGCTTTGGCAAGGCTAAAGTAGATGAATGTTGACTAGTGGAAAGGCTGATAATGAGGCATGTGACAACAGGGCTGTTTCCTGCTGAAGACATTAAACTTTTTCTGGCTTGAGCAATTTTACCAGTTTTCACACTTTTAGCAATAGGGAACCCAATTCTACTCTGTTTAGCAACAGAGTAGAATTAACTGAAAATTTGCATGCAAGATGCTGCATTTTGACAGAAATGAGAATTGTGGTGTGGTGACAATATTTTTAAGGCCTTCATAGGACTGACTACCTCAGCTATTGTATGTTAATGCTGTAACTTCTTCTCTGTCTTACTTTGTATCATGGTATCTCAACTTTTGCAAAGAAAGTAATTGTGGGATTTCTTTCCAAAAGGACACTGAAGCCATGAAGAGAGCATTGGCCTCCATAGACTCCAAACTGAACCAGGCCAAAGGTTGGCTCCGTGACCCTAGCGCCTCCCCAGGTAACCCGTTAGTTCTACTTCTCCAGTAGATACAACAATAAGCTAAAAACCAAGCAAATGAAAGAAAGAAATTCTCTCATAATCTTATAATCTGAGAGAACTACTGTAACATTATGGGACATACCCCATTATCTCATAGTTTTGAGTAACTGAAGCAAGTACTAGGCCTTAAAAGGATGAAGGGCATAGATTCTATCACCTCTAATCATGGAGGAATAAGTCAGGCTGAGCTGGGCATTCTTTGCAAAATTATTGGTTATCCACTTCCCTGAATCAAAAACGTAATTATTTTGAATAAAAGCTCTTCTTTTCCAGTTCCCATTGAGCAGACTTCCATTTATGTCAACAGAGTACTTAATTATAACAGATTAAATCACGATGGAAATAAGAATTGGAAAGTGAAGTTGACTATATAAAGATAAGACCCAAATAGGTTATTGAACTAGGCTTTAATTGATTTTCTAATCTAATATTTATTGTGTTTTAGATTAATATTTGAATGAATATAAAAACCTAATGGAGGTTGGAGGTGCTAAATACTATTAAATTGTTAAGAGTCTATTTTCATCATCCATATTCTTACCACAAGCTACTTATTATCTTCAAATAGATATGGTTCCAAGTATCTTTTTTAGCAGTATCTGTGGCTGAAACCTCACCATATGGTTTAAGGGCACTGCTTGGCTGTTAGCTATCAGATATGTTGCTTTCTATTCACTCGTGTTGTTTAAAATCATCCATTCCATCGTGAGTGAAATGGCTTGTAAAGTATCCTCTCTAAATAATGAATGTGTCAACAAGGTAGATATTGAATATCTCTTTATTTTAGGGGATGCTGGTGAGCAGGCCATCAGACAGATCTTAGATGAAGCTGGAAAAGTTGGTGAACTCTGTGCAGGCAAAGAACGCAGGGAGATTCTGGGAACCTGCAAAATGCTAGGGCAGATGACTGATCAAGTGGCTGACCTCCGTGCCAGGTAAATTTCCTCTGCCCTTATAGAGCAGTAGTGGATAACTCAGGGTGATTCAGAAAGCAAGTATGTGCCAGTTTTGGGTTATCTCTTTGGCTAGAAGGTAACAGAGATATTAAAATCTGTTAAATTCTTTTGAGATGGAGGTGATCTTTCCCTTTGCTGGCTGACTTTTTTTCCTCTCTCTCTCTCTCTCTCTTATTATTATTATTATTATTATTTTGAGGTACGATTTTGACTCACTGCAATGTTGACCTCCCAGGTTCAAGAGATTCTTCTGCCTCAGCCTCCTGGGTAGCTGGGATTACAGGTGCCCGCCATCACACCTGGCTAATTTTTGTATTTTTAGTAGAGATGGAGTTTTGCCAGATTGGCCAAACTGGTCGTGAACTCCTGGCCTCGGGTGATCCATCTGCCTCAGCCTCCCAAAGTGCTGGGATTACAGGCATATGAGCCACCACGCCTGGCCTGATTTTATTAAAAACATGTTTTACGTTATTTATTTATTTATTTAGAGATGGAGTCTTGTCCAGGCTGGGATGCAGTGGTGTGATCTTGGCTTACTGTAACTTCTGTCTCCCAGGCTCAAGCAATTCTCCTGCCTCAACCTCCCAAGTAGCTGGGATTACAGGCATGTGCTGCCATGCTGGCTAATTTTTTGTATTTTTAGTATTTTTAGTAGAGACAGGGTTTCACTGTGTTGGCCAGGCTGGTCTCAAACTCTCAGGTGATCCACGTGCCTCAGCTTCCCAAAGTGCTGGGATTACAGGCATGAGCCACCATGCCCAGCCAAATTTTTTATTTTTAATGACATGGTCTTGCTCTGTCACCCAGGCTGAAGTGTAGTGGCATGATCATAGTTCACTGTAACTTTAAACTCCTGGGCTCAAGCAATGTTCCTTCTTCACCCTCCTGAGTAGCTAGAACTATAGGCATGTGCTACTATGCTTGGCTAGTTTTTTAATATTTTGTAGATAGGGTCTTATGTTGTGTGGTCACAAACTCCTGGCCTCAAGTAATCCTCCCAAAGTGTTGAGATTAAAGGCGTAAGCCACCACTCCCGGCTCGAACTTTTAAAATACACAAATGCCTCATCATAAAGCTGAAACTTATTCTGTAACTGAAACTGAAACACAAATCTAGTTTTTAATTTTCTAGCCATAGGCTTATGAAAATAAGGGTCAGTGGTGAAATCTGGCATGGGTAAATATATTTTATGAAGGATAGGGAGAAAGAAACAGAGTGAAAACACTGGAATTATTTCACATAATAAAAAAAATCAGTTAACTAGGTTATCCCCTAAGTTGGTAGTTTCCGGGCTTTTTTGAGTTGCCTTTTCATCATTATTTAGTCATTTTCATAATTATTTACCTTACTTTTGCCCTCCTAAAGCCTTGGCCTTGAGAGCTTTTCTCCCCATAAACTAAATAAACATAGTTTGCTGTTGAGAAAACTTAATATCATATAAATTTGTTTGGAATTCATACAAACGAACTCATACCTAGAGTTAATGAAATTCTAAAAGATCCTCTTTTATTTTTGACATGGAGTTTTGCTCTTGTTGCCCAAGCTGGAGGGCAATGGTGTGGTCTCAGCTCACTGCAACTTCCGCCTCCCAGGTTCAAGCAATTCTCCTGCCTCAGCTTCCTGAGTACCTGGGATTACAGGCATGCACCACCATGCCTGGCTAATTTTTGTATTTTTAATAGAGATGGGGTTTTGCCAGGTGGGAAACCTGAACTCCTGACCTCAGGTGATCTGACCGCCTCGGCCTCCCAAAGTGCTGGGATTACGGGTGTGAGCCACGTGTCTGGCCAAGAAAGCAGATCTTAAAATGAGTGGTTCTTAATCTTTTTTTGGACCAAGATCACTTCTATCATCTGATGAAAGCATTCATCCTTACCTAAAAAGATGCATATAAACATGCCCATACAACATGATGCCTAATTTCTAGAGGTTCATGGATTCCCTGTAGCTCTGGAAGCTCCAGGAATTTCAGGTTGAGTCTCTGTCTTGAAGGGGAGAGAAACAGCTTAAATAAATGTGATCTCTGAGTTCAGTGAATCTTTTCTCCTGCTGGGAAGCAATCTCCTCTGTCATGAGCATGGCAAGGACTTTGTAAAAAGGACAAAAAGAAGTTTTGTTCTCATTCAGAGAAATGCCAGTGCAGTTTGACAAGATTCTTGGCTCTTCTAATTTCTCACTTTTGTGTCTTTTGTCTGCAGCCTTTTCCCAGTGTGGTAGCCAGTTTTCACTTGGAATTCTCAAATGCACAGTGGTATGTGTTTAGAGAAAGAGAATGAGGTAGTTATTGTAGGGGTTCTACCATTAATCTGTAAAGAGAAAAGCCTAGAACAGTGAAGAGTAACTATGGGCCTGCTTCACAGTGGAGCCTGCAATATCCTTTCCCGATGAAAGATTAGAAAGTTATCTCCCTGTAGTCCTTTCTTAAGTGTACCCAGCTGTTCAATATTTTAGTGGCTGAAATGCAGTAACAATTTCTTCTTGATATTCTATTCAGTCACACAGGGTTTCTAGGTTGTTAGTGTATATTTTTACCCCCATGGGACTCAATTTCTCTTTTGAATGAAAAAACTGTGTAGCTCATAAATAGTTTTACTTTTTCATAGTTGGACTGTTGTAAAAAAAATTTCTAAATTTCTAGCTTCAGAGAAGTTATTATTTTGTAATATAGAGTTGGACTCTTTTACCCAAAAGATCTCTCATCATGAAGTAGTACATTTTAAGAAAAAAAGCAAATTAAATCCTAAAGACTATATTTCCTAAAAGTCTTCCCCTCCTCTGCTACATAAAAGGAAGGCCTCAACTTCAAGGCAAAGGTGTTATATGTACCTTTTATATACCCGGCAATAAGTGAATGAATTTGTTACCTCAAGTTTTGGTATAGATAAAAACAGAAGAATTTTTAAAAGGGGCTAGATAGGCTGGGCACTTTGGGAGGCCAAGGCGGGTAGATCATTTGAGGTTGGGAGTTCAAGACCAGCTTGGCCAACATGGTGAAACCCCATCTCTACTAAAAATACAAAAATTAGCCAAGCGTGGTGGCACATACCTGTAATCCCAGCTTCCCAGGAGGCTGAGGCAGGAGAATTGCTTAAACCTGGGAGGCAGAGGTTGCAATAAGCCAAGATCATGCCACTGCATTCCAGCCTGGACAACAGTGAGACTCCATCTTAAAAAATTTTTTTTAAAAAAACCACAGAGGCTAGATAGATGAAAGATCAATACTATTATGAAGGGAAGTAAAGGCATTTTGGAGTTTATCCTAAAACTAGAAGCTCTGATTAGGATAATCAGCCATCCCATTCTACCAAATGGTAAAGTTGCTGCCTCTATCATTGGGTTTACCAGGCTGCTTGGATTAAAACAATCTGGATTGTAAAATGAGGGCAAATCATACTTTGTGACTTGGAAAGTAAATAAGGAAAACAAGTAAATAGGGAAAGTAAATAGAGAAACAAGTTTTCACGAACTCACATCATTTTTGGTAGTAATAGCATACCATTTCTGAGAGAGGAAAATAGTGAAATCAGTTCTTTTGGAACTTGAGGAGAAACAGCAGTTTCCTACTGCCATGTGCTTTTTTCCCTCTCAGTATTAGCTAGTTTCGATATTTATAGATTGCCTAGGAGTGGAGGGTAGACATTTAACATTATCGTTAGGTTCATTATAAAAATGATGATAATTCAGTAATAATAGTAGGTCATATATTTGTGTAGCTATATTGACAGTGTTTTCAAGTATATTATTTTGATGCTTGAAGCCACTCCATAAAATAAGCGGGGAAAATGTATTACCTACCTACATTATATGTTACCTTCATTATATAAGTTAGAAAGTGGAAACCCAGGGAGGTAAAACATCATAAACAAGGTTCCATAGGTACCAAGAGCAAAGATTCGAACACAGATCTGCTTGTTCCCAATGTGGTATACTTTCATTAACACTATGTGTGCTGCCTCCTGAAACATTTTCAATGTATACTTGCCCATAAGAAGACAATTTAATGGGCCATTTATTTCAGAAGCACACATTACTATGGTAACAAAATCCTCCCTAGCAATAAGCTCACCAGCACATTTTCCCACTCAAGTTTAGATCTGATTATGTAATCACTACCAGGAGAAGAGTAATTATCAAAATTTGCTGGCCTGGTCTTCATAGTGGTTATGCAGTTCCATGAAGCTAATGTGCATTTTTAAAAGAAAAAGTATGTGATTTGGGCATCTTGCTTTGTTTATGTGTTTTCTTGTGCTGTCCCAAATTTACTGGGGAAAAGGAAAAAGACAAGCATGTTCACAAAAACCACATGTACTGTGCTATTAGGAATATTTTGTCATTAAGTATTTGAGAGTGTACAATGACAGCATGTGTCTGTTTTGAGCAGAGGACAAGGATCCTCACCAGTGGCCATGCAAAAAGCCCAGCAGGTATCTCAGGGTCTGGATGTGCTCACAGCAAAAGTGGAAAATGCAGCTCGCAAGCTCGAAGCCATGACCAACTCAAAGCAGAGCATTGCAAAGAAGATTGATGCTGCTCAGGTAGTGATGGTGATTTTCAGGAGGGATGGGAAATAAAAGAGAAAGAAATATTTCATAAATATCCTAAATCATAAATATCCTATCTTTCTTCTCTCTCTCTCTTATCATTTACTGTAGTTGGATAATGGTTTCTAAGTGATGAGTGACTTCTAGCAGTTGCCAATGTTAACACCTCCTTTACCACCACAGATTTAAACAAACATTTATCTATATTTTGAAATGATGTTAATTTACAGTACTTCAATTAGGTAAAAGTAAGCGCTCAGAGTACCAAGAGAATTTTAGTTCCTGATATTGATTGCAGTACATTGAAACTATTCCTTGTCCCAGAATTCACAACTCTGGTCATTGCAATGTTTAAGGGTTAAAGTTTTCTGATACTGCTCTACTGTAAAATGATTTTCAAGCATTTCACAACACACGTTTGAGGAAATGAGGAACTAATAAGGTATGGTTAATTCAGAGATAAAATAAAGCTTGGGAAGGTATTTTATTCTAATGGGCATGAAAAAATTGAGAGTTATCGTACCCAAGAACCTCTGTATAATAATAAGGATCAGCATTATAAAACAATTACTGGTGTATTACTTTTGCAATACTTCTGACCTTGTTAAGTTTAGTAAAATGGGGTTCATTAGTAGATCACAGCATGCTGCTTCTTCATTTCTGTGTGTAGAACTGGCTTGCAGATCCAAATGGTGGACCGGAAGGAGAAGAGCAGATTCGAGGGGCTTTGGCTGAAGCTCGGAAAATAGCAGAATTGTGTGACGATCCTAAAGAAAGAGATGACATTCTACGTTCCCTTGGAGAAATATCTGCTCTGACTTCTAAATTAGCAGATCTACGAAGACAGTATGTGTTTAACCCTTAAATTAACCTTTTATATTTTTTCTTCTCTCTCTTTCTCTCTCCCTTCCCTGTCCTTATCATTCTTTCTTCCCCCAAGAACATACATATTTCAAGGTTATTTGCGTGTATGATGCTCCTCCACTATATTCTCATTGATTCTAGGTCAGATGTTAATTTGTTGTATCAGTCATGTAACTGAGGTTTAGTGATTTGTTGCTGGTCACATAGGTATAAATTGATAAATTTAGGATGCTAAGAACTCCTTTTTAGAAATGCTTTTTAAATTTCTAAGCTAGGGCATTCCTTGATATATTGTGTTAGTGACCTATCTGCTCCCCATACATAAGAGGAAAATAATTTTTGTGGCTAGCAATTGAAAGACTCCTATATATATATAGCAGGGAAGAAGCATAAGAAGTTACTTTCTTCTTTCCCCAGCAGTGTTATTTTGTAAGTAGCAATTATAGGAGATACTTAAATTATATTTCCTGGATGATTCTTTTTGTAACAACAGCCTTGCCACATTCTTCTCTCTTAAAGGCTCTTGTGGCACCTATTTTGATGATATTGAAAAGGGGTATTTCCTCTTTCTTTTTTTTGAGATAAGGTCTTACTCTACCACCCATGCTGGAGTGCAGCAGCCTGACTTTGCCTCACTGCAGCTTTGAACTCCCTGGCTCAAGCCATCCTTCCACCTCAGCCTCCCAAGTAGCTAGGGCTACAGCACTTGCCACCATGCCTGGCTAATTTTTAAATTTTTTATAGAGATGGGGTCTCGCTATGTTGTCAGGGCTAGTCTCAAACTCAAGGGCCCAAGCAATCCTCCCACCTCAGCTTTCCAAAGTTTTGGGATTATAGGCGTGAGCCACTGCACCTAACTGCTTCCTTCTTTCAACAGATATTTCTCTCTCTTAAGAAAAAAACCCCTGCAACACATGCCAAAACAGCACCAAGGAAGGGCTTAATGTCAAAAGTAAAAGTTGCTCTCCATACTCTTAGGACCTAATGTAAATCCATACACACATATACACACTAGGTACTCTTTAATGTTTCTTAATGATGAAGAGATAATGAATGGTAATGGTGGCTAACAGCAGACCCTCATATGTGGTCATCATACCACCATTACTTAATACTATAGCACACACATAAACATACATCGACATAACCTCTTGCCAGGAGTAGGCATGATCAGAATCATGTTAAATACACTCTTTGTTCAGCTTTATAAGAATAATGTTATAAAAATTTAGAGTCATAAAGGAACTCTTAATTATCCTTTGGTGGGTACCTGTAACCCCAGCTACTTGGAGGCTGAGGCAGGAGAATCACTTGAGCCCAGGAAGTGGAGGTTGCCGTGAGCCGAGAACATGCCACTGCACTCCAGCCTGGGCAACAGAGCAAGACTCTGGCTAAAAAAAAAAAAAAAAAACAGAAAAAACGGAGAGTATCTGAATTGGCTGTTCTGACAGATGGGCTATTATTTTTATGTTTACAGATGAGACAGATAAAGTTAGCCCAAAGGTTACCTCTCTATGGCTGAGAGGATCTGTAATGGAAAATGAGTCAGATTCTTTGTATTTTCATAATGGTTAGAATTTGAAGTCTTTGGAACAAGATTTTGGGGACAATTATTGACCTTTGTGATATAATTATGGTTTTTTATTACTGTGTTGGTACTTGGTTGAGGTTCTTTGGTTAGAGGGACCCAGTCAAGTAAAAAGTGGAGGATTATTGAAAATAGATGCACCTCATCAAACCCAACAGCTTGAACTGTGGCCAGGTGTTGTGGCACCTGGAAGCCCCTCCTCCACCTCTTAGTCACGATGTGGGATCCTCTATGCCTGTTTCACCCTGTGTGTTGACCCCACCCCAAATATACTTAATCAGAATCTCTTTTGATGGTGGATTTAACAACTTGTATTTAAAAATAAGCTCTCCAGCGACTTTTATTCACACTGGACTTTGAGAACCACCAGAATCTAATTAAGTGCTTTGCCTGACTGTGGGTATGTTGTCCTTGAGGTAGATAACCACCCAGTTTAATCAGTTATAGCAAGGACTGGGGATTATGTGATACCAAATATATAGTAGTTTAAGAATGAAGGCCGGGCACAGTGGCTCACGCCTATAATTTCAGCACTTGGGAAGGCTGAGGCGGGTGGATCACCTGAGGTCAGGAGTTAGAGACCAGCCTGGCCAACATGGTGAAATCCTGTTTCTACTAAAAATACAAAAATTAGCTGGATGTGGTGGCAGGGGCCTGTAAGCCTATCTACTTGGAAGCTGAGGCAGGAGAATTGCTTGAACCTGAGAGTCGGAGGTTGCGGTGAGCAGAGATCATGCCACTGCACTCCAGCCTCAGCGATACTGTGAGACTCCATCTCAAAAAAAAAAAAATAAAAATAATAGGAGTGAAGACTCTGAAGTCACAGTGCTAGGTTTGAATCTGACTTTATCAGAGTAAGTAATGGGACAATGGGCAAGTTATCCAAGCTCATACATCCTTTTTATTTCTTTAATAATGAGGATAATACTGTTATTTACATTATAGGGTTGTTGTAAGGATTAAATAATATAAAACAAGTGCTTACAGTCAGGTGTGGTAGGTCATGCCTATAATCCCAGCATAGGACTTTGGGAGGCCCAGATGGTGGGATCACTTGAACCCAGGAGTTTAAGACCAGCTTCGGAAACATAGGGAGAATGTTTCCTATCTTTACAAAATATTTTTAAAAAATCAGCCAGGTGTGCTGGCACATGTCTGTAGTCCCAGCTACCTGGAAGGCTGAGGCAGGAGGATTGCTGCAGTGAGCCTTGGGAGGTCAAGCCTGCAGTGAGCCATGATCACACCACTGCATTCCAGCTGGGGTGATGGAGCAAAACCCCATCTCAAAACAAAAAACAAACAATAAAAAATTGCTTTCGGTGGTACCTGGTAGAATTAGGACTCAAAAGATAGTACTACTACTAGTTCAACTATAACTACTTCATCCACTCCTATAACAAACATGGCTGCCTGGGCCCACCCAGTTCCAGAGGAAACTAGTGTTATCAGAGGTGGCAGGCAGAGGGTACAGTTAACTTAATGATGATTGATTAAGCTCAGCTAACCAAATGATTGATTCGAGTTTTACTGATGCAAACTCATATTTAATGTCTTAACTAGGACAAAATAATTTGAATGTAAACTATTAATTTCTCATGTAAGGCCCAAATAAATAAAGCACTCCTTTCAAACCAAATTATAAATAGCAATCATGAGCAATTTGTCCTCTCATTAGCATTTGTTATTATCGGCTAAGTGATCTCAATGTAAATAGTGTTTATGTGTGACAGGATGGCTTTTTCTCTGCAGAGGGAAAGGAGATTCCCCAGAGGCTCGAGCCTTGGCCAAGCAGGTAGCCACGGCCCTGCAGAACCTGCAGACCAAAACCAACCGGGCTGTGGCCAACAGCAGACCTGCCAAAGCAGCTGTTCACCTTGAGGGCAAGATTGAGCAAGCACAGCGGTGGATTGATAATCCCACAGTGGATGACCGCGGAGTCGGTAAGGGCAGCAGTACACTTAACCCTCATTAAATTGGTCTCAGTGCAAATAAGCAAGTTGTTGATAGGGGTTTTGTAACATCTGTAATTAGGTACAGAAAGGATTCTTTAGCCACTGATAAATAACTGTGATTCCATTTCCAAATGCAGCCAATAAAATTCCTGTGATGTAATCAAGAAGCGGGCCAGGAATGGTGGCTTCTATTTGTAATCCCAGTGCTTTGGGAGGCAAAGGTGGGAGGATCACTTTTGCCCAGGAGTTTGAGACCAGCCCGCAACATAGCAAGCCTTTTCTCTACAAAAATAAAGAATTAGCTGGGCATAGTGATGCTCACCTGTAGTCACACCTTCCTAGCTATTTGGGAGGCTGAAGTGGGAGGATCGCTTGAGGCCAGGAGTTCCAGGCTGTAGTGAGCTGTGATCATACCACTGTATTCTAACCTCAGTGACAGAGAGAGATATGTCTCTTTAAAAAAAGAAAAGACAAAATTCTAAGTTAGTTGTTAGTTATACTCAGTGTTGTGAGGAGTTGGAGAATTGGGTACATGTATAATTTACTAGAGAAATAAATTAGGACAAACTTTCTAAATTTGGTATTAGATGTCAAGAGCTTAAACCAAGTTCATACCTATTGATTCAGGAAATTAAGGGATTTCTTTTTCTAAGAAATAATTAGAGATCTAAGAAGTTGCATACAGGAATATATGTATACAGTATACATGTTTAATAATAACTGAATGGTAAAATAATTATGGTTAATATGATAAAATATTACATAATTTTAGATCATGATTTTAAAAGATAGTGAAATAAAAAGAATTAAAGTGTTAAATAAAAATAATTGGCTGGGTGTTGTGGCTCATGCCTATAATCTCAGCACTTTGGGGAGGCTGATGTGGGTGGATTGCCTGAGCTCAGGGGTTCGAGACCAGCGTAGGCAACATAGTGAGACCTCATCTCTCTAAAAAACAAACAAAAAAAAAAACCCAAAAAAACCCCAATTAACCAGATGTGGTGGTGTACACTTGTAGTTCCAGCTACTTGACAGGCTGTGGTGGTAGGGACTGCTTGAGCCTGGAGATCGAGGCTGCAGTGAGCTGTTGTGCCACTGCACTCCAGCCTGGGTGATAGAGCAAGATGCCACACCATACCACACCACAGAATGACACTGCAATTGTCTCCTCTGTGTCTATATAAGTTTCATTGTTTTTCTCTTGGTCCAGGTCAGGCTGCCATCCGGGGGCTTGTGGCCGAAGGGCATCGTCTGGCTAATGTCATGATGGGGCCTTATCGGCAAGATCTTCTCGCCAAGTGTGACCGAGTGGACCAGCTGACAGCCCAACTGGCTGACCTGGCTGCCAGAGGGGAAGGGGAGAGTCCTCAGGCACGAGCACTTGCATCTCAGCTCCAAGACTCCTTAAAGGTGAAGTCAGGAGCATGTCTCACTTTACTTTTTACGCTTCTTATTTTTGAAAGACAAGGGAAGGAAGAGACAGTTTTGAAAAATACATAATTTCTGGGGTCTAGGGAAAGTGAAAAGAGAGTGACCAAGGATATAAGGAAATCTAGAGCTTATTAGGAAAGAGCTTGTTGGTATATAGTAGCAACTACATTTGCGTTTTCCAAATTCTACTCAGTCAAGAACCCTTTTGTGATTTTTGCTCTATCCATATATCATCTGTCCTTTTATTTAGCCAATATTTTTCTTAAAATGGACTCCTTTTTAAAACTTAAATTTATTTCAAAGCTGTGGGCTGGGCATGGTGGCGCACACCTCTAATCCCAGCTACTTGGGAGGCTGAGGTGGGAGAATCACTCGAACCTGGGAGGCAGAGGTTGCAGTGAGCCACGATCACGCCACTGCACTCCAGCCTGGGTGACAGAGCCAGACTCCATTTCAAATAAATAAATTAAAAAGTAAAAGAAAACTTTGTAACAATCCTGAAATCTTGGGTTGTATTTTTTCTATTATCCTTTAAAAGAAATGGATAATTATTAAAATAAAAACATTTGCTCATGTAACACCTAAAATTATCTCAGGTACCACCAGCCAATCTATACCACCCACCTTGGGAAACAGTGAGGGTGATGGAGACTTCTTTGTATAAATCCAGAAAACTTAAATTGGACTAAATGTGATAACTATGAAAAAGAGCTTTTTCATGGCTTCTAAGAATACTCTTATTTAGACCCTCATTGAGAAATTGATACATATATTTGTTATTGAGTTTTTCTAGAAAACATAACTAAAAAAATCTGGTGAAAAAAATTCCTTTTCTTGATTTATTTCCTCTTAAGACAATAAATTGGTTAGAAATTTGGCACTATATGGCTGGGCGCGGTGGCTCAAGCCTGTAATCCCAGCACTTTGGGAGGCCGAGGCAGGTGGATCACAAGATCAAGAGATTGAGACCATCCTGGTCAACACGGTGAAACCCCGTCTCTATTAAAAATACAAAACATTAGCTGGGCATGGTGGCGCGTGCCTGTAATCCCAGCTACTCAGGAGGCTGAGGCAGGAGAATTGCCTGAACCCAGGAGGCGGAGGTTGCGGTGAGCCGAGATCACGCCATTGCACTCCAGCCTGGGTAACGAGAGCGAAACTCCGTCCCCCCCAAAAAAAAAAAAAAAAAAGAAATTTGGCACTATATCCACAAAACAATCCTTACAGTTACTGTGATCTTTATCAGGCCGCACCAGCACTGGCAATGTTGTGGAACTCTAGCTCATCTCTGGGCCTTCTTTGGGCTCAATCTCATAATTCTCAGTATCATTTCATAGAGGCCACCAAGAAAGGAAGTAGGATTCCTTGATTGAGTGGAACAGTCCTTAGGGACATGTGGGTCATGTCTTACTTCTTCTACTAGACCACTAATGTCTTAGAGGGCAGGATTCATAAATTACAACTGTTCTATGCTAGCTCAGAGCTTTGTACACAGTTAACAATAAATATTTATTGAATGAAAGACTGAATGGATGAATGAATATGTAAGTGAAGTATGTAAGGGCATTAGTAGTTATGCTTTGGGATATATCTGGAAATTTTCATATGTAAATAATGTTTTTAAGGATCTAAAAGCTCGGATGCAGGAGGCTATGACTCAGGAAGTGTCAGATGTGTTCAGCGATACCACAACTCCCATCAAGCTGTTGGCAGTGGCAGCCACAGCCCCTCCTGATGCACCCAATAGGGAAGAGGTGGGTAAATGAGGTCTTCCATTTTTCTGTTGGCTTGCACTATAGGTATATGTAAAGGTGAAATATGTGATTACAGTAGACATCAGGATCAGTGGCTGGGAAAAGAAGATGAAGGGTAGAAGAGTAGAACAGGGAAAACCCTGTCACCTCTTACTTTAGTCTCCACGTGTATCAGTTAAATATCTTTAGTTGCGAGCAATAGAAGACCTGACCATCAGAGATGAAAACAACTGGGTTTATTTTCACCACAAACCAAGAAACATGGAAGTAGGTAGCTTTGGCATTGGTTCAGCAGCTAAATATCATGAAAGCTGGCATTTCTATGCTTTTCTAGGTCATTTTGGCAGGGTGTGGGATGGCATCATGTTAAAGGCAGGAAGAAATGAAGAATGGGGGTACTTCAGTCACTACTGTGCCTTTTGAGTCAGGATGATCTTTTTAAATCGATTGATGTCATTCTTATACTCAAACTCCTCTCTGTCCCAGAGTGAAGCCAGAGTGCTAACAATAAACAGAATTGCCAGTGTATGCTGGTAAGCCAACTCTCCAGGAAAACAAAAAACTCTGGTTTGTAACGTTTGTTGAGTTCCATCATGTAAATACTCCATAGTGGCTGTTTCAACATGAAGTCACTGAAAGCAGAATTGGGAAGAGATGGACATGTTTGGCTCCTGTGAGCTGGCTTACAAGTGGTTTCGGCATACCACTGGATCTGGTCCCTGTCCATTTCTTTGCCCTTGTGTGGTGCCACTCTTCCCCCTCATGCTCTTCTAGCTACATCTATATGTAGCTCCTTGAATTGTATTCCTAGTGTGTGTTTATATGTTCTAACCTTGGAGCCTTTGCACCTGTTTCTTTCAGTCTTCTCCAGATAACTATATCTATTAGTCCCTTTCTTTCTTCAGCTTTCTACTGAAATGCCACTTTTGGGCGACCACTAATTTAACAACCCCACCCCAACTACTATCCCCATGGATTTCTTAATCTCCATATCCTTAGCATTTATCAACTTTTTTTTCCTTAGCGTTTATCAACTTTTTTTTTCTAGATGGAGTTTCACTCTTGTTGCCCAGTCTGGAGTGCAATGGTGCAATCTCGGCTCACCACAACCTCTATCTCCTGGGTTCAAGTGATTCTCCTGCCTCAGTCTCTCGAGTAGCTGGGATTACAGGCATGTGCCACCACAAGAGACGGGGTTTCTCCATGATGGTCAGGCTGGTCTTGAACTCCTGACCTCAGATGATCTGCCCGACTTGGCCTCCCAAAGTGCTGGAATTAAAGGCGTGAGCCATCATGCCCGACCAGCATTTATAAACATTTAATGTATTTACCCATTTTTCATTTTTGATTTGTCTGTTTCCTTCCCATTACCATGAAAACTCAATGCAGGTAGGGACTTTATTCTGTCATTGCCTTATTCCTACTTCCTGGAACAGTGCCTGTTACATTGTTGGTGTTGAATGAGTGAAAATAGAGGCTTTTCTAGAAACTGTCCAGGAGAGCTTTGCTATGTCTCATTGGTTTGAACTCTGTCTCATGGCCACCCTAGCTGCAAAGGAGATTAGAAAAGCAAGTATTTGGTTTTCCAGCCTTTATAGTATTGACAGCAAAGGAGACGGGGTTGGGGTCAGGTACCCAAGACAATGTAGAACTGATAGGTGGAGGTTTTTGTTATTATGTGCTGATGACCCCAATTTTCTTTCTGTAACCTGGGTTACTAGGCAGTTCAGCTCATTGTTCCCTTAGACTGAGATGATTTGCTATTTTTTTCATTCCAGACTTTTCTTTCAGACTAGTAGATACATCTAGGTGGGCCTCTCCACTTAGAGGCTTCCTAGTTACCTCAGCATATGTTGTCCTTCTGTTCTGTCTTCGAAGTTTGTGAGTTGTCATTGACTTTTCCCCTCCCCGACCCATTCATACAAATAAACAACTAAGATATACTCATTTAATCTCACTTCATTTTCTGTTCATATTGCCACAGCTTGAATTCTGTTCCTAGTCCCCCGCTGCCTATATGACTGCATAGCTCTAACTGGTCTTCTATGACTTTCACTAGGCCATCAATAAAATAAAAATACAACCTGACTCTGACATTCACCTGCTTAAACCCTTCAGTGGGGCCTGCCCTTTCACAGAAGATAAGGCCAGAGCTCTGTGATCTAGCTCTGACACTTCCTATACCTATTTCCTACAAACCCCTCCCTCTCATTTCTGGCCCTAGCCATACCTAGTTGCTTGTGGCTTCCTGCATAGCCTGTCCTTCCCATGTCTTTGTTTTTTCTGTCTAATTATCTTCCCTTTCTTTTTTGGTGAATTCCTATTTATCCTTCATCCTATTATCCTTTGCTTCCCAGATAGGTTAAGTGCCTTTTCTTTTGCTCCTATAATATCAGTGCTTATCTCTATTATTGTACATAGCACACTGTGTTGTAAATCTGTTTTTGTGTTTTTTTCTCACTGGGCTGTGAGTTCCTTGAGATAAGGATATTGTGTCTCACTCATTTTTGTATCATCAGCATCTGGCTCAGGGTCTGACACAGAGTAGGTGCTCAGTAAATTTTGGTTGAGTGACAAGAAAAGCAAGTTAAGCAGTTAGTTAAATCAGAAGGAGCAGTAATCATGGTCTGGCATTGAGATAGTCAACCAAGGATATTAGGTAGGTAGAAACCCAGGAGATCCAGAGTGTGGGAGACCAGCTAAGGTAAAAGAACTGAGGCCAGGGGAAGGAGACTAGGAGATCTGGGATTTTAGGCAGAGGTTCTGGACATTAAATGGCAAGAATCCAAGTAGCTAAATCTAAACGAGAGGCCGGCGTGGGGAAGAGACTTGAGAGGATAAACACACAACACTGGCAATGATAATGAGAACTTGCTATTGAACCAAGTGACCTTTAGAGATTGTCTAGAGCCAGAACTGGTCTCCAAGTTAGGCAGGAGGAGACAAAAAAGAGGATGCATTCCACCAGGCAGCTCCAGACACGTTCGTGTAGTGTATAACCCTGACCCAGTGCTGTTGGGAAGCATTAGTTCTAATAATGCAGTAAGTAATTCACTGAATGTGAAGACTAAATAACCCCCAGTCTCAAAAGATTATCTTCTAGTTTGAAGAAGATAAGCTTTTGCAAGAATCAGTTTTAATAATGTTATTCTAACAAATGACCAAAGATCTCTTGCTACTTAAGTAAGTTAAATAGTCCCCTTCATAGTATGCAACCTTGCACAGTGTCCATGTTGAGGGAAACATTAACTTTTTAAAAATTTGAGAGCTGAATGAACAATTAAGTAGATGATTTTACATTTGGAGTTAATAAAAGTCAGTCATCCTTGCCCTAAGGCCTGAGTGTGAGCACCAGCTACCTTTTTTCCCTTGGAGGTCAAGGGCAGAGTTTTTACATTAATGGTAATGGGATATATGGAGGATGCTGCTCTGGGGAGGCTGGAGCTCAGTTTAGGATTGTGTGGATGTTCTGGGCTTTTAATGTACCCAGCCACCTATAATAGAGCCTGGAGTGCATTTGACTGTCTTCTTCAAACTAGAAGATAAGCTTTTGAAAATGGAGGTTGTTTAGTCTTCACATTCAGTGAATTACTTACTGCAGAGTATATAATGCTCCTGCTTGTACCTGGTAAGCACTGGTTGAGCTAAAAATTAAGGGTGTGCGTGTGCATGTGTGCATGTGTTCATTTGCACATGATGGTGATGGCCAAACGTCTCGGGAGATCTATCAAGGCCAGGATTTGGAGTTTGTTGTTTTATTAACTAGGGTTTGATGTCATCTATAAAGTCTTTGAGCAGTTGCTGCCTCTGCTTAAAGGAAGAGACTTTTTCTTAGGCTGCCTGACCCATTTTATTGAAATAAATGTTTGTAATGTCATTGTTTTTTCCTCAAGGTATTTGATGAGAGAGCAGCTAACTTTGAAAACCATTCAGGAAAGCTTGGTGCCACGGCCGAGAAGGCAGCTGCGGTTGGTACTGCTAATAAATCAACAGTGGAAGGCATTCAGGCCTCAGTGAAGACGGCCCGAGAACTCACACCCCAGGTTGGGTTTTGCTCACTCCTCATATCAGTACTCATCATATAGTGTTCAGTAAAGAAAGTTAATTGCAGAACAATCTCTATACATTTTTTGTTTACTTACTGTAAGATGGCATAAAAAACACATAAGGGCTGGGCATGGTGGCTAACACCTATAATCGCAGCACTTTGCGGGGGTGAGGTGAGAGGATTGCATGACTCCTGGAGTTTGAGACCAGCCTGGGCAACATAGTAGGACCCTGACTCTCCAAAAAAAAAAAATTAGCTGGGTGTGGTGGTGCGTGCCTGTGAACCCAGCTACTTGTGAGGCTGAGGTGGGAGGATTACTTGAGCCCAGAAGCTTGAGGCTGCAGTGAGCTTTAATTGCCCCACTGTACTCCAGCCAGAGTAAGACCCTGTCACTGTCTTTATACATTTTCATAACGTTTGAATTTTTTTTTCATAAGGACTACTTATTAGTTTTGAAAGTAGAAAAAGTTAGTAAAGCAATCCCCTTGCCACATAGATGCTAACTAGGAGAATATTTGATAACCTTTTTTTTTTTTTCCAAAATGGAGTTTTGCTCTTGTTGCCCAGGCTGGGTTGCAGTGGTGCTATCTTGGCCCATTGCAACCTCTGCCTCTGGGTTCAAGCAATTTTCCTGCCCTAGCCTCCCCAGTAGCTGGGATTACAGGCGCCTGCCAACATGCCTGGCTAATTTTTGTATTTTTAGTAGAGACGGGGTTTCACCATGTTGGCCACTTTGGTCTTGAACTCCTGACCTTGTGATCTGCCAACCTCGGCCTCCCAAAGTGCTGGGATATAAGGCATGGCTAGTAAGTTTAGGAGCAAAAGAAGATTGGTAAAAGAAAACAAAGCGGACAGTTATTAAAAGTCTACTGTGTAATAGATTTTCTTTTCTTTTTTTTTGAGACAGAATCTCACTCTGTTGCCCAGGCTGGAGAGTGCAGTGGCTTGATCTCAGTTTACTGCAACCTCTGCCTCCCAGGTTCAAGTGATTCTCCTGCCTTGGCCTCCCCAGTAGCTAGGATTATAGGCGTGCAACACCATTCCTGGCTAATTTTTGTATTTTTAGTAGAGATGGGGTATCACCATGTTGGCCAGGCTGGTCTTGAACTGCTGACCTCAAGTGATCTACCCACCTCAGCCTCCCAAAGTGCTGGGATTATAGGCATGAGCCACTGTGCTCGGCTGAGTCCTCTGTGCTCTTGATGCTCAGTTTTTCATCTGTATAATGGAGCTAACTCCTTCCTAATGGCCTTTTTTTGGATTAAGAATATGCGTGTACAGCTTGTGTCTTACCAGATAGTTAGCAAATGTTAATCCTTTTTTCCCCAAATCCTATACCTGACTGGCCAGGACCTCTTGAGCAAGTCACTTAAATTTTCTGAGACTTGGTTTTTGCATCTGTAAAGTAGAGATATTAACTGTCCTGCCTCTCTCATGGGGTTGTGGTGAGGATTTTTTTCTTTATATTATCCGTAAGTCAGTTTTGAGTAGTTTTTGGTATCTTTCTTGGTGCTTTTTAAGATGGAAGAGTTGACATCAAGTGTTTAAACATATGCCAGCTTTGTGTATGTTCTTCTGAAGTTATCAAGTGGACACTGATTTACTTTGTCACTTTATTACCTTCTTAAAATCAGGCTGTGATGGTAAAATCTTCCTGTGAAGGGCCCATTTTGGGGAGCTATTTATGAGACCAAACCTAATATGTTCAGCCTAAAAAGAGACTTGCCAGTTTCTAGCTTTACAGTGCCATCTGTAGGTAAAGAGGAGGAAGCTTGACTGAAGTTTTGTATTTGGAGCGTGAGGGTGCTCTGGCATTTAAAGGTCTTTTGTCATTGTCAGGTGGTCTCGGCTGCTCGCATCTTACTTAGGAACCCTGGAAATCAAGCTGCTTATGAACATTTTGAGACCATGAAGAACCAGTGGATTGATAATGTTGAAAAAATGACAGGTAGGGTTTTCTATAAAGTTCTTGTTGTCTAATCCATGAGGAATGAGTTCTGAGAAATTAGAGCGGACTGGTTCTATTACTCGGCTGTAATTGAATAAAGGGCCGGTCATGTGCTTGGCAGTGTATTTGGCCCTGATTAAGGCTGCTGAGCAGTGGCGGCTTCTCATTCAAGCCTTGCAACTTTGTCAGAAGAGAGACTCTTTGAGCCTCTTTTATTTTAATGCTGCCCTCCTGGTGTGATGTTTATTGTCACCGTTCCTATCTTCTCTTGGAATAGTGTCTTTGTCCAGTCTGAGCCCGAATTTGGTTTCAGAGGCTGGGAGGCGGCGTTTGTGGATACAGTAAGTGTCCCTGTCATTTTCAGTGGGTTCACATTTCAAGGAACCACAATAGCTACCATTTAATACAACCTGTCTCAGAGTTTCCTCCAACTTATCAACTACGTAGTTTTTTAAAAAAGGAGAAACCAACCACCAGCAAACCTGTGTGTGTGCAATTGAAGTGGCACCTATGAATTGTCTTCATTCTCTGTAAAAGGAGAGATAGGAGAGAAGGGAAGGAATGAGGAATGTAGGCTTTTTGCCGTCCCCGAAAAACCTGCTGTGACTGGAGTCCATGGCAGCCTAAGATGAAAGTGGAATTCCTGAGGTGTCTGAAGAGAGGTAACAGGAATAAGAAACAAGCTGTTAGGTTACTGGAAGCCTCTGTGTGGCTCATCTTGGGCACTACAAGCTGCCAACAAGCAACAGATGGCTGGGGAGTGAGATGAGCAGGGAGAAAATATTCACAGATAATGTGGTGGTGATGCAGTGATGGTTTCAGACGCTTTCCTTGTTTCCTTCCGATGTTGCATTTCTGGTTGTCTGGGGTGGATACATGAAGGCTGGCAACCACGGTTGGTATAAATGCTGCAAGTCCAGATAGGCTTCTGGGCTATGTTCTCACTTTTTTTTGTTTGTTTGTTTATTGTGGTGTTTACCTGGAAGCTTTTGATTATGTAGGAAGAGGTTTGAGCTGAAGAAGGGAATACTCGATGTTATACTTTCTCATAAGAAACCTGAGTGGATAACAGTGTTTTGGAGTTTCTGTTCTAAATTGAAACTAAATTCCGTTTCTGTTTTCCTAACAGGGCTGGTGGACGAAGCCATTGATACCAAATCTCTGTTGGATGCTTCAGAAGAAGCAATTAAAAAAGACCTGGACAAGTGCAAGGTAGCTATGGCCAACATTCAGCCTCAGATGCTGGTTGCTGGGGCAACCAGCATTGCTCGTCGGGCCAACCGGATCCTGCTGGTGGCTAAGAGGGAGGTGGAGAATTCTGAGGATCCCAAGTTCCGTGAGGCTGTGAAAGCCGCCTCTGATGAATTGAGCAAAACCATCTCCCCGATGGTGATGGATGCAAAGGCTGTGGCTGGAAACATTTCTGACCCTGGTAAGCAATGCATAGTACTACAGCTCACCTCTGCTGAGAGGTTAACTCAGGAACGGTATTGAAGGAATGTGTACACATACACAGTCTGGGGGGCAAAAACTGTAGACACTTAGTTCAAGAATGCTAAATTAATCTTTTTCCATCCAAATCTCTGCAGTATCAGTAGGTTTGTTGTCTGTTAGTTTCTCTGGACCAACTTCTCTGTGCTTTTTTGGTAGGGGGAAGGGATGGAGTTTCACTCTGTCACCCAGGCTGGTATGCAGTGATGTGATCTCAGCTCACTGCAACCTCTGCCTCCTGGTTCCAGTGATTCTCCTGCCTCAGCCTCCTGAGTAGCTGGGATTACAGGTGTGTGCCACAATGCCTGGATAATTTTTTGTGGTTTTAATAGAGACAGGGTTTTGCCATGTTGGTCAGGCTGGTCTTGAACTCCTGACCTCAGGTGATCCGCCCGTCTTGGCCTCCCAAAGTGTTGGGATTATAGGTGTGAGCCACTGCACCCGCCTTTTTTTTTTTTTTTTTTTTAAAGGCACAGTTGGTTACTCTTGCTGCCCAGGCTGGAGTGCAATGGCAAAATCTTGGCTCACTGCAACCTCCACCTCCCAGCAGGTTCAGCGATTCTCCTGCCTCAGCCTCCTGAGTAGCTGGGATTATAGGCACCTGCCACCACACCTGGCTAATTTTTTATATTTTTAGTGGAGTTGGGGTTTTACCATGTTGGCCAGGCTTGTCTCAAACTCCAGACCTCAGGTGATCCACCCACCTTGGCCTTCCAAAATGTTGTGATTACAGACGTGACCCACTGCACCCAGTCTGTGCTTTCTTAATATGGTCTGGCTAAATAGCCCCTTGCCCTATTCAGTCATTATTTTGGAAAATTGTCAAAAGATGCATGAGAACCAATTTACCATCCATTTAGTTCATGTAACTGGAGTTAACTTCTCTTATGCTTTTCTTAAAATGCTTTTTTCTCTGTAAAGCATTCTTAATTTCTGTCAAATCTGGAGGGCTTAAGTTGATCTGTGGGTCTCCTAGGCTCTACACTGGGTTTTCTTTAGGCGAATTTGGATCATATTTTCAGTACTATCACAGCAGATCATAATTGGAGCCACTCCTTTGGTTGAAATCATCTGAATTCCTTCCTGTTTTGAACATCTAATGTTTTCAGTCTCGTCTATGAGTAGAATGAAGTCAATGCGAGAGTGGGAAGGAGGGACTCCCCTATCCATCTCTAATATCCTCAACCCATTATCATTTAGGACATGGTTGGTCTCCTAATTGGAGTTTCTAATAGTTTGAGTGGATTCCTGAATTCCAGGCAACTGGATAGAGTACCACAGCTCAGCGCAAGGGTTAACATACTGAATGCTAAGTAGAGCAAAGGAGTAGAGAGAAAGGTGAGAAGTACTCCAGGGAATGTATGTCCAATCTGAAACTGACATCTCCCATGTTCTGAGTTGGGCAGGCTTATCTCTTGACTGCCTCAACATAAGACAGGCGATGGATGCCACCTGAGCCCAAAGTGTTCACGCCCAGGGATCTCCTATGTACTTGTTAGTTGTATAGCCAAGAAGGCACCCTGAACACTAAAAGAACAGCCAGTCTGTGATGCTTCCAACAGTCTGTAGGCCTCAGGGCATCTGCCTTGTCCTACGTCCCTCCCTCTTCAATCACTGCCCATGATGTTTGCTGGCAACTTCACATCCAGCTTTTGTTCATGGAACCAGTTCTTCTGCTGCACAGACAGTGCTTTGGGGCACTGACCCACCCAGCTGAAAATGAGGGTGTCTTGTTTTTAGGACTGCAAAAGAGCTTCCTGGACTCGGGATATCGGATCCTGGGAGCTGTGGCCAAGGTCAGAGAAGCCTTCCAACCTCAGGAGCCTGACTTCCCACCTCCTCCACCAGACCTTGAACAACTCCGAGTAAGTAAATTCAGAGATAGGGAGAACTGAGCAGGAAGGTGTTGAGATTGCAGCAAGAGAGAGGTAGATTGTGTTTTAGAGCCACCATCACTAGGTGGCTTCGTTTAGCTTTCATTTGAAGCTTAGTGGGAGGCAGATCTCGATGTTCATTCCTAAATCCAGTAGCATTATAACCTAGTGCTTATATGCATGGGTTGATAGGTGTGTGTGGTAGTGGCCTGCTTTGATGGGGGGTGGCTGGAACAGAGGAGCTGGCTTTGGTAAGTGTGGATGTGATGAGTGGTGAGGTAGTGCATTGTGGTAAAATAATCTTCACAGCTTGCAGTAAAGAGATTTTATGTGTTCTTAGCTGATAATGGTAGAACGGAGGTGGTTGAAATCTGATGTTGGTTCTTTCCTTTATTTGCCTTTTTTTAAGTAACAAAAGTAATACATGCTTTTAAAATTTTTTCCCCAACTATAATTTAAAATCTTTTGATACCTTCCCCACTACCCACCACAAGTACTGTGAATAAATTTTCCCATGGTGTAGGAAGAGGCTAGCTAGGCAGTATGTTGCAGATACAAATTCCAGAAATAGAAATAGTGTTTATTTCTAGACATTTATTCCAACTAACAGTATTAGAAATACCTTGACCTTGTAAATAACTTATCAAGGCAATAATCTGATTTACTTTCCCATATTTAATGTCTGTAAAAGATATTAAGTTTCTAAGTTGGTTGAAGACAAAATTAGGTCATTGCGTCCACAGCTAAGGAACAGTGTTTCCCAGCCCTCAACACTTCCTTAGATTCTTTCCAGCAAAGCTCTTGGTGGGTATTTGGAGCTGGGAGAGAGGGCTGTTCCTGGGGAATGGCTTCTTATGTGAGCAGTAGAGTCATGCCATTTAGAATCTGAATCTTAGAGGTCGTTTGGTGTAGCTACCCCTCACTGACAGATGAAGAACCTCAGGCCAAGGGGAGAAGTTACTTGCCTATGTAGCTGCTTTTTGGTTGAACCAGGCCAGAACATACATCTTCTGTAGGGATTTTTTGCGAATCCTTCGTTTGGTAGCACTGTGTATGCCTCCATGGGATGCACCGAAACAGTAGCTGCTAGCCATTTTTTTTTTTTTTTTGAGATGGAGTCTTGCTCTGTTGCCAAGGCTGGAGTACAATGGCATGATCTCAGCTCATGGCAACCTCTGCCTCCCGGATTCAAGCAATTCTCCTGCCTCAGCCTCTTGAGTAGCTGAGATTACAGGCACATGCCACATGCCTGGTTAATTTTTGTTTTTAGGGATGGGGTTTCACCATGTTGGCCAGGCTGGTCTTGAACTCCTAACCTCAGGTTATCCACCTGCCTTGGCCTCCCAAAGTGCTGGGATTATAGGTGTGAGCCACTGTGCCTGACTGCTGCTAGCTTTCTGTAGAGAAAATCTGCTTCTGTTGAGATTGAAACAGGTGGTCCTGTGGCTCAGTGTGGGTGGTCTTATGTGGAGTGAATGTGGGTGATTTTCTAGGGATGCTTTTTAGAAGAAAGAATTCCAGAGGGAAATAGTTTTAGGACTTTACTTACAACTTGTTTTCTCTTTTTTAGCTAACAGATGAGCTTGCTCCTCCCAAACCACCTCTGCCTGAGGGTGAGGTCCCTCCACCCAGGCCCCCACCACCAGAGGAAAAGGATGAAGAGTTCCCTGAGCAGAAGGCTGGGGAGGTGATTAACCAGCCAATGATGATGGCTGCCAGACAGCTCCATGATGAAGCTCGCAAATGGTCCAGCAAGGTAAGTGGTGAAGCATTTCTTGCTGAGAAAGGATGTCTTCTCAAAAGGGATGAAGGACCATGCACATAGCCCAGAAAGAAGAGTCTGGAGTCACCCTCTCTCTCTGCTTTGGTTCCTTTGTTGCCAATCACATGTTCCTCTTCTTTCCTGTGGTTTAGTGAGATGTTTCTGGTGCCTGATGGTTTCTCCTTCGAGCTGCAAAAGCCAGAGCTAGGATGCCTGTGATTTGAGAAGAGGGTTTCTATCTATCCTCTTTGTCCATTAGAGTGCCAGCTGCCTTGACCCTGGGCATCTGGGGTCTTTTAGAAATTGCTTATCTTCCTTGGAATTGCGAATGTTTTTAGATGCTACATTGCTAATTATCAGTGCTCCAAATATGAATTCTGTGGGCTGTGCTAAAACTAGATGAAATGTTTGCATTTTCTGTTTTTTTTTCATAGAAGCAAGTAAATTGGTATCTTAGAAGCCATATGCTTTTGTCCTTTCTCAGAATCAGTTTACCTCTCAACTCAAGAGAGCTCCAGGCTGTATCTTACTCAGCAAATCTGAAGGTGTAAATATTAATGTGGTTGGTAAAAATATGGATGCTACAGCAGTCATGCCCCATGAAGAACTTTTGCCTATTTCCCCCTAAATGATGAAAAGTGAGTGGTAGCTTTTCTAGATAGGAGGAATATTATTACTAACCTTGCAGTGAAATGTAGTTCTTAGTTCTAAACTGTTTCTAATATGACCCTGGATGTTTATTCCCATCTATTTGCCTTTATTCTTTGCACATCCTCAAAGCTTTCAAGCTCTTGTATTGATTGTACTTCCTCAGGTACCTCCTGCACCTGCAGCTGATCTTGGATTTTTTCAGGCTGGGAAATTCACATTGGTTTTTAACTCTGTGTTTTTCTAAACTGTTAGCTGTGAGCCCAGGTTCTAAGAAGGAATGGAGACTTTGCTGGTGTTGGATCTGACTTGTAGAATTATTTATAATGGTATCTCTCCATTTGGAGCATGCATAACCCTGGGCTCATGTGGCAGAGTCCCACTGTGCATGGGGAGTTGGAGAGGGTGACAGTGAAGATTTTAAAGGAAATGTAAATTTCATTACAATGAACGAAGGTATACTATGCAGTGGAACACAAAATACACATGAATTATTGAAAAACAACAACTTAAAAGCAGACAGACAGCATTGGCCCACACAGTTGGCTCACTCTGCCATTTGTGGCCAGAAGTCCTGAGCTCTGTCTCCTGAAGTGTGGAACATCAGGAGTTTGCTGACTTTGTGTTAAGTCAGAAGCTACTTGAACCATGTGTATACTGGGGCTGAGGAGGAAGATGTGTTTGTCTATCTGTCAATCTATCTGTTTTTGTACACTTTGGGACTCTGAACCTTAGCAGCGGTGAGCTGGCTTTTCTTCTGAGTAACAGAGATGGGTCTTGGTTGAGTTTAGGCAAAAGAGTTTGGATGGTACCTTAACCCCTCGTTGGCTCTGAATCCTCTGACTTCATTGTCACCTTTTGGAGTCAGGTTTCATGTGCAGGATAAGACTTTTAGGAGTGATAACAACCTCAAAGAAAATTCCATATAAACTACTTCCTCTTGAGTAGTTGAGATGTTTGATGTAAAGAACCCATGTTCACCATTCTTGTATAAATGGTTTGGGTTCACTGTGGCAGTTTTTAATTTTCATTCCACATTACTCTATTTTCAGCATCTGGCTTTTATAATCCCCATCCGTGCTTCTAAATTCATGTTCTCTCCATCATGATTCTCATTCTTTCATGAGCACCAGTTTTGGGCTTCTGTGAGCTCAGCTGCAGTTACCTGCCAAGTCCACATGTTATTCTATCTGTGAACTAGATAAGTCGAGTTTGGGGTGAGTTAGAACCCATTTTGCAAGAGATTTAGGTTGTACCAAAGGAGAAGCTTTCTGAGTTGGTACTAGCAATGGATGAATGAAGAGATGGTAGAAGCTTTGCCTTGGAAGACCTTGAGGGGATAAAGAGCTGGTCTGACGCGTGGGTGTTCCCTGAGATGGGTGGCTGATGAGGTGGCTTCTTGAGGCTCCTTACAGCTGGGTGATGGTGGGGTACTTAAATTATCTTCACTCACCATTGTGCTTGTTTTTCCTGCCTCTTTCCTAGTTTGGTATTCATTACCTCTGATGTACCATTTTTAATTCTGGGACTTTTAACTCATGAAGGAAATAATCTGTGTCTGGCAGCTGTAGAGCTGAGCCAGGTTGTCTCCTGTGTCCCAGGAAAATGTAGAACAGTGACCATATGATCCAGCAGTGTTCACTTTGTTCTGTTCAAAGCAACTTGTATGGTTGCATTTACTTTTTCTGTCTAGATTTCTTTTAAAGGTAATTGGCTACTATTGTTTGGTTGCTGGGCTCCTCAGGAATATTCTGATGTGAGAATCAATCTTGTCAAATTTAACTTTAGTAGCAAGTATATTAAAGAAATGAATGGCTGGGCACGCCTGTAATCCCAGCACTTTGGGAGACTGAGGCGGGCGGATCACCTCAGATCATGAGTTCGAGACCAGCCTGGCTAACATGGTGAAACTCCTGTCTCTACTAATAATACAAAAAATTAGCCAGGCATGGTGACAGGTGCCTGTGATCTCAGCTACTTGGGAGGCTGAGGCAGGAAAATTGCTTGAATCTGGGAGGCGGAGGTTGCAGTGAGCCAAGATCGCGCCACTGCACTCCAGCCTGGGCAACGAGAGTGAAACTCCGCCTCAAAGAAAAAAAAAAGAAAGAAATGAATGCCACTAGCTTTCTTGGTATCAAGATTTCTCTGGAAACCCTTTGCCATTGGAGTTAGTACCTTTTCTTACCTCACCACAGGGTGGCTTGGGCTGAGTGGTGCTGGAGGCTGAGAATTCCCCCTTCTGTGGAGCTTGGTGCACAAGGCTCCTAGAGAACATGTTATTTTCCTTCTCGTCCTAGGCAGGCTTTGGTTACTAAACCAGCTGAAGCCCGGTTTCCCAAGTCCTATTGCTCTTACTAACACTATCCCTATTTCTCATCCCTCCCGCCATCCACAAAGCCGGGCATCCCAGCCGCTGAGGTGGGTATAGGTGTTGTAGCTGAGGCAGATGCGGCCGATGCTGCTGGGTTCCCTGTCCCCCCTGACATGGAAGACGATTACGAACCTGAGCTGCTGTTAATGCCATCCAATCAGCCGGTCAACCAGCCCATTCTGGCCGCGGCTCAGTCCTTGCATCGGGAAGCTACCAAGTGGTCTAGTAAGGTACTGATCAGCACCCCCAGTTGGGGGCTGCTCCAAATGCATCCAGCCATGTGCAGCCTTGACACATTGCATCACCATGATCTGTGCTGGTCCTGTGAGTCTGAGCAGGGCGGGCATCTGTCTGTCTGCACCATGTTGTTAGGACTGCCTTCACAAGTTTGACAGGTCTGCTAATGCCAGATTAATTGGATTGTATTTATGTTTGGGGGATGAAGAGAGATGGGGGTCACTTTTTGAAAGGATTCCTTTTCTGACTTTGTGGCCATTGTTGGAACTTTAAGCCTCTTGGGAAGCCGTGGATGCATCTCTCAATGACTTCCAGGGTCAGGAACCCTGTAGAACATTACAAGGTCACCTGGCCTGACCATTGAGGTTTGCCTGCTCCCAACTTACCTCAGTGATGGCTCAGGAAGAGTTGATGAGGGTGAGAGGCAGCTTTATATGGCAGGGTCTCGGGGGGAGGACTGCTTGCTGCCCTGCACTTGGCTATGTGGCAGATACTGGCCTTGATGGGAGCCCACAGAGGATGGGAGCCCACAGAGAATGGGGCTTCACTAACTGCTTGTCCAGGTATCTCAGTGGGAGGGAGTGGGAATGAGAGTAGGAAATGGAATACTCAAGGCCACAAGACAGGCAACCATAGAACTTTGGCCTTGGGGAATGAACCAAAGCTAGTTTGGAGAGGAGGGGGGTGGGGGTGATCACTTTTCCTTTTAAAAGTGGCATGCTGCAGGAAGGCTTTGAAGAGTGATGGGTAGTAACTAACCATGGCACTATGCTATCTTCTAACAAAGGTCATGGGGTCCTGGAATGATCCTAGGTCTGCACTAGAAGAGGTAGACCCAGAGGATCCTCTCTAACATACCCCTTGCTTCCTTACTTCTTCCCATACCTGCGTTCTCTCCAGCCTCAGTTACTGCCTGAGATGTTACACACCTTCCAGCATAAATGAGCTGCTTCATGGTGCCTGTGGAGGCCTCTCACAGAGCACCCTGTAGTGGTATGGTTTGTGTATGCCTCACTGCATTGTATAGAAATGAAGAGCATGAGGGGAAAAATGAGTAGGGCCTGGCCTTTTTAGCTAGTTTTGAACATCACAGTTGCTATTATTTTGGGTTCTTAGCAGCCAAAAGAGGAGCTTTCATGAGAGGGCACAGAATAAATAACGTGTCTATTTCATTATGACCTATGAGGGTCTTAGTAAACCAAAATGCCAAATCTAAGATAAACTGACATTCCTTGGCATGAGGGTTCCATTTACAGCCTCAATCACGACTTTAATTTTCCTGATGCCTTCCCTTGCATCCTCTTAGCTGAAGATTCTGTTAACTGGAGTCTTAACTTAGCTGAGGGGACTGAAGAATTGATTCTTTACCCTTTTACATGTGAAGAATTAAAGCAACATGTTCTTTCAGGGTGATGGGACAAATAAGAGGCAGTAGAAGGATAGCCAGAGCAGGCTAGATCAGAAAATATCTTTTTTTTTTTTTTTTTTTCTCATCAAGGCTGAGAATAGTTACTTGAGGTTTGAAATTCTAGTTAAGTAGCAAGAGTCCTTGGCTGCTATTTGCAACAAGAGTAAGCAGGAAGAGAGTGATTTCAGCATCTGGAAAGGCTCCTCTGTATTTTTCCCCTCAAGCCAGCTCTACTGCTTTCTCCCTATAGAAATGAAAGTGCCTGTTTAACCAACTCCTTGGGCCTGTTCCCAGTTTATTGATATGATTAACCCAGAGATGCCGAAGTGCTTGTTCAGTACTGTGCCTGGGGTGCACATCTTGCCCTTTAAGAATAATATCTGGGTCTTCCTTTTTTTCAGTCAGGAAATGTCTCTCTCCCTCTCCTTCTTTCCCCCTCCTCTCCTCTTTTCTCTCTCTGTTTCTTGCACTGAGTGCTTGGGCGAGTACCCTGTCTCATTCTTCTTTTTTTCCTCTAGTGCTATCTGTATCACTCAAGAACGGCTCTTTTCTCTTTTCACCCTTCCGGAGAGATGCTAGGATGGCAAGCTCCCTCCTCTTCTCTGTGCTTCTCCTTTCTTCCTTAACATGGCCAGAGCGTGGGCAGAGCTCACACTGTATCTTTGCTTCTCTCTAGGGCAATGACATCATCGCAGCAGCCAAGCGCATGGCTCTGCTGATGGCTGAGATGTCTCGGCTGGTAAGAGGGGGCAGTGGTACCAAGCGGGCACTCATTCAGTGTGCCAAGGACATCGCCAAGGCCTCAGATGAGGTGACTCGGTTGGCCAAGGAGGTTGCCAAGCAGTGCACAGATAAACGGATTAGAACCAACCTCTTACAGGTACTCGGGGAAAGAGGCTGTGTGTGTGTGTGTGTGTGTGTGTGTGTGTGTGTGTGTGCGCACGCGCACGCGCGCAAGAGGGTATCAGAGGGAAAAGCAAGAGAAAAACTAGGTGAGTAAGGAAGAAAGAGGCACTTCACTAGAGATAGAAATAGCAGAAAGGGGAAATAACAAATGTGCTGGGAAAGACAGATTCAGGAAAGGTGACTTCCTAATCAAATGAAAGAATGTGAATGCTTCCATTTCTGGAGAAAAGGATTGTACTGACTCTAGAGAAAAAACAAGTGGAATTCTGCTGCTTATTTATTGAGTGTCTTCTCTGTGCCAGCCACTAGGAATACAGAGGTAGGTAAGTCTTGCCTTTATGGAGCTTGTGGGCAAGGCAGAGAAACATACCAAATTAAACTTTCTCTTTAGGTATGTGAGCGAATCCCAACCATAAGTACCCAGCTCAAAATCCTGTCCACAGTGAAGGCCACCATGCTGGGCCGGACCAACATCAGTGATGAGGAGTCTGAGCAGGTATGTGGCAGCTGCTTTTGGTTTCTTGCTGGCAGCTTCTGTGCTGTTTTGAAGTAATTTAATTCAGCTTTTGGGAAATTTTACCTCTGAATTAAGTATTCAATATGTGGGATGCACTCAGACTCTTTCAGGAGGGGAAAGTCTGTGTTGGATAGATATACCAGAAATTTGGAATTGGGGCCAGATGCGGTGGCACATGCAGGTAATCCCAGCACTTTGGGAGGCCAGGGCGGGAGGATTGCTTGAGTCCAGGAGGTCAAGGCTGCAGTGAGTTGCGGTGAATAGACACTGGAGGCCTCAAAAGAGGGTGAGAGAGTGAGACCCTGTCTCAAAAAAACAAACAAAACCAAAAAACCAGGAATTGAAAGCCAGGTGTGGTGGTATGCACTTGTAGTAACAGCTTCTGGGGAGGCTGAGGCAGCAGTATCATTTGAAACCAGGTGTGGAGTTCAAGACGAGCTTGGGGAATATAGCAAGACCCTATCTTAAAAAAAAAAAAAAAAAAAAAAATTATTTGGAATGGGAAGTAAAGTTCTTGGGCAACATTTGTCATTTTACAGATTGAAACAGGTGTGGAGAGGTTAAGCATCTGAAATAACACTATGGATCCGTGGCAGTTAGGACTCTACTCAGTTCCTCACCCCTGGAATAAATTTGGCTCTTTTCAGGCCTCAAGTGCCTGTTCACTCCAACTCACTGTGTGTTTTTGGCTGGAGAGAATGTCTGCTTTCCAGCTCTCTGGGTGTTAGTGCCTCAGAGAGGCTGAGTAGTGCAGCCTTTTCAGGGACATGACATAGTTAGGCCTGTGCTGAAATTGAAATGGTAGCTTAAAGGAGGTGCTTCCCTTATGTTCTCTTGAGGTTTCTCTGATAGAGATAGAAATAAGGAGGCTGGGAAGATTCTCTCAAGCACTGCTTCCTGCATATACCTTGGCAATCACCTCTTAAAGTTTGTCCTCCTTCCTGGAATTGTGGCCCAGGTCTTTCAGGAAACCCTCATTTGAGCACCCCTTACTCTCCTTATTTCCCCTCTGGGAGGCCCTATTCTGAGCCAGATTCCCAGATGGACTGCCTACACAGGCTCATCACACATGCGGTAAGGTGAAGCACTGTATTAGGTGTTATGGGAGTTTAAATACACAATCCCCCTGCTACCCTTGGGGAACTCAAAAATAGTTTGAAAGAACAACTGTTTCTGATCTCTAGACCAGGATATAGGGGCCTGGGGCACTTTAGAGGAAATAAGGCAGCCTCTCTTCTTGGTGCCATTATAGTTGCTTCTGCTACCATATTCTAACCCAACAACTCTCACCCTAATCCTCTCTTCTCCCAAACCCCGAGAACTATATCTTCACATCTAACTTCCATATATTTTATGCAGGATTTGGGCACTAGGCTGTTTCTCTATCATGTGATCTCTTCTGTCCAAAGAAAGGTGGAAAAAAATGAGGAAGGAAGGATAATGACATTCAGGCTTAATCATAGACTTAATCAATTAACCAACAAAAATATGCCTTGAGAATATCTGTTGAGTTCCATTAAAGATTCCAGTTAAAAAAGGGTAGAAATTGACAGTATTGTAAAACAGAAAAAACACAGGACTGTCCGGGAGGCTGAGGCAGGAGAATCGCTTGAATCAAAGAGGCAGAGGTTGCTGTGAGCCAAGATCGTGCCATTGTACTCCAGCCTGGGCAACAAGAGCAAAACTCCATCTCAAAAACAAACCAACAAACAAACAAATGACTGTAAGTCAGAAGTCTTGAGTCCTAATCCTCACTTCATGAATCACTCTGGGCCTCAGTCCCTTTGCTGACCAAGTGAAAAGAAAAATTCCTGATGAGGAATTCCAACCCATAGTTACACTTGTCAGAGCCTGTAAAACTGAGTGTACAAATTTTATGCATGTGTGCATTTTTTCTGGGGGAGAATTCACAGCCTTCATTAAATCCTCAAAAGATATATGACTCAAAAATAGCTAAGAATTACTGGGCTGATGAATTGCCAAGTTCCTTGACTTTCTATGGTAGAGTAACAATGTGAGTTCAGTCCTATAAGTTTATATGTTTGGAAGATTAACTTATTTAGATTTTCATGGGTTTATAAGGTGGTTGGGTTGATTGGTTCATTTGGTGGTTTTAAAAATTCATTAATTAAGGCCGGGCGCGGTGGCTCAAGCCTGTAATCCCAGCACTTTGGGAGGCCGAGGCGGGTGGATCGCGAGGTCAAGAGATCAAGACCATCCTGGTCAACACGGTGAAACCCCGTCTCTACTAAAAATACAAAAAATTAGCTGGGCATGGTGACGTGTGCCTGTAATCCCAGCTACTCGGGAGGCTGAGGCAGGAGAATTGCCTGAACCCAGGAGGCGGAAGTTGCGGTGAGCCGAGATCGCGCCATTGCACTCCAGCCTGGGTAACAAGAGCGAAACTCTGTCCCCCCCCAAAAAAAAAAAAAAAAAAAAATTCATTAATTAAATATTGGTGACACCTGTAATCCTAGCACTTTCGAAGGCTGAGGCGGGTGGACCATGAGGTCAGCAGATTGAGACTATCCCAGCCAACATGGTGTAACCTCATCTCTATTAAAATACAAAAATTAGCTGGGCGTGGTGGTGTGTGCCTGTAATCCCAGCTACTTGGGAGGCTAAAGCAGGAGAACTGCTTGAACCAGGCAGTCAGAGGTTGCCGTGAGCCCAGATGGCACCACTGCACTCCAGCCTGGTGACAGAGCACGACTCTGTCGCAAAAAAAAAAAAGTATATATATGTGTGTGTGTGTATATATATACACACATTTGTGGAATACCTCCTGTGTGCCAGGCCCTATCCTACATACTAGGGGTATAACAGTGAACAAAATTGACAAAAATCTACTTTTTATAACTTAAATTTTACTGTGAAGACAGAAAAAAACCAAAAATCTCCCAAACAACCTAGGTAAAATATATAGTGTATCAATTTGTGATGATATGTTCAATGGAAAAAATAAGGCCAGGCACGGTAGCTCATGCCTGTAGTCTTGGCCCTTTTGGAGGCTGAGGTAGGAAGATGACTTGAGCCCAGGAGTACAAGACCAGCCTGGGCAACATGGTGGAACTCCAACTCTACAAAAAAAATAGCAATTACCCAGATATGGCAGCTATAACTGTAGTCCCAGCTGCTCAAAGGCTGAGGCAGGAGGATCGTTGAACCCAGGAGGCAGAGGCTGCAGTGGGCTGACATCACACCATTGCACTCCAGCCTGGATGACAGAGAAAGACCCCATCTCAAAAAAAGAATAAGCAGGGAAGTCCTCACCAAGATAACAAGTGAGCAAAGGTCTGAAGGTGAGGGGGAGCTCTGGGATCCCTGGGGAAAGAGCAGTCCAGGTAGAGGGAATAGCAAGTCCTGAGAGAGAAGCGTGTTTGAAGACCAAGAAAGAGTACATGCTGTAGGCCATCTGAAGCCATAGTACACAATCAGTGATGGCTAGTTATGGGTTCTTTTTGGTGATCCAGGAAAACCTGTAGTGATGCAAGCAAATAGGGGGATGCCAGGTACCAGTGGGGTTAACTGTACCCCACTCCTGGCTGAAACCTATTTTAGAGACAGGCCTGCATCAGGGAATCTGAGTAACGGAAGGTACCCTTTTTCTTGCAGGCCACAGAGATGCTGGTTCACAACGCGCAGAACCTCATGCAGTCTGTGAAGGAGACTGTACGGGAAGCAGAAGCTGCTTCAATCAAAATTCGAACAGATGCTGGATTTACACTGCGCTGGGTTAGAAAGACTCCTTGGTACCAGTAGGTACCTGGCTGAGCCTGGCTGGCACAGAAACCTCTACTGAAAAGAAGGAAAATGATCTGAGTCCCAGGAGCTGCCCAGAGTTGCTGGGAGCTGAAAATCACATCCTGGCCTGACACATCAGAAAGGAATGGGGGCCTCTTTACATTAGAAAACATTTATACTCTTTTTTCATGGACGTTTTGAAGTGTGTTTCTGTATAAAGCCCGTATTCTCAAACACAGTTATACTTGTGCACCCTCTATCCCAATAGGCAGTCTGGGTTTCTAGCCCATGTCTTCATACTTCACATAAGCTCAGAATCCAAGTGAACACTAGCCAGACACCCTGCTCTGCCCTTGTTCCCTAAGGGACATTTCCCTCTGTTTCTCTTTCCTTGGCCCCCATTTGCCCTTCCAGACTCCCAAGACCCAGAGTTTAGGCAAGTTAGTTTCTAAGAAGAAAATTGCTGTGCCTCCAAAAATTGTTTTGAGCTTTCTATGTGGCTGCCAACCATGCCTGCTTTCCCTGGGCTGTGCTACCTGGGTCCTTTTCAGAAGTGAGCTTCGCTGCTACAGGGGAAGGTGGCCTCTGTGGAGCCCCAGCATATGGGGCCTGGATTCACTTCCTGCCCTTCCTTAGTTTAATCCTTCTAGCTTCCCACAGTATAAAACCACAGAATCATATGGTTCTGCCTTCACTCTGACCCCTGAGCAATGTCTGTGCTAGGGAAACTTCCTGTCCCATATCCTGCCTCAGCCTACCAAGGTAGCCATCCCATGATGTGGACACAGCACACTGTGTCCTGGTGCTCTCTGCCACTGGAAGGGCAGAGTAGCCAGGGTGTGGCCCTGCCATCTTCCCCTAAGGGCCACTCCCAGGTACTCTATGCTTAGTCAGTGCCTGGAGAGGTCTGTGCTGAGGCCTTATCATTCATTCTTAGCTTTTAATTAATTGTTCATTCTGAGCTGAAATGCTGCATTTTAATTTTAACCAAAACATGTCTCCTATCCTGGTTTTTGTAGCCTTCCTCCATACCCTTTCTAAACAAGATTTTAAAGACGTGCAGGTGTTTGTTCATCTGTAACTCTGAAAGATCCTTTTTATCCTTTTAAAATTCAGTTCTGAGAATAAGCGCTTGTCCCCCAAGAGTGTTTAATGGAAAGGCAACACTGTCTGAAGGACACTTCCTGCCTAAGGGAGAGTGATATTTGCAGACTGGAATTCTGGTGCTGCTGAAGATGAATCAATGGGAAATACTCCTCTGTAATTCCTACCTCCCTGCAACCAACTGCAACCAAGCTCTGCATCTTCTCCCAAGTAAGAGGTTCAAGAGAGTAATGGGTATAATATTTCATTATCACCATAGTCAGTTCCTACTAGGCAAAATGAGAGGGGAATGTTTCGTTTTTTGTACTTATCACTGCTAAGTATTTCCCAGCACATGAAACCTTTTTTTCCTAAAGCTAGAACCCTTGCCCGAATATCCTTCCTTGCCACCCATCACTGTATGTTAGTTCCCAACATCGAATGTGTAAAACTTGTCTTAAGTTGGTCCTGTACACTCAGGCCTTTTCTTTTTCCTTTAAAATGATGATGATTATTTTCAAGGCCCTCAGCATATTTGTATAGTTGCTTGCCTGATGATATAAATGCAATATTAATGCCTTTAAAGTATGAATATATGCCAAAGATCACCTGTTGTTTTACTAAAGGTTACTTAGAGGAAATAAGAAAAATCATGTTTGCTCTCCCAGTTCTTCCAGTGGTTTGAGACACTGGTTTACACTTTATGCCAGATGTGCTTTTCTCCAATATCAAGTGCTCAAGACACAGTGAAACAAATTAAAAAAAAATCTCTGAATGACGATTAGAGACATCACCGCCGCTAAAAAACTACATTTATAAGCTAGGATTTGTTATATGCAAATATTTTCTGCCTCTTCTTTTGTTCTGTTTAAAACAATAAAATGCATTTGTATAAATAATGGTTTAAATGATGGGTATGTTATTTTAGCAAGAATTTTTAGGTCAGGTTTCTCCTTTGTTTTGATGAATAGCCCATGAAACTAATCCTCAAGATCTGGAAACTAAAGATTTTTATTTAATCCAAATGTTGTACTGGAAGAAGAAATCAACGGTAGTATATTTACTTAATGAAGATATGTGTGATAAAAGACGATAACTCTGGGGGTTACACACTCGAAGGAATAGAAGTGGCAAAGGTTAACAGTAGGCAGAAAGTAGCTGGATGAAACAGTTTGTCTTCATCTTAGAAGATCTAGCTATCTGTGGAGACCATCACAGTTCCCTTAAAACCTAAGGTTGTTAAGTGTGCAGGAATACCTCATGTCCTCCCCCAGTCACCAGATGGAGTCCTGCTCTGTCGCCCAGGCTAGAGTGTAGTGGCAGTCTCGGCTCACTGCAACTTCCACCTCTCAGGTTCAAGCAGTTCTCCTGCCTCAGCCTCCTGTGTAGCTTGGATTATAGGTACGTACCACCACGCCCGGCTAATATTTGTATTTTTAGTAGAGATGGGGTTTCACAGGGTTGGTCAGGCTGGTCTCGAACTGCTGACCTCAAGTGATCCGCCCACCTTGGCCTCCCAAAGTGCTGGGATTACAGGCATGATCCATTGCGCCCGGCCACACAGGGAATAAAAATAGGATTTTCAGGGATCCACCAGGGCTAAAAGGCAGAATTAGCTTTTGAGGACATAGTCCTTTTCCTTAAATACTGACTAAAATAGTAACAGCAGGTTTTTGGAGTATAGTTGGGACATCACTGTTTTTGCCTCATTTTCCCAATCTGAAAGGGGTAATATATCATTAAAGAGTAATGATATTGATATTTAGTGTTGCCAACTGCTTTTATCACTGCTTTATCTTGGAAAGTTGCCGACTATAGAGATTCCAGCCTGTTTGAATTAAAGGAAAAATCCAAGGCTACTACTGAATTAGCAGTTTCTAAAACTGTCTCGTTTTTGCTATGCACCATATGTTCACTGGTGCTGCCTTCCTGCTGCATTATAATCATTTTCTCAAATCGGTTGCCTGTCAGGACAAGATCAGCATTTTCCTAGGGTTCTGTAGCACCACTTAAGGAATGAACCTATCAAAGGAACTCCCTTTGAATAAAATGATGGTGACTCCCACACACAGAAAATAATCATCTACTGCATTTGCTCTTGGGATATACTACCTTATGAATTTAGAACAAGGGATCCAGGATTAGCTGTAACTCTGTGCTTGAAAAATATTCTACTACTAGTAAGTATTCATGAATCTTTGTTATCAGTAGGTGATGGTAGTGATAGGAAAGGGAGCTTTGATCACTAATCTCTCAGACCGTGGCCAGAATGGTGATGCTTAAGGAAAGTATGAATGGCTATTAACATACTGAGGTTAGGGGGAGGAGTACTGAGAAGTGCTTTGCAGCAACACTCACAGCTTGTGTGATGATGCAGAAGAAAATCTGATCATGTTCACCCTGTTTTGACACTGAGCCTTGCCCATCGGAGAATGTTCAATCAATAGTAGACCTAAAAAAAAAAATCAACTTGTTGCCTTCATCTTTTTATTGATAATATGACCAGAGCTAGCAAAATGATTTACTGGATTCTAGCAAATTAATAAATACAACAATTTGATTGTAAAAGGAAACATTCTACTTGGACATTTTAGTAGAAATTGCTAGAGGGAAGGAGCTCCTGGCATACATTCTAGTTGGTCAGAAAAGAAGATAGCACAGGAGGAGAACTGGACAGTCCAAGTATAGATTGTTGAGATTAGGGATTCAGCAGAAAGAAAAGTAAAGGTTCTCATTGTTCTTTTGAGGTACAAACTTTGAGGAGTCAATATTAAAAACAAAAAGCAATTGAACTTAGGAAAAAGGAATAAATATTTGGCAACATTTTGACTTTAACTGCAAATCTGAGATTAGTTTCTTTAGAAATTTAGAAGCTGCAAAACGTGGCCTTTCTTATTCGATGAAAGGCAGGGTGGGTATTGTGGGCAGGCAAAGGTAAGAAAGCTGTTCAGTGGGCTCCTTGTACCAGCACCAACCAGTAGCCCTCAACAGCATAGACAGATGAGTGTAGGGGCTATCCTAGCGTAAGGGAAAGACAGTTACAAGCTGAGAAGACTGAAAGAAGAAAATAATGGAGCCACAAAGAGAAGAAAATAGCATAAATAATAAGAAGGAAACATGAAGAACAAGCACTTATATCTTAACTTTCAGGCTTTCTCCATTTCTTGATGTCTAATGAGGCAAAATAACTGGATAAGGACTACCAAGATAAAGAACTTAAATGACATGACACAATGAAGTTGAGTGCAATTATACAACTGTTGACTGACTTTCCAAAACCATGGTGATCAGTACGGTATCATCAATGTTACCAAGGATTTTGTTTCTGCCTCATTATAACACACTTCCATGCATTTTGTCAGTATAGTAGGTACATTTAAGCACTCCAGTGACAATTACGACAATAGTTTCTGGAAGAAATCTATGACTATAGCTTTGGGAAGCACACAATATTAATTTCCCCTAAAGACAAGGAATATAAGCAAATTCAACCCCTTAACAACAACATAAAAGATTTAAAAAGACTGATGACAGTGAGGCACGCACATTTTCCTCCTTTTGCTGAACTGGGGGATGAGGCATTTAGGTTAACTATGATTTAAGTGGTGTTGGGTAAGGTTTATATAAAACATGAAGATGGCAAAGTTTCACTTAAGTTTTTCTTTTACTACTGTAATTTGCTTAAAAGCATAAATGCTTGTGCTTGCAGTAACTTCCTAAAAGCATAAATAATGTTCCCTTTTACTACCTTAATAAAGCATTTGCCCCTTTGATACAAATGATTTTTTTACTGTGCTAGCAGGTGAACCAGTGGCACAAAACTGAGATGGTATTTACTGCAGCAAGGTCCCTGTAAATCAAATTCTAAGCTTTACATAAAAATCTTATTTATAAAAAATACAATACCAAGTACAGTGAGAATGGAGCATGGAGCAGCAGTGCTCCCTGCCAGGGCCATGTGGAAGTGGCTTTTGCTACAGTGCTTGCTTAATGGCACAAGTGAAAAGCTGAATAAGGCAAACACTTGAAGAGGCAATTTTTTGTAAACTTCTGGGGATGGGGAGAATTTCCTCTCTTGGGACAGACACTGGTTTAGGATGACTAAGATCAGAAGGTGTGGTATTTGGCTGCATCTGACACATCACAGATTAAGATAGCTTCTGCTGGAGGAGACCAGTTAACTCCTTTTAGGAGAGAGGTATAACTTTCTGCCTTTACTGTTATAATGTGCCAGATGGTACCCTCCTACGGAAAAAAAATTACCTCCAAAAATTTCCTAAGTGAAAAGATACAAAATAAGCTAAGTCACTAAAAGGTTTCCTTAGCTTAAAGCTCCTTAAGAATTCTACATTGATAACTAAGCAACTTTGTTAGCAGTGTGTAGCTAGACACAAATGCCTTAACTAGAATATGTATTCCCACCCACTTGGTATCTAATAGTAATACATTGTAATGACACTTGGAAAACAAACTGGTCTTGAGGAATTTTGGCCTCTTCTCATGTTCTCACTTGGAACTTTCCAGCTTTCGTGACATATTTGACTCCTTTAAATGGCTTATATTTCTCCCCATACATGTCCAAACGGTTTACTTTTAAGCCTGTGTCAAAAAGAGTGAAAAAGAATAAATTATCATGATCCCTACCAATATAATGTTAGCAATGAGCATGGTAAATCTGACATTAACCAGTGTCTCTTCTACCATTGAAAGAAACATCTCTTCTACCATTTACAAATTATTGCACTTTGATGGGATGGTTTTGGTTAAGCGTCCCACATAGGCAGGGAATGTCTGTGAAATATAACTCTACTTTCTGTAAATATGAACAACTCCCTCTTTGGTGCTTGAATGAGGGCAGAGGTAAGGACAGGCTGTGTGAAATAAGGTGCTCTCCAAAATCATTTGGTTGATGCCTGAGAGACTGGTCCCCCAAGCACAGTGTAAAAGGCAAATGGGCTGTTGCTCTTTCTAGAGTGGGAAACTTTTGTTACCCTTTTAAGTGCCTAATAATTATTGCGCTTGTAAAACTCAACTACCCTTAACTACAAGTGAGCCTTACCCTTACCTGAAATAGCAAGCTGCTGGATCTTAAACTGTATGTTGAGGCTTGGATTCTCTTCTGGTTTGGGGGCTCCAGACTGTAAATTTACCAGTCCTTTAAGACTTGGGAGCTTTTGTGGAGTAATTTTTCCCACATCCCATGTTAGTACCTTGGAAAGACAAAAAAATGAAAAACAAATGGAACAATTTATTAAAGACAAACCCTCAAAAAGAAGGTTTAAAGACACCATAAACTTCTGTACAAAATGAAGTACAGTCTATTGAAAACAAGGTATCTGGGATCTACAATGAGTTTACTTCTGATTAGCTCTGTGACTTTGAATGGGAAGTGAGGGCAGAGAATCCACATTTGTTGAGCATTTTCTTTTGTATTAGCACTGTGCTTAGCACTATTCATATGTTGTCTCATTGAGGGCTGTGAAGTAGCTTTTGTCTTTTATTTACAAATGAGGAAATTAAGGGTCAGAGATCAAATAACTTGCTCAAAGCCACACAGCTAGTCAGAGAGAAGGCTGGGATTTGCACCTAAGGCCTTCTGATTTCAAGTGTTCTCCATCATACTATGTTCACTACTTTTTTCTGGGCCTGTTTATTTTTCTGTAAAATCATTAGATTGACCTGAGATGGTGTTTTTAAAACTTTAGCTGTGCAACTTATTGTTCAAATGGAATCTTTAGTGTGGAGGCTCAACAGCAAATGAGAAAGAAAGTACAGCTGCCATAGTTGAAGCTGCGGTAAAGGGCCAGGAAACTGAAACTCTCTTTCTCAGCCCTGCGTGGTGTCCAGGAGGAGGTTCTTTGAATCCTTACAACCACATTAAATAATCTTTAACATTCTGTGACAGTATTCAAAAAATATGTCTTTTCATTTATCAGGTACCGCAATGACTCTGGTATTGAAAACAATCATATTTACTACCTAAGCAGGAAGCTGAGAGAAAATCATCTGCTACAGTTTCTCTGTAATCCCATTACTTTTGGAGGCCGAGGTGGGCAGTCAGGAGTTCGAGACCAGGCTGGCCAACATGGTGAAACCCTGTCTCTACTAAAAATACAAAAAAATTAGCAGGGCATGGTGGCGCTTGCCTGTAATCCCAGCTACTCAGGAGGCTTTGAGGCAGGAGAATCACTTGAACTTGGAGAGCGGAGGTTGCAGTGAGCTAAGATCGCGCCATTGCACTCCAGCCTGGGCAATAAGAGCGAGACTTTTGTCTCAAAAAAAAAAAAAAAAAAAAAAAAAAAAAAAAAAAGCTTTTACTTCTTTCTTATTAAATAGCAGAGTGAGGCTCTGGATTAATAATGGATGAGTGAAGACACACTCTGAAAAAGTACAGAATGACTCACTTTTCTGTTCATTTACTTGATGACTCACTATTCTGTTCATCTACTTGGTAGCAGATGCAGGATTCCCTCTGTAGCCAGTGGCAGAAGCACAGCACAGTATGCTCTCCAGGTTTTGAAACAAAGTTTAGTTTTAAACAAGGTGCTAAACCTTTCCCTCCATCCCTCCCCCCAAATCACAAAATAGATTGCAGAAACACTTGCTCACTCTTGATTTGAAGTGGCTGTACCTTGGTGACTGGATCAAATGTATAGCTGCCTTGTGTGGGTGTCAGGTTCATGTTCAGCACAACTTTTGGCATGTGAACTGTCACTGTAATTCCTTCAATAGTTTTCCCCATGTTCTGCTTTGGTCCAATTGTTATATCAAATCTGCCACAAGAACTGTTCTCCTTAAAGCTGATACTATGTTTCACATATACTGGTATTGCCACTAGACTGAAAAGAGAAACAGAGAAAGACAGAAAAGCACAAATACAATTAATGGTGTGGGGACAGCTCCAGAGGTATCCTGAAAACCTCTGTACAGAGTATCCTATCCTTCCTTTAACTCCACAGTAAGGCCCTACAGAGTTGGCTCTCTGTAGCCACAGTTCTGCATCCTTGAATTTGACCAGCTAAGAACTGAAAGTATTATTTAAAAAAATCAGCCAGGCATGGTGGCTCACATTCGTAATCCCAGCAGTTTGGGAGGCCAAGACAGCGGAAATAATCTGAGGTCAGGAGTTTGAAAGTAGCCTGGCCAACATGGTGAAACCTCATCTCTACAAAAATACAAAAATTAGCTGGGGCCAGGTGTGGTGCCCCTGTAATCTCAGTACTTTGGAAGGCCTAGGTGAGTGGATCTCCTGAGGTCAGGAGTTTGAGACCAGCCTGGCTAACATGGTGAAACCGTCTCTACTAAAAATACAAAAATTAGCTGGGCAGGGTGGCACGTGCCTATAGTTCCAGCTCATTGAGAGGCTGAGGCAGGAGAATCACTTGAACCCAGGAGGCAGAGGTTGCGGTGAGCTGTGATCAAGCCACTACACTCTAGCCTCAGCAACAACAGCAAAACTCCATCTCAAAAAAGAAAAAAAAAATTAGCCAGGAGTGGTAGTGAGCACCTGTAATTGCAGGTACTTGGGAGGCTGAGGCAGGAGAACTGCTTGAACCCAGGAGGTGGAGGTTGCTGTGAGCCGAGATTGAGCCACTGCACTCCAGCCTGGGCGACAGTAGTGAAACTGCATCTCAAAAATAACCCCCCAAAAACAAGAAACAACAACTGGGGCAAATGACCCTAGTTTAAAAAATGAATTACAATCCAATGGAAAAATAGCGTAAAATACATACATGTGTGTGTGTATTTTTTTTTTTTTTGAGACAATGTCTCGCCCTGTCACCCAGGCTGGAGTGCAATGGCGTGATCTTGGCTCACTGCAAGCTCCACCTCCTGGGTTCAAGCAATTCTCCTGCCTCAGCCTCCTGAGTAGTGGGGATTACAGGCACCTGCCACCACGCCCAGCTAATTTTTGTATTTTTAGTAGAGACGGGGTTTCACCATGTTGGCCAGGCTGATCTCAAACTCCCGACCCCAGGTGATCCACCCATCTCGGCCTCCCAAAGTGCTGGGATTACAGGCGTGAGCCACTGCACCTGGCCTAAAATATGTTTTATATAATTGAAACAGTTCGTATGTGATAAGAGCCAAGAAATAATTTATCTGCTTTTGAGTCCTGTCATGATGATACTCAAATAACTTCTGGTATTTTCTTTTTTTTTTTTTTTTTTTTGAGACGGAGTTTCGCTCGTTACCCAGGCTGGAGTGCAATGGCACGATCTCGGCTCACCGCAACCTCCGTCTCCCGGGTTCAGGCAATTCTCCTGCCTCAGCCTCCGGAGTAGCTGGGATTACAGGCACGCACCACCATGCCCAGCTAATTTTTTGTATTTTTTTTTTTTTAGTAGAGACGGGGTTTCACCATGTTGACCAGGATGGTCTCGATCTCTTGACCTCGTGATCCACCCGCCTCGGCCTCCCAAAGTGCTGGGATTACAGGCTTGAACCACCGCGCCCAGCCAACTTCTGGTATTTTCAAGAAACAAACTAGCTATAACTATGACCCCCAATGCTAAGGGTTTTTTTTTTTTGAGATGGAGTTTCACCCTGTTGGTCAGGCTGGAATGCAGTGGTGTGATATGTCACTGCAACCTCTGCCTCCCAGGTTCAAGTGATTCTCATGTCTCAGCCTCCCAAGTTGTTGAGATTGTAGGCGTATGATACCACTCCTTACTAATTTTATATTTTTGGTAGAGACGGGGTTTCACCATGTTGACCAGACTGGGCTAGAACTCCTGACCTCAAGTGATTTGCCCACCTTGGCCTCCCAAAGTGTTGGGATTATAGGAGTGAACCACAGCTCCCAGCCCCCAATACTAAACAGTTCCTTTAAAACTCCATGCAGAGAAGAGTGACTTGAGGCAGTAAGTTGGGGAATGTCCTCATGAGCTACAGGTAGGTCTGTCTCCTTCTGTTGGCTACAAAGTCTACAGACCATGGTAAGATTACGGCAACGGTTCATGGTTTTGCCCAGGTTATGCAGGGTCCATTTTGCTTTGCTTGCAAAGTACTCAGATGTCAGAAACAGAGCAAAATGGACCCTGCATAACCTGAGCAAAGAACCAGTGCCATAAATGACTGCCCATAACCTTGCAAAGAACTGGTACCATAACCTTTTCTCCAGGTTATATATGGTCTGCTTGCTCTTAGCTATAGGTTTTATTCTAGTCTCACTTAGTACCACTCTAAACTCATACATTCAAAGAATACTGATTATTTTAGGTGTGTATTTTTGCCAGTTCTCACTGGGTCTCCTGGTGAGCCATGGTTAAAGTGAGCAGTGATGACCTCAAGTATTCAACTGTCAGAAAGAAACAGGGACAGGTGAGTTCTGCTTGATATGTATGATGGCAGATTCCGGCTGATGCATCTGAACATACTTTTGTGAGCTGACACGGTATGATATGAGTCTGAAATTTCCATCTGGAGGAATAAATGACAAAACTCTTTCAGATTCCCAACGCTTGAACCGGATGCAGGGGTGGAAGCTGACATCATCCAGAAGCCTAGGGTTCTGCCAGCAAAACAGAAGACAGCCATGTTCATATGGTATAATAAATATGTTAACTCTACTCAGATACCTTGACAAATTAATATATTCCCTGAAGATAAAGCAGTCATGGAAGAGTTTATGACCACATCAACACAACTTTATAGTTTCACAATGCTTTACAGTTTATAAATATTTTATGTAAATTATTTTATTTGAATTTCAATAACTATAAAGAAGAAAAGGCAAGTAGTATTATTTCCCTTTAACAGATTAAAAAAACTGAGGTTCAGCCTGGCGCAGTGGCTCACGCCTGTAATCCCAGCACTTTGGGAGGCTGAGGTGGGTGGACCACCTGAGGTCAGGAGTTTGAGACCAGCCTGACCTACATGGAGAAACTTTCTGTCCCTATAAAAAACAAACAAACAAACAAACAGACAGACAAACAAAACTGAGGTTCAGAGGACTTAAGGTTAGGACAAACTGGTGACAACACCAGAAGTCAGCTCTCTTAATTGTTCCTAGAAGTACGTTATGCAGACTCTAAAATGATACAAAAGACCAATGCCCTTTCATATCAGCAAAGCAAATAATTATTCAGTAAAAATGATATTGGTGTTTTGCAGAAGCAAGTCAGCCAATTTTAAGCGCTTTCTAGCACACTCAGGCAAAGACTTCCCTTAGCCGTTCCATAAAGACCACGCTCATCATGTAAGCGATTGTCTTAGGAAACTCTGCTAGAAATATTTTTCAGATAATCCTTTGCAATCTAAGATGCAAATTTATCTCAATATTTATCATTTCATTTAGTACTTCACATGTATTAGGCATGCAAGGGGCTATAAAACAGGAAAATAAAACTTACCATGAAAGAAAGGGAGAGATCAGGCATTCCAGATAGTTTAATGCAAGCATCAATGACCCCCTGAATTTCTGCAAAGACTGTAGATCCTGAAGAAAAAAAAAGGGAGACAACATCAATAGAATTAACTAGAGCTATTATTGTATCTTTTCATTTTTATTTATTTATTGTTTTTAGAGACAGAGTCTTGCTCTGTTGCCAAGGTGGGAGTGCAGTTGCACGATCATAGCTCACTGCAGCCTCAAACTCCTGGGCTCAAGTAATCCTCCTGTGCTAGCCTTTCAAATAGCTGGGAATATAAGTGTGTGCCACCACAATCACTGTATCTAGAATAATGGAGATACCTCCTGAGTGTCAGACATACTGAAGCTTTATATCTCTATTAAAACAGGTCAGGGAAAAAGGTCCATACCTAACTCTGGTTGGAATATGGTAATTCATTCATTCATTCATTTTTTTTTAAGAGATGAGATCTTACTAGCTAGTCCCAGCTGGTCCCCAGAATAACTGGGACTACAGGTGTGCCAGTGTAGAATCTAAATTTTTTTTTTTGAGGCGGGGTCTTGCTCTGTCACCCAGGGCTGGAGTGCAGTAGTGCTATCATGGCTCACTGCAGCCACAACCTCCTGGGTTCAAGCAATCCTCCCACCTCAGCCTCCCAAGCAGCTGGAACTACAAGCACTTACCTCCACGCCCCGGCTAATTTTTGTATTTTTTTATAGAGACGGGGTCTTGCTATTTTGCTCAACTGGTCTCAAACTCCCGGGCTCAAGCAAACCACCTGCTTCAGCCTCCCAAAGTGCTGGGATTACCAGCATGACCTTCTGTGCCCAGCCAGAATATGCTAATTCTAAGGAAAACTAAACTGTCTCCTTTATGGAGCCAACCCTGTAAGACGATGGGATTTGAGTTTAAAACGTATTTGGCCAGGCACAGTGGCTCATGCTTGTAATCCTAGCACTTAGGGAGGCCAAAGTGGGTGGACTGCCTGAGCTCAGGAGTTTCGGACCAGCCTGGGCAACATGGCGAAACCCTGTCTCTACTAAAAATACAAAAAATTAGCCAGGTGTTGTGGTGTGTGCCTGTGGTCCCAGCTACTTGGGAGGCTTAGGCAGGAGAATAGCTTGAACCCAGCAGGCGGAGATTGCAGTGAAGCTGAGATTGCACCACTGCACTACAGCCTGGGTGACAGAGAGCGAGACTCTGTCTCAAAAGAAAAAAAAGGAAAATGAGGCAAGTGTATTATGAAACGAACTCAGTTAACTTTTAAGAAATAGATTCTCTCTTTTTTTTTTTTTTTATTTTTTAGAGACAGGGCCTCCCTCTGTCATCCAGGCTAGAGTACAGTGGTGTGAACATAGTTCACTACAGCCTTGAACTCCTGGGCTCAAGCAATCCTCCTGCCTCCTGAATAGGCGAGATTAGAGGAATCCATGCCCAGCTTATTTTTTAATTTGTTGGTAGCTATGGGGTGTCACTATGTTACCTACGCTGGTCTTGAACTCCTGGTCTCAAGTGATCTTCCTGCCTCAGCCTCCCAAAGTGCTGGGATTATAGATGTGAGCCACTGTGCCTGGCAAAAATCTATTATTCTATAAAGATGGAATGTTATAATGAAAAGGGCACTCATGGAAGAGAAGATATTGACTATAATTCAGAATAAGTCATCATTACATATTAACAAGTTGTGTGACCTGGAACAGTTCACTTAACCCTTCTGAGCCTTGGCTTTGTTAGTTTCCTTATGTAAAAAATAAATGTAAGGGAAGGACTAGATTTTTTTTTTTTTTTTTGAGATGGAGTCTCACTCTGTCACCTAGGCTGGAGTGCAGTGGTATGATCTTGACTCACCGCAATCTTCACTTCCTGGGTTCCAGTGATTCTCCTGCCTCAGCCTCCTGAGTAGCTGGAAGTATAGGCATGTGCCACCAGACCTGGCTAATTTTTTGTATTTTTAGTAGAGATGGGGTTTCACCATGTTAGCCAGCATGGTCTTGATCTCCTGACCCTGTGATGTGCCTGCCTCAGCCTACCAAAGTGCTGGAATTACAGGCGTGAGCCACCACACCCCACAGATTTTTTGTTGTTTTTTGTTTTGAGTTGGAGTCTTGCTCTGTCACCCAGGCTAGAGTGCAATGGCATGATCTCGGCTCACTACAACCTCTGCCTCCCAGGTTTAGGTGATTCTCCTGCCTCAGCCTCCCAAGTAGCTGGGATTACAGGCGCCCGCCACCAGGCCTGGCACGTTTTTATATTTTTAGTAGAGACGGGTTTCACCTTGTTGGCCAGGCTGGTCTCGAACTCCTGACCTCAAGTGATCCACCCACTTTGGCTTCCCAAAGTGCTGGGATTACAGGCATGAGCCACCACATCCAGCCAATATTTTTAATAATGAAATTTCATGATTCTCATAGAGTACATTTGTTTTATCTGGTTAAAAGGATAATTAGACTGGGTGTGGTGGCTGATGCCTATAATCCAAGAACTTTGGGAAGCTGAGGTAGGTGGACTGCTCGAGCCCAGGAGTTCAAGACTGGACTGGGCAACGACCCTGTCTATACAAAAAAAT
>NW_016107326.1:4888957-4891882 GCF_001604975.1 Cebus imitator
AAAAAAAAAAAAAAAAAAAAAAAAAAAAAAAAAAAAAAAAAAAAAAAAAAAAGAGAGTGAAAAAAGTACCGCACATAATATTAGCAAAAGCATGGTATACGGTAGATTTTTAATAAATGTTAGAATGAATAAACAGCAAGAGGTAAAGGTATATAGGGTAATAGTTGACTTTAAGTAAGGCATTATGAGTTCTGATTTACAAGTTTGGCAGATCTCAACTAGTGGTTATGAAAATTATATGTAACCTATGGGCAAAATAAACAGATTTATGGGGCAGGGGCAGGGGTTCATGCCTGTAATCCCAACACTTTGGGAGGCCAAGGTGGTGGATCACTTGAGGTCAGGAATTCGAGATCAGCCTGGCCAACATTGTGAAACCCCGTCTCTACTAAAAATACAAAAAATTAGCCAGGTGTGGTTGTAGTGGCTCATGCCTATAATCTCAGCTACTCAGGAGGTTGAGGCAGCAGAATTGCTTGAACACAGGAGGTGTAGGTTGCAGTAAGCCGAGATTATGTCACTGCACTCCAGCCTGAGCACCAGAGTGAGAATCCGTCTTAAAAAATAAATGAACAAACAAACAGATTTTTAAGTTATCAGATAATGAATGTCTTTCCACTAAAACCATACTGCCAAAGGACTTCAATTTTTTCTTTCTTTCCTTCCTTCCTTCCTTCCTTCCTTCCTTCCTCCCTTCCTTCCTTCCTTCCTTCTTTCTTTCTTTCTTTCTTTTTTTTTTGATGGAGTCAGGCTGGAGTGCAACAGCATGATCTTGGCTCACTGCAACCTCTGCCTCCTAGGTTCAAGCAATTCTCCTGCTTCAGCCTCCCGAGTAGCTGGGATTACAGGCACATGCCACCACACACAGCTATTTTTGTATCTTTAGTAGAGACAGGTTTCGCCATGTTGGCCTGGTTGGTCTCAAACTCTTGACCTTGTGTTTCGCCTGCCTCGGCCTCCCAAAGTGCTAGAATTACAGGGTAAACCACCGTGCCAGCCAGGACTTCAATTTTCTATTCATCTGTGTCAGCTGAATTATTTTTCCCCAAATAAGACCACATGTACACAATTACCTGATTTATCTATAATTGCATCTATTTCTTCAATGACATCAAAATAGGCTTCATTGTTTGTGTACTTTACCCCTGCCCGGCGCCACGGGATGTTGGACAGCTGCCCAGTGGGGAGTGTGTCCCCAACATTACTACTGCCTAGAAACCAAAAAAGGAGAAAGCAAAGCTGATGTGTGAAACAGTCATCAGAAAATTCATTACTGTGGAAGAAAAAGCCGCTTCTTCAATGTCTGGATTTTTCTTAATAAAGTTGTGGATGGTCTCTGTAATTGTCAGACATATCCATACCAACATGATCAAATTTCCAGAAGAGAAAAATAGGCCATGTAGCCCTCTTTCTACCTGCCAAATCAGGTTAAATTTATTTACTTACCTTTTGTTTCCTGTGTTAACAGTAACCTAATCTAATTTCAGTGGCTCAACAGCAGAATCCCTGCCACTGATGAAAAAAGAGGCTGGTTGTTTTAAAACCTTCTGCCAATAAAATGTCTCCACTGAGAATACAGAGTTATAACTAGGCCCTTCAGTATTCAACTTTATTTTACACAAGATGCTGCCAAGCAGCCCTCAGTGGAGTAAATGGAATCTGGCCTTTTCCCATTTTAAGGTCAGCATACCCATATGGCTGCAATATAGCTAGTGTTCAGTATCTGGCTAATTTCCCGGTAAACTGACACATGTCTAAAAATAAATCTGGTTGTCCAAAACACGTATCTTTGAGCTGTGACTTACTTAACATTTTGGTTAATTTATATTACCAGTTCAAAAGTACCACATACTTAACAAAACAAAAAGGTGGAATTCAGAAAGATGGTTTAAAGAAAAACATCTGTCTTCTTACTAACAAAATACAACTACCATTAACATTTTGGTTAATATTATGGTATTAATATTTTAATATAACATTAACATTTTGGTATATTTCTTTAAACATTTCCACCACCAGAAGGTTGCATTTTTTTCTATTTTGATAATTTTAGTTTTTAATTGCACTTTAAAATATAGTCACAATCATACTTTATCTACAGTTTTGCAGTCTAGTTATGATTGGTGTTCCTACCTGCAACCTATAATCATGTTATCTTCCTGCTCAAAAACCTTCAATGTTTGCTCATTGGCTTTATGATAAAAGCTAAATATTTAGCCTAGCATTGAAGGACTTTCTCAACTTTGAAGGACTTTCTCAACTTTTAGTTTCATCTTTAACTTCTCAACTGAAAAACAGCTCTGCTTCTGCTAAAGGGATTAATAAAACTTGAGGTTTTTCACTTCATGTGTGTTTTTTCAAATACAGTTACGTCTATGGAGAATGCTCTTATTCCTACCCTACTTCCTGAATTCTACTGATTCTCCAAGGTGGCTACCCACCACAGTTCAGGAGGGATTACTTCATTAACTGAACCATTCTCTTGAACTTCATAATATACTGCCTTATGAATCTATGTTATGTTTTGCATTCTATATTTTAGTAACTTTCCTCTGACTATACATGTTTATTTTGGAAAATTAAATAATAAAGCAAAAATAAAGATAATCTGTATTTTTTTGGCTGGCATAATCATTTAAATATTTGGAACGTTTTTAGTGAATATAACTAAGAATAATTATTTTCAGTTTGTGCTGACTTCAATTTAACATTACATCATGTGTATTTTCCAATGCTACTACATTATCTGTGACATATGAAATTGCTTTTTAAAGTTTTATAGTTATTTGCTAATTTTAATTTTTTTCCAAATCCCATTCAGAGTATAAGTTTAAGGAGCACAGACACTCCATCTTATCTTTCCTTCAGTTTGTCCTAAATTCCCCCTTATACAGAGGATGAATAAAGAGCTGCTGAATGATCTTT
>NW_016107326.1:4892477-4906996 GCF_001604975.1 Cebus imitator
AAAAAAAAAAAAAAAAAAAAAAAAAAAAAAAAAAAAAGAGTAATAACCAAAAGTTCTTTTATCACATATGCCTCTTTCCATGAATATAAATATATAGTACATCCATTTTAACTTTACTAGTAACTTTAATTCTGGCCGAACTGGACTACTTTAATAATATGTCAGATTATGAGCAACAATGAGTTGTTTACAAAGCTTTAATAGCTCAGTTACTAGTCAAGTATGTTTTCATCTTACCTGTAATAGAGTTGACAACCGAGCGTAAAATTGTTGGTGGTTTAATCAATTCTTTCAAAATGTTGGATTCGGTAGCCAGTGGAAATCCATTGTCTAACATTTCTTCCAAGAGTTCATATACTATGACCACATTATCCTTAATTGCAGCCTCTGAACACTCACCAAAGTAGTCCTTATAAAAATACACACAAAATAACACACAATGGAAGGCACAAAGAAAGGCTTTCTAAAAACATTTTGTTCTGAAGAATAAACTTATATTAGCAAAATTCATTGCTTAAGATGCTGAACATATGAAAAGCAGAGCAGGGGAAACCCTCTATAGGCTGGGCACTGTGGCTCATGCCTGCAATTTCAGCACTTTGAGAGGCTGAGGCAGGTAGATTACTTGACGTCAGGAGTTCGAGACCAGGCTGGCCAACACCGTGAAACCCCGTCTCTACTAAAAATACAAAAATCAACTGAGCGTGGTGACACATGCCTGTAGTCCCAGTTACTCAGGAGGCTGAGGCAGAAGGATTGCTTGAGCCCAAGAGGTGAAGGTTACGATGAGCTGCTAAGATTATGCCACTGGGCAGAGAGATCTAGCCTGGATGACAGAGTGAGACTCTGTCTCAAAAACAAAACAAAACAAGCAAATCAAAAAAAATCCCTCTATAGTCCTAACATTATTCCTCAATATTTTAATATTTTTGGATTGAATTTAATTCCTCTCACATTTTATACCAGGAAGTATTGAAACATTAAACTGAAATGTGAGCTATAAACTTCATCTTGATTATCCCAAAATACATATGGAAACGCTTAAATTATTTGGTATATTCAGCAAGACAAGAGAAAATAATAAAATGTAAATATAAAAGAGTTCATTACCAATGAAAATCTTGAGACCATTCAGAAAACTCTATGTGGAGCGCATTATTGTTTCCTGATGATATACAGTCATTCCTTGGTATGTGTGGGGAATTAGTTCTAGGATCCCCTGTGGATACCAAAACTCACAATTCTCAAGTCCCTGACATAAAATGGCATACTATTTGCACATAACTTATACACACCCTCCTATATGCTTTAAATCACCTCTAGATTACTTGTAATATCTAATACAATGTAAATGCTATGTAACTAGTTGTTATATTGTATTGTTTAAGTAATAATGAGGAGAAGTCTGTACATCTTCAGTTCCATCTTTTTGTTCAAATATTTTCCATGTAAAGTTGGGTGAATTTATGGATGCAGAACCCACATATATGGACAGCCAACTATAATTTGTAATACATAAAAAAACATGAATAGAGCAGCCATGTGTGCTATTGTCTACCACATAGAAATGCGTTCATAAATATATGCTTAAAGAGATACAGTAAACATCAAAACCTGGGTAATTAAATAATATAATCATGTCTCACTTCCAGCTAACTTGGGTAATTTAAGTTAGAAAGGAAAGGTGTGGTAGATAACCAACCTGAAAAGTGTCAGCAACTCGATGCAGGAACTCAATTACAAACAGAGGTGGCACTTCAGTCTGTATGACAGACACAAAGAAGAGCTTATCCCGGTAGATACTGATGAGGTAGTGGTGAGGTGTTGAAATGACAGGTGGTACATTTTCAACATCAGCAGCTTTCTCCTGAGCTTCAAAGAAATAATCACAGACAGACTGGCTCACAACGCTCTTCCAGTGCTTCTCTAGAAATATGTCACCGGAACAGTTGATGAGAAATAGGCTGTGGATCATTTTCTGTTGGGGAAAAGAAAGGTTTAAATTTATTACACATTAAAACATATCCCTGTATTGTCCTGACACCAAAGCCAGATAAAGACAATATAAGAAACTACAGACCAATATCACTTAACATACACAAAAAGATTATACACTTTGACCAAGTGGGATTTATTCCAAGAATGCAAGGTTGGTTTAACATACAAAATTAATCAACATAATATACAATAATATAAAGAACTAAAACAATCATTTCAAAAGGTGCAGAAATTGCATTTGACAAAATCCAACATCACTTTATGAAAAAAAAAAAAAGAAAGCTACTAAGAACAGAAAGAAACTTCCTCAGCCAGGCATGGTGGCACATGCCTGTAATCCCAGCACTTTGGGAGGCTGAGGTAGGTGGATTGCTTGAGCTCAGGAATTTGAAACCAGCCTGGGCAACAGGGCAAAACCCTGTTTTTATAAAAAATACAAAAATTAGCCAAGCATGGTGGCCCTTGCCTGTAGTCCTACATACTCAGGAAGGTAAAGTGGGAGAATCGCATTAGCCCAGGAGGGAGGTCAGGGCTACAGTGAGCTGAGATTGCGCCACTGCACTCCAGCCTGGGTGACCAGGTGAGACCCTATCTGAAAAGAAAAAAAAGGCTGGGCACAGTGGCTCACACCTGTAATCCCAGCACTTTGGGAGACCAAGGTGGGGGCGGATCATCTGAGGTCAGGAGTTCGAGGCCAGCCTGGCCAAAATGCTGAAACCTCATCTCTACAAAAAATACAAAAATTAGCCAGGTGTGGTGGTGCTTGCCTGTGGCCCCAGCTACTTGAGAGGCTGAGGCAGAAGAATCACCTGAACTCAGTAGGCAGAGGTTGCGGTGAGCCAAGATTGCGGCATTGCACTCTAGCCTGGGTGACAGAGTGAAAATTTGTCTTAAAAAAAAAAAAAATTTCCTTAACTTGATGAAAACTCCACAGCTAGTATTATATTTAATGGTGAAAGACCAAACACTTTCTCCTGAATAACCAAACCAAACAATGATATCCAGTTCAGCCGGGCGCAGTGGCTCAAGACTGTAATCCCAGCACTTTGGGAGGCAGAGGTGGGTGGATCACGAGGTCAAGAGATCGAGACCATCCTGGTCAGCACGGTGAAACCCCGTCTCTACTAAAAATACAAAAAATTAGCTGGGCATGGTGGTGCGTGCCTGTAATCCCAGCTACTCAGGAGGCTGAGGCAGGAGAATTGCCTGAACCCAGGAGGCGGAGGTTGCGGTGAGCCGAGATCGTGCCATTGCACTCCAGCCTGGGTAACAAGAGCGAAACTCCGTCTCAAAAAATAAATAAATAAAATAAAATAAAATAAAATAAAATAAAAAATTAAAAAAAAGATATCCAGTTCAATCATTTCTATTCAACATGGTACTGGAGGTTTGAGCAAGGGCAATTAAGCAAGAAAATAAAACAAAAGCCTTCCAAGTTGGAAAGGAAGAACTAAGACTATATCTGTAGAAGGCACAATCTTTTATATAGGAAAGCCCAAGGAATCCACACACACAACAAAACCTATTAGAGCTAATAAATTTAGTTCAGCAGGTTTGCAGGATACAAGTCAACGTAAAAATCAATTATATTTCTATCCGCTATATCAATAAAAAACAAAAAATGGGCAGGGCATGGTAGCTCATGTCTGTAATCTCAGCACTGTGGAAGGCTGAGGAAGGAGGACTGCTTGAGCTCAGGAGTTTAAGACCAGCCTGGGCAACACAGTGATACGTCATCTCTAGTAAACACAACAAAACTGAAAATGAAATTAAGAAAACTATTTCATTTACAATAACATCAAAAAATTTAAATTGGCTGAGCATGGTGGCTGACACCTGTAATCCCCACACGTTGGGAGGCTGAGGTGGGCGGATCACGATGTCAGGAGTTCAAGACCAGCCCAGCCAAGATGGTGAAACTCCATCTCTACTAAAAATGCAAAAAAATTTAGCTGGGTGTAGTGGCAGGTGCCTGTAATTCCAGCTACTAAAGAGGCTGAGGCAGAGAACTGCTTGAACCGGGGAAGTGAAGGCTGCAGTGAGCCGAGATCGTGCCACTGCACTCTAGCCTGAGCGAGAGATCAAGACTCTGTTTCTAAATAAATAAATAAATAAGTAGAAAATACACTTAACAAGAGAAGTACAAGACTTGTACACTAAATGTTACAAAATGTCATTGATTGGAAGACTTGATATTTTTAAGATAGCAACATTTCCCAAACTTATCTACATATTCAATGTAATATCTATTAAAATCCCAGCTGTCTTTTTGTGGAATTTGACAGGGTAATCCTAAAATTCATATAGAAATGAAAAAGATCAACAGCCAAAACAATCTTGAAAAGGAACAACGGTACACAGGGGACAGGGTGTGCCTTCCCTCCCAGGCCAAGGCGCTACGAAGCGGGGACCCACGCCTGCAGTCAAGTGTAGCTCCCTGGACACCTGGCTTAGCCAAGCATTCTTTCAGGGCCGAGGAAGTGGGGCCACTCTGCCATTCTGAGAACCTGGAAGGAGCCCTCGGTCTCCGGGATGGTGGGGGGAGCGGGCGCTTTGGGTGCACATATTCAGTTCAGCCTGAGCCTGCATTTCCTGAGCCGGGATCTGGAGTAAGATGGCTGCAAGCGGCCATGTGCCCAAGCCCCACGTCCTCGTCTGCCTTGGGGTGCTCCTGGCCAGCTAGGCTGCCACAGGTTGAACTCGCCTTACTAAACCTGTAACCGGTGGACTAACCTACACACCTTTGCAAACCTTCCTGTGCCGACCAGCACTTTCAAAGTGGGGTCTTCCACCTTTACTCTTGGAAAATCTTTTTTGAAATACTTGGCTGACTTACAAAAGATATCCCCTCACACTTGACATGATTGACAAAAGGTCTGAAATGCTTCATCTATAGTCCACTTTGCTATAAAAAAAAAAACTGGGAGATGCTTACAAAAACATGTAGAATGTAAATACATATTTGAATTTAAAAAAAGAAAAGGAGAAACAAAGACATAACTCGTGCTTTCTGCAAAAACCACTGTGTGGTAAGGGCACTAGGACAGACATACAGATAAACAGAACATTAACCCTTATATTTATGGTCAACTGATTTTCAATAGGGTGCCAAGACCTGGGGGACCAGTTGGAGAGAGAACAGTGTTTTCACCAAATAGTACTGGAACAACTGATTTCCACATACAAAAGAATGAAATCGGACACAAAAAGCAACACAAAGCATATCAAAGGCCTAAACAGAAAAGTCAAAATGATAAAACTCTTTTTTTTTTTTTTTGAGATGGAGTCCTGCTCTGTCACCTAGGCTGGAGTGCAGTAGCGAGATCTCAGCTCACTGCAACCTCCGCCTCCTGGGTTCAAGTGATTCTCCTGCCTCAGCCTCCTAAGTAGCTGGGACTACAGGTGTGTGCCACCATGCCCAGCTAATTTTTTATGTTTTTAGTAGAGGTGGGGTTTCACTTTCTTGGCCTGGATGGTCTTGATCTCCTGACCTTGTGATCCATTCACCTCGGCCTCCCAAAGTGCTAGGATTACAGGCATGAGCCACCATGCTTGGCTGATAAAACTCTTAGAAAAAAAATGCATATATTTTGACTCTGGATTAGACAATGTTTTTTGTTTGTTTGGTTTTTTTTTTTTTTGAGATGGAGTCTCACTCTGTTGCCCAGGCTAGAGTGCAGTGGTGATCATCTCAGCTCACTGCAACCTCCACCCATTCTCCTGCCTCAGTCTCCTGAGTAGCTGGGACTACAGGTGCACACTACCATGCCCAGCTAATTTTTGTACTTTAATAGAGACAAGATTTCACCATGCTGGCCAGGCTGGTCTCGAACTCCTGACCTCATGATCCAGCCACCTCAGCCTCTCAAAGTGCTAGGATTACAGGCATGAGCCACTGTGCCTGAAAACTAGACCATGTTTTTATAGATATGATACCAAAAATACAAGCAAGAAAAAAAAGAAATAGATAACCTAGATTCCATCAAAATCAAAACTTTAGTGCTTTGAAGGACACATCAAGAAAGCAAAAACGCACAAAATGAGAGTAAATATTTGAAACTATAAATCCTAAAGGGACCTTATCCAGAATATATAAAGAACTTTCACTCAATAATAAGGGCCAGGTGTGGTGACTCATAACTGTAATCCTAGCACTTTGGGAGGCCAAGGAGGGAGGACTGCTTGAGTCCAGGGGTTTAAAACCCCATCTCTACAAAAAAAAAAAAAAAAAAAAAAAAAAAAAAAAATTAAAAATTAGCCAGGCATGGTGGCTCACATCTGTAGTCCCTGCTACTTTGGAGGCTGAGGTGGGAGGACTGCCTAAGTCCAGGAGTTTGAGGCTGCAGTGAACTATGATCCCACCACTGCACTCCAGCCTGGGTGACAGAGGGAGACCTTACCTCTAAAATGTAAACAAACAAACAAATAAACAACCCAATTAAAAAACGGGCAAGGGATTTGAAAAGACATTTCTCCAAAGAATATATACAGACAAGTGAATCTTACAATACAATGTTAAATAAATGAAGCCAGATGCAAAACAATATACCCTATATGATTCCATTTATATGAAGTTGTAGAACAGGCAAAAGTAATCTATGTTAAATCAAATGGTTTCCTTTATAAAGGTGAGTGAAGGTGGTGACTGAGACGGCCATGGGATTGATCCTCTAAGGTGCTGGTAATGTTTTTCTCTGTTTTTTTTTTGAGATGAAGTCTTGCTCTGTTGCCTGGGCTGGAGTGCAATGGTGACATGTCAGCTCATTGAAACCTCTGCCTCCCAGATTCATACAATTCTCCTGCCTCAGCCTCCTGAGTAGCTGGGATTACAGGTGCCCACTGCCACATCTGGCTAATTGTTTTTTTTTTTTTTGAATTTTTAGTAGAGATGGGGTTTCAGTATGTTGGCCAGGGCTGGTCTTGAATTCCTAACCTTGTGATCTGTCTGCCTTGGACTCCCAAAGTGCTAGGATTATGGGCGTGAGCCACCACACCCCGCCAATGTTTTATTTCTTGACCTGCATGATGTTTACAAGCTGTGTTCATTTTGTGATAACTCATTAGGCTTTACATTATGATTTGCATACTTTTCTGAGCGTTAGTTATGCTTCCAATAAGAAGTTTATTGTTCCTGCAATATGAGGGACAATGGAAAAATGTCTAATTACCTTACCCTGTTCCTATCTTTTACATGGATAAGCACCAGTATCAGGTATTTAGTCTAGTGGTTCAATAATTCCAAGTAATAGTACTATATGATAAACACAGCTTAAGAAGAATGAACTTAAAACCTATGAATACAGTTTCTATGAATGAAGATAAATTCCAAAGAGAAAAGGAAGACTTTCCAGAATTGATTCATTTGATTCTGTCGATACAGAAAACAACATCAACCTGGCCAATTCTTTTCGGAAGTCATTTCTTTCATGAAAGCAGCTGACATTTAAAGAACAGCTAATGATGATCTCCCTTTCCCGTTTGACACATGTTCAATAGTTATGAAGTAAATAATACTAATTACTAAGATAGGTTTTAGTAATTATTATATTAATAAAGTATGAATACTGTTAACAGTTTAGAGTTTCTGTTTAATTAGAACCAAAAACTTTCTTTGTTTAAAGCCATCTGTTTAGCCAAGCAATCAACTTGAGTTGTCAACAATAAACTCTGATACCTCAGCGTTGGAACTTGCCAAATTTTTCTACTTTATCTAGTCAGATTCTTTCCTTAGTAGGCTTGCTTTGTGTCTTATATTTCTGTCTGGGTATTAATAAGTGCCATTCTAATACTTAGACTTGCTATATAGAACCTGCTGATTTTAACTATAACCTTAGCTGATAAATTTTTCATTTTCATTTTTAAAATCAAACAGGAATATCAACCATAAGATCTGCAACAAAATTTTTATTATTACACCTTTTTCTTGGAATAAAATCAACATCCAAAATGTAAAGTATGACTTCAAGTGGAGGATTGTAATCAACAAGGAGACTCAGATTTGGACACTTCAGGTGAGTCACAATATGGAACATGGCATCCATTGCCCCATTCATCTTTTGGTTATTTTTGGCTGGGTGTGGTCGCTCACGCCTGTAATCCCAGCACTTTGGGAGGCCAAGACTGGCGGATCACCTGTGTTTAGGAGTTCAAGACCATCCTGGCCAATATGGCAAAACCCTGTCTCTACTAAAAGTACAAAAATTAGGTGGGCGTGGTGATGCATGTCTGTAATCCCAGCTACTTGGGAGGCTGAGGCAGGAGAATCACCTGAACTTAGGAGGTGGAGGTTGTAGTGGGCCGAGATTGCGCCAATGCACTCCAGTCTCGGTGACAAAGCAAGACTCAGTCTTATTATTTTTTTTTTTTTTGGAGCAGAGTCTCGCTCTGTCACCCAGGCTGGAGTACAGTGATCACTGCTTACTGAAACCTCCGCCTCCCAAGGTCAAGCAATTCTCATGTCTCTGCCTCCTTAGTAGTTAGGATTACAGGCATGTACCACCATGCTCAGCTAGGTTTTCTGTTTTTAGTAGAGATAGGGTTTCACCATGTTGGCCTCAAGTGATCTGCCTGCCTCGTCCTCCCAAAGTGTTGGGATTACAGGTGTGAAGCCACTGTACCCAGTCCCCATTCAAAGTGTTTATTCATTAAAGATAATGACTAATAATATAAATCAATTAATACCATCTAAAATGTACTAAGTACTTATTATGGGCCAGACACTATGCTAGACACTTTATCTACATTATCTCATCTTCACAATGTTATGCTATAAATACACTCTTATCCCCATTCTTTTTTTTTTTTTTTTTTTTTTTTTTTTTTTTTTTTTTTTTTTTTTTTTTTTTTTTTTTTTTTTTTTTTGAGACAGAGTTTCGCTCTTGTTACCCAGGCTGGAGTGCAATGGCACGATCTCGGCTCACCGCAACCTCTGTCTCCTGGGTTCAGGCAATTCTCCTGCCTCAGCCTCCTGAGTAGCTGGGATTACAGGCACGCGCCACCATGCCCAGCTAATTTTTTGTATTTTTAGTAGAGATGGCATTTCACCATGTTGACCAGGATGGTCTCGATCTCTTGACCTCATGATCCACCCGCCTCGGCCTCCCAAAGTACTGGGATTACAGGCTTGAGCCACCGCGCCCGGCCCCTCTTATCCCCATTCTAAGATCACACAGTAAACTAGGATTCAAACCTAGATCCAGCTGAATTCTGAGCTCCTGCTCTTACCTGCCTTGTAGAGACTAATTATTAGGAACACTTTCTAATATAGCAGTGTCCAACAGGGTTTTCTGCAATGATGGAAATGTCCTTTATCTGTGCCATCTAATATGACAGCCACTACACACATGGCTATTGAGCACTTGAAATGTGTTTAATGCAACCAACACTGAAGTTTTATTTATTTATTTATTTATTTTGAGGCAGGGTCTCGCTCTGTTGCCCAGGATGGGGTGCAGTTACACAATCCTCGCTCACTGCAACCCCCACCTCCAGAGCTCAAGTGATCCTCCCACTTCGGTCTCCTGAGTAGCTGGGCCTATAGACACACATCACCAAACTCAGGTGATTTGCAAATTTTTGTTTTTTAGAGACAAGGACTGCCTATATTGCCCAGGCTGGTTTTGAACTTCTGGGCTCAAGCAATCCTCTTACCTTGATCTCCCGAAGTGCTGGGATTACAGGTGTGAGCCACCAAGCCTAGCCTGAAGTTTTAATTTTAATTAATTTAAATTTAAATAAGCAGGCTGGGCTCGGTGGCTCAAGCCTGTAATCCCAGCACGTTGGAAGACTGAGGCGGGAGGATCACCTGAGGTCAGGAGTTCGAGACCAGACTGACAAACATGAAACCCCATCTTAAAAAAAAAAATTTAAATAACCATATGTCGTTAGTCATTAATATATTGAACAGTGCAAAAATGTGCTGCTTTAGCTTATGATTTAAGAGGAAGAGGTAAAAGATGTTTCTTGTTTAGTTAGGAGCCAAAACATATTCTAGTTTTTATGCTGAGAAAGTTTAATGAATTATTTAGAGTAGAAGTTATATTTAAAAGAGCTGACACAGGTATCTAAATCATTCATCCTATGGAAAGTATAGCTCACAAGAATTTATAGTACTCCATTGCCACAATATACCCTAAAAGAGTTGCTTATTCTGGAAGCAAGTGATTTTGTAGTTTCTTTATTTTAGGCCCAGATTTCTACTCATCCTCTTTTTTTTTTTTTTTTTTTTTGAGACGGAGTTTTGCTCTTGTTACCCAGGCTGGAGTGCAATGGCGCAATCTCGGCTCACTGCAACCTCCGCCTCCTGGGTTCAGGCAATTCTCCTGCCTCAGCCTCCTGAGTAGCCGGGATTACAGGCACGTGCCACCATGCCCAGCTAATTTTTTGTAGTTTTAGTAGAGACGGGGTTTCACCATGTTGACCAGGATGGTCTCGATCTCTTGACCTCGTGATCCACCCGCCTCGGCCTCCCAAAGTGCTGGGATTACAGGCTTGAGCCACCGCGCCCAGCCCCTACTCATCCTCTTAAGCTGGTGAAAAATTCTTTCCAGGAAAGTTTTCACCGAAGTTGTTTTTATTGGCAGTAGTTCAGGTCTCAGAATACAGAAAGTTAAACCAGCCCCCTAGATTTATTGTTGTTATTCTTAGTGCTGAGATGAAAGCATAACACTTCTAAGTTCTCAACTGTGCTTAGCTTTAAAACCCATCTTAACCTTCTATAATAGGAAAAGAGAGCGTATTTCTTCTATCCATAGTATGACCAAGGGTCTAATGCATATAACAATTAAATAATACCACATGTTGCAGTGTAAATTAGCCTGTTTCTTTATTTATCATCGTTTCAGTAGCTGCAGCTACTTTTAAAAAATGATTATTTTAATAAACTTTCTAGGAAAGCTACACACTCATTATCACCACAACCATCTTTTTGTTCCTAGTGGCTTTTGAGTCATAAAACAGAATTCTCCCAGCTTATTTTAAAGCCACTAGAAGAAACAGTGTTCAGAGGCAGTCCCATCAGAGCTTTGACTGCAGCTTAAATACATCATAAATCCTTTTCATTAAACATTTTATAATCATCCTGGGTAATTCACAAACAATACATTTACAATAGTCAAAATATTCTTGTGAGATAGTGTCTAAAAACAAAAATGTATTCCCTCCATATATAACAGGATGGAGGTACAGATCGGCCTATATTGAACATGAGAGAATGAGACCAGAAAAGAATCTACTCTTCTGATTCTCAGCCAATATCTTGATCACATATTCATTCAACATAGAGTTTTGAGGCATTGGGTATACAAGAACAAACAAAATTAGAGTTCCTACACTCACAGCATTTAGAGGTCTGCAGAGAAAGCAACTTAATATAGTAACATGTAATTCCTATGATGATACAGGAAATAAAATGTGCTATGGAAATCTATAAGGCTTAGAGGTAAGAGAAACATAAGATAAAGGAATCCAGTTTAAACGTAGCAAATCTGGAAGGTGGAGAGAAGAGGGGAGATGAAACTGGAGAAGGAGGTAAGCAGAGGCTGATTGGTTCATGAAGCATGCTAAACTTGTTAAGGAGTTTGGACTTTATTCTTAGTGCAATGCAAAGTCACCTTATAATTTTTTTCAACAGTAATCGTAAAATCCGATTTACATTTTTAGAAAGATTATACTAATTACATGTGGAAACTGGGTAACAGGTAACTGAACACTGTGACACCAGTTGAGAGATGAGTGGTGATAGTCTGGACTAGAGTCTTGACTATGGGGATGGGGTACAGTGAAACCATAAGAGAAACATTTAGGCTTTGAGCTAAAAACAATTTTGGCTTGGGGGGAGGGTGTGGAGATGAGAGAGAAGATGTGTCATTTAGCCTGGTCCTGTATAATTTGACCAATTCTGGATATATCTGACCCAAACAAATATATTCGAAAAACTATCTATCTATCTATATACACGTACACACACACACACACACACACACACACACACACACACATACATACATATACACTTCTGGTGCCTTAGAGAAGCCAGATTGGAATCAGAATACTAAGTGATCAGGATTTTTTGTTAATGGGAGTTAACCATAAGGAGAATTAAAACAAAAGAAAGAATGATGTGCATAGTATGAAGAGACCTTATGGCAGGAACTCCATTTGAGTAGCAGGTGGGTCAAAAAAGTGGACCTAAAGAATGATCAAGATGTGACGGAAGAGGCATAAGAAAAAAAAGTGGGGTGGTTTTTAGTAACTATAGCATTTTAGTGTATTTCCAGAAGAATGGAGTGGTAAATACTGTTAAATGGCACAAAGAAGTAAAGCTACAAGAATTGAAAATGTCATCTGGAGGCTGAGGCAGACAGATCACGAGGTGAGAAGTTTGAGACCAGCCTGACCAACATGGTGAAACCCCACCTCTACTAAAAATACAAAAATTAGCCAGGTGTGGTGGCGTGCGCCTGTAATCCCAGCTATTCAGGAGGCTGCGGTAGTAGAATCACTTGAATCTGGGAGGCAGAGATTGCAGTGAGCCGAGATTGAGCCATTGCACTCCAGCTTGGGCGACAGAGCGAAACTCTGTCCCCCACCCCCCACAAAAAAACAAAAAGAAAATGTCAGCTGGAAGCAGTGGCTCACACCTGTAATCCCAGCACTTTGGAAGGCCAAGGTAGGGGGATCTCCTGAGCTCGGGAGTTTGAGACCGGCCTGACAAACATGGTGAAACCCCTTGTCTACTAAAAATACAAAAAAATTAGCTGGGTATGGTGGCAGGTGCCTGTAATGCCAGCTGCTCAGGAGGCTGAGGCAGAAATCGCTTGAACCCGGGAAGCAGAGGTTGCAGTGAGCTGAGATGGTGCCACTGCACTCTAACCTGGGCAATAGAGAGTGACTCCATCTCAAAAAAAAAAAAAAAAAAAAAAAAATAAAAATAAAAAAAAAAAAAAAAAAAAAAAAAAAAATTGAAAATATCTGTTGATTTAGGAGTGTTTTTTAACTTTCTTTTCCTTAATGCCAGCTAAGGAGCCTTTTAGACTCCATCTTCCCACTAACCTGCCAATCAAATTCCTCACCCACAAAACTTTTTATTATTCTTTCTTTTCAAATGTAAATTAACAAGTTATAGTTGTATATATTTAGGGGTCCAAGATGTTATGATTTGTAAATAAAATGTGGAATAAATGAAGCTAATTAATATCACCATACAATTTTAATACCACAGAATATTATCTGTTTATGTACTGTATTTGTGCTTTATACATAAAAAGAGTGTAATTTTTTTTTTCACCTTACAAGAAGCAGTTTTTGTCTGCTTTGAGAGTGCATGATTTAGCACACAGAGGACATTGGTGATCTTGGTAAAAGTAGTTTTGGTAGTAGTTCAGTGGAATGCTGGAAATAAGACATTGCAGTAGGCTGGGAAATAAATAGCAAGAAGTGTAAAAAAACAGAGCTATGTAGAGTAGATTCAAGAAGTTTAGCTGTGAAGAAAACAAAAAGACAGGAAAATAAACGTAGCAGTTCATAAAGTGAAGGAAGAATACATTCAAATGCTGAAAGAAAGGTGTGAATAGAGGGGAAAAAGCTGACATAGTAGAGAAAGAAAAACTTAAAGGAGACCCTGAGATGGCAGGAGAGGATGCTATTGGGACACTAGGTGAAAGGGTTTGCCTTCTCTAAGGAGAAGGAACTTCTACTCTTCAGACTGAAGGGAAGTCTTGTATATTTGACTGCAGGCAGATGATGCCTCTCCTTCTCTGTGTAATGGGAGAGAGGTCATTCATTTCCAAATGGAGAGAGTAGTCCTCTTCTCTGTAAATAACATGTGCTACTCACACATTGACACAGTACTGAGCTACTTAAAAATATTTAGTCTGCAAAGAATTCCAATAGAGTATGTGTATATGTATTTATTTTATTTATTTTATTTTTTTTAAAGAAGTAGGGTCTCATTTTGTTGCCCAGGCTGAAGTGCAGTGGGCCAATCATAGCTCACTATAACTTTGAACTCTTGGACTCAAGTGATCCTTCTCCCTCATTCTGCCTTTGCCTCCTGAGCAGCTAGGACTACAAGTACGCACCACCAAGCCTGGCTACTGTTTACATTTTTTGCAGAGATGGAGTCTCACTGTGTTGCCCAGGCTGATCTCCAACTCCTGGCCTCAAGTTATTCTCTTGCCTCAGCTACCCAAAGTGCTAGGATTACAGGTAATAAGCCTCCACACTCTGCCTGCCAATAGTATATTATGGTAAATGGTAAGAAATAAAAATCATAAGACTGAGTAAGAAAATCTAACCTTAGGCCACGCGTGGTGGCTCATGCCTGTAATCCCAACACTTTGGGAGGCCGAGGTGGGCAGATCACCTGAGGTCAGGAGTTCAAGACCAGTCTGACCAACATGGAGAAACCCGTTTCTATTAAAAACACAAAAATTAGCCAGACGTGGTGGCGCATACCTGTAATCCCAGCTACTAGGGAGGCTGAGGCAGGAGAATCACTTGAACCCAGGAGATGGAGGTTG
>NW_016107326.1:4907041-4910806 GCF_001604975.1 Cebus imitator
AAAAAAAAAAAAAAAAGAAAGAAAATCTAACCTTGTTGCAAAGAGAGCTTTCCTAAAGATACATATGGTTTTTTTGTTTTTTTCTTTTGGAGACAGAGTCTTGCTCTGTCAGGCAGGTTGGAGTGCAAAGGTGCAGTCTCAGCTCACTGGAACTTCCACCTCCCGGGTTCAAGTGATTCTCCTGCCTCAGCCTCCCAAGTAGCTGGGACTACAGGTGCGTGCCACCACACCCGACTGATTTTTCTATTTTTAGTAGAGACTGGGTTTCACTATGTTGGCCAGACTGGCCTCAAACTCCTGACCTGTGATTTGCTCGCCTTGGCTTCCCCAAGTGTTGGGATTACAGGCGTGAGCCACTGCGCCTGGCCAAGATACTTAAGTTTAAGATAATTCTTTAGATAATTCTTTTTTAACCTAATTCACTCCACTTTTCCTACGGTGTCAATTGAAAGTGCACCTCTTTCTTTTTCAAATTAATCCTTTCACTTGTAACTTGATCCCACTCCTTTCCTTCTCTTCTGGGAGACAAGACTTTTTCTTGAATCTTGAAATAGTTGCTTGCTTCCTGCCCCCCAAATATATATCTTGTATTCTTTAAAACAAACCCCAAACTCCCCCGCCCCTTGCCACTCTCAATAATCTTGCTTCATGCCCCAAATGATGAAGGATTAGTCTACACTTGCAATCTTTCCTCAGTTACTATTAAAGTATCTCTCTCAAATGGCTCAATGACTTTCTAATTATAAAATCCAACGACGATTCTGATTGCAGCTTCCTCCTTTGACCATTTCAGCATTTTATGTCATTGATAACTTTCTCTTAAACCAAAGTACTTCCTACCCTTTTATATGAAACTTCATTTGTTTTGGTTCTCACCTCGAAAGTTTTTCGGGCTTAATTCTGACGCTTAAAATTTTTTTAAAAAGTCTTCCTACAATCTCCCTGTTAACCACTGTTTCAAATTCGATAAAACCCAAACTCCATAAAATTCCTCCTCGTGTCAGTGGCACAACACCTTCTTATCACATAAGGCTGTAAGCTTCAGGTTCAAACAAATCTACCAAATTCAAACAGCCACATCGACCGACACTCTTCCATACTCACTGCCACCTGCTCAGCTTAGAACCCTGTTACCTCTCTCCTGTAGAACTGCAACACCTTTTTCACTGCATTCCTCAGCCCAGGCTCTTCCAGGCACCGCCCGCTAACAGGACGTCTGTCTGCTCAGGTCCGTTTGGGGTTTTGTCCTCCAAAGCAGAAACTTGGGACTGAGATTCATGCCGTTTGTACTCTAGCCCCAATAAGCTTGACCTCTGAGGCTTGGGGGCCTGAGAACACTGGGCTGCAGGTGCACGGCTCCCTTCCGGCCTTGCTGGCAAGAAAGTCCGGAAGGCCGGGAGTCGAGGGGAAGCGAGGCCCTGGCCCACAACACCAGGGACGCTCCCAGAGCCCAGACTGGATTCGGGGGCCCCAGCTACTCAGCCTACTCCCGGGTTTTAGAGCTGTCCCCAGTCCACACATTTCCCGCCCCTCACACTCACCCCGACACCAGTGCCAGTCAGTGATTCGACGCCGGGTCCTCTACAGACCGAAGCTGAGGAAGCGGAGAAGGCCGCGAGGACCCGCAGCTGTAGTGGCCAGGAGATCGCCTGATTAACTGCTTCAAAGACACCGCCTCTGTCTACGATATTAGAAAGATTAAATATGCAGGAAGACCTTAACTGAGAGGAAAGACGCCACTTGAGGCTTAGCATCTAAATCTTCTACATCGTCCAGGGTCTAGAAAAATAGTAGGTTTCTCATCATCTAGATTCAGGCGCTCATCTGCGGCCTAACTCAGTCTGGGGTCCCCTACAGTAGCGGAGGCGGGGTCAGGAGTGGGCGGGGCAATCGCGGTCGGGGCGGAGGAATAGAGCCAATGGTTGTGGATGAAAGTGGCACAGAATGGGCGGAGTCTGGAGGGGCGGGATTTGGAGAAGAGAAGGCGGTGAGGCGAGGAGTGGGCGGGCCAAAGAGTGGATTGCAGAGGTGGGCGGTAGAGCCAAAGTGGGGTGGGAGTGCGAAGATGGCAGCTGCTGAAGGGGAGCCGAAGCCCAAAAAGCTGAAGGTAGAGGCGCCGCAAGCGCTGAGGTGAGCGCTGCGCGACTTGGGGAGGGGGGTGACGGCGCCTGCAGCAAGCAACTAGGGCCCACGTGGGTTTTCGCGCCCCGGCGCTGGGTGGTGTCTCTCGCTGCCAGCTTGGGGCTAACACGCAGGACATGCCGCTCGGGGAGCTGCCCGCATGGCCGCCACCCCTTGCCTGACGGTCTCTCAATTTGGCCGTGTCGCTGCCTGTCTGGTGCAGCTCCGGCTCCTGTAGTCCTTGGCCAGTAGTGGCCGGCAGGGGGGCCGAGTCGGCTCCCCGCGCCACCTGCGAGCTAGCGCCGGCTAGGCTGTTGCGACACTGGAGGGCCGGACCGGAGCCTCGTCTGTACGCGGCTACCTTCTTCTCCCTGGGGGTTGACGGGGAGGAGGCCCGGCAACTGCTGTGCTCTGGGGCGAAGATAGAATTCTTGGGGATTTTTCAGAAAGTGTCGCAGAAGGGCACGTTGACCTTCCTTTTTGTACACTATTCTGAAATCCCGCACGTTTGAGGACCCTCTACCAGGGACCCAGACCCCTCCGAGGCTTTGCAGGGGCACCATTTGGATGAATGGTTAGGAAAGGTTGATTTTTATTTTTTATTTGCACTTTTTGGTAGCAGAGACAGTGCTGCCCCTGACACCTGCCTCATATGTGATTGATGTTGCACCTTTTACTTATAAAGAGTCATTTGTTAAAATATCCCTTCCTAATAAGTATAAAGTGAAGCAGGCAGTCTTTGTTGATTTGGAAATGTTCGTTGAAAGGCAACGATTTTTTTCCGTCTTAAAATAGACATATCAAACTGATTTAAAACTACTGGGACACTCCTGATTATACAGGACATATCCCATTTCTTCCAGTATCACTTTTCTTCACCCCGGAAAGAATGAATCATTCACAATTGAAAAGGACACTTAGGGGCCTGGTGGTGTGTTCATGCTCCTTTGAATGGAGGGTGAACAAATCCCTGCCAGTGCATTTAATGTATTCCCACTACCCTCAAAGGCTTATTGTGCCTACCTTATACCAAGAACATAACTTTAAAGTAAAAACCCTCAGGATATTCTATTTTTATTTTAAATATTCAAACTATATGCAGAATGAAGAGCAAGGGCTTTTGAATGAGACCTACTGAGTTCAGATCATGTGCTTTCCCTATTCTGCCCTAGAGTATTTCCTTACAAGGCACTTCCTTGACCAAAGTGGAAGACAGATGCAACTTTTCCCTACCATCCTACTAAACATATAACCCTTAGATTTCCTTAGATTTTTCCTTCATAAAAATAATTACATATAATGCTGGTTCATTTTCACTGTGTTTTCCTATTTATTATCTTGTTGGACAGTTCTGTAATCAAAGGATGGCAAGAATTATGCCTATTTTACAACTGAAGATACTGAAGCCCAAATGAAACAATTAGTAAAGGAAAAGAAATAAGAGCTAGCTGAGCATGCTTTCTTATACCTGCAGTTTTGGCGCTCTGTGAGGCTGGGGTGGGAGAATCACTTGAGGCCAGGAGTTTGATACCAGCCTGTACAATACAACATAGCTAGACCCCCGTCTATAAAACAAAAAATTAACGGGTGTAGTGGCACACTCGCAATCAGGAAGCTCCTACTCAGGAAGCTGGGTCAGGAGGA
>NW_016107326.1:4910867-4948234 GCF_001604975.1 Cebus imitator
AAAAAAAAAAAAAAAAAAATGCAGGCCGGGTGTGGTGGCTCATGCCTGTAATCCCAGCACTTTGGGAGGCTGAGGAAGGTGGATCACATGGTCAGGACATTGAGACCATCCTGGCTAATACGATGAAATTCTGTCTCTACTAAAAATAAAAAAAGTTAGCCCAGCGTGGTGGCACGTGCCTGTAGTTCCAGCTACTTAGGAGGCTAAGGCGGGAGAGTCTCTTGAACCTGGAAGGCGGAGATTGCAGTGAGCCGAGATGGTGCCAGCCTGGGTGGCAAATCGAGACTCTGTCTCAAAAAAAAAAAAAAAAAAAGCAACTTGTAGCATTCCCTAGGCAACCAAAATTAACTTTATACAATACGAACTTAGTGCCACCTGTAGATATGAAATTAAAAGATTAGATATGTGAATACTGGGACAAATCTCTAATTTTGTGGGGAGACATTTTGGGATTGACTGCTATTACTTTCATTATATTAGTTTGGCTTTCAGACTCGAAGTATGATAGATAATGCATTGAGTATTTACACAGAATTAATTTATAATGACTTGCTTGATGGTTAAGGGATAGCTACTAGTTTTGGTTAAGGAGAATGGGTTATAAAGACTAAGCATAATTTAATGTGCAGAATCAGTGGGAACAAATAAGATATATTTGTAGATGTCAGGGAAAATATTTAGGAGATTTAGGGCTTTGTGAGAGAATTTGGTCAGCTCTGGGACAGTAATTCTCAACCAGGGGAAGTTTTGCCCTCCAGGGGACATTTGGCATGGTCTAGAAAGATATTTTTGGTTGGGAGAGCTATTGGCACCTATTGGGTGGAATTCAGGGATGCTGCTAAACATCCTACATAGGACAACCCCCACAACAAAGAATTATCTGGCCAAATATGTAAATGGTATTGAGGTTGAGAAATCTGTTCTAGAGGGAGCATCTGACAAGGCTAGTCTGCCTTTCTCAAATATCCATTATTTTTCTAGGCTGGGTTGCTTTTCAGGGCATAACAGTTGCTTACAAAGAAAGAATCAGGCTCTAACATGTTTTCAGGTGGGATTAGAGGAAAGAAGGGAACATTAATTGAGTGCTAGACATTATACTATGTGCTCTACAAATATTATCTCTTTTAACCCTCCCAGTGACCTATGAGGTAGGAGCAATGATTCCTGTGTTACAGATGAGGTATTTTGTGATGAAAAAAGTGGAGAAACATTTTTGGGAACTGCTCCCTAGATGAAGGTGTTCCATGAAGATCACTTATATTTAAGACAACTTAGCTTTCTTTTCTTTCCTTTGGAAATCTCATCCAAGTTCATTTCTTTAGCGATCACCTAAGAGAATACAGTGCCTTCCAAGGCTTGTTGAGCACATGCCAAGATCTTTTCCTTCAGTTTGTCTTTCAAGTACATGCTATTTTAGGCATGGTCTTAGAAACTGGGTGTATGTTTAGAGAAAGCAATAAGGCACAGATACCATCTTCTTGGTGGGAAATAAGGGGGGTTTGGGAAAATGACACCTGAGCATTCTTAAAGATGGCTAGGAGTTAACCAGTCATCTGTAACTGCAGGGTATCTGCCTTATAGGAAAGTTTATTTGATGGCAGAACTGGGAGAGAGCTGCCTTTTGGGAAAGTGTAGATATTCTGACTAAAGCAGAGATGTAGGGGGTCCAGGCTTTGTATTGGACACTATCACATGTAACCTTTCTGTCTCTGTATCTCTCAGTTATCAGATCTTAATTTAATTATATGTATATATTTTTGAAAGAGAGTCTTACTCTGGCATCCAGGCTGGAGTGCAGTGGTGCCATCTTCGCTCACTGAAACCTCTGCCTCCTGGGCTCAAGCAATTTTGCTGCCTCTGCCTCCCAAGTAGCTGGGATTACAGGTGTGCACCACCATGCCTGGCTAATTTTTGCATTTTTGGTAGAGATGGGGTTTTGCCATGTTGGCTAGGCTGGTCTCAAACTCCTGACCTCAAGTGATCCACCTGCGTTGGTCTCCCAAGGTTCTAGAATTACAGGCATGAGCCACCTTGCTTGGCTTTCCCAGACCCTAATTTTTTTTTTTTTTTTTGAGACGGAGTCTCACTCTGTCACCCAGGCTGGAGTGCAGTGGCGTGATCATGGTCATTGCAACCTCCACCTCCTAGGTTCAAGCGATTCTCCTGCTTCAGCCTCCTGAGTAGCAGGGATTACAGGTGCCTACCACCACACCGGGCTAATTTTTGTATTTTTAGTAGAGACGGGTTTCACCATGTTGGTCAGGCTGGTCTTGAACTCCTGACCTTGTGATCTGCCCATCTCAGCCTCCCAAAGTGCTGGGATTACAGGCGTGAGCCACCGCGTCTGGCCCCCAGACCCTAATTTTAACTGTGTGCTGAATATCTGCTTCTCAGTGACTTTCTGACATTTCAAAGTTTAACTGTGTGCTGAATATCTGCTTCTCAGTGACTTTCTGACATTTCAAAGTCATATATGCCAAACTAAATTCATCCGTTGTCCTGAATCTGTGCATTTCCCCTTATTTCCTGAATCTTTTAATGGCACCAGTAACCTCTTTTTCTCCAAAGTTTGAGACCTAGATATTTGATTCATTTTACATCCACATTATAATGTCTTTCCTTTTCCATTCCTGCTCTCACAAATTAGGTTTAGACTTTAACTTTTGCTTAGATTTTGTTTTGGCTTCCTAGGCAGTGTCTTTACCTTCAGCCTCAAGTTCTGCCTACTTTTCTTTAGGCATAGCTCTGCTTATTCATCACAGCAAATACTTGTAAGCTCTGAAGTTGATGTTAGGAAACATTGAACTCTGAAAGTCCATGTATTACTCCATTTGCCATTAGCAATTAAGGATTATTGAGGATCATGACTTTTAATACTAGTAAAAAGGAAACAAACTACAGTTCTCTAATCAGCAAACATTGAGCTTTTCTCAAATATTGCTTCGTATTTCACTTCCATGGACCCCCTTTTATTTTTTTATTAATTAATTAATTATTTATTTTTTTGAGATGGAGTTTCGCTCTTGTTGCCTAGGCTGGAGCACAATGGCATGATCTCCGCTTACCACAGCCTCCACCTCCCAGGTTCAAGCGGTTCTCCTGCCTCAGCCTTCTGAGTAGCTGGGATTATAGGCATGCTTCACCACGGGTGGCTAATTTTTTGTTTGTTTTTTTTTTTAGTAGAGACATGGATTCTCCACGTTGGTCAGGCTGATCTCTTAACTCCGAACCTCAGGTGATCTGCCTGTCTTAGCCTCCCTCCCAGAGTTCTGGGATTACAGGCTTGAGCCATTGCACCCGGCCCATAGACTCCTTTTATTATTTCCCTCTATCTCCTACCTCACTCTGGACCCTGTGTTCTAAAATTAAACCTAGGAGCTGGGCATGGTGGCTCACACCTATAATCCAGCACTTTGGGAGGCTAAAGTGGGAGGTTTGCTTGAACCCAGAAGTTCAAGACCAGTCTGGGCAACAAAATGAGACCCTTGAATCTTAAAAAAAAAAAATTAATTGGACATGGTGACATATGCCTATGGTCCCAGCTACACAGGAGGCTGAGGCAGGAAGATTCCTTGAGCCCAGGATGTCGAGGCTGCAATGAGCCATGTTCATGCCACTGCACTCTAGCTTGGATGATAGAGTGAGACCCTGCCTCAAAAAAAAAAAAAAGAAAAAAGAAAGCAAAAAGAAAAAACCTAGGAAGAAGTGTCTCTATCTTGGGTGGCCAAGCAATAGCTTCAGTTATCCCTTCTTTTAAATTATTTTTTTCTCTTTCAGAAAACTCTCTGGAAAATTACGTTTTATGAACTAAGCACATGTCCTTTAAGCAGTCTGCAGTGAGGATTAAATGAGGAAAATATATACCGACTAGAAGAAAAAAAGGATGATTGTATATCCCTAGAATCATGGGGCCTGGCCCTTAGGAGCTATTCAATTAATCTTTTTTTTGAGACAGGATCTCGCTCTGTCACCCAGGCTGGAGTGCTGTGGCGCAATCTTGGCTTACTGCAGCCTCTGCCTCCTGGGTTCAAGTGATTCTCCCGCCTCAGCCCTGAGTTGCTGGGATTACAGGCATGTGCCAGCACACTCGGTTAATTTTTGTATTTTTAGTAGAGACGGGGTTTCAGCATGTTGACCAGGCTGGTCTTTGACTCCTGGCCTCAAGTTATCTGCCCACCTTGGCCTCCCAAAGTGTTGGGGTTACAGGCGTGAGCCACCATGCCCAGCCTTCATTTAATCTTTGTTGCATAGAGTGGGACTGATAACTTTCATTTTTCTAGACCCTAACTTTTTTTTTCTTTTTTGAGATGGAGTTTTGCTCTCTTGCCAGGCTGGAGTGCAGTAGTGGGATCTCGGCTCGCTGGAACCTCCGCCTCCTGGGTTCAAGAGATTCTCCTGCTGCAGCCTCCCAAGTAGCTGGGATTACAGGCATGTGCCAACACACCAGCTAATTTTTGTATTTTTTTTTTTTTTTTTTAGTTTAGAGGGAGTGTCACCATGTTGGCCAGGATAGTCTTGATCTCTTGACTTTGTGATCCACCCGCCTTAGCCTCCCAAAGTGCTGCGATTACAGGTATGAACCACTGCGCCTGGCCTAGACCCTATACTTTTAATAATACAGCCTAAAATTGAGCTTGCTACTAATTACTTTTTCCATCATGATCTACTATTGAAAGAGTTTGGTTATTTTTGGATGATATTGCTAGCCTTTTCTTTATATTCACAAATTTAATCCTTTAAGATTAAGGCTTTGGGCTACGAAGGAATGGAAAACAAAAGTCCCCTGATGTACTTGGTGTGAATACCTTAGTAAGAGCCTTTCCTGGGCAATACATACTAGTGCAACATGAGGGTGGTGGAGACAGCCAGAGGAAAGCCTGCATGCATGGTCCTGAGTATCCAGGGACAAGCATGGAAGTGCTTGAAATTCAGGGAAAGTGGGAAGGGCCTTAGGAAAATGAGGAGCATTGAAGACTATGTTTCTTATTTTAGGTATAGGTCTAGACTGACTATTCAGCCTCAAATAAAACATGAGGCTGATGTGCTGCTTTTTACCTGGAATATGCCTTTGCTTTACTTCATCAGTTAAAATCCTAGCCACGCTGGGCGCGGTGGCTCAAGCCTGTAATCCCAGCACTTTGGGAGGCCGAGGCGGGTGGATCACGAGGTCAAGAGATCGAGACCATCCTGGTCAACATGGTGAAACCCCGTCTCTACTAAAAATACAAAAAATTAGCTGGGCATGGTGGTGCGTGCCTGTAATCCCAGCTACTCAGGAGGCTGAGGCAAGAGAATTGCCTGAACCCAGGAGGCGGAGGTTGCGGTGAGCCGAGATGGCGCCATTGCACTCCAGCCTGGGTAACATGAGTGAAACTCCGTCTCAAAAAAAAAAAAAAAAAATCCTAGCCACATGGGTGGCTCATTCCTGTAATCTCAGCACTGTGGGAGGCCAAGCGGGGAGGATTGCTTGAGGTCAGGAGTTCTTGACTCACCTGGGCACATAGTGAGGCCTTTTCTCTACAAAAATAAACTTAGCCAGGCATGGTGGCAGGTGCCTGTAGTCCAGCCACTTGGGAAGCTTAGGCACTGGCACCAGTACATTTCAGCCTGGGTAACAGCAAGATCCTGTCTCAAAAAAAGAAAACAAAAAATCTTGCCTGTGTGCAGTGTTTACAGTTAAGTGGGGGAAAAAAAAATCAAAATTGTAAAGAGAATTCTGGGCAGAATGGAAGCCAGTAGAGCCAGGTTAAGAGCATGGTCGCTGGCATCAGACATCTGGTTTGACCCTTAATCCTTATTAGCTGGTGATCTTGGGAAGATTGCCTACTTGCCCCATACCTCTCTTTTCTTACCTATAAAATGGGTATAGTAATAATACCAGCCTCATAAGGATGTTGAGAGGGAAGTGTAGCAATTAAAAATTTAGAAAGAAAGGGAAAAGATACAGATATACTCAAGAACAAGATAAACATCTCCAGGGACCAAGAACAGAAAAGAAACATACAGTTAGACTGGGTTCAGGAGCTGGTAGAAATAACATGTAGGGGAACTGGGGTCAGATACTCTGTATGAAACTGAAGCTGGTTGGGGACTGGATGAAAGAGGGCTGAAAACATCTGCTCCCAGCTGTTGCTTTAAAAAGCTGTGGACCTGGAGTGAAGATACAAACTGGCTGAGCTGCCAGATGGCTCAGAGTCAGGAACTGTGGTTTCCTTGCTATCACCTACTACAAGAGCACTGAGCTTGGAGGTCGTGGACTCTGGAAGAGGGGTGGCCTATCACAGAACCACTGGGAAAAGAAGGAAAGTGTGAGCCTATAAACATGAGGAAGACCTTTACTTAGAAAATTAACATAATTCCAGGAGATAAATTCACAAAAAATCTGATGGAAATATGAGTAATCTAAAAAAAATGAGTATTTCAATATGTGTATTTTAAAGATCCTTAAAAAAGATAAAAGAAATAATGGTCATCAAAAAACACGAATCAAAAATAGGTAGATATGAAATAGATGGCTATATTAAAGAAACAATGGAATTATTGAAATTAAAATAGGTCAGTTAAACTCGAGACCAGACAAATTTGAAGAGAAAATTAATGGATTGGAAGCAAGTACCCAGATCTATCACACAGAAATAAATAGGAATTAAATACAAGCCAGGCTTGGTGGCTCACACCTGTAATCCCAGCACTTTGGGAGGCCGAGGCAGGCAGATCACCTGACGTTGGGAGTTAGAGACCAACCTGAACAACATGGAGAAACTCCGTCTCTACTAAAAAAAAAAAATACACAGCCAGTGTGGTGGCACATGCCTGTAATTCCAGCTACTCAGGAGGCTGAGGCAGGAGAATCGCTTGAACTCGGGAAGCGGAGGTTGCAGTGAGCTGAGATCACACCATTGTACTCCTGCCTGGGCAACGAGAGCAAAACTCCATTAAAAAAAAAAAAAAAGGAAAAGAAGAAAAAAGAAATATGAATGTAAATTGAGAGGCACCAGATTACATCTAAATGGGAGTTCCAAAACGAGGAAATAATGTGAATGGTGGAGAAGCCAGTTTGGAAGAGTCGATGGCTGAGAATTTACCAAAATTTAAGAAAGGCCAGTTCTCAGCTTGAAAGGGCATTATATGTATATAGTAAGATGGAAACAAAAATATACACTTAAATTACAGAGATTTTCTTGCTAATTATATTAATATATATGTTATAGAAAGAGTATGAAAATTTAGACACTCCAAATTTAATAGTAGGCATCTTTAGGTGGAAGAATTATGATGTTCAAAAAAAAAAAAATCTTGTATTTTCCAGTGTTTCTACACTGAACGTATTAGGACTCTTGCTTTTAAGCTGGAGAAACTTAAAGTACACTGAATGTATAAGTGGCCAAGTGCTGAGTGGCTAAATATCACCTTTACAGAATGGACCTCTGAGATACCAAATACATCTGAAACTTGGTAAAATAATTATTATAACTTTATTGTAGGTTGTAATCTTTTAATCTGTATTTCTGAATTCTCAAAGCTCTAGAAGCTGGAAGTTTTTAAAAAGGTTTGAGATGGGCTGGGTGTGGGGCTCACGCCTGTAATCCCAACACTGGGAGGCCGAGGAGGGCGGATCAGGAGGTCAGGAGATTGAGATCATCCTGGCTAACACACTGAAACCCTGTCTCTACTAAAAATACAAAAAAATTAGCCGGGCATTGTGGTGGGCACCTGTAGTCCCAGCTACTCTGGAGGCTGAGGCAGGAGAATCACTTGAATTTGGGAGGCAGAGGCTGCAGTGAGCCAAGATCACACCACTGAACTCTAGCCTGGGCAGCAGAGCGAGACTCTGTCTCAAAAAAAANAAAAAAAAAAAAAAAAAAAAAAAAAGTTTGAGATGAAATAATTTGGCAGCAAAATTTGAACTGATGTAAAGGTGTCAGTAGCATTTACTTGTCTGACACCAATATATATGCTTTGATATGGAAATAATAGGCTGTTAATGACATGTCCCATGAATTCCTCCTGGATGTTCCACAAAATACATAGTGTAGTGTTACCTTCCTAAAATCCATAAAATTCTGAATTCCAACATAACCTGCCCCAAGAATTTAAGAAAGGGATTGTGGACTTTTATTAATAGTTTATTTTTAAAAGTTGGCTACTATGCAGGAACAATAATTTCTCATCAGAGTCAGTTCCTAGATATTTTTCTCTAGTCACCGTTCTGTACTTCTATGATACTACGTAGATGCTCATTTCAAAGATATTTTTTGGCTAGCTCTACCATAATACCAGCACAGTTCATGTTACTGAGTTATTAGGCTTTTCTTCCTTTCCACTTGTAATTGCAAAGATAGACTTCTCTTCAACTTTTGGACTTGAAGATTTGGAAGGCTGTTTTACAAAATGGTCTCATAAACTGAAGTTTCACATACTGCTTGAAGAAGATAATTTCTGATGATTTTTCTTTTTTTTTCTTTTTCTTTTTCTTTTTTGACTAAAAGCTGTTCAGGCTTTATGTTAGCTTCTTCAGCCGGGCTTTCTGATGATTTTTCAAAGCAGATTTAGAGTTGTTGCCCTCATTTATGTGTATTATTTCTGATGTTGTTTGTACTTTTGGCTTCATACCATTTCTTTAAAAATTTGGTTCATAAACTTCAGATCTAGAAAGCAATGTAATTAGCCTTCAATATAAGAACATCTGAGATTCTGTTTTCATTTTTACTTTCATTGCATGCATGCTAACTTTAGTATTTTCTTTATAATTTAGAAGATATATATATATAGCAATTATGTAAGAAACTCTTGCCTTCTATAGGCACAACAGTTTGGTTACTGTATTAACAGGGTCTCAGCATTTTGTCAGCATGCCATATTTAGTTAGTAGTAAGTCCAGCTAATTTGCTGTGTTACCTGTAAACAGGATTGCAGATGTGAAGGTAGCCTGTGTGGTCATTGGTCACTGACTGAATTAGGGATTATCAGAAATTATATTGAAGTGGTCACTTGGCTACTTGCCTTCTACAGGCTTAGGCTAGAATTTGGTTCATATTTGGAACCATTTTGAAGTTTCTGAGAGACTCAGTTGACTCACCTAACTGGAAAGTCCATCTAATTTTTTTTTTTTTTTTTGACATGGAATCTCGCTCTGTCACCCAGGCTGGAGTGCAGTGGTGCAGTCTTGGCTCACTGCAACCTCTGCCTCCCAGGTTCAAGCAATTCTCCTGCCTCAGCCTCCCAAGTAGCTGAGATTACAGGTATGTGCCACCACATCTGGCTAATTTTTATATTTTTAGTAGAGATAGGGTTTCACCATATAGGCCAGTCTGGTCCCAAACTCCTGAGCCACCTGCCTCAGCCTTCCAAAGTGCTGGGATTACAGGTGTGAGCCACAGCACCCAGCCTAAAGTCCATCTAAATATGACTCAGTCTAGCAGTGCACCACTTGTCTCTGTTGTCCTTTAGATTCAATTTATCTCTCACATAGGCCATTTCAGTGTAACAAGATGGCAGTTCTCAACTCTAAGCCAAAATCTCATGAGTCCATAGGAAGAGACTTTTCCTATATGCTTGTATTAGTTATGAGAGAAATTTGGTTCTGCCTGTGTTACACATTACCTTGAACCAGTTGAGGTAGGAGGTGGGACTCCACTCTGGAGGTTGGGCTCAGACACTGTACGAAACTGAGGACTAGCTAAAACGGGGACAGAGTAGAAGCAGCTTTCTGTAAGTCACGCCCACCAATGTGCCTTGTCAGTTCCTGGAAGTTAGCATCTCTTTCCATGACAATGACCTGGAAATTACCACCCTTTTCCTTGAAATATCTGCATAGTCTACCTCTTAATTTGTATGTAATTAAAAGTGGGTATAAATATGACCACAGAACTTTTGCTGAGCTGCTGCTCTGGACACACTGCCCATGGGGTAGCCCTGCTCTGCACAGTGCAGTACCTCTGCCGATGCTGTACATTGCTACTTCAATAAAAGTTGCTAACACACCACTGGCTGACCCTTGAATTTTTTTCCTGGATGAAGCTAAGCACCTTCCTGGGCTATGCCCCAATTCTGGGGCTTGCCTGTCCTGCATTACAATCACTGTATCAGAGGTGGAGATTGGGCTAGCCTTGGATACATTCTGGCTGTCTGCCCATCCATTATGTGTGTGCATGCAGGTAGGGGTGTGTGTGTGTGTGTAGTGCTAGTGTATATGGGGAGCCAATGAGTGTAGGCATTGTTCGTATATGAGTGGGGAAATGGATGGGTGTTGTAGGGGACACTGTAATCAGCAACTCTGTCAGGACCTTGTAGAATGAGGGAGGTAGTGTCATTCCCTCAGCAAGAGAAAATCCATTAGTTTGTAGAATAAATATTTATTAAAACAACCTTCCTCTCTTCCTTCAAAAAAAAAAAAAACAAAAAAAAAACCTCTCAGTCTTCAAGCCAAATTCTCTCTGCTCTATAAAACTTTTCTATACACCAAACCTAGAAATGCCTTCTCCTCTGACTGTTTGGCCTCCCAAAGTTCTGGGATTACATGTGTGAGCTATCACGTCTGACCCCAGATTGCATTTCTGTTCTTTATGGTGACCCAGTGAGCTCCAGTATAATAGTCATTTCTTGTCTTTGTCTATGGGAAAAATTCCCTCAGAATAAATACATTTCTCCAATAAACAGTAACCTTTTCTTTTTTTTTTTCAATTGATTCTCCTGCCTCAGCCTCCGAGTAGCTGGGACTTACAGGTATGTGCCACCAGGCCCAGCTAATTTTAGTAGAGATGGGGTTTCACTGTGTTAGGATGGTCTCGATCTTCTGATCTCATGATCCACCCACCTCAGCCTCCCAAAGTGCTAGGATTACAGGCGTGAGCCACCGTGCCTGGCCAACAGTAACATTTTCTTAAGGCCCATGGTCAGTATTTTCACTCATTCTTTCTTTTTTTAAGTGTAGTAGAATTGCTGATTTGGTGGAGGTGTAGATTTTCTGAAAGAGTGAATGTGCAAAGAAGATCTCAGTGACCTGTCAGAATGATGAATCTCTTTTCTCTGGGTTAGCAAGTCCTTAATTAGTAAGGCTGTTTGCAGTGTAATTAGAACTGCACAAGCATAGAAGGTCAGCAGTAGTGTTCAGAATTTCATAATGTACCGTGTAACATAATGTACTGTGAAATGAATAGATAATTCCACAAAATGGTTTTTTTAAAGAAGTTTGTTTCTGTTGACTTATCGAGGAGGGGTTACTTGAAAACAAAATATGGCAAAAAAAAAAATCAAATTCCGATGTTTTAGGTTTTCTCAAATTCCTTTAAGCTTGATATAGCAAAATAAACTGTTTCCTTTTCAGCCCTAGAGTGGCAGTCTGAAAAACCATCTAAGTTTTTAAAGAAACAAATTGAAATACAAGAAAATTATCTCCTTTACAAATAAACAGTTCTCATGTGTTATCTTTGAACTAAACCACATAGAGATTTAAACAGTTTGTTGTTTTACAGGCATGACTGAGAAAGTCTTCTCCTAAAATAGAGTTTTTAAAAATATTTTTCTCAGCCCAGATGAGACCTTAGTTATCATTTTTAGTTCTTAGTTTTGTTGAAGATTGAAGCCATTAAGCTGTAGAAGTGATGCAGATTTACGCTGTTAGCTATATCTGTTCTCACCCACTCAGGATGAACTGATAATACTACATTTACCATGGGATAGCATGTTGATGCATATAAAATATATGGATGAAATTCTACTTTGTCTTGTTTTACTTAGTGCTTGCTCATCCAAATGTATTAAATTTGATTGTTTAGATTTGAGATATTATAATAAAACTTGGTTACATTATTAAATTAAGTACATAGTATAAAATGTTTATTGAAAATAGTATTTTAGGCTGGGTATAGTGGCTCATGCCTGTAATCCCAGCACTTTGGGAGGTCGAGGCAGGCGGATCACTTGAGGTCAGGAGTTTGAGACCAGCCTGGCCATCATGGTGAAATCCTGTCTACTAAAAATACAAAAATTAGCCGGGCGTGGTGTTGCAAACCTGTAATCCCAGCTACTTGGGAGGCTGAGACAAGAGAGTTGCTTGAACCCAGGAGGTAGAGGTTGCAGTGAGTTAAGATCACACCACTGCACTCTAACCTGGGCAACACAGAGTGAGACTCCATCTTTTTTTAAAAAAAAAAAGCATTTTATTAAAAACAAAAAGGAAAAATTTGTCCTTTTTTTGGGAGGGGGTGTATGTTCTCCACATAATACATTGACTTTCTTAGGTGTATTCATCTATTAATACATTGACTTTCTTAGGTGTATTCATCTATATGTTTGAATATCGTAAGGGTGTTCTGTAGAGAAATATTATGTATTTCTAGACTTATAGATTCCTGTTTTTGCCTAGTTTCCTCTGAAAGACAGGAATCTCTTCCTTAGCACTGTTCCCCCCATATTTGTGTAGCATTTCTACATTTTTCAAATGTGAAAAAACACCACATCAGAGACCTTTGACCTCAGTTCTCTGTGAAACTTCAATAAACTACATTCCTGAGAAGACTTGTGAGTGTCTTGTAGATATCAAGTCAGACTCAGAGGTCTTTAAATGTTTTCTTGTTGGCCAAGATGTTGATTCTTTACTCTCATAAAACAGGTTAAAGTAGGCTCTCTCAGCCTTTGCCTTTGAGAAACTACTTTCATATTTCTAAAGACTGCTCAGGAATGCTAGTGAGAGTTGAGATAGGAGCAGGGGAGGGAGGAAATGCCCAAGAGTGCACATTCCCAGGTAGAATGGGAAATGTTCCCTCCTAGAGCTGAGATTTCTTGCAAGACATGGAGTTGGGGTGTGAAAGCAGCAGCAGATTTCAGTATCAGGTAGATGTGGCTTTGAAATGGTGGCTCACAGTTTCTTGTGATTTTTGAAAACTCTGAACATATTTTAGACTTTTTAGATTATTAGTTCTTGATGAGGTACTTAAAATCAGAGTCTAATATTTAGGTTTTACAGTTTAGGGTATTAAAGCCCAGAGAGGCTAAGTGGTATCAGTAAAGTAACACAGTAAGTTACAGCTACTAAGTATCCATGGTGAGATTCAATTCCAAGTCTTGTAACTTACCATGAAGCATCAATTTACTGCCGAGCTTTTTTTTTTTTTTTAAAGATAAGAATAACAGGCCGGGCGTGGTAGCTCATGCCTGTAATCCAAGCACTTTGGAGGCCAAGGCGGGCGGATCACCTGATGTCGGGAGTTCAAGACCAGTCTGACCAACATGGTGAAACCCCGTCTTTAAAAATAAATAAAGAAATAAAATAAAAAATAAGAATAACATATTTGAAGCAAATTTCAAGTACTTTCACTTACATTTTCTTATTGATCTTCACAAGAAGACAACAAGGTAACCTGTCTTTAGCTGAGGAAACAGACCCAAAGAGGTTAAGAGTCCCTGAGTAGTAAACATTCATCTCATGTTCAGAACCTCTGACTCATGCTTCTTGCTGTTTGTATTATGTATGAAGATAGAAATTGAGAAGTTGTCAAAGTAAATTCTGTATGTGCTAGATAAGCACACTATTTAAAGATATTCTGTGGCAATTGTCAATTGTGTTTTATAATCTTGTTTAGATTTGTGTCTCTCAAGTTTTCTTATTCACACATACATAGCTTTTTTTTTTTTGAGATGGAGTCTCACTCTGTCGCCCAGGCTGGAGTGCAATGGCGTGATCTTGGCTCACTACAACCTTTGTCTCCTGGGTTCAGGCAATTCTTTTGCTTCAGCCAAGTAGCTGGGATTACAGGCATGTGCCACCACACCCAGTGAATTTTTGTATTTTCAGTAGAGATAGGGTTTCACGGTGTTGGCCAGGATGGTCTCAAACTCCTGATCTCACGTGATCCGCCCGTCTTGGCCTCTCAAAGTGCTGGGATTACAGGCATGAGGCACCATGCCCAACCAGTAGATTGTATTTACTAATAGACAAACCAATTTTGCCTATGTTTAAGAGTTAAAATGTTCAAGTTAAGAACAATTTATTATTACTATTTTTTGAGATGGGGGTCTTACTCAGTGCAGTTGAAGGATCTTAGCTCCCTGCAACCTTCGCCTCCTGGGCTCAAGCCATCCTCCCATTTCAGCCTCCCAAGTAGCCAGGACCACAGGCTTGTGCTACCACGCCTGACTAATTTTTGTATTTTTTGTAGAGATGGGGTTTTGCCATGTCACCCAGGCTGGTTTGGAACTCCTGGACTCAAGTGATCTGCCCACATTGGCTACTCAGGAGGCTGAGGCACGAGAATTGCATGAACCCGGGAGGTGGAAGTTGCAGTGAGCCTAGATGGCGCCACCACACTCCAGGATGGGTGACAAAGAGAGACTTGGTTTCAAAAAAAAAAAAGTACTGAAATAGGAAAAGTCTCAGTTCCTCTTAGCTATTTCTGATTGCTACATGACTTACACTAAGCTTTTTTAGCTTTCACTCAGTTCTGAGGTATGTATATGAGCTTGTAAGGAACGTCTTGTTACGAACTGTAATACCTATTGGCTTTTAGCATGGTGCAAGGGAAAGAGCTTTGGATTAGGGATAAGGACACCTGGGTCCTATTTAAGTTTCTGTCTGGATTTGTGAATGCACCTATGAAGTGAGTTGTATAGACTAAAATGTTTTTCAGACTAATCCGTGAACCTTTTTGAGTATTGCACAACTGGTATTTTGTAAAAGAGAAATAGAATAAAAAATATCCTGCATTGAGTATATAAAAGTATTGAGTATATAAAAGTATCGCTTTGTGAAACATTGTTTCATTTATATGTACAGGGTACTGGGTTACAATGTAAAAAATGAATTTTTAATTAAAAAATATAAATATAAAAAAATATATAATAGAGATGAGGTCTCACCTATGTTGTCCAGGCTGGTCTTGAACTCCTAAGCTCAAGTGATCCTCCTGCCTCAGCCTCCGAAAGTGCTAGGATTACAGGCATGAGCCACTGCATCTAGCCAAAAAATGCATTTTTCACAGAGCTTGGTTTTCTATCTCAAAATTTGGTGGCTTAAAATAACTATTTTATTAGATTTCACAATTTTGTAGATTAGGAATTCAGATACAGCTTGGCCTGTTGATTCTGTTCCATATGGTGAATAGGATCACATGGAGGTGTTTAGCTGACAACAGGTCTGGTCTGAAGGGTCCATCTTGTGTTTATTCACTCACCTAGTGCCTCAGGATAACTGGAGCCTTGGCCCAACTGGGCTTCTCTTAGTGTAGTTTGAGATACTCTCTGTGGTTTCTTCATCTGGGTAGTTGGAATTCTTACAGGCACCTCCAAGATACCAAAGCAGGAAGTGGCAGCCCTCTCAAAGTCTAGCTTAGAATCACTTTTATACACTATTGGTCTGAGGAGTTCCAGGGGAGCACAGATTTAAGAGAAAGGAACATGGACTTCTTGTCTCTAAGATATTGTTCCCATTTTAAATCTGCCACAATTATGGTAAAATAATTTAGAAAAACGTGACTGAATTATATATCCAAGCTTTGAATTCTGTTATTGCCCTTTGAAAGAATATTACCTTTAAAGTGTTTTTTCCTTGATTGGGAAATTTGTCTGCTTTTGATTGATTTTCATAGTTCAATTTAAATATATTTATTATTTTTTCCATGCAATACTGAGAATTTTATGTTTTTGAAGAAATGATTTAAGGTTTAAAATTTCTTTCTCCTCATTGATCTGCTGGTTTTAATTCTTTGAATAGCACTTACGATCATTTGATGCTGTTCTTGTTTGTTACTTGATTATTCATCTTCTCTCCTTAGTAAGTTCTAAAAGGGCAGCACATGGTCTTGATCTTTGCTGAATGAATCTCTAGTGTCTCCTGTAGTAGAACAGATGCTTGGTAAATATTTGTTGAGTTAATGTGTGAACAATTTAAAAGATTGTTTGTGAAGTATCATAGATTAGATCTATGTTAAAATGATACAAACAAGGAAAATCTTTTTTTTTTTTTTTTTGAGACGGAGTCTCGCTCTGTTGCCCAGGTTGGAATGCAGTGGTGCAAACCCTGCCTCTCTTGTTCAATTGATTCTCCTGCCTTACCTTCATGAGTAGCTGGGATTATAGGCACTTGCCATCACACCTGGCTAATTTTTGTATTTTTAGTAGAGACGAGGTTTCACCTTGTTGGTTAGGCTGGTCTTGAACTGACCTGGTGATCTGCCTGCCTTGGCATCCCAAAGTGCTAGAATTATAGGCATGAGCCACCATGGCTGGCCAAAATAAGGAAAATCTTTTAAGATGGAAAATATAGACCCTGTGCAGTGGCTCATGCCTGTGACCCCAGCACTTTGGGAGGCTGAGGCAAGTGGATTGCTTGAGCTCAGGAATTTGAGACCAGCCTGGGCAACATCGTGAGACCCCATCTACCAAAAATACCAAAAAATTAGCTGGGCATGGTGGCATGCATCTGTGGTCCCAGCTTCCCAGGAGGCTGGGGATTGCTTGAGCCTGGAAGGCGGAAGTTGTGGTGAACCAAGATTGTGCCACTATACTCCAGCCTGGGTGACAGTGAGAACCTGTCTTAAACCAAAAAACGAGGAAAAAGAAAAAGTAAATATATTTCATAAGGCTACCAACAAGCCTTTGAGAATGACTATTCTTTATTTCTGTGATATGGTTTCTATATTTTTGTATTAAAAATCCCTTTTCTGTTGTAAAATGATGGTGATATTCACTTGTGTACTTTAAAAATATGTTCTTTGCAGCATAAATAATTGATAAGCAGTGTTGTCTTGTACTTTTAAATTGGAGTTTTCTTTGAGATTCAGAGATTTGTAGCTCACTGAAAATAAAGAGGTACCGTGTGGTTGTGCCTGGGAGGGAGTTTTGCTAAGAATTCTTACTAAATAAAGTTCAATCAATCAAATGTTATTGTACTCTTCAAATTCTCCAGGGACATAAATTATCAGCTTCCATTTAAAGATTGTATTTTGTTTAATATGTGATGTTAAAGTGAAATGTGACAATATAAGAATCTAAAGATGATAATTAAAAGGAAATAAAAACAATAGCATTCTTACAATGTCTTTTGCAGGAGAGAATTAATACATTTAGCAGTGTTTCTTTGAATAAACTTGTCCATAATGAAAGCTAACTAAAATTGCATTAAAATTTATCAACTCCCTAAAAAAAATTCCGTATGTGTTGAGACACAAATAGGAACAACTATTTTCTTTCATTGTTTAATAAGAACTTAAAGGAACCTGAAGTGTCACCTATAACAAACTCCTTTGTGTTTCAGAAAAGGAAACTGATGATCAAAGAGGTAATGATTTATCAAAAGGAATAAAGTTATTGGTAAGTCCAGGATTAGAATTCTCTCTCATTCCCAGGCTACTTTACACGGCTGCACACTATTTTAGGGAGACAAGTTTTAAGGAGTTTTGATTTTTGGATATGATGTAGACTATTTAAAAAATATAAAAGAGGTTGTTATTGCTCTGAAAAGTAACACCAAAGCTTCACCTATAAAGATGGAATAAATTATTACTGAATTGGTGTCTTTCTCAGGAATTATCCAGGGGAAAAAAAAAAAAAAGGAGGTTGCGGTGTGCGGTGAGCCGAGAATTGGCCATTGGACTGGATAATGAGAAAGAAAAAATAATGGGAAAAAAAAAGAAAAAAAAAAAAGAAAAAAAAATATAATGGTACTGATTTTTAAATTCATAGTAATTGAGGGGATGTATTTTTAAGTAACATGCAGGGAAAACATTCCACATTCAAGTTATGACAGCTGGGGTCATCAAGCTTTGCAAAGCTCTAAAAGTGGGATATATACTTTTAACTTTTGTCAAGTTGTGATTTAAAATTAATCAAAAAAATCATAAGGATATCTTATTTTTATCATTCCTGTCTTAAAGAATCTTTACACATGAAAAGATGAAGCATTTATAAAATTAGCCAAATTTTTCTAAAAATATGGGTAGTTTTGATGGTTGTGACTTAAAAAAAAACCGCAGGAACAAGGTTATAATTTTAACATTGCAAGTCTTCAAAAAGGGCAGGAGTAAGTTTTGTATTTTTAAGCCATTTAAAAATGATAGTTAAATTTAATAATAATTATAAAAATTATGACTATAAAATCAGTATTAGAAAATTAATAATATAGATCAATGTAAATGAAGTAAAATTATGCATAATCCTACTTTCCAGAGATAACTAATAATATTTAGGTGTGTTTCTTTCTAATGATTTTTTATATGCATATATGGCATGTATTTTTTTAAACAGTCAAGTTAATACTCCACTTCCTTTTGTTTGTTTTGCTTTTTTCATTTAACATTACATCATGAGCATTTTCTTATGTCCTTAAAAGGTCTATGGAAACATTTTATAACAGTTCCATAACATTCTGTAGTTTATTTAACTATTACCCTATTTCTGGTTACTTAGGATGTGATAAATTTTTGCTGTTGTTAATAAGGCTGAAATGAATAACTGAGTATACAAATCTTTGTTTACGTTGGTCTCTCTTTTAATGATAGTTGCCTAAAACGTGGAATTACCGACACATATTGCCAAAATCTTTATAGTAGAAATGTGCTAATTTCTACTCCCTTTAATTTTATATGAGAGTGCTTGTTTTATTGCATCCATAACAAACTGGTTGTGTTTGAAGAGAACTTTGCTATTATTTTGGGCCTTGAGGCATTTGTTGAAGAGATTAGTGGATGGGTCCACATTTTTGTGATGCTGTCTGGAGGCACTAAGCTATTTTGGGTTATGTACCTCTTTGCTTTTATAGGGGCAGACTAATCACAAGATTAGATAAAGTATATGAAATATTTACTTATCAGTCTTACCATGAGCAAACTATTTGGACCCACTTATCTTGATTCAGCTATTCAATTAGTAAACTTTTTATAATTAGTAAAAAGGCTACTGAAGGTTAAAAATTTCTGTTCATTATTTTCCCCTAAAGTAGGATAAGCTAGCCTTTTAGGAAAAGAATAGGGTTGAAATAAATTGTTTAGAAAATTGATCAAAAGTAGTAGTTACTTAGTCCCTAACTCTGTGTGTGTGTGTGTGTGTGTGTGTGTGTGTGTGTGTGTATGTGTTTAGAAAAAGTCTACATGGAATGGAAAGATTAGAAATACAGCATGAAAGGCTGTGGAAGGGAAGTGGCTATGAATAAAAGAACCTCTGAATTAACCTGGAAAAATGCATTTTACTTTTGTTTCTAACCTTATTGACTCTGAAAGATCACAAGTCCTCTTTCTTGAAATAATATTTTTGTGTTTATAACTGCTGAAATTACTTCTTAAATTTTGAGAGAATAAACTATTTGAAAGTTTTGTTGACCGTTAGTAAAATTTTTTTTTCATTTCCTGTACTACATGGATTTTATTTATTTATTTTTGATACAGGGTCTTGCTCTGTTGCTCAGGCTAGAGTGCAGCAGTGCAAACACAGCTCACTGTAGTCTTGAACTCTTGGGCTCAAGCTATCCTGCCATCTGAGCCTCTCAGGTAGCTGGGACTACAGGTGTAGCTGGGACATAGGTCTCCCTATGTTGCCCAGGCTGGTTTTGAACCCCTAGGCTCAAGTGATTTCCTGCCTTGGCCTCCCTAAGTGCTGGGATTACAGATGTGAGCCATTGCAGCTGGCCAGTAAAAAACATTTAAAGTTAGATGCAAATATTAAAAATGAGTTAAAAAATTTTGGTGTGGTTTCCATTTTATTAACTATTTTAATATTGCAGACCCATATCTTCCCTTAATGATACTGAATTTAGTATATTTGTTAAAAAATAAAGTTTTACGACTACCTGTTTTGGTATCAAAATTAGTTTTTTTTAAATTTGAAAATTTTAATGTTACAAATTAAAGGTAGGTGTTACCAAAGTATGTTAAGCAAGAGCACCAAGTTCATGTTAGCTTTCGGATCGTGCCTCCAGAGATGTAAGTTTAACTATTATGATAATAAGAAAGTAATAATTATGCCACGTGCCAAGGATTCTATTAGACTCTTTACTACAGATAATTAAATTTTAATCACAGTGCCCTGAACAGCATGTAATGGGTAAACCGAGGGACAGACAGCTTAAGAACCAGTTTAAAGGCTGGGTGTGGTGGCTCATACCTGTGATCCCAGCATTTTGGGAGGCCGAGGTGGGCGGATCACTTGAGGTCAGGAGTTCAAGGCCAGCCTGGCCAACATGGTGAAACCTTGTCTCTACTAAAAATACAAAAAAACAAAAAAAACAAAAAACCCGCCAGATATTGTGTGCATGCCTGTAATCATAGCTGTTTGGGAGGCTGAGGTGAGAGAATTGCTTGAACCCAGGGGCTGGAGGTTGCAGTGAGCCAAGATCTCGCCACTGCAGTCCAGCCTGGGCGACAGAGTGAGACTCCATCTCAAAAAACAAACAAACAAACACACAGAAAACCTAAAAACAAAACCAGTTTAAAGTCATACACGTAATAGGAAGTCAAGCAGGACTTCCAACCAGATCTCTCTTGCTACCTTTACAGCCTTGCTACTCAGCCTGGCCCGCAGATCAGAAGCAATTGGTGAGACCTGGGAGCATAAAGAAATGAAAAATTTTGGCTGGGCGTGGTGGCTCATGCCTGTAATCTCAGCACTTTGGGAGGCGGAGGCAGGCAGATCACCTGAGGTCAGGAGTTCAGGACCAGCCTGGCCAACATGGTGAAACCCTGTCTTAAAAAAAAAGAAAAGAAAAGAAAAATTTTGGTCACTGATAACCTGCAGCGCCAAACCTGCATTTTAACAAGATCCACATGATTTGTATGCATGTTAAAGTTTGAAAAGCACTGGTGGTTTGAAATGCAGATTATCTATTAACATTTTCCACTAGAGAAGGTGGGTAACTCTTGAATTAGTCAGTGTCTCCCCCACTTTGAATTGCTAATCCAGCTGCTGATTTGCTTCAGATCCTGTTTAATCCAGAGGAACAATTGACTAATTCTGCTTGTGGACATTCAGTGTCAAAGTCTTAACCACACCAAATACAGCTCAGTGTTTTTACAGCTTTTACTCATGGACTTGAACACATGAGTTTTATAGTCCATGGCTTTATTCTGGATAGGCATTTCCCAAATTAAAGGGAACAATGTTGAAAATAGTATTTTCTAAGGAAGTTTGAAATCTTTTGGAATATTTGATGTGTTTTATGGCTAGTAAGGAAACAGATTTGTATAAACTGGCTTTCTTACTAATTTCATTTTGTGAACTTAGTTCTCTCACAGGGATAGTGAAGGCTAACAGACTGTAGAGCAGCACTATTCTAGTAGCCACATTAAAAAGGTAAAAAGAGCCCTGGCGTGGTGGCTCATGCCTGTAATCTCAGAACTTTGGAAGGCTGAGGCGGGCAGATCTCTTGAGGTTAGGAGTTTGAGATCAGTTTGGCCAACATGGTGAAACTCTGTCTCTACCAAACACAAAAAAATTTGGCTTGGCATGATGGTGCCTGTCTATAGTCCCACCTGCTCAGGAGGCTAAGGCACGAGACTCGCTTGAACCCAGGAGGTAGAGGTTGGAGATCATGCCACAGCACTCCACCCTGGGTGACAGAACAAGACTCCATCTCAAAAAAAAAAAAAACGAACAAACAAATGACAAAAAAAAAAAAAAAAAAGTGAAATGTAGTCCAACCAAAACAATAAAATTGTGTTTAATGGGAAAATACATTGCTTCAGTTATAAAATTTAAATGAATTAAAATTAAATTACAAGTTAAGTTCTTCAGTCCCGTCAGCCACATTTCTATATATGATGGTACTGGTTTGTATCTAATGTAACTGATTTCAGACATATGAAATAAATCACCATCCTAGGTGGTAAGTGAATGCCAATGGATATTGTAGTCTATTAATAGAAATAACATTGTAGAGCAGGGCCCAGTCGTTCACGCCTATATTCTCAGTGCTTTGGGGGGCCAAGGTGGGAGGGTTGCTTGAGGATGAGTTCAAGACCAGCCTGGGCAACATAGTGAGACCCCCATCTCTTCAAAAGTAAAAAAATGAAAATTAAAAAAAATCATCGCACAGAGAATAAAGAAGCAATAAAAGCAATTTAGATCATAAAGCATTTACTGATTCCCCCCTTTTCGTAGTTGGAGTTAATTTTCTTTTTATTGGCTCAATTTTTTTTTTTTTAATTTTTTAATTTTTAAATTTTTTTTTAAGACGAGTTTTCACCATGTTGGTCAGGCTGGTCTTGAACTCCCGACCTCAGGTGATCGGGCTCCCCTTGGCCTCCGAAGTGCTTGGATTACAGGTGTGAGCCACCACGCCTGGCCGGCTTATAATTTCTTAACTCTGCAACTGCACTAAACTCTAAGAATAGATCCAGGAGTTAGGGTACCATCCACTGTCCCTCCCTATGGTCTTAGATTCTTCTTCTTCTTTTTTTTTTTTTTTTTGGAGACAGAGACTTGCTCTGTCGCCAGGCGCCAGGCTGGAGTGCAGTGGCGCAATCTCGGCTCACTGCACCCTCCACCTCCCAGGTTCAAGCAATTCTCCCGCCTCAGCCTCCCGAGTAGCTGGCACTACAGGCGCGCGCCACCACGCCCAGCTAATTTTTGTATTTTTTAATAAAGACGGGGTTTCACCATGTTGGCCAGGATGGTCTCAATCTCTTGATCTGGTGATCCGCCCGCCTCGGCCTCCCAAAGTGCTGGGATTACAGGCGTGAGCCACCGCGCCCGGCCAGATTCTTCTTTTATAGCCCACAAACTTCTCTGGAAAGTGAGGCAATTAAGTGTGTCAAATATGATGGTCTTGAATGGGGCCCAGAGGTGGTAAAATTTTATATGTGTACCTGGTTCACCTGGTATAGCTAAAAATACTGATGTCCAGGCTTTACCTTTCTAGATTCTGATATATAAAGCGACACTTTACATATTAAATAAGGTGCTCTAAGTGTTTCTGAAGTTAAGGAACATTTTGGACCATCAAACCGAGCAATTTACTCAAAGGCCGCATACTGGAATTTAGCACCTCGTGCTGCTGTTGCCACGGTTTTAATTTTTTCCTAGGCTGAGGCTTTCCAGACTGCTGTTTTTTTTCCTCCCTTCTTTGCAGATGGATTTTGCAGGCTGTTAAATCCCATCCCCGAAGAACTGCCCTGACAGTGCCCCCTTCCTAAGTGCTGTTAGAGGAACCTGAGCTTGCGAGGTAGACAGTGGCCATGTGACTGCTAAACTCGTTGCCAGCGGCGCGGCCATTTTTGAGGCGGGCACCCAACCTCTTGCCCTGTAAACTGCGGGGTAGCGGGGACGCAGTTACCAGTACTCAAGATGGCCACCGCGCCTGCTAGTCAGCTCGCTAGCCCGCGCGCCAGTGCGCCAGTACGAGACGCGCGGTGGCCCGTGGTGCCCGGGGACGATCTCCAGCCCTTCGCCTGGGGCGGAGCGCCCGCCTCCTTCCAGCTGCGGCCAATCAGCACGCGGGGCCGGCTCGCCCGGGGCGGCCCGCGCGCGGGGTGTGTGAGGACGCGCTCCCAGTCGCTGAGTGCCTGAGCCGGGAAGCAGTTGCTGTGATACCTGCTGCCCTATCGGACGCAGAGCATCGGACGCGGGCGCCGTGGCGAGGGGTAGGAGGGCGAAGCCATGACGTCCGTCAGGTAACGAGCTGGCGGCCGCCTCGACTGCTCCGGGCTGGGTGTTAGCCTCCCGAGCGCCGGAGCACTGTCGCCCCTTCTCGCGGGTGGTCTGGAGCCTGCCTCCGCCGCCGGTGCCCCTCGTGTTGGGGGTTCCCTCCGCACTTTTCATTTGGGCATTTCTTCTTTCCTCAGAAGTTTTCGGGTTTGTGGCACATTGCGGAGTCCTGTGTGTTGCTGCTTGGTTGAGGTGACCCTCTCCTAGATGCCAGGGTTGCAAGCGTTTTTGGGTGTGTAGTGGATTTTCCATGAAAAACGTGCCCCACCCGCACCCCCGCGGGGCGGCCCAGGGCCCGAGGGAACGTGGCTTGCACAGTGTGTGTCATGCCTGCGTGTCATGCCTTCTGACAGAACTTCATTGTTGGCCGGGAGCAGACCTGCAAAGTTGGCTCTTCTCTGATGCAGGTACATTGCCCTCAAGTTGTGAAATTGTGTGTCTCTTAAATGTTTGCTCATGACTGGAATTAGGACCCTCGTTCCCGAGGTTACCATCTTGTTTCGTTACTCCTTTTATCTGAGGGTCACAAGTGAAATGAGTTGAGAGATATTGGGCATGTAGCGAAAGCCATGAAACTGGAGACTTTTCCCCCAATTGTTCTTCTAGTTTGGAAGGTTCTTTTTTTTGTTGTTGTTAATGGCGACAGGATAATGGGCTTGTCCACTTTCTCCCAGTAGCCTTGACTGAATGTTTAATTTACGCTAGTTCAACTATTTTTATAAAAAGAGATAAATTTCTTTATGTACGCAGTGTCCTGACTGGTCTTTTTAAAAAGCAGAACTTGGGCGTTATTGTTCCAGAGAAAGGGAGGCCCAGCACAAAAATGTGAAGAGAAATAAAATAAGCTCATTTTTGGTTTGTGAGCTTTCCAGGCTTCACATGTCCTGGTGATTTAAGGTGATTCTGAATGGTAACTTTTACTACCTTGTGTTTAAGAGATAGCTTGAGAACCTAACACTCGGTAAGATCAAGTAAGATACTAAGATAAAACTGCTGAATTGGGACACTGTCTCTTAAATTGCGTAATTCTGTATATATATATATTTTTAAGACGGTGTTTCACCCTTGTTCCCCAGGCTGGAGTGCAATGGCGCGATCTTTGCTCCCTGCACCCTCCGCCTACTGGGTTCAAGCAATTCTCCTGCCTCAGCCACCCAAGCAGCTGGGACTACAGGCGCCCGACACCACGCCCAGCTAATTTTGTATTTTTAGTAGACATGGGGCTTCACCATATTGGTCAGGCTGCCCTTGTACTCCTGACCTCAAGTGATCCACCTGTCTCGGTCTCCCAAAGTGCTGGGATTACAGGCGTGAGCCACCGCGCACAGCCTAAATTGCATAATTCTGTGCTAACACAGACAAAGTACTTATCTCATTATGCAGAAGGAGATTCAGGTGCTGAAACATGGAGACCCACATGGAAAGATTTCACAGTAAATTATATTGGGGCCTATAAATCTACCTTTTAAAGCTAACAGTATTTTATGATGAATTAGAATTAGGCTGTTATACCTAGAGTTAATTCCCCTTTTTCCCATTTCCACTTCCATCATCACAGAATGCTACTGATTAGGTGTACGGGTCACATAATTTCTGGGTTAAGAATCAGGTGTTATGTGGATTCAGTTTTAATTATCATCTTCCTGACCATGCCTCTTTGGAGAAATATCCAAATCTAAAGCTTCTGCTGTTTAACAAGTGACATCAGGGTGTATCTTTTTAAGGAAGAGGTTGATAATTGTTTTTAAAAGACTGATGTAAAGATTGATACCAATCTTACTTGACATGTTTTGAAAGGATGGATTAACTGATAATAAAATTTATTTATGCTTGTTTTTTCAGATGTCAGTTTGTATTTTATATAATCTTGAACTGTAGTAACATGACTTGAAAAATCTATTTCAGATGTTAAACCAGTTACTACATTTTACACCTGAGGAAACTGAGGAAGAAAATTTGAGTGCTTTGTGCAAAATCAGTTAGTGGCAAAGTTAGGAATTGAATCCAGATTTCCATGATCTAGTGCTCTGCATGGTGCCTTTATAGAAACAATATACTACTTAAATTTCCTGAAAAAGCTGCTTCGGTGGACATCAATTATAAAGTATCATATGAGAGACAACTATAGTAACTCTTTTACTTTCTTCTCATCCTGCAAAGACTTGATTACTGGGGTTCAGAAGCAGGCAGGGTTAGCCAAGAGAACACAACTGCTGGGTGTTGGGAAGAACAGTAGGAAGGCCACTGAAAGTGAAGTGACTCTGTATGGTGATAGTTTTGAATGAGTTGGTAATTCTACAGATACCAGCCATTTCCTAGTGAACACTACATTTAATGCAATTATGCCATATCTTTAGTTTTTGCATTCATGATATCAGGCATGTTCCTATCAGAGGCGTTTGAATCAGAGTGACTCCATCTTGAATAGGGGCTGGGTAAAATAAGGCTGAGACCTACTGGGCTGCATTCCCAGGAGGTCAGGCATTCTTAGTCTCAGGATGAGATAGGAGGTTGGCAGAGATACAGGTCACAAAGACCCTACAACAGGATGCAGTAAAGAAGCCAGCAAAAACTTACCAAAACCAAGGTGGCGATGACAGTGACATCTGATCGTCCTCACTGCTCATTATACACTAATTATAATACATTAGCATGCTAAAAGACACTTCCACCAATGCCATGACAGTTTACAAATGCCATGGAAACAGTCAGACCTTACCCTATAGAGTCTAAAAAGGTGAGAGACCCTCAGTTCTGAGAAATCATCTCTTTCCTGGAAAACTCATGATTAATCCACTGCTAATTTAGCATATAATCAAGAAATAACAAAAACAATATACTCAGTTGAGCAGCCCATCCTCCTGCCCTGTCTTTGGAGTAGTCATCTTTTTGTTTCTTTACTTCTCTAATAAACTTGCTTTCACTTTATGGACTTGTTGTGAATTCTTCCTTGCATGAGGCCTAAGAACCCTCTCTTGGGGTCTAGATTGGGACCCCTTTATGTTAACATTCCCATTTTGTGCTCAGTCTAACAGTAGCTTAAAAGGTTGGTATTATTGACCTCCTTTTACTGATAAGCTGAATGATTACAAGATATCCATTAATGACTTTGTGTCCGATGTTCTTGTTTTTACACCATCCTTAAAATAATTGTTAAATGTGGTAATGTGACTTTTCATAGGAATGGCTATTGGAAATCAATGAGGACCAATGGTCAGAATATCAAATGAGGGCCTTTTTGTGAGTTACTGATCTTCCATTTCTCTTTTCTATTCTGGACATTTGTTTAATGAAATAACTCAGTAGTAGAGATATGCATCCTACCAGTGTTAGATAAGTGTAAAAGTGCTTTTAAATTTTAAAGCATTTTTAAAATGGAGTAAAAGCACTTTGAGCACTTAGAGAATGGTGTCATCTGAAAAAAAAATTTTAAATCTTAAATTTTTAGATAGGAAACAAACTTACCTATCTAATTCTGTCATTTTACAGTTGAAGAAATTAAAGCCCAGAGATACTGTGCTGTGTTCAAGTTCACACCGTTACATATCTTGAACTAGATATGAGATCTTTGCATACCTTGTTCAGTGCTCTTTCTAGAGTAGCATACAACTATTAGGAATTTCTAAATAATGATATTTTTGGTCCCTTTAGGAATTCCTAAATAATGATTTTAAATAAAAACTTTTTTTTTTTTTTAAACTTAAGATCTTTGAATATGGCTGGAGATAGTCTTTTATCATTTGTTTCTATTAATTACTGATGAAGAGTCTAAATTTATAGCCTTTGAAACCAAGTATCCTTGGAGAACAGCTTATATCCTTTGTTTTATATATCAGATTCCTACTGGTCTTCATCTGGGAAATGATAAAACATATTTGATAAAATGATGTGTTTCTCATTTTAAATTGGACCAATAGTTAAGTTGGCGCCTGAGTTAAATTCAGGAGACAGAGGAAAATGCAGAATGTCAGGATTCAAAGAAGATCTTACTTAGCATTTTACTTTTTTTCCTTTTCTAAACTGGACCTTGTGTCCAAAGTAAAGTGAAATGTCCTACTTAGACAGTGGTAGAGCCTAAGATAGAATTTAGATCTTCTGACTCCTACTTTATGCATTTTTTCACTGAGCGACATTATTTCAAAGTTCCCCTCTGAATATTGCCTTGTTTTCCTAACATCAGTGTCTAGTCTGGTTTTGGGCATTGCTTACAGTTGGGTTTGTGCCAGGGAAGACTGGGGAATGGAGTTGGGGAGTGTTTGTTGTAGAGCTATGGAGCCCTATTCTTTGGTCTGCCCAGATAGGTCAGGTTTGGTCTAAAACTATTCTGGGATTCTGGACATCACTGTGCCCTACATGATGATTCTGGAACCACTTTTGTGGGTTAAGCCTACATTGGAAAATTTATGTGGACAGTGGGTGGGGTCCTGGGGTATTTTCCTTCTGAGACTCAAAACTTTTTGAGGTATGTCCGATAGAATCTGCCAGGCCACTCAGAACATTCATATGGAGACTAAAATCTGGCTAAGATTGAAACTGTCTTTGTTGAGTTGGTTTCTTTAGAGCCTTTAAACAGTTTTCAAACTCATTTTTACTAAAATAAGAGTTGTAAATTCACATTATTGCACAATTTTTTTTTATGCTGTGGGATTTCTTAGGTAAGTGAACTTTTAAAATAAAATGAAATTGTTTCATTTATGGAATATTTTGAATAACTAAAACAGTAATCTTTCTTTCATGTACAATGTTGTCAGCCGTTAATGCTATTTATAAATAGGTCATCTTTGTTTGAAAAAAGCATATAAAGTTTTCTAACTCCAAATCTTTCCAGCTACAATATTGCTGCATTAAGCAGAACTGTCAAAGATACAACTTGAACCAAAGTGATTTTCTAGACTGAATGTTAATCTTTCCTGTAATATTGGTGAACAATTGTGTCTCCTTACCTCTTCATACCTCCTTGGTTTTATTTTGTTTTTTTGTTTTTTGAGACAGGGTTTTGCTCTGTTGCCCTTGGTGGAGTGTGGTGGTATGAACATAGCTCACTGCAACCTCAGCCTCTGGGTTCAAGCAATCCTCCCACTTCAGCCCCCTAAGTAGCTGGGAATATTCCCACTTGTAGTCCCTATAGTTCCACCTGTAGTCCTATAGTCTCACCTTTGTATTTTTTGTAGAGACGGGGTTTCGCCATATTGCCCAGGCTGGTTTTGAATTCCAGAGCTCAAGTGATTCACCCACTTAGACCTCGCACAGTGCTGGCTGGGCCTCCCAAAATGCTAGGATAACAGGTGTGAGCTGCTGTGCCCAGCCACATCCTTGTTTTTAAATTGGTATTTAAAAAAATACCATGGAAGGGCATAGTGGCACATGCCTGTAATCTCAGCACTCTGGGAGGCCAAAGTGGATCACTTTGAGGCCAGGAGTTCAAGGTCAGCCTGGGCAGTATGGCAAAACCCTCTCTCTACAAACAATATGAAAATTTGCAGGGTGTGGTGGTGTGCGCCTGTAGTCCCAGCTGCTAGAGAAGGTGAGTCAGGAGGATCCCTTGATCTTGTAATGAAATATACTATTAATAAAATAAAAATACTGTAATAAAACATAGATATACTTTTTTTTTTTACTTTTTACTTTTTTAGCTGGCATTCTGGTCTGAGATTTTAATTTTTTAAATAGCAAAACTAGGTTATGAATAGGATGACCATATGTCCCGGTTTGCCCAGGACAATCCTGGATCATCTCTGTTATCCTGACATTATCATGCTGATTTTTTTCTTTTGTAGACACAGGGTCTTGCTCTGTTGCCCAGCTGGAGTGCAGCAGTGTGATCATGGCTCATTGTAACCTTGAACTCCTGGGCTCAAGTGACCCTCCCACCTCAGCTTTCCAGAGAGGCTGGGACTATAAACACACACCACCACGCCTGGGGTCTTGCCATGTTGCTGAGGCTATTCTTAAACCTCCTGACCTCAAACTCTTGGTCAAGTGATCCTCCCGCCTCAGCCTTCTAAAGTGCTGGGATTATAGGCATGAGCCACTATGCCTGGCTATCCTGACATAATTATTAATAGACACATAAATGTGTCTCATTTACTCTCAAAAGTTACCCATTTGGATAATAAATTATCTGGTCACTTATATATACATTATAATCATTTTGTTGTACTAGGTTTTGCTTATTGAAATGTTATTTGAAATAGGACCGTAAGATAATGGAATACTGGTCTATTTTGGGTACATTTGGATGCTTTTCATTGGTCAAACATTTTTATTGTATGGAGAGTTCTGAGTGTAGAAATGTAGTATATTGAACAGTAAGGCACATGATTTGAAATTAGGGATTATTTGTTATCTGACTTTTGGCAGGTTATATAACCTTGAGGAACCTCTTGTTTCCTCATCCATTAAACAGAGATAATAGCAATATCCTACATGGGTGTTTTGAAGGTATTAAAGAGTGACATATCAAAAAATGCATTTTAAGCTGAAAATTGTTATATAAGTGTTATGTCACATGTGTGACTTTCTCCAAATTGAATTTAAAATGAGTAATTTTACCTAGTTTAGGGGAACCTACTATTTGATAGAGCACTGGCAGTGTTTTGGTGTAAAGGGGAGCAGGGAAATGATGGTAGTTGGAAGTATATGCTGGGCTGAGGTTTTCTGCAGGGAGAGTTTGAAATTTTAACATTTGTGTGTCGAAAACAGTGATCCAATAGAAAGCAGAAAAAAATAGATGATGCTTGACAGAAGGAATAGATCAGTGTTGTTGAGTAGGCAAGAAGGATAGAATCTAGAATACAGATGGAAGGATTGGTTTTACATAACCAAGAGACATTTCCGTTGTTTGTTTAGTTTTTTTAAAATGCCAACAATATATAATATATATATATATATATATTTTTTAAACAGAGTCTTGGTCTGTTGCCCAGGTGGGAGTGCAGCTGCCCAATCTCGGCTCACTGCAACCTACCTTTCCTGGGCTCAAAGGATTCTCTTGCCTCAGCCACCTGAGTAGCTGGGTTACAGTTGCACACCACCGAGTTGGGCTAATTTTTTTATTTTTTGGTAGAGAAAAAATTTCACCATGTTGGCCAGGCTGGTCTGGAACTCCTAACCTCAAGTGATCTGCCTGCCTCAGCCACCCAAAGTACTGGGATTACAGGCATGGGCCACTGTGCCTGGCTCTCTCAATATAATTTATATAAAGTCAAATCGGCCTTTTGTTTCCTTTCACCTTTCCGTTTCTCTTTCCCTTTTCTCTCTTCTTTCCCCTTTCCTTTCTCCTTTTCCCTCCCCAGGGTCTTACTTTGTCACTCAGGCTTGAGTGCAGTGACGCAAACACGTCTTACTGCAACCTTGACTTCCCCAGCGCAAGCCATCCACTTGCTTTAGCTCCCCAGGTAGCTGGGACTACAGGTATGCACCACCATGCCTGCCTTTTTTTTTTTTTTTTGTATTTTTTGTAACAATGTCAGGAGAGTGGGGTGCGGGGCTGGGGGGCATCTTGCCATGTTGACCAGGCTGGTCTTGAACTTGTGAGCTCAAGCAATCCACCTGCCTCAGCCTCCCAAAGTGTTGGTATTACAGGTGTGTAATCTCACTGTGCCTGACTCAGCCTCTTTTTAATTAATTCTGTCCCCCTTCCCACCTAGGCAAACACTCTGACTTCTTTTACTGTAGATATTATTTTGCCTATTCTAGAACTTCACATAAATTGAATCATACAGCAAGGAATATTTTGTGTCTGATTACTTTTGTTCAATATAATAATTTTGAGATTCACCCATTTTGATGTGTGTATCAGTAGTTTGTCCCTTTTATTGCCAAGAAATATTCCATTATATGTATGTAGCAATAAATCTCCTGTTAATGGACTTTGGGTTATTTCCAGTGTTTGGTCACTATGAATAAAGTTGCTATGAACATTTTTGTATATATCTTTACATGGACTTGGGTAAATACCTAGGAGTGAAATTAGGGTAGAATTTACGTTTAAATTTAGAAACCGCTAAACTTTTCCAAAAGAAAAATTTACCGTAATACATTTTATATTCCCACCAGTGGTTTTATGAAAGTTCAGTTTTCCACATTCTTGACAATGTTTGGCATTTTAAAATTTAGGCATTCTGGTTAGAGTATAGTTGTATTTCATCATGGTTTTAGTTTATGTCAATGATGGCTGATAGTGATATGATTATTGGCCATTTGCTTATCTTTTAATCTGAAGTGTCAGTTCAATTCTGAAATATTATGATTCAATAATATTTCTTTGTATAGATATGCCATGATTTATCCATTTATGATTTGATAGATATTTGGGTTATTTTCACTTTGGGGCTATTGTGAATAATGGTGCTATAAACATTTATGTACAAGTTTTTATTAAACATTTATGTACAACCCCATTTTATTGGGTTGTCTTTTTGTTGCTGATTTGTAGGAGTTCTTTTTATATCTGAATACAAGTTATTTGCCAGGTTTGTCAGATTTTACACACACACACACACACACACACACACACAATATTTTCTCCTGATCTGAACAATGTCTTTTGAGAGCAGAACTTTCAAATTTTGAGCAAGTTGAATTTGTTGATTTATTTTATGGTATTACCTTTTCTAAGAAGTCTTTCCTTACCCTCTGCTAGGCTTGTGAAACTATTATGTTTTTTTCTATAAGCTTTATAGTTTATCTTTTGTATTTAGGCCTATTATCTATCTTGAACTAATCTTTTGCTGTCATGTAACGGTTTCTCAAAGGGATTCTCAATTGATTAGCTATGGGTCTTTTCTTGGATTGATTCTATTCTGTTGATCTATTTGTATCTCCTTATGCCAAGACCACACTGTCTTAATTATTTAGCTTTGTAAGATTGGTATTGTTACTTTAAATTTTGATAGAATTCAGGAGTGAAGCCATGTGGGCCTGAAGTGTTTTTGCGGGAAAGAGGAGAAGGTTTTAAATTAGTTTAATTACTTTAACTGCTATATAAGCATCCAGATTCTTCATTTTTTCCTGTGTCAGTTTGGAAAGTTGCATTTTTAAATGAATTTATTTTAAATTTTTGAGTCGTTATATAGTTGTTCATAAGATTTCTTAATATTCTGCTATTGCCTGTATGAACTCCTCTATTTCTCCATTTGTGTTCTTGATGTTGGTACTTCTTTTGAATTTTTGGATCAGTTTTACTAGGGTTTCAGCAATTAATCTTTTCAAAAACCCAGATTTTAATTTTGTTGGATTTCTGTTTTTATTTTTATTTTTTATTTATTTATTTATTTTTTTGAGACGGAGTTTCGCTCTTGTTACCCAGACTGGAGTGCAATGGCGCCATCTCGGCTCACCGCAACCTCCGCCTCCTGGGTTCAGGCAATTCTTCTGCCTCAGCCTCCTGAGTAGCTGGGATTACAGGCACGTGCCACCATGCCCAGCTAATTTTTTGTATTTTTAGTAGAGACGGGGTTTCACCATGTTGACCAGGATGGTCTCAATTTCTTGACCTCGTGATCCACCCGCCTCGGCCTCCCAAAGTGCTGGGATTACAGGCTTGAGCCACCGCGCCTGGCCTTTATTTTTATTTTTATTTATTTTTTGAGACGGGGTTTCACTCTTGTTGCCCATGCTGGAGTGCAATGGTATGATCTTGGCTCACCACAACGTCCGCCTTCTACGTTCAAGCAATTCTCCTGCCTCAGCCTCCTGAGTAGCTGGGATTACAGGCATCTGCCACCATGCTCAGCCAATTTTGTATTTTTTTTTTTTTTTTTTTTTTTTTTTTTAAGTAGAGGCAGGGTTTCTCCATGTTGGTCAGGCTGGTCTCAAAATCCCGACCTCAGGTGATTCGCCTGCCTTGCCTCCCAAAGTGCTAGGATTACAGGTATGAGCCACTGTGCCCGGCCCATCTGGTAATTTTATGTTTACTTTAAGAGGGACTGCCAAACTATTTTCCAAAGTGGCTGAATCACTTTATAATTTGCAACAGCAATGTATGAAGATTCCAGTTTCTCCATATTCTTGGCAATACTTGTTACTGTTCTAGTCTTTGCTGAGAGGCTCTGTGTGCTTGTTGGAGCACGCTTTCAGGACTCAACCAGGCTTACAGTTCATCCATAGCATTGACTTCTGTTTTTGCTGAGCTTCATGCTCAGTCAGTGGTGATTGCTTAGGGCCTTTTTTTTTTTTTTTTTTTGACAGAGTCTCGCACTGTCACAGAGGCTGGGGTGCAGTGGCACAATCTCAGCTCACTGCAACCTTGCCTCCCAGATTCAAGCAAATCTCCTGCTCCAGCCTCCTGAGTAGCTGGTATTATAGGAGCCCACCATCATGCCCAGCTAATTTTTTGTATTTTTAGTAGAGAAGGGGTTTCACTATGTTGGCAGGCTGGTCTTGAATACTGGACCTCGTGATCCACCCACCTTGGCCTCCCAAAGTGCTGAGATAACAGGCGTGAGCCACAGCGCTCAACCAGCCCTGGGCACACTCTTGTGGCCTTCCAGAATCTTAAGAAGTTCAGAACTTTTCAAAATTCCCTATGGACATCTCATTCTCCTACTTTCATGTGTTTTGGTTAGCTTGTTTGCCCCAGCTGCTTCAGGTAGCTGAAATGTTAAGCAACTGTAGCTGATTGTTTCTGACAAATAAATCCTTTGGGGGAAAAGGCTGTTAGCAATGGGCAAGCTCTGAATCAGCTTAAATATTGGGAAGTCTTGAGAGTGGGGTTTTTCAGGGAACTGCCAGTCAGCTCAAATAATAACAGTGTTCTGAAAATGGGACTTTGAAGGAGCTCTATCCCTGTTCTGTCACCTCCACTGTCTGCTAGGCTCCTGGATTCCACTGTTGGTGGGCTGTTACTTTTCTTTTTTTTTTTAAAGGAAAAAAAAGAAAGAAAAAGAATTAAAAAAAAAAATGGAGAGGAAGAAAGAGGAAGAGGGAGAGAGAAAGGGAGTGTTGCTTTATTGCCCAGGCTAGAATGCAGCCTAAAAATGGGTATTGAAAACCTCTTTTATGTCAATAATTGTGCTTAATAATGGAGACAGGGAGAAAATGAGGGAAGAAAATAACAAGCAGCCAACCAATATTTCATTTAAACCTGAGTAGGTGTGATGTGGTACTGATAAGAATGTATATTTTGTGTATTTAAAGTGGAGAGTTCTACAAATGTTTACTTGTTCCGGATCTAAGTTCAAGTCCTGGATATCCTTGTTAATTTTCTGTCTTGTTGATCTGTCTAATATTGATGTTGAAGTCTCCCACTATTATTGTGTGGGAGTCTAAGTCTCTTTATAAGTCTTATGTATCTGGGTGTTCCTGTATTGGGTGCGTATATATTTAGGATCGTTAGCTCTTCTTGTTGCATTGATCCTTTTATCATTATGTAATGTCCTTTGCCTCTTTTGATCTTTGTTGCTTTAAAGTCTATTTTATCAGAGGAGAGAATAGCAACTCCTGCTTTTTATTTATTTATTTATTTATGCTCTCCATTTGGTTGGCAAATCTTTCTCCATCCCTTTGTTTTGAGTCTTTGTGTATCCTTGCATGTGAGATGGGCCTGGATGCAGCATACCGATGGGTTTTGGCTATCTCTTCTGATTGGAGGATTTAGTCGATTTAAATTTAGGATTGATAATAAGAGTTTAATAGTGCCATTTGATGTTAGCTGGCTGTTTTGCCCATTAGTTGATGTAAATTCTTCATTATGTTGATACTGTTTACTTTTTGGTATATTTTTGGAAATGCTGATACTGGTCGTTCCTTTCTATGTGTAGTGCTTCTTTCAGAAGCTCTTGTAAAGCAGGCCTGGTGGTGATGAAATCTCTGATTACTTGCTTGTTCACAAAAGATTTTATTTTTCCTTCGCTTGTGAAGCTTAGTTTGGCTGGATATGTAATTCTGGGTTGAAAGTTCTTTTCTTTAAGGATGTTGAATATTGGCCACCATTCTCTTCTGGCTTGTAGGGTTTCTGCTGAGAGATCTGCTGTGAGTCTGATAGGCTTCCCATTGTGGGTAACCTGACCTTTCTCTCTGGCTGCCCTTAGTATTTTTTCCTTCATTTCAACCCTGGTGAATCTGATGATTATATGCCTTGAGGTTGGTCTTCTTGAGGAATATCTTTGTGGTGTTCTCTGTATTACCTGGAGTTGAATATTGTCCTGCCTTGCTAGGTTGGGAAAGTTTTCCTGAATAATATCCTGAAGAGTATTTTCCAGCTTGGATTCATTCTCTTCGTCACGTTCATGTACACCTATCAAACGTAGATTAGGTCCTTTCACATAGTCCCATATTTCTTGGAGACTTTGCTCATTCCTTTTTATCCTTTTTTCTCTAATCTTGTCTTCTTGTTTTATTTCATTAAGTTGGTCTTCGACCTCTGATATCCTTTCTTCTGCTTGATCAATTCGGCTGTTAAAACTTGTGCATACTTCGCGAAGTTCTTGTGTTGTGTTTTTCAGCTCCATTAATTCATTTACATTCCTCTCTAAATTGTCCATTCACGTTAGCATTTAGTCAAACCTTTTTTCAAAGTTTTTAGTTTCTTTGTATTGGGTTAGAACAAGTTCTTTTAACTCACAGAAATTTCTTTTCCACCTTTTGAAGCCTACTTCTGTTAATGGAACACACTCGTTCTCCATCAGGCCTTGTTCCATTGCTGATGAGGAACTGTGATCCCCTGTAGAGGGAGAGGTGTTCTCATTTTGAGTATTCTCAGCCTTTTTAGGCTGGTTTCTTCCCTTCCTTATGGATTTATCCATCTGTGGTCTTTATAATCACCGACTTTCTAATTAGGCTTCTGAGTGGACGTCCAACTTGTTGATTCCCTGTGCCGGAATCTGAGCAACCCACTGGGCCGGCTGAAACAGCAGCGTTAAGATTGATGGTGCTTTTCTGCCCGGGAATCTCCGGTCTGGCTTCCTTCTTGAGTCCATCCTTAAATCAGCTGAATAGGCGACTCTGCCTTCCTGGAGCTCCAAAAGGAGACCCAGTCCTGTTTACTCTGCACCAAGAACTGCCATGCCGAGGCGCCGGCAAAACTGCTCCGCCGGCCACAACAGTCGCACTGGCGATCCGTGGGGCTCCTCCGCTGGGAATCTCCTGGTCCCTGAGCAACAAAAATTCGTCTGAAAGTGTGGTGTCCTCTTGTTCTCCGCACTTTCGCTGGGAACTACAATCCCCAGCTGCTAGTGATCAGCCATCTTGGATCTCTCTCCCCTGTGGGCTGTTACTTTTCATGGCTAGCCTGGAGCTGGAAAGAAGGGGATGGGAATAGGGCATGTTAAAATGCCACAAAGCTTGCTATTCTTACTGAGATTCAGCCATCTTTTTTGAATAAATGCTCCTTGGATTGTTGCAAGCCTTTTGGCTAATGTTCAGAATTCTGGGCTGGGCACGCTGATTCTTGCCTGTAATCCCATCACTCTGGGAGGCTGAGGCGGGTGGATCACGAGGTCAGGAGTTTGAGACGAGCCTGGCCAACATGGTGAAACCCCATCTCTACTAAAAATACAAAAAATTAGCTGGGCATGGTGGCGGGCACCTGTAATCCCATTTACTCGGGAGGCTGAGGCAGGAGAATAACTTGAACCCTGGAGGCGGAGGTTGCAGTGAGCCGAGCTTGTGCCATTGTACTCCAGCTTGGGTGACAGTGGGAGATCTGTCAAAAAAAGAAAGAAAGCAACCCTGAGTGACTGGTGTGTCTGGTATTCTGTGATCCTCAAATCCACCTTGTCCTCACCCCCATGCCCAGG
>NW_016107326.1:4948744-4988577 GCF_001604975.1 Cebus imitator
AACCTCCGCCTCCTGGGTTCAAGCAATTCTCCTGCCTCAGCCTCCTGAGAAGCTGGGATTACAGGCATGCGCCACCATGCCCAGCTAATTTTTTGTAGTTTTAGTAGAGACAGCGTTTCACCATGTTGACCAGGATGGTCTCGATTTCTTGACCTCGTGATCCACCCACCTCGGCCTCCCAAAGTGCTGGGATTACAGGCGTGAGCCACCGCGCCCGGCCCGACATTTTTAATACATCTATTTTTATATCCTTTTCCTCCCTTTTTTTTTTTTCAAATACAACTCACAGAAATCACAAAAATAGTACAGAAAGTTCTTGTGCACTATTCACTCAACTTCCCCCAATGACATATCTTAGGTAACTATAGTGTGTTCCCAAACCAGGAGGCTGATTTCGGTATTATACAATAGTGTTAAGTTGACTATAGACTTTATTAGAATTTTACCAGTTTTGTATATACTTTTTAAATTGAGGGGATGGTGGTGTATAGTTCTATAAAATTTTTATCATGTCTGGATTTGTGTAGCTATTGCCACATTCAGGCTACCAAACTATTCTGTTACCACAAAGAAATGACTTCAAACTATTTCTTTATGGTTATGAATCCTAACCCCTGGCAACTACTGACCTGTTTTCCATCACTGTAATTTTGTAACTTTGAGAGTGTTATATAAATGGAATCATGTAGTATGTAACCCATAGATATGGCTTTTTTTTTTTCACTTAGTACCATGTCTTTGAGATCCATTCAAGTTGTTGTATGTGTTACAGTTCATTTCTTTTTATTGCTTCTCTTTTATGGGTGTACCATAGCTTCTTTACCAATTTACTGGTTGGAGGACATTTATGTTTCCAGATTTTTACCTTTTTTCTTAGAGATATGGTCTTGCTTACTCTGTCACTCAGGCCAGAGTGTTTTGGCGTGATCACTGCACACTATAGTCCTCCTGGGCTTAAAGAATTATCCCACCTCAGCCTCCTGAGGAGCTAGGACTATAGACATGCACAAGGGCACCCAGCTAATTATTTTTATTTTTTGTGGAGATGAAGTCTCACTATGTTGCCCAGGCTGGTCTTGAACTCCTGGCTTCAAGTGATCCTCCCACCTCAGCCTCCCAAAGTGCTGGGATTATAGCTGTGAGCTAACATGGCTGGCCTAGTGTTTTATCTTTACAAATAAATCTGTTAGGAACTCTGTACACTTAAGTGTTTCTTTCTCTAAGATAAATAATGTGTAGTGTGATTCCTTAATTTTTGATGTGTCTGCCTGTTTTGCTAATTACCAAAAGAAGAATGCTAAATTAAGATTATATATTTGCCAATTTCTTTTGTTTCTAAGTTTTTAAAGTATTTTGAAGCCATTTTATTTGGTGTGTACACACTTTGTACTGTGTTGTATTATTGCCTTTTCTTGATGATTTGACCTATTTTCATGAAATCCCTTTATATCTGGCGATACTCCATATTTTAAAGTTTACCTTATCTGTTATTAATATAGCCACTGTAATTTATGATTAGTGTTTTCATGGTGTGTCTTTTTTCTAACTTTTTATTTTCAAATCTTCTGTGTCTTTATAAAAGTGTACTTGGGCTGGGCATACTGGCTCATGCCTGTAATTCTAGAACCTAGGGAAGCTGAGGCAGGAGTATAGCTTGAGCCCAAGAGTTTGAGACCAGCCTGGGCAACAGAGGGAGACCCAGTCTCTACTAAAAAGAAAAAAATTAACTGGGCGTGGTGGCTATAGTCCCAGCTTCTTGGGAGGCTGAGGTGGGAGAATCTCTTGAGCTGGGGAGGTTGATGCTGCAGTGGGCCATGATTACACCACTGCCCTCTAGCCTGAGCAACAGAAGAGCCTGTCTCAAAAAAAGAAAGAAAGAAAGGAAAGATCAGAACCTAGAATCACAGAATTTCTCAAAAACCCATGGAATGATCATATGCTAGCCATTGGGAATACAAATGCAATTAAGACTTCAAAAAAATCTTCCCTTTGTTGTCTAGGTGATTAAGATCAGTTGATTGAGATAAAGTTCAAAGCAACCCCTAAAATAAACTAAAAAGTTTTTCAAAGGACCTTTAGAACTGAGCTGGAGGGAATGAATGAATGTTTGGGAGGGAGGGATGCAGTGCCTTGATACATAGTACCAGGAGCCATTTTCTACATTATTATTGGCACTCTTGAGTTGTGTTGGGAGCAGCTTGTATATCTTATGCGGAAGCCCTTGGGTAGGAGTTGATCAGGAAAAATTTCCCAAGACAGGTAGCATATAGGAAATTTTAAAAAGATGAATGGGAGTTTGTCAGGCAAAGGAAGTAGAAGGACTTTACAGGCATAGTCTTTTTTTTTTTTTTTTTTGAGACGGAGTTTCACTCATGTTACCCAGGCTGGAGTGCAATGGCGCGATCTCGGCTCACCGCAACCTCCGCCTCCTGGGTTCAGGCAATTCTCCTGCCTCAGCCTCCTGAGTAGCTGGGATTACAGGCACGTGCCACCATGCCCAGTTAATTTTTTGTGTTTTTAGTAGAGACAGGGTTTCACCATGTTGACCAGGATGGTCTCGATCTCTTGACCTCATGATCCACCCACCTCGGCCTCCCAAAGTGCTGGGATTACAGGCTTGAGCCACCGCGCCCGGCCCTACAGGCATAGTCTTAAAGAACAGTGAGGCATTATGGTTAAATAGGTTGTATATGTTAGAATGGTGAGAGGTAAGGCTAAAGAATTACTAAATTTTGATGATCTTAATGTGCACATTTCTTCCCATTTTAACAACTCTGAAATTGGCATACATCTTAAAACTGTTTTGCATCATAATTGAAAATTAGGATTATTTTATGAATAATGGCATCTTAGATATGATAAAATATGGTAAGCTTGAGCTAGATTTAATGTCCTTTATGTTACACTTTTGGATTTTATCCTATACATAATCAGAAGCTAGGTTTTAAGTAGAAAAATACTGTGGCTAGAATTGTTTAAAATACAATTCTGGTGATACCGTGCAGGATTTATTGTGGCTAAAAAGTTGCTAGCAATGGAAATTCAGGCAATGTCTGTAGAGGGCCTAGTGCTCGTGGGTATATTGTGGGAGATCCTGGTACAAGAAGTGTTTGATAAAACCAAGATGATGTCCTTACTAATAAGATGGGGCTAGTGGATGCAGAGAGAAGAGTCATGTATAAGGCTGAGGTTTCTGGATTTAAAGAGAAGATGACTGGTGTAACAGTTAAAGGCAGTCATTATTAGTGTTTATTCTGGCACCATAACATAACTAAACATTTCTGTTAGAGGGCTAATCAACATTCAAACATTAATATATTGATAGCCAAGAAAAAATTTTCTCAGGAACTCTTACTAATATATATCTGTTTAAAATTTGTTGGTTGTCTAACAAAATAATAATTATAGTATTGGTTTATGTTGGCTGCAGCCTAAATTATGAGACATTTATAAAATTACCCCCCCCCCACATAAAAAAGATTGTTGTTTTAGCATGCATTTAAAGTTTTTGGATACATAATAAGAAAATTATATCACTTCTGATATCTATTGTGAAGACCCTACCACAACCATTCGCGGTTTGTCAAGGGTAGATAGGACTCTTGCTTGGACTCTTCCAGGATATGTCATGGACTCCCTAATAACATTCAGGGAGGCATATGTGCAGGTTTGTTACATGGGTATACCATGTGATACTGAAGTTTGGGTTTGCAATGATCCCCGTCATCTAAGTAATGAACATAGTACTCAATATGTAGTTTTTCAGCTCTTGCTTTGCTCTCTCCCTCCCTGATTTTGGAATCTCCAGTGTCTATTGTCTTTGTGTTCCTGTGTACCCAGTGTTTAGCTCCCACTTATAAGTGAAAATGTGGTATTTGGTTTTATGTTTGTATGTTAATTTGTTTAGGATAATTCACCTGCATCCATATTGCTACAAAGGACAGGATTTCATTCTTTTTTATGGCTGCATAGTATTCTGTGGTATATATGTATTGGATTTTCTTTATCCATTCTACCATTGATGGGCACCTAGGTTGATTCCATGTCTTTGCTATTGTGAAGAGTGCTGTGATAAACATTTAAGTGCAAAGTCTTTTTGGTAGAATAGTTCATTTTTCTTTGGGTATATACCTATAAGGAGATTGCTTAGTCAGATGGTAATTATATTTTTTAGTTTTTTGAGAGATCTTTAAACTTCTTTTCATAGGGACTAAACTAATTTGCATTCCCATCAACAGTTTATAAGTGTTACTACCAAGAACCAGCTCGGTTGAGAGCCCCCACCTATGCAGCACTGAAGATATTTGAGAGGCAGACACCCAGATAGCACAACAGAGTGGATCTATCTTGGGGACCAACAGTCTGAGAGCTGGCAGGGCTGACAGCTCTCCAGACTGGAGGCCCCAAGCAGACTTTCATCCGCATATTTATTTGCTCTTAGACAGATGATTCTCATTAATACACAGGTGTTCTATACTTAAAAATATATCAAGAAGGCAGCTGTTACCTGCCTACCACTAATTACAAAGTATCCTCCATAAGGGAGTCATAGGGGCAGGGTAAACTTAATGTTCCTCAACACGTTACCTTTTCTTTGCAACCTCCATAATGTCTGTTATTTTTTGATTTTTTAATAATAGTTATTCTGGGCCAGACATGGTGGCTCACATCTGTAATCCCAGCACTTTGGGTGGCTGAGGCGGGTGGATCAGCTGAGGCCAAGAGTTTGAGACCAGCCTGGCCAACTAAAATTACAAAAATTTGCTGGGCATGGTGGCAGGTGCCTGTAATCCCAGTTACTTGGGAGGCTGAGGTAGGAAAATGGCTTGAACCTGGGAGGTGGAGGTTGCAGTGAGCTAAGATTGCTCCATTGCACTCCAGCCTGGGTGACAAGAGCAAAACTCTGTGTCAAATAATAATAATAATTATTATTATTCTGATTGGTGTGAGATGGTATCTCATTGTAGTTTTGATTTGCATCTCTCCCAGTTAATCATCTTTTTTTCTAAATGGCTTTATGCTACCTCTAAAATGTCCTACATTTAATAGGCAAATCAAATGCTTAATAAACTGGTATGTTAGGTTTATTTTCAGGTCGAAACAAAGATAGTTATTTTTATATTTGTGTACCTTTTACGTATACACTTACTTTTAGAAGTATTTCTAACTTGTATTTTGTGTTTTTTTTTTTTTAGAGAAAATACTCTCTTTGGAATGGGAAATCCTCTGCTTGACATCTCTGCTGTAGTGGACAAAGATTTCCTTGATAAGTAAGTATTAAACTCTTCATATGTACTATGTGGAACTTATATTTGAAGAAAAATGGATGAAAACTTTAGAAGTGAATTTGCTACCTAAAGTCTTCAATTAGAGGAAAAGTCAGGAAATTTTAAGTCAGGTAATAGCAAATATGGTATCATTAACTATTGAGTGAGCATAATTTTCCTTGAGAAAATTTACATATGTTGCTATTTTTGTTTAAAACTTTTTTGCTTATTATTTGGAAGAAGAAAGTTTATATGGTTTACCTGATTATTTAATTCCCCCAATTTTAAACTACTGTCAGTGAACTACATCCATAAAGGTATCATAATCTACAGCCATTCTACCCTGAGTGTGCCCAATCTGGTTTCCTCTCAGAAGCTATAATGGGAGAAGAAAGATGATTAGAGAAGACAAGAGAATATGTAGGATGTAATTCAGAGGCCATGAAGCTCTGCTATTTCCCTTTTATAAGTAACTACGAGTGTTTTTAACTTAGCTGAGAAATCAGTTTGTTTATTTACCTAGGTATTTGAGGCCATTTGGTATAATACTCCCCCCTGGTGTCCTCATTTTCACTTTCTGAGGCCTCAGTTACTGATAGGACAGTATAAGAAGACATTTTGAGAGAAAGACACATACCATGTCCATATAAATTTTATTATGGTATATTTTCACAATTGTTCTATTTTTAGTTGTCATTAATCTCTTACTGTGCCTCATTTATAAATGGGACTTTATCATAGGTGTGTATGAGTAGGAAAAACATTGTGTGTGTGTGTGTGTGTATATATATATATGTGTGTGTGTGTGTGTGTGTGTATGTATATCTATATATATATATATATGTGTGTGTACATATATAGGGTTCGGTACTATCCATGGTTTCAGATACCCACTGGGTGTCTTACAATACATCTACCTCAGATAACGGGGGATTACTATGTGGAAAAGTTAAGTAGTAAAAAAGATTAATGATGAGAAAGCAAGATCCCCCAAAAACCGAGGTGAAATTTATGTCACATAAAATTGATCATTGTAACCATTTTAAAGTATACAATTCAGTGACTGCCAGTATATTCACAAATTTGTGCAACCATCACCACTGTCTAATTCAGTTTTCATCACCCCAAAATGAAATCCCATGCCCCTTAAGTAGTCATTCACTATTTCCTCCTCTACTCCTCTAGCCCAATCTCCTGGGAACCATCAGTGTACTTTGTTTTTATATGAATTCGTCTGTTCTGAGCATTTTATATAAATGGAATCATACGATATGTGATCTTTTGTGTTTTTATGTATGACCTTTTGTGTTTGGGCTTATTTTACTTACTGCTTTCAGGGTTCATGCATGTTGAAGCGTGTATCAGTTCTTCATTCTTTATAGTGGGATAATATTCCATTATATGGATATACCACATTTTGTTTATCCATTCATTGGCTGATGGACACTTACGTTGTTTTTATTTTTTTGTCTATTAGGAACAATGCTTCTTATGAACATTCATGTATAAGCTTTTGTGTGAGAATGTGTTTTCATTTCTCCTGGGTATACACATAGAAGTAGAACTGCTGGGTTACATGGTAATTCTGTGTTTAATTTCTAGAGAAACCACCAAACTGTTTTCCAAAGTAGCTGCACTATTTGCATTCCTACCAGTGATGTATAAGGGTTCCAGTTTCTCTAATCTTTGCCAAAGCTTTTATTTTATTTTTTAAATTACAGTCATATAAGTGGGTGTGAAATGATGTCTCATTGTGATTTTGATTTGCGTTTTTCTAATGAAAAACTTTTGAGGTTAGCATCTTTTTATACGGTTATTGGACATTTGTATATCTTTGGGAAAATGTTGAAAGTTCTTTGTCCATTTTTTAATTGGGTCATCGTCTTTTCATTAAGTTGTAAAAGTTCTTTTTATATTCTGGATACTAGACCCTTATCAGCTAGCATATGATTTGCAAATATTTTCTCCCATTCTGGGGATTTACTTTAATTTTTTGATAGTGTCTTTTGATGTACAAAAGTTTTAAATTTTGATGATGTCCAATTTATTTTTCTTTTGTTGCTCATACTTTTGCTGTCATTTGTAAGAATCTGTTGTTAAATCCAGGATCGCAAAGATTTATGTCTGTGTTTTCTTCTAAGAGTTTTGTAGTTTAGGGTCTTAGATTTAGGCATTTGATCAATTTTGGGTTAATTTTTGTATAAGGTATGAAATAAGGGTTCAACATTATTCTTTTGCATGTGTAAATTCAATTGGATTAAAGTGACTATCTTTTCCCCATTGACTAATCTTAATACTCCTGACAAAAATCAGCCGACTATAGATATTTGGGTAAATTTCTGGACTCTATTCTATTCTATTGATAAATATGTCTGTCCTTAGGCCAGTATGACACTGGTGTGTGTGTGTGTGTGTGTGTGTGTGTGTGTGTGTGTTTGGAGACAGGGTCTTGCTCTGTCACCCAGGCTGGGGTGCAGTGGTGCACTCATAGCTTACTGAAACCTTGAACTCCTGGGTTCAAGTGATCCTTCTATTTCAGCCTCCGAAGTAACTGAGACCATATGCATGTACCACCATCCCTAGCTATTAAAAAAATTTTTTTTGTGTATAAATGGGGTCTCCTTATGTCACCCAAGCTGGTCTCGAACTCAAGCCTGGCTTGATCCTAGGCTCATGTTGTCTTCTCACCTTGGCCTCCCAAAGTGCTGAGATTATAGGCATTAGCCACTATGCCTGGCCTGTACAACACTGTTTTGGTTACTGTAGCTTTGTAGTAAATTTTGAAGTCAGGAAGTGTAAGTCCTCCAACTTTCTTTTTTTCAAGTTTTTTGTTTTTTAATTAGAGATCCCTCACAATTCCATATAAGTTTTTGGGGATAGCTTTTTCATTTATGTAAAAAAGGCAGCTAGAATTTTGATTGGAATTAAATTGAATGTATAGATAAATACACAATTAAGTTTTCCAAGTTTTGAAGACAGAATGTCTTTCCACTTATTTAGGTCTTTTAAAAATTCAGCAGTGTTTAGTAGGTTTTTAGTGCTTATGTCTTACACTTCTTTGGCTAAATTTAATTTTATTATTTTTGATGCTATTGTAAATTGGGATTGTTTTCTTTCATTTTCTTATTGTTCATTGATAGTATATAGAAATATAAGTAATTATGGGGGACAATAATTTTTTCGAAACTTCTTTTTATATCCTGGAGATTACCCCATAACTATATTTGGATAAACTCAAATGTCAAAGGGTAAGGCAAAATTTATAAATGTGTTAATTTGACTTATGGTAATATAATAGGAAATGTGTTGGGGGCCTAGGATAAACTGGGAGATGTGTTTTATCCTAAGACATTCAGATAGAAATTTAAAACACACTTTCCCAATCAGAAAATACTACAGTATACAGTTACATTAATGAATTTAGCTCTTTTGGTTACCTTGTACTTTTAATTAATATACTATACTTAAATTTCCTTTTCTGTCAAATTTCAGGCTGGGCACCATGGCTCACACCTATAATTCCAGCACTGTGGAGGGCCGAGGCAGGCAGATCACTTGAGGTCAGGAGTTCGAGACCAGCCTTTCCAACATGGCAAAACCCAGTGTCTACTAAAAATACAAAAAATTAGCCAGGCGTGATGGCACGCACCTGTAGTCTTAGCTACTTGGGTGGCTGAGGCAGGAGAATTGCTTCAACCTGGGAGGCAGAGGTTGCAGTGAGCTGAGATCGAGCCATTGCACTCCTGGGTGATAGAGTGAGACTGTCTCAAAATAATAAATAAACAAACCAAACCAAAACAAAAAACCCAAATTTCAGTGGAATCCCTTGACTTATTATGGAGAACGAGATTATTGGTGCCCCTCTTCTTCCCTCTGCAATGTCTTCCATCTTTCTACCTTCTTACTTCTATTAGCTGTGTTTTAAAATTTTTGTATTAAGGTTGATGTTTTCATTCTGTTATCCATCTATAATTGTTTTCTCAACTTTGAATATAAATTGATAGTGAAAGTTGAAAATGACTTATCAACATTAACATTATTACTGTCTGTATCATTTATTTCAGAATTAAGTAGTGTACCAGGAGTGTAGAACAGGTTAACATTTGAAGTGTGATTAGAAAGCTGGGTATGGTGGCTCACATCTGTAATCCCAGCACTTTGGGAGGCTGAGGTGGGTGGATCACTTGAGGTCAGGAGCTTGAGACCAGCCTGGCCAATATGGCGAAACCTTGTTTCTACTATTAGCTGGGTGTGGTGGTGCATCCCTATAATCCCAGATACTCGAGAGGCTGAGGCAGGAGAATCAAGTGAACCTGGGAGGCAAAGGTTGCAGTGAGCCGAGGTTGTGCCACTGCACTCAAGCCTGGATGACAGATTGAGAATTTGTCTCAAAAAAAAAAAAAAAAAAAAAAAAAAAAAAAAAGAAAAAGAAAAAGAAAAAAGAAAGAAATGTAATTAGAGTAATTTACTATAGTAACAAACTAATAATCTAAGAAAACTCAATATAATAATCTCAATAGACACAGAAAAACCTTTTGACAAAATCTGGTATCTATTCCTGATTACAAAAAAATAAAAAATAACTTAAAGCAACCTGGGTAACCATGTAGATAACTTTCTTAACCCTGTAAACATTATGTTAGGGGAAAACTGGAAGTGTGATGCTTTTCTGGGTATATGATTTATCAAATTGTAAACTTTAAATGTCTACAGTTTATTGTGTGTCAGTTATACATCAAAGACGGTAATAAAAAGAAAATCAGTTGGACATGAATTGACGGATTTAAAATTAGATCTCCTTTGTTTGTGTAGTGTGAAATATTTTGTCCAGGAAGTCAACTAATTCAAACTAATTCAACTAATTCACCATTAAGAAAAAAACCACATGATGTATAAAAGTAAGATCAAAAAAAAAAGTGAAGATTAACTTAAAAATTTGAAATTTTATTATGTATGTCAAAAGTCAAATAAAATAGAGACAGACCCATCAATTTGGAACATTTTATATAGGAAGCAAGAATTGCAATTAGGGATATATATACAGACCAGGTGATCTTTGCTAGGTCTGAAGAAGAAAGATAATATTAGAAGTTCTATAAAAAGGAGAAATGTTTTGTATTGTTTTGAAAGAAAGCTCATTGGCACTAGTTTTGGGGAGTGGCAAGCTTTGATTGGTGAGTGACTACAGTAAGTAAAACTAGTGTTGGAGTCACACCTGGTTGTTTCAGTAGCTATTGGATAAAACTGTTTTTAGATTACAACAGGCAGTTTCAGCAGCCAAGCTTGCAGAGAATTACCTTCTTGGAGCAGTGTTAGGTGTGCTGAGTGCTCTTTCCCCTAGACTGTCACCTGTTTTATTCAGGTATGACAAGAATGACCGAATTTGTATGATCACGTTGGACACATGTATGACCAGTGTTGCTACTTTAGTGAACGTGGCTCCGGATGTCTGTTAGGCATATATAACCTGAAGATAAATGTTTATGGGCTAATACTATGTGTAGTCTTTGGTAGTTTGTTGTTTTTCACTCAAGATTATGTTTTGGATCACTGTTGTTAAAATTTCAGGCAAATGTGATCAGAGTGTTTATGACCCAGCAGCTGTGTGATGATGTTACAGGATCCTTAGGGTGTTGCTTTTCTAGCCGGAAGCCTCTGTGGTTGGTGGAGCCTTTGCCTGAGGTTTGCTTGCACCTGCTGGGCTTGTTCTGCCCACTTTGCCTGGCAGACTGTGTTTGGCTTGTGCTACCAGCTTGGATCCCACACCTGTCAAGGGCGAGCCAGGCACAGAGTGAGGCACAGCCAGGCAAAGGGTGTTTGAGCAAATGAGTCTGAGGTCCAGCTACTGTCTACAGCCAGGCATTCTGGCTGCCGCAGTGGATTGGGCATCTCCAGGCGCTGGCACACATGCTGGCTCCATGTAAGCCTGTGGCTGGATCTGATGCATCTTAAGTGGCTTCCATTGTGGGAATCTGCGTCTGGACGAGGGGGATACAGTGGTGCCTGGAAGCTTGGAGACACCAGAAACCACAGAGCCCCAAAGAGGGTGTCACAGACCTGGCTTGGGGAGCCCTTAGGTCTGGGCTCCCAGAAGGTCTTCAGCTCTTCTTTCCTTCTTGTTGTCTACAAGGTGCTGAATAGGGTGAAGCATGTTTTAGCCCTATTTGTGTTACAGCTGTTTCAGTCCTGCTACTTGGTGGGTCTTAACTTCTTATCCTGCATCTAGGAACAGTGAGGTATGGGGACAACTGGAGGGTGAGCAAGGTGGAGAGGAGCTTCATTGAGCAACAGAAGAGCTCTCAGGAGACCCCAAGTGGGCAGCTCCTTTTCCCAGGCAGGTTGTCCTAACAAGTGTCCAACTCACTCCTTTCCATAGTTGGTAGTCTCTAGTCTTTATGAGTCTGACTGAATCCAGGGTTTTTATGCGCTTCACATGGGAGAAGTGTGTACCGATTGGTCCATGGGTGGCTGTGGGTGGGTCTGGAAAAAGCAATGCGAGTTCTCACTCCCCTCCCTGGACCCCACCTGGAATTGAGAGCCTGGTCCCCATGCTTCAGGCTGTCCCTGGCTTGAAGGTAGGACTTCATCTGAACCCTGCCCTTTTTTCCCAGGAGCCTGTCTGCCTCCTACCTCAATCAAGCATGTTGTCCATTGTGTGCAGGCTGTTGGTGCTGAGGGGTACCTGCTGGCCCTGGTGAGCCGCCCTCACCTTAGCCTCCCTCCCATGCTTCTCAGCACCTAAAGCCCAGAAGGGGCTGAGGTGGCAGGGGACTGGTATGTCAGTGCTGCCCCGAGCACATGCACATGCACACCCACTGGGTCGTGACAGTGCCCGGGCTTGGCCACACCTTTGCTTCACCCGAGAGCTGGTGCTGGGATCAAGGAGAGGCCAGGCATTGGGAGCAGGCACTTCTGAGCCTGCAGGGGCAAGGGGGACTTCCTGGGCCCCAGAAAGCACAGGGATACCTGGGTCCACAGCCATGGCTGGGTGGCTGCAGCTGTACCCAGGAGGGTGGGGCTCTGGCTCTGCCAACTTGGAAGTAGGTATGGCTCCCACCTGTTCCCAGCTCCCATGGGCTCTGTGGAGCATGCAGCCCTGGCTGTACTTCCCCTATTACAGCCAGCGTCTTTGCAGCAGCTGCTCTAGACAGCCCACTGCTGCCACCAGTGACACTACTGAGAACTTCAGTAACCTCTTTATTTTAAATGTTTTACTAGCAGCTGATCCTAAGAGGCTAGCTGAAGTTTTATTTTATATTTGGAAGGTTTTAGTCTTTAGTCTTCATTTTCAAATAAGTACCTGAAAATGAAAAACAAGTCTTTGGACTCTAACAATAAAAGATAGAGTCTTCTCTATTGTTATATCTGACCGTTTCTTCTAAATATATTTAAAACTGTTCTTTATGATATAAACAGATTATGTTTAGCTTACATTTTGGGCCACCATTAGATAAGTATTTAGACAAGTTTATATATATATATTATTTTTGAGATGGAGTCTTGCTCCGTCACCCAGGCTGGAGTGCAGTAGTGCAATCTCAGCTCACTGCAACCTCCGCCTCCCAGGTTTAAGTGATCCTCATGCCTCAGCCTCCTGAGTAGTTGGGATTACAGGCATGTGCCACCATGCCTGGCTAATTTTTGTATTAGACCAGGCTGGTCTCGATCTTATGACCCCTGGGGATCTGCCCACCTCGGCCTCCCAAAGTGCTGGGATTACAGACATGAGCCACTGCACCCAGCGTAGGTAAGTATATTGCTGTGATTTGAATGAAGGTATCCTCTCCAAAATTCATGTTGAAACTTACACCTAGTGCAGTATAAGAAGTGTGACTCGGGAGTTGATCAAATTATGAAGGCTCTGCCCTTACGAATGGAATTAACACACTGTGAAAGGACTCAAGATTGAAAGGAGAGCTCTCTTGCATTTACATCCCTTCTGCCATATGAGGACACAGTGTTCCTCTCCTCTGGAGGATGCAGCAACAAGGTGTCATCTTGGAAGCAGAGAGAAGCCTCACTAGACACCAGTCTTGCCAGTGCCTTGACCTCAGATTTCCCAGCCTCCAGTAACGTGGGAAATAAATTTCTATTGTTTATAAATTACCCCAAACGAAATAAGAAAAAACAACAAAACATAAGAAAATAAATAACCTGGTCTGTGGCATTTTTATTATAGCAACACAAGGGGACTAAGACATATACCAAATGAATTAGATATATACTGATTAGTCTCTTATACTATGAAAGTGAGATCTGTCAAAATTCATTTGATAAAATATTTTTCTGATTCTGTATTTTTTTTTTTTTAAGAGACAAGGTTTCTGTTGACCAGACTGGAGTGCAGTAGCACAATCATAGCCTACTCACTGCAGCTTCAATCTCCTGTCCCTTCCACCAAAAAAAGAAATTGAGAATTAGTAGGAACACCTGTGGCAGAAAGTATGCTATTGAGAATAATCTTTTCTAGTATAGTGTAGGGATGCAGTGAGTGTGAGGGGATAGGAAATGTGGAACATAGGAATACTTTCAGATGAGCCCTGGTCTATAATTATGGAGGTATGTTTCAATAGGGATGAAAAAGGAAGGGAAGGAATGTGTAAGACAGGTTTGCCTTGTTTTTTCCTCACATTAGATAAATATCGTGAAAGTATGAGGAATGAGAGGATTAATGAAATGGTAATTGGGAAAGGAAAACCATCATTAGATATGAAGATACTCAGTTTTATGAAGGCAAGCTAGAATAGTTGAGGAAATCTATTTTTCTCACTCATCTAAACCTTTAATGAAATAAACATACAAACCTACATGGGTTTTTATTAATCTAAGTGTATATGAAAGATGTTACTTAACGTTCACACCTAAAATGCCCAAAGTAGCTGGGTGTGGTGGGGCTTCCCTGTAGTCCCAGCTACTTGGGAGGCTAAAGTTGTAGTGCACCATGGTTGTGCCTGTGAATAGCCACCGCACTCTATCCTAGGCAATAGAGTGAGAACCTGTCTCTAAAAATTAAAAAAAAGCAAAATGCTCAAAGTAATTGGCCATAAATTTTAGTGCTGATTATTCAGTGCCAGTAATTTACAACTGAATTATTTCTGTAAATAAAAATGTATTACTACTACATATGGGTATACGTTAGCTTTGAAAGTGAAAAAATATTTGGAGTGTCAAGTGAGACTGCATGTGTTAAGTTAAAAGCTAGACAATTGTTTTGCTTTAAAATTAATTTTAAACTGCTTTAAAATTAATTCTTTTTTCTTTTTTGGTTGAGACGAAGTCTCACTTTGTCGCTCAGGCTGGAGTGCATTGGCATGATCTCGGTTTGTTGCAATCTCTGCCTCCCAGGTTCAAGCAATTCTCATGCCTCATCCTCCTGAGTAGCTGAGATTACAGGCATGCGCCACCACCCCTGGCTAATTTTTAAATTTTTAGTAGAGATGAGGTTTCACCATATTGGCCAGGCTGGTCTTGAACTCCTAACCTCAAGAGATCCACCTGCCTTGGCCTCCCAAAGTGCTGGGATTATAGGCATGAGCTACCATGCCCGGCCTTATAGTTAATTCTTTAGAAAGTTAGTGGCATATTTTCTTCTACAACTTTTAACATTGTGTTTTGTATATTTAGGTCTTTAATTGACCTGAATTGATTTTTGTATATGCTGTGAGGTAGAAATCCAGTTTAAAAAAACTTCTTAAAATGGAGAATCAACTGTTATATCACTGTGTTTTCTGTTGTTGTTTGCTAAGCTAGAGTCTTGTTCTAGTGCCTAGGTTGGAATGCAGTGGCATAGTCTTAGTTCACTGCAGCCTCAACCTCCTGGTCTCAAGTGATCCTCCCACCTCAGCCTTTTGAGTAGCTGGACTACTGGTGTGTGCCACCATGCCTGGCTAATTTTAAAGTTTTTTGTAGAGAATGGGGTATTTCTGTTGCCCAGGCTGGTCTCAAACTCCTGGCTCAAGCAGTCCACCTGCCCCAGCCTCTCAAAGGGCTGGGATTATAGGCGTGAGCCACTGTGCCTGGTCTGTATCACTATATTTTGAACAGTCTAAATTGTATCCAGTGACTTATGGTGCCAATTTTTATTTATCTATAGCTTGGCGATAAGTTTTCAGTTCTTTTCAGTTGGTCTGTTTTCTATCCCTGAACTAATTAAAACAGTCCATTTTTATTGTTATAGTTTTACAGTAAGGCTTGACATCTGATAGGGCAAGTCCCTACCTGATTTCTTTTCTTTTTTTTTTTTTCTCTTTGAGACAGTCTCTCTCTTTCACCCAGGATGGAGTGGTGTGGTGCGATCTTGGCTCACTGCAACATATGCCTCCTGGGCTCAAGCAATCCTCCTGTTTCAGCCTCCCAAAATGCTGGAATTACAGGTGTGAGCCACTGTGTCTGGCCAAGTCCCTACACATTGTGGTTCTTTTTTTTTTTTCTCTCTCTTTGAGACAGTCTCACTCTGTTGCCCAGGCTGGAGTGCAGTGGTGTGATCTTGGCTTACTACAATTTCTGCCTTCTGGGTTCAAGTGATTCTTCTGCCTCAGCCTCCTGAATAGCTGGGATTACAGGCGTGCCTCAGCCTCCTGAATAGCTGGGATTACAGGCGTGCCTCAGCCTCCTGAATAGCTGGGATTATGGGAGTGTGCCACTGCATCTAGCTAAGTTTTGCATTTTTAGTAGAGACAGGGTTTTGCCCTGTTTGCCACGGTGATCTTTTCATAACACATAAAATTTAAATACATTTAATATGGGTTACAAAATGGTTAGGTTGGTTTTTTAAAAAAACTTAAACATCTTATGTTAGTGATCATTTGCTAAACTAAATGCTTTTTAGAAAAAATTTAAACCATATGGAAGTCAATAAAGTACAAATCAAATTGGGGATCAGTATCTTTGTAGCAGTGTGTGCTGTCCACTAGAATGTTCCATGATTATGGAAATGTTGTGTATCTGTGCTATTCAACATGGTAACCACTAGTCACATTTGGCTTTGGTCATTTGAGGTGTGGCTAGTGCAACTGATGAATTTCAACATTTTGTTTTATTTTAATTAAATTTTAATAGCCATATATAATTAGCATTTATGATTAAGTACAGCTTAGGTTTATTGTAAAATTTTACATTTCTCCTTATATGTTTATTTTTTTAAAAAGATATCTTTCAAATAATCTATTGTGTGTATGGTATGTTTTTCCATAGCATTCTCGATTATTGGTGGTGGTCAGAAATGCTACTTAAGTTTGAATATTTTCTCTTACTTGACTACCTTGTGACCCACATTAAAAGAAAGTCTTTGGTTATTCTGCTTCTCTCTTTCAGAGTCCTAAATTCTTGGAATATAAGTAAATTGCTATTTGAGTCTATGTCATTTCACATATTAAGTGACTGTTCCTGAGTTGCTCTGGGGCTTCCTCAAAAAACAACCTAAATTATGGATCCTAAATGAACACAGAGTACTTTCCTTCATTTTGCCGATATGAGATGCTGTTCTTTGGGTTCTTTGATGTTCAAACCTAACTTTGAATGTTGAAGGAAATGGTACTTCTCAGGATGCCTAAACATGGATTCTTTTTAAACAGTTCATTTCACAGCTCAACACACACTTTTTGGAGCACATGCTTTATGGTTACCGGGAATACAATGTTAAATAACTGTTTTGCCTTTAAGCAGCTTGTAGTCTAATTGAGGAGATAGATGTGGAAAGAAATCACTTACTTCTTCCCAGTGGCATTATAAAATAGAGGTTAAGAGTATGCCCTGGAGCTGTGTGACCTTGTTTATCTATGGAAGCTTAGTTTCCTTGTGACTAAAATAAGGATATTAGGGTTCTTGTGAGGATTGAGTGAGATTATTTGTATGTTTGGTGTATGTTAGCTAATATTATTGGCTACTGAGGAGGTTGAAATGTCTCATGCCACTATTATTGGCAGTGGAGGGCACTTGAGAGATTTAAGCAGGCAGATGACATGGTTGGATTCACATTTTAGGATTATGTGAATTGCTGTTTCTGTACTGGATCAATAGATTTGAGGAGGCTGTAGTGATAAACCTGTTGAGAAATGATGACCTGATCACTGTAGTTATGATGGAATGGTTGGGAGAGATAGTGTAATAATACTTTAGTGTTATCCAGGTAAGACTTGATTGATTTAATGAAGAGAATAAAGGAGTCAGAGATAACATTTGAATTTTTGACTTTGGTGTCTGAATGATGGTGGCATTTACAACTGAGTTATGGAGTGTAGGCGGAGGATGTGGAAGAGGAGGTTGAGAGAGTGCATTGAATTTTGTTCATGCTTGAGATGACTGTGATATCCAGGTAGGCATATTCAGTTGGATTTATGTTTTTTTGTCAGGCAGAAGAGTCACGGCTGGACTCCTTTTGTTTTTGGAGACAGGGTCTAGCATGCTGTATTGCCCAGTCTGGATGCAGTGAGTGGTGCTGTCATACCCTCACTGTAGTCTCCTGGGCTCAAGTGATTTTCTTACCTCAGCCTCCTGAGTAGCTGTGACTACAGGCATGTGCTCCACTATGCCCAGCTAATTTAAACAAATTTATGTTTTAGAGATGGATCTCACTATGTTGCCCATGCTGGTTTTGAACTCCTCTCACCTTGGCCTCCCAAAGTGCTGGGATTACACTTGTGAGCTACAGTGCCTCACCTTGACTCTTTAACTGTACTTAATTGTACATCGTTAGACACAATATTCAATAAATGGTAGCCATTATTAGCACTGTTTTTATTTATTATGAAGGTGGTATTTAAAGCAACTAATAGATGAGCCTTTCTAAAAAAAAAAAAAGTAAAAAGTAAAAGGTGAAGTGGGCTAGAAGGTAGAACATTTAATAGATGGATAGATAAAGAGTGACTATAGAATGAGATTAAGAAAAAGCAGAACTAAGACAAGGTCTGATGAAGTACTATGAGTTTATATAAGAATAGTTAATAAAGGCCGGGCGCGGTGGCTCAAGCCTGTAATCCCAGCACTTTGGGAGGCCGAGGCGGGTGGATCACGAGGTCAAGAGATCGAGACCATCCTGGTCAACATGGTGAAACCCTGTCTCTACTAAAAATACAAAAAATTAGCTGGGCATGGTGGCATGTGCCTGTAATCCTAGCTACTCAGGAGGCTGAGGCAGGAGAATTGCCTGAACCCAGGAGGCGGAGGTTGCGGTGAGCCGAGATCGCGCCATTGCACTCCAGCCTGGGTAACAAGAGCGAAACTCCGTCTCAAAAAAAAAAAAAAAAGAATAGTTAATAATATCTGATGCAACAGAGATATATAGTAAAGTAATGCCTAAAAGGTACCACTATATTTGAATGGAATGTCAGTGGTGCCCTCTGCTACGTAAATCACAGTGGAAGTATGGTGACAGAAGCCAGAAATAGAATGTATTAGCAAACAAATGGGAGATTAATATAACATGGGCTGGTTTTGTTGATGTGACCCAAGAGCTAAGCAGTAATATCGATACCTTCCAAGTACCAAATTTTAGAATTTCCTTTAATAAAAATATGTGGCTATTCATTTTGAACAATTATCCAAAAATTCTTTTTAAAAAAGCATAAGAAAAATTAAGAATACAGAGGGTATAGTTCTATTTATGTATTCAGGTTTAAATGGTTTAAATGTAGTTTAATTTTTTTTCTTTCAGCTTTCTCTGAGTTTTAATCCTCATTTACTTTGCTAATGAGATTTAAAAATATTATTTTCATAAACCTTGTAACTTTTTGCCTTTTTATTCTAACCCTGTGATTTACTGTTAATCTGTTTCTTTATAAGCTTCTTATGTTTCACTCTAGTGTTAGTCTCAAACATTGTTGTAGTGATTAATGCTTTTGCATCCCATTTTCTTCCTTTCTATTTTAATCAATTTTTATTTGAAGAGCCAATTAAATATGTTGTTTAAGATCTTGTTGTATCCACACTGTCTACCTGATTGGTTCTGCCAATTCTGTAAAACTTTACTTGATATTATTGGGATTCTTTGGACTATGTGGTAATATTTGTAGATTTATAGAAATTTTACTTATTTAATTCTTGGAAGGCAATTTTAGTTCTAAGTATTTGTAGAATATTTTATTGTCATCTGCTATGTACCAAGTCTTAACTTGACATTAACTGTGTAACATTAGGCATGGCACCTCTCTTATGACTGTCCTATTTCGGAACTTCACAGTATGTACCTGGACCTTTCCAAGCACTAAGTTCTGTGCTATGCTATTCTTCAGAGAAGGAGCATATTTGAATAAAAAGTGTTTGTTTCAGTCTCAATGAAAGACTCTTATAAAAGTTATGAACGTTTAAAAGTGCCCATTCCTCCCTTTTTGAGCTAATTGAATTCTTCATTTTATAGGGGTGGAAGATTCCAAGAAGAAGGGGCAGGGATGAGTATTATAATTGTTAAATAATGCGCTGGACACATTTTGTGTAATGTTATTTGATCTGGATAGCAACCCTTTGACATAGGTAGTTTTGTCCTCATTAGTGAAATTAAATAGCTTGCTCAGTTCAGAAAATGAGTTAATGGCAGAATCAGGATGATATTTGCAGGTTTTTCTATTTGTAATCTAGTGTTTTTCTCACTCAAGCGTTCTCTGTCTAGGGCCTAGAGGTAGAATAAAGAGGGCCCTGCCCTGTGCTCCCTCTTGCTTCCCCATCTTCTGTTCTTTGGAGTGTATGTCATTTTTCTCCAGCAGTAATTTAGGGGAAAAAAAAGATGTTGAGAACTACCACTGTATCATTTGGTCTGATTTGTAGGAATTATGTTCATGCTAAGAACTGATTATAAAAGAAGAATATCTATCTAATTATGCCATTAGGAAACAAAACTCAACCAAAATATAGGCTGTGTTTTACATCATTCTATGAAAGACATGGTGGGAAGTTGAGTTATAGCTTTCCACTGAGTTGACTTTTCCATTTGATGTTTATTAATTTAAAACATTGAGTATTCAAATAATACATTAAACATGATAGACTCACAGGCTGTACAGGTGCCCCTTGCAGTCTGTGGGGGATTGGTTCCAGGATTCCCCTTGGACGCGAAAATCCATTGATGCTCAGGTTTTTATATAAAATAGTGTAGTATTTATATATAATTTATGCACATCCTCCCACATGTTTTAAATCATCTCCAGATTACTTATAAAGCCTAATGCAGTGTAGATGTGGGCACGTACAGTGGCTCACACTTGTTAATGCCAGTACTTTGAAAGGCTGAGGTGGGAGAATCACTTGAGTCCGACAATGTGAGACCAGCCTGAGAAACATAGCCACCATCTCTACAAAAAAAATTAAAAATTGAAAGATTAGATGGGCATGGTGACATGTGCCTGTAGTCCCAGCTGCTCAAGAGGCTGAGGTGTGAGGCTTTCCTGAGACCTGTAGTTCAAGGCAGCAGTGAGCTATGATCATGCCATTGCACCCCAGCCTAGGTGTCAGTGAAACCCCCATCTCTAAAAAAAAAAAATAATAATAGTAATAAATGGTATGTTGTTACACTGTTATTTAGGGAATAATGACAAGAAAAAAATACATGTTTACTACAGACACAACCATCCTCTTTTTACTGGTGTCAGAAGTGAGTGCAATGTTGGGTACTTTGTCCTTAAACTTTATAGTTTGGCCACCTCCGGGGAGCATGTGTATAGGACAGATTCCTAGGAAGCACTGGCTCAGGACAGTGGGAAATCAAATTAGAGAGAGGAATACTAAGAGTGCCTGCTTTTAAAGCTGGTTTGGGATTAGAGAACTAATTTGCCTAGAGAACAGTTCAAGATGAATGTTTCCGATTCATTGTTGAAGACCTGGAGATATACTGTATGAATTAGGAGAGTAAAATTTCTCCTTCGGTGGTTTGATAAAAATCAGACTATTCTTGCCTTCTTGCTTCTTGCTTATCACAGTCCCTTTCTTCTGTCTTACTTCCCAATTCCCTTCAAATTCTTATCTTGAGACTTTAAAAAGGAAGTTTGTTTATGAGGAAAGGGCAAAGAAGAGAGCTGAGATGGGCAAGGAAGAGAACCTTGGTGAACAGATAAACACTGCCCCCTTGTTTGACTTTTAGGGAGGAGACTTATTACACCTGCTTTTGCAGCCTTATACACTGTACTTAACTTTATTGTAACATCACACTATGAGCAGTTATTTTTATTACTGAATTGTGAGGTTTTTAAAGACAAGAAGTATGTTTGTTATTTCTCTATCAATAACCAGTGAGAGACAGTCATTGGTTGAGTGCCTATTGTATGTGCCAGGCACTTTGCTAAGACATAGATATCATCAAGTCCAGTGGTTTCTTTCTTCCTTTCTTTCTTTTTCCTTCCTTCCTTCCCTCCCTCCCTCCCTCCCTCCCTCCATCTTTCCCTCCTTCTCTCTCTCTCTCTCCCTCCCTCCCTCCCTCCCTCCTTTCCTCCTTCTCTCTCTCTCTCTCTCTCTCTCTCTCTCTCTCTCTCACTTGTTTTGCTCTTGTTGCTGGGCTGGAATGTAGTGGCACCATCTTGGCTCACCACAACCTCCGCTTCCTGGGTTCAAGCAATTCTCCTGCCTCAGCCTCCTGAGCATCTGGGATCACAGGCATGTACCACCATGCCTGGCTAATTTTTTGTACTTTTTAGTAGAGAGGGGGTTTCTCCATGTTGGTCAGGTTGGTCTCAAACTCCTGACCTCAGGTGATCTGCCCGCCTCGGCCTCCCAAAGTGCTGGGATTACAGGCGTAAGCCACCGTGCCCAGCCTCCAGTGGTTTCAAACTTAGAAACTTTCATATTTTATAAATATGTTCTGATAAAGAAGTACTTCCTCACACATTACTTTTTATGTTTTTTTTTTTGAGACGGAGTCTTGCTCTGTGGCCCAGGCTGGAGTGCAGTGGCGTGATCTCGGTTAACTGCAACCTCTGCCTCCCGTGTTCAAGTGATTCTCCTGCCTCAGCCTCCCAAGTAGCTGGGACTACAGGTGTGTGCCACCACGCCTGGCTAATTTTTTGTGTTTTTACTAGAGAGAGCGTTTCACCGCATTAGCCAGGATGGTCTTAATCTTTTGACCTTGTGATCTGCCCGCCTCGGCCTCCCAAAGTGCTGGGATTACAGCATGTGCCACCCCACCAGGCCTTGTTTTNTTTTTTTTATGGAGTCTCACTCTGTCACCCAGGCTTGAGTGCAGTGGCGCAATCTCGGCTCATTACAACCTCTGTCTCCTGGGTTCAAGTGACTCTCCTGCCTCAGCCTCCCCAGTAGCTGGGATCACAGGCTCCTGCTACCACCCCTGGCTAATTTTTATATTTTTAGTAGAAATGGAATTTTGCCATGTTGGCCAGGCTGGAATTGAATTCCTGACCTTAAGTGATCCACCCTCCTTGGCCTCCCAAAGTGCTGGGATTATAGGCATGAGCCACCATGCCCAGCCAATGATTTTTAGCAACTTTAAATAATACTGATAAATCACTCTTTTTAGTGGACTCTAAGTACCGTCATGATTTGATACTCCTATCATTCATTTATAAAAATACATAAATGGCTTCCTTTCTGGACATTTAAAATTTTTATAGTCCTTTCTGTTTTGAATTTGCATTTCTGTTACACTTTTCACACAAGATTCTATTCTTATATATTTTATGCATAAGTTATATTTTGCATGTAACATGCATACATTATGAAGGTAGTATATTTTTATACATTATAGTCATTCATGCATATTGATTACCCTATCATATGACTTTGTAGCCAAAATATGTAAATTTAAAAATATCTCTTAGTCATTAAATTGTAATTAGCACAGAGTAAAATAACAAATGTATTAAAATGTTGGTAAATTATTTTTTATTCAATGAAAAAATTTTTTTTCTCCTCCTCTGCCTCCAAAATGTTGCTGAAAAGAAAAAAAGTATTAAACAGAAGAAAATAGACCAGGCACAGTGGCTCACGCCTGTAATCCCAGTACTTTGGGAGGATGCGGTGGGCAGATCACTTGAGGTCAGGAGCTCTTTACCAGCCTGGCCAACATAGTGAAACTCCATTTCTACATAAAGTACAAAAATTAGCCGGAGGTGGTGGTGCATGCCTGTAGTCCCAGCTACTTTGGGGGCTGAGAATTTCTTGAACTGGGGAGGCAGAGTTTGTGATGAGCCAAGATTGCACCACTGCACTCCAGCCTGCGTAACAGCAGAACTCCATGTCCAAAAATAAAAATCAAAATAAGTTTTGCAGACAAAATATGAATCATTCCTTGTTTAACACTTAAAAGGTTTTTATACCCAGGCAATACAATAGTGTATAATTCCATTCAGAAGAATATTGAAGATCTTCAAAGCATGGTCAAGGTGATCTCCTTTCAGTCCATGGAATGGTGTTCCTGGAAATGACTAATAGAACAGCAAAAAACCTATCTACTTGGGCATTCTTGGTGTTTGATCAATTAAGTCAGAGACCTATAGCAGTGTTGGAGTGCTTGTTTTGTAAAGGTCAACCAACTTAGGTTGATACTGTTTGTATGAAGAGTGTAATTTTCTTTTCTGTTATGTAGGTATTCTCTGAAACCAAATGACCAAATCTTGGCTGAAGACAAACACAAAGAACTGTAAGTTCATTAAACCGTAGGTTGTAAATAATTTACTCTCTCTATGAAGTTGATATATGTATATGTAAATCATCTGATTTTCAAAATTAGATAATGACAAAGTATAATTAACACTATGATCTTAATCCTAACAGGATTACAATAACCTACATTATATAATTTACACAACATAAAGTTTGCGTAGGACATAATTTCTCCTGTGTTCACATTAATAGATGTAGTGTTGTATTCCATCATTTCCATCATCTAGATTAAAGTCTTATTGGGAATATGTCATTTTTTTCTCTCTTTCTAGATAAAATATTAAATTGTCCCTGTTTTCTTTCTGACTGCTCTACCAGAAAAAGGAAAAAATAGAATTAAATTGCCACTGTTAATTTTTGGGTCTTACTCTGGTGGATCCCCCACCCTCATGATAATGATGGAGAAATATAATTTTGTTTCTTTCATTGCTTTATGAAAAAGTAAATGTCTATTGTTTGGTACAAGGTAAAATACTTTATTTTATTTTTGTATTTTTGAGACAGAGTCTTGCTCTATTGCCCAGGCTAGAGGCGCAATCTCGCCACATTGCAACCTCTGACTCCCGGGTTCAAGCAATTCTCCTGCCTCAGCCTCTCAAGTAGCTGGGATTACCGGCCCCCTGCCACCACACCTGGCTAATTTTTGTATTTTTAGGAGAGACGGGGTTTTGTTATGTTGGCCAGGCTGATCTCAAACTCCTGACCTCAGGTGATCTTCCTGCCTCGGCTTCCCAGAGTGCTGGGATTACAGGCGTGAGCCACTGAGCCTGGCCAAAGACATTTTATTTTCACATCTAACTCAAGACTGTTATTTTCTTGAGATTAATAATTTTTCCAAGTACTTTTAAACTGCTTTTTAAAAGCTGTCTTGAACCTTTTGCAAAATATTTTCTTTTCTCCTATTTAAGATATCACATGAAGTGTTAATTATACAATGGCAGGACCAATATTCAAGGAAAGGATTTCCTTATGCATTCTTATCGTTTACATATTCCATTGTTATGCTAACCTTTCATCAGTATTTTTACATTTGGTCTATCCTTATTTGTTTATAATCTCTATAGTGGGTTCTCAAATATATATGCTGTCAAGAAATTTTTTTCCTGTTTCTTTATTGCCTAGTATAGTCAACGAGGGTAGAGGGCAGGTGATTGTTACTGTTACATTCATTGGTTATTATTTATAGGTCTGGTAACAGAGCTTCTTTTGCTTTGGGAATTAAGTAGTTGGTGAGCCTTGGAAGTTCCTTTGGTCCTTAGACTATGACCAGTATTAAAAATATCAGAAATCTGCTTTTAAAGAGTAAATATTATTATTATTATTTTTGAGACATAGTGTTGCTCTTATTGCTCAAGCTGGATTGCAATGGCGAGTTCTCAGCTCACTGCAACCTCCGCCTCGGGGTTCAAGCGTTTCTCCTGCCTCAGCCTTCCTGGTAGCTGGGATTACAGGCATATGCCACACGACTGGCCAATTTTTTGTATTTTTGTATTTTTGGAAATGGGGTTTCACCATGTTAGCCAGGCTGGTCTCAAACTCCTGGCCTTAGGTAATCTACCCGCCTTGGCCTCCCAAAGTGCTGGGATTACAGGCATGAGCCACCCATGCCCAGCCAAAAGTTTTTGTTGATGTTGTTGTTGTTGTTGTTGTTGTTTTTTTGAGACGGAATCTCACTCTGTCACCTAGGCTGGAGTGCAGTGCCATGATCTCAGCTCTCTGCAACCTCCACTTCCTGGGTTCAAGTGATTCTCCTGTCTCAGTCTCCTGAGTAGCTGGGACTACAGGTGCTCACCACCATGCCTGGCTAATTTTTGTATTTTTAGTAAACACAGGGTTTCACTATATTGACCAGGCTGATCTGGAACTCCTGACCTCAAGTAATCCGCCCGCCTCAGCCTCTCAAAGTGCTGGGATTATAGGCAGGAGCCACCGCACCTGTCCCTGGCCGAAAGTTTTTAAACTATCCAAGATATAATTCGTCTCTATGGCTGCAACTTGGTCACTGATACTTGTTTCTGACTTTTATTTATTTATTTATTTTTTTGAGATGGAGCCTTGCTCTTTCGCCCAGGCTGGAGTATAGCAGCGCCATCTCCACTCACTGTGACCCTGAGACCTCTGCCTCCCAGGTTCAAGTGATTCTCCTGCCTCAGCCTTTTGAGTAGCTGAGATTACAGGCACCTGCCACCATGCCCAGCTAATTTTTATATTTTAGTAGACACAGGGTTTCACCATGTTGGCCACGCTGGTCTCAAACTCCTGACCTCAAGTGATCCACCCACCTTGGCCTCCCAAAGTGCTGGGATTACAGGCGTGAGTTTACCATGCTTAGCCTTTACATTTTATAATAAAAAGTTTTAAACATTTAATATTTGCTCCCCCATATATTTACCACTGAGATTTTCCTTTAACATATGATTGCACTTGCTTTATCATCTATTTATTCTTCTATTCATGCATTACTTCCTCTGTTTTTTGGATGTACTTCAAAGTAAATCGTAGATGTCTATATGCTTCCCCCTAAATATTTCAACACATATAGCATTAACTAGAGTTTTATATTTCAAAGTTTTTTTTGTTTGTTTCACCTGTTCTAAAATTTCTTATAAACTGAGTCATATGTATGTCCTATTTTGTATAAAGCTTCTGCCACTTACTCTATTTTTGAAATTTATCAGTGTTGTTGCGTCTATCAGTTAATTCCTTTTTATTTTTGCAGATTAACATTCTGTTGTTTATTTGTTCTATTATTGCTAAGTATTGCCACTCATTTGATTTGTCATTATTTGATGGTCTTGATATTTTTGACTGCTGGCTCTCTGCCTTGTAGTTTTAAATTTACATACCGAAGAAAACATTCAGTTGAATATGGCATTATAAAAGCAGAGTATTAATTTTAAAAAATTCAATGGTTATTGAATTAATGAATTTCATGAATTCATGAAAGCTGTTTATAAATAATCTCATTTGTGTCTTTGGAATTAAAATAGCCAAAATCTTAGGAGGATGGCTGTCATGAAAGTCAGAGTCTGCTAAGGAGTATGTAACAACTCACCCACTGTATTAGAAACAAAAAGATCTCTTGTGTTCAAGACCAAGCTTTAAAAAACATAAGAGATGTGGATATAAAACAAAATTTTACTAATTCCATGCTTTCTTCTTATAAAATATTATTATAACCTCTTAATTTCAGTCTGTTAAAGCTTAATTGATCATAAAATTGTAAAAAATGTGTTGGCACCATCACATTGACCTGCTTTTTGAAAATGTACCCTAATTTTATAAGAGTACCAATAAGAGTGTACAGGGGTATAGTGATAGCTCTAATTATCTTGATATTAATAAATAGTGGCCTGGCATGGTGATTCACACATGTAATCCCAATACTTTGGGAGGCTAAGGTGGGAGGATTGCTTGAGGCCAGGTGTTTGAGACCAGCCTGAGAAACATAGTGAGACCCCATCTCTACAAAAATTTTTTAAAAAGCTGGGGCGCAGTAGATCTCGCCTGTAATCCCAGCACTTTGGGAAACTGAGGCGGGCAGATCACCTGAGTTTAAGAGTTTGAGACCAGCCTGTCCAACATGGTGAAACCCTGTCTCTACTAAAAATACAAAAATTAGCTGGGCGTGGTGGCAGGTGCTTGTAATCCCAGCTACTTGGGAAGCTGAGGCTGGAGAATCGCTTGAATCTGGGAGGCCAAGGTTGCAGTTAGCTGATATTGCGCCACTGCACTCCAGCTTTGATGACAGAGTGAGACTCTGTCTCAAAAAAAATGAGAAAAAAAAAATTAGCCTGACAAGGTGTTGTGAGCCTGTAGTACCAGCTACTCAGGAAGTTGAGGCAGGAGGACCTCTTGGGCCTAGGAGATCAAGGCTACAGTGAACCATGATCATTCATTCTACTGGGTTCTGGCCTAGACAGCAGAGTAAGACCTTGCCTTAAAAAAAAATAAAGAATAAGAGAGTACAATGATAGTTCTAATTATCTTGATATTAATAAATTTTAAGTATATTTTCATTAAAAACATTTTTAATTCCTGAAATTTCATGATTCAGATTTTATATACACTTAGTCACTGACGCTCCACAAATATGCTTGTTTCTCTGTGTGAAGATAGGCATGGGAAAACAAGGAATTATTGGTTAGCAGTGACACTTGTTTTTCTAAGCAAAGTGATTTTTTTCAATTTCCTGTTTTTCATTATTCTACTTACCGAAGACCTTGGGGGATGATTTTAAGTAGAGAAAGCTGAGCAATTAAAGTTGCAATATGATTAATCTAAAACTGTAGGATTTATACTTTGCTCTATGCATGATCCAGTAATGAACTGGTTTAAACAGCTTTCTAGTTTTTTTCAGTTGTAGTTTTGTAAATGGAGTAATTTAAAATAAATTAAGGAAACATCACTATTTTACCAAATATTTTTACTTACTTTCCATTGTGCTAGGTATTATTTAAAGAAAAGATACTGTGCAGCTTTTTATATATTAATCGTACCTCGGTAAAGTGGTTTAAGAAAAAGTAGAAGATACTGATTTTATTTATAAATGGCATCTTACTCTCCAGTAGTGGTTTTTAAAAATTTTGGACACATCTGCAGTTATCAAAAGTAGAACCACTTTGTTTCCATGAATATTTTATGAATATATAAATTTTGTTTCACCTTGAATTTTGAGATCTGATCATAAAGATTTAGTTAAGGAAAGTTAAAGTTGTCTGGAGTTAGGGGTGAATTCCAAATGAAAATATAAATAAATTCAGAAGTATCCATACCACTTAACACAGAGTAACATGATATCTGAAGATGTTTTTTGTTTGCTATAAGGCAAGGGGAAAACCTCCTTAAAAGGGATTCACATTTATTTACCCAACTTTTTAAGATAGCTACCAAGGTAAACAGTGAACTTTTGTAAGCAGTGTATACTGTTCTAAACATGAAGTATATTTTCCCTTCTGATAGTGAATGAATTCTATTTATGGTTTTTTTTTTTGTTTTTTTGTTTTTTTTTTTTTTTTTTTTTTTTTTTTAGACAGAGTCTTGCTCTGTTGCCAGGTGCCAGCCTGGAGTGCAGTGGCGTGATCTCAGCACACTGCAACCTCTGCCTCCTGGATTCAAGCAATTTTCCTGCCTCAGGCTCTTGAGTAGCTGGGACTACAGGTGTGCGCTACCATGCCCAGCTAATTTTTGTGTTTTTTAGTAGAGATGGGGTTTCACCATGTTGGCCAGGATGGTCTCGATCTCTTGACCTCATGATCCACCTGCCTCAGCCTCCCAAAGTGCTGGGATTACAAGCATGAGCCACCACACCCGGCCTATTTATGATTTTTAAATGTCAAAAGTTAAATTATTTTATCAGGATTACCCCTTAAATTTTTAAATTTTGTCTTATAAAAGTTAATTATATTATGGTATTTAAGTGTTCGCCAGTTTACAGTTATGATGAGATGGGAGAAAGCAAATAAATTATGCAATAGGCATGAACCTTCAAGGATATTAGAAAGGACCTGCTCAGGCTATGATCTTTGGTGCAGTGTAAAAAATATAATTTCTTAGAGAATAGTGTCAATCTTCAGATCAGCAGGAGAGTTATAAGTGTTTAAGAGGAATGTTTAGGAATAGGTCAGGGTAGTTAGATACAATAACATCTGGCATGCTCTTAATTATTGTTAATGTTGTGACTTAGCAGTTCTTTGAAAACATCAAAATCATAGACTGGGCTTGTGCCTATAATCCCAGCACTTTGGGAGGCTGAGGCAGGAGGATTGCTTGAGTCTAGGTGTTGGAGAACAGCCTGGACAACATAGTGAGACTCTTGTCTCTACAAAAATTTAAAAATAGTAATTGGGTGTGGTGGTGCGTGCCTGTAGCCTCAGCTGCTTTGGAGACTCAGGTAGAAGAATTACTTGAGCTCAGAAGGTCCAGACTGCAGTGAGCTGTGATCTGTGTCAGTGTGTTCCAACCTGGGTGACAGAATGAGACCCTGTGTCAAAAGAATCTTTTTTTTTTTTTTTTGGTAAGAATGATCTAAGAACTGGTTGCCTGTAAAGCTGAGAGAGAGAGAGAGAGAGAGAGAGAGAGAGAGAGAAAAACCCTGTGAAGCAAAAAGTCAAAATTAGAATAAAGAAGTTAGGACCAACAGCAAAGTTAAGTGTTTAATTTTTTTGTTGTTCATAATAAGGTACAGTTTTAAAAATATCATAAACATTTTTATGATCCTGTTTTCAGGGCCCACTTTTTTTTTTGTATCTTTAAAATTACAGTATTTTGATTCTAGAAATGAACCCTAGAACCATCATCCATATTTTATCATGACTAAAGTGAGAGAGAGTAACATTGATAAAATGACTTGCAATAATTTACGTTGCTGCTTAAGGACAGTACTAGACCAGAATCCAAGTCCTCCGATTCCCATTTAAGTCCTGTTTTTGTCATACCAAACAGTTCTCTAAGTATATAGTCTTTTTTTTTTTTTTTTTCAGTGCATACCTTGTTGAAGAGAAATTCTTAATTTTACAAAGTAAAACTGAACTTTTTTTTTTTTTTTTTAAACAGGATCTCACTTCCTCACCCAGGCTGGAGAACAGTTGCGTGATCATGGCTCACTACAGCCTTGTTTTTAGAGCTGAAGTATCCTTATGTTGCTCAGGGTGGTCATAAATTCCTGAGCTCAAGAGTCCTCCTGCCTTGGCTCTCAAAGTGTCGTGATTACAGACATGATCTACCACACCCAGCCAGTAATTCCTTTTAAAGGAATTAATGTCCATTGCAAGACTTAGTAACTGATTACAGTGAATTCAGTAGCTGATTGAATCAGTTTCACAGTATTGTGTTGTGGTTTTAGAAACCACTTCAGACCAATAACCAATATTGAGTGAGTTGAAGAGAATTAATCACTTCCAAATACAAGGCACTTTACATTCTTCCAAAAGAGAGGATGCAACACAAAGCTGTTTGGTCAGCTTGATATAAAATATTTTAGATATGCTCATGAAAGAAGTCAAATGTGTACATTTTACAACCACGTAGTATGTTAAATAGAATAACTTTTTTCTTTTTTTCCTTCTCATTTCTTCGAACAGTCTTACTTAGAATCTTCATTAACATCTTTGTCATCATTGGAGCCCTTTTCTCTAGACACACAAGTCTCTTTCCATTTTTGATATTTTCTCTGGAAATTTTATCCTGAGCTATAAATGCCTCTCCTGTAAGAAAAGTTTGTGACTCACTGCAGCCCTGACCTCATGGGCTTAAGCCATCCTCCTGTCAGCTTCCTGAGTATCTGGGACTACCAGTGCGCACCACCATGTATGGCTAATATTTGTATTTTTTTTGTAGAGATGGGGTCTTGCCATGTTGCCAGGCTGATCTTGAACTCCTGGGCTCAAGTGATATGTTTGCCTTGGCCTCCCCAAGTGTGGGATTACAGATGTGAGCTACTGTGCCTGGCCAAGAAAATTTTTTTTTTATTTATTTTTATATGTAGTCATATTTGTAAGGTAACCTTTTACTGTATTGTTTTTAAAACTAAGCTTTAAGTAGTTCCTTGTAATAAGAGTTACCATTGTGCTTATAAGGCTGCATCTCCAGGAGTCAGTAGTAAATCTGTGTTGGGTTTCTTTGCTGCTGCTTTTTTTTTGTTTGTTTTTAACTGATATAGTCAGTTGGTCAGGTGACTTCTGTAAAGATCCAAAACTAGCATTGATTGAGGTCATTTCAGGCTTAGAGTTCACCTCTTTTGATGAACTTTTGATTGTTATCTTACTTTAAAATTCTAGGATCTCATAACTTCTATGAAATTTTTATACCTGTATTATAAAACTTCTGAAGGATTTGCTTAAATATTTTGTTGCTTAAAAGAAAATACTTGGGCTGGGCATGACGGCTCACACCTGTAATCCCAGCACTTTGGGAGGCCAATGCGGGTGGATCACCTGAGGTCAGAAGTTCGAGACAAGCCTGACCAACATGGAGAAACCCCCGTCTCTACTAATAATACAAAAAAATTATCCGGGCATGGTGGCGCATGCCTGTAATCCCAGCTACTTGGGACTCTGAGGCAGGAGAATCGCTTGAAGCCGGAAGGCGGAGGTTGTGGTGAAACAAGATCTCGCCATTGCACTCCAGCTTGGGCAACAAGAGTGAGACTGTCTTATAAAAAAAAGAAAAAAAAAAAAAAAGTAATTGGTCGAGTGTGGAGGCTCATGCCTGTAGTCCTAGCATTTTGGGAGGCTGAGGTAGGTGGATCAGTTGAGCTCAGGAGCTCAAAATCAGCCTTGGCAATGTGGTGAAACCCCGTTTCTACTGAAAGTACAAAAAAATTAGCTGGGCATGATGGCACTCACCTCAGGAGACTGGGGTGAGAGGATTGCTTGAGCTCAAGAAGTCAAGGCTGCAGCAAGCCAAAATTGCATAACTGCACTCCAACCTGGGCAACAGAGTGAGAACCCGTCCCAGAAAACAAACGAAAAACAAACAACTTCCCCCCACAAAAAAAAGCCCCGGAAAATAATTAACACTGTAATCAAGAAAGGCAACTCATTATAAGGAGTAATTTTGTGATTAAAAATGGTTTTATATTCATGAATGATAGGTGAATGAAAAATGTATGTTGTTAGTAGTAAAATCTTATAACCCTTAAGGAATTCTAAATTGCTACCTTCTACTTATGAAGAACTGTATGGTGCCCTGGACTTGGCATTAGAAGAAACTTTATGTATGAGCTTTGCCATAGGCTATAGTCTTGGGGTATCAGTTAGAATTCAGTGCCACTATGATTATTAAGAAATAAGGAATTTATTACAGGAATTAAATCTTATTTAATCATGGGAAAAACTACGGATATTAAGATCCAAAAAATGTGAGAGAAAAGTTGCTAATCTGCCTTTTGATGTAGGTTAGTGAGTTAGACCTTTCAAAAGCAGGTAAACATGTTCTACTGCTGTAGGGACACTGTGAAGGAGGTTTGTGTGTTGTAGGCTCTTTGCAGCTACCACTATGGGCTTTTAGTGAAATATCTGGTGATAGGCTTGGTCCTGGTAGTTGTGGAGGTGGTAGAGTGGGGATGAGTAAGGACAGATTACAGTTCTGCCCATACCTTTGTGTCTGTCCTTCCCTGCCTTTAACCAATGATTGCCTTTGGAATGAAATGGCTACTGCCTTAATTGCATTTTCTAAATTTATGCAAATTTCTCTTGTGACGTATCTTAAGTTGAAACCATATGGGAGAGGAAATTAGGGGCAATGCACTTCTGCTTAACACAGTTTAAGACCTTAACTTTGTTTAATCACTTAGTCTTCCAAACTTAAGTCCCTCAAATATCATTTTGGGTTTAGATTAGTGCTTTTCTCTTACTGTCCACTGAACAAATGATTTCTTTTGTTAGCTACTTCTCTTTTAGTCTATTCAGTAATCCCTCAGGGTATAGCTTCTGAATTTCTAGCATAAAAGTCCTCATCAAAAAAAAAAAAAAAAAAAAAAAAAAAAAGGGTAATGATCTTTCCCTTCAATTTTTAGGGGGAAAGATAAGGTGTTTCCTAGAAAGTTTATTCAGAGTTTTTTAGTTAAAGTGTAGTTCATTGATCCCTACCTACAATTTACTTGACAAGATATATTTATGGGATGAATTTTATCAAGGGTAGCAGAATAGAGAGAGAAATTGCTGCTATGATGAATTCTCTTTCTTCTTGGTCTACAACAAACAGGAATATTTTGAGAATGTAGCTATGGCAGATTTTAATGTAAGAGTTATGCCAACACTATTTCCCCTTAAGGGTTGAGTCAGACCTTTTGGGACTGACATAGACTTGGGGGTCTTAAGGGAACTTTTAGTATTTGTTAGCAGCCAATCTAACCCTGAAAACTCTACTATTATATTTTATAAGTTTTAGTATGGTTCATTAGAAATATGTCACAGTGTGTAGGTAATACTGTGTTTTATTTTGAGTCGGCTAATTGTTAAGGTAAACCTTAGAGGATAAACTGAGCTCATATTGATGAATGGGAATCTGATATTTCCATAGACAAGGTCTTTTTTTTTTTTTTGAAGTTTGGTGTATTATAACTTTATTATTTGTGATACTAGCTCCCTCTGTAGAACTCCAATAGGACTGCAAGTGGACTTTTCCAATTTAGAAAAGTGACCTAAACATTATCTATAATTATAAAATTTCCCTGTAAAATTTTACTTTGTGTTCGAATCAGTTGCAAGTGGTTTTTAAAAAGTATAAATATTACCTTTATAAAAATGTTTCACTTTGTATACACAAAGTTTTAATAACATATACAAAATGAAAGCTTCTTCAAACATTCCTATAACTTTAATGAATTTTTATTTAGGAAGGCTAGAGAGAAGTGTGATTTCTAGGTCTGTGTTGAGAAAAGCCTGATGGAAGCCCTAGGGGAAAAATTAATTTTGAAGCTTAGCTGGATACTTGAAATTATCTTTTTTTTTTTTTGAGCTTTTTCAGTGTTGATTGTATGGGGAAATGTTCATAAGAGATTTTTTAATTTGTCTTGTAGAGAAGGGAAAAGCAAACTTCTACAACATGGTAGAAAGAGCAAAGAGAAAATCTTGGCAAGATCCCCAAATTTAGTGAAGAAATGCAGGAAAAAAATGCTTTACATATATGATTTAAAAACAATTTTTAGTTTTTCTTTCTTTCTTGAGATGTGGTCTCACTCTGTCTCCTAGACTGGAGTTCAGTGGCACAATCACGATGATCGTCCCACCTCAGCCTTCCAAGTAGCTGGGACTATAGGCATGTGCTGTCACGCCTGGCTCACTTTTGTATTTTTAGTAGAGATTGGGTTTTGCCTTGTTGCCCAGGCTGGTCTCAAGCTCCTGGTCTCAAGTGGTCTGCCTATCTCAGCCTCTTAATGTGTTAGGGTTACAAGCATGAGCCACTGCACCTTGCCCACATATGTGAGTTCTATGAATTTATGCTGTTATAGGAAAATCCTTTGTTATCAAAATCCGCTTCCAATTTTCCTGTGTGGGAGTGAGCTTACTTCTTTTACCACCACTTTTTCTCCTTTCTTTCTGCTACGGTTTGAATGTTTGTCCCCTCCAAAACTCAGGTTGAAATTTAATCGACATTGTAACAGTATTAAGAGGTGGAGGTCTTTAAGAGGTGATTAGGTCATGGGGCTCTACCTTCTTGAGTACATTAATGCAGGAGTGGGTTAGTTATTTCCAGAGGTTGTTATAAAGCAAGTCGGGCCCCTCAAGCACTTGCTTGCCATTTGCTTTCTGCCATGGGATAATGCAGCAAGAAGTTGCTGAGCAGAAGCTGGCACCATACTCTAGGACTTCCCAGCATTCAGAACTGAGAAACATACTAATATTTCTTTCCTTTATAAGTTACCCAATCTCAGGTTTTCTGTTAGCAGCCATAACAATCGGACTAAGACACTCCCGAAACCATTTTATATTAAATTGTAAGTTGTATAATTAGCTCTTCAAAGATTTTTTTTTTCCATGCATAATATAAGCTCCATGATGGCAGAGGGAATACGATTGACTTGCAACATGGAATTTAGAAAAATGAGTGAACAGATTTCAACCATAAAGCTAGGGACTAAAACATACAAATTAGGATAAGAAAGAACTGAAGTACATATGCTCTTCCAGTTTCTAAAAATTTAACTGTATTTTTTTCTAAGTAGATTGAAGGATGTTCTTAGGATTATGCATGAGTAGGCTTTTAAACAATTTTGTGTAGATAATTATCTTTGAAGCCTCTGTTAATACTAAACATCTTTATTCTGTTAAAGTAATATACAGTTTATTCAAACAGATGTACAGCATGTCTTGTGGCACAAAGAAATTCAAGAATTCTTTTTGTTTGTTGACCTTAACTAAATTTGATATCAGATAATTGCTTTAAAGAATAGCTAGACGGGCCAGACACGGTGGCTTACACCTGGAATCCCAGCACTTTGGAAGGCCAAGGCAGACGAATGATGAGGTCAGGAGTTTGAGACCAGCCTGGCCAGCATAATTAAACCCTGTCTCTACTTAAAATACAAAAAATTAGCCAGGCATGGTGGCAGGCACCTGTAATTCCAGCTACTCAGGAGCTGAGGCAGGAGAATTGCTTGAACCCGGGACGTGGAGGCTGCAGTGAGCTGAGATCAAGCCATTGCACTCTAGCCTGGGTGACAGTGCAAGACTCTGTCTCAAAATAAAAGAATAGATAGACTAATTGTATTGGTATAACAAATATACCCTTCATTATCCATAAACTACTGAAATAATAATATGATTTTCATATACAGGCATACCTTGGAGATATTGGGGGTTTGGTTCCAGACTGTCACAGTAAAATGAATATCGCAATAAAGAGAAATACATGAAAATTGTATTTTCCCAGTGCATATAAGAATTGTGGTGATATCACACTGTAATCTATTGTATGCAATACATTGTATAAATAATGTATGTGCCTTACTTTAAAAATGCTTTAAGTGTCATCCCATCTGAATTTGATCAACTAAAAAAAAAAGAAAAATGCTTTATGGATAAATATGCTAAGAATCATTTGAGCCTTTAGCAAGTTATAATCATTTTGCTAGTGGTGTGGCTTGCCTCAGTGTTGATGGCTGCTGACTGATTAGGATGTTGGTTGCTGAAGGTTGGGGTGGCTGTGGCAATTTCTTAAATAAGGCAATAATGAAGTTTGCTGTGTCAGAGTCTTCCTTTCATGAAAAATTTCTCTGTAATATGCAATGCTGTCTGATAGCATATTACCCATGGTAGAACTTGGAAAATTGGCGTCAGTCTTCTCAAACCATGCTGTTGCTTTATCAACTAAGTTTATGGAATATTCAAAATCCTTTGTTGTCATTTCAGCAGTGTTCACAGCATCTTCACCAGGAGTACATTCCATCTCAGGAAGTCACTTTCTTTGCTTATCTGTAAGAAACAAGTCCCTGTCCATTCAAGTTTTATCATGAGATTACAGCATTTCAGTATCTATCTTCAGGCTCCACTTCCAATTCTAGTTCTCTTGCTGTTTCTGCCATGTCTGCAGTAACTTCCTCCATTTAAGTCTTGAAGCCCTCAGAGTCATCCATGAGGGCCGGAATTCACTTCTTCCAAAGTCCTGTTAATGTTGATGTTTTGACCTCCTCCCATGAATTACGAATGTTCTTAATGGCATCTATAATGATGAATACTTTGCAGGAGTTTTTCATTTCACTTTGTCCAGATCCATCAGAGGAATCACTGTTTATGGCAGCTATAGTCTTGAAAAATCTATTTGTTAAATAATAAGACTTGAAAGTGAAAATTACTCCTTGATTTGGGGGCTGCAGAATGAATGTTGTATTAGCAGCCATGAAAACAGCATTCATCTCCTTGTTCATCTCCGTCAGAGCTATTGAGTGACCAGGTGCATCGTCAATGAATAGAAATATTTTAAAAGGGGTTGGGTGTGGTGGCTCATGCCTGTAATCCCAGCACTTTGGGAGGCTGAGGTGGGCGGATTATATGAGGTTGGGAGTTTGAGACCAGCCTGACTGACATGGAGAAACCCTGTCTTTACAAAAATACAAAATTAGCCAGGTGTGGTGGTGCTTGTCCATAATCCCAGCTACTCGGGAGGCTGAGGCAGGAGAATTGCTTGAACCTCGGAGTTGGAGGTTGTGGTGAGCTGAGATTGTGTTATTGCACTCCAGCCTGGGCAACAAGAGTGAAACTCCATCTAAAAGAAAAAAAAGAGAATATTTTAAAAGGAATATCTACACACACACACACACACACACACACACACACATTTTTTTCTGAGCAATAGGTCTCAACAGTGGGCTTAAAATATTCAGTATATTAGGCTATAAACAGATGTGCATTCATTCATCCAGGCTTTGTTGTTCCATTGATAAAACACAGACAAAGTATATTTAGTATAATTCTTAAGGGTCCTAGAGTTTTCAGAATGGTAAGTGAGCATTGACTTCAACTGAAAGTCACCAGCTGCGTTAGCCCCTAACAAGAGAGTCAGCTTGTTCTTTGAAGCCAGGAATTGACTTCTGTTTAGTGGTGAAAGTCCTAGATGGCATCTTTTTCCAATAGAAGGCTGTTTTTCCTGTGTTGAAAATCTGTTGCTTATTGTGGCCACCTTCATCAATGATGTTAGCAACATCTTTTGGATAACTCACTGCAGCTTGTACATCAGCATTTGCTGCTTCTCCTTGTACTATGCAATGGAGATACCTTCTACTCTTAAACCTCATGAACCAACCTCTCCTAGTTTCAGATTTTTCTTCTGCAGCTTCCTCACCTCTCTTAGCCTTCATACAATTGAGGACAGTTAGGAGCTTGCTGTGGATTAGGCTGGGTATGATGATACATATGCATGTAGTCCCAGCTACTCACAAGGCTAAGGTGAGAGGATTGCTTGAGCCCGGGAGTTCAGGGCTTTGGTGAGCTATAATTGTGCCTGTGATAGCCACTGTACTCCAGCCTGGGCAATGTAGCAAGACCTCCATCTTTTACACACACGCACAAACGTGTGTGTGTGTGTGTGTGTGTGAAATACAATAAAGCACAGTAAGATGAGGTATGCTTGTATCTGTTAAAAGTCTGTGTTGATATATAAGTATTTTGCTGGGGGGTCCTTATAGTTTTTAATCTCTTAATTATGGTCTCACAGCCTTTAAGGGTAACTAACCCATGTGTTTCTATTAATGTTGAAAGAAACCTCAAGTGGACTTTCCTTTGCATTGTAATTTTGAATTTGGTTTAACCTATGTATCACATGTAGTTAATCCTTGTCAATGTTCGTACTTTCTGTATTAAGTTTTTCTTTATATGAATTTATAAAAATTAGTCACATCTTATGTCTGTGACATTGTGGGGTTTATACATTAGTTTAACTATAGAACTTAAAATAAAAATATATTTCCCATTGAAAATTGACATCCCATTCTTCCTGATGGGATGCACTGAGAAGTACAGAACATCACATGTGAGGTAGTCTTACAAAAATAAAAGCTTGAATCTAATTTTGAAGAAATAGACAAACTCAAATTCAGGAATTTTTTTTTTTTTTGTCTTAGGAGTGACAGAAAAAAAAGGCTAAGAAACTTTCAGCTTAAGAGAAACTAAAGGAACATAGTAACAAAATGTAATACATGATTCTGACTTGGATTTTGGCCAGATAGGAGGGATACTTTAAAGGCCACTATTGGGACAGTTGGAAAAATTGAATATGATCTGTAGATTACAGTATTGCATTAATGGTAAATATCCTAAATTAAGAAGTGTAATGTGGTTATGGACCACATTGATCTTGTTTTTAGGAAATTACACACGTAAAGCCAGGCCTGGTGGCTCATGGGTATAATCCCAGTGCTTTGGGAGGCTGAGGCGGGAGGACTGCTTGAGGCCAGCAGTTTGAGACCAGCCTGGGCAACATAGTGAGACCCTGTCTCTGCAAAATTAAAAAAAAAAAATTAGCCAGACATGGTGGCATATACCTGAAGTCCCAGCTATTTGCAGAGGCAGGGGATCACTTGAGCCTGGGAATTTGAGGCTGCAGTGCGTGAACCATTATTGCACCACTACAATCCAGCCTGGGTGACAGAGTGAGACCCTGTCTCTTAAAACAAAACACAAAACACTGAAAACAAATTACACACTCAAGTATTTAGGGGTAGGGAATATTGATGTTTGCAATATACATGTGATTTAGCAATGTATATACAATTCAGCAGTGCTGGCTAATAATAGTGATATAAAGTGAGAACAATCAATCAAATTGTGGTACAGTTTTAATAATAGGTAAATGTAGATAAAGAGTATACAAGAGTTATTTGTATAAATCTTGAAATTTTAAGTTTGAAATTATTGCAGAGTAAGAAATTAAAAATACTGTCTTAGGTGTCACATATTATACTTTGGGAATCACTTAACCCTGAGTCATCATTAGCTGTGGGAGATATTTTTACTTTTTTTTTTTTTTTTT